>NC_134833.1:58325397-59525397 GCF_004210375.1 Tachypleus tridentatus | reverse complement strand
CCCAATCACCGACCTAAATACGCCATGAATGGTCAGGTCGCAGATAGCTCATTGTTTGAAAGTTTACTTTTCAACAAACAAAAAAAGTTAAGTTATAAAACTTGGCTCGATCATGTGTTAAGAAATTTTAGAAATACGTTAATAAAAAAGTTCTAAGAACGAATTACAAAAATCATAATTTACGGAAGCATTTTCTTTCCTCATTGAAATATTCTGCGTAACACATATTTAGGAAACATTTTTATTTTATTGAAAAAAGAAAGATCGGATTTTCTTTCTCTAAACAACACACCAAACAAACAATATATATTTAATTAAAAAATACAAACTGAACAATTTTATTGCTTTAAAGGAGTTTTATTTTCGAGATAAAAGGTATTTAAGAGTAAACACAACCGAACACGAAGGAAACCATAACAGATTCAGATTATTATATTATAAGTAATATATATAGATGCTGGTCCTCATCAGCTGTTAAGTGATCCGTTGAAGCTGTAAGTACAAATAACATTGAAATACATAAATGTTGTTATCAGTTCACTTTCAACAGATCCACCAACATTTCATTAAATATATTAGTCAAATTATTTAATACTAATTGTGATATAAACAAACAACATATAGTCAGTGTTCTGTAATGGTTACACAATGAGTTATCTATGCTCTGTCCCTCACAAATATCAAACCTCGGTTTCAAGCTGTGTGAGTCCCTAGACATACCAACGTGTCACTGTGTGGTTTAGAGCGTTTTATAGATATATAGTGAGAAATATGGATTTCTATTAAATGTATTTTGACATTATATAAAGAATAACGTATTAAAAGAATAAAGGTAGAGTGTCATCTTAAAAAGTAGGCACACATTTGGAAAATATGTGAATGATTTAGTGCCAGTCCACTGTGCCAACAAATAAAATAAATGTCAGAATAAAATAAAATACACTAACTAATAATACTATTTACAGTACATTTTAGTTGTCGTGGAATTCCTTATACAAAGTGAAATTTGTGATAAATAGTCACTATAACGACTGTATAACTGTTGTAACACAGTTATGTTATGTGGAACTAGAAATATCTTTTACGACATTGTAAAGGATAAGTTTACACTCTCTAGCACATATAATGTTCAAATTTCAAGATATTCATTTCATTTATTGCTGATGTATTGATTTGATTTTCTCACCTAACATCCTCAGAAACAGTTCTTAACAGCATCAGACATTACATCGTCCAGACCCTCTCCAGCTTTTAAAATTTCATTACCGATACATTCTATTACTTCCTGCATGAGGAGATAAATACAATAAATGTTATAGGAGATGTTATAAAATTGAAAGTTTGAAGAAAACACAGAAATAATACAAAATAATAGAGATCACATAACCTGAGAATTTTACCTTTCTTCTTCATGGGTGAGCTGGAAATGGTTACTTTATTCATTCCGTTAGTTATTACTGAAAAATTATCACAAACATTGTAGCAAACTAATATAAGAATGCAGAAGGAGTCGTGGGACACAGAAATATATTACTTTTTACATCAATTTTGCCAAATTCAGACCTACATAGTGTCCACTTTCTTCTCTTTCATGATATAATTAACCGTATTGTGTTTTACCTTATTTTATAGTTAGAAGACAACACTATGACTGTTGCGTGGAGTGACGATATTTAAAGATTATTGTCATCCTTAATGGTCAGCTGTAGGAAGAAGAAGACTCGAAAGAGTCCAGAATTTTGCTTTTCTTGAATTTTCGCGCAAAGTTACATGAGGGCTATCTGCACTAATCGTCCCTAATTTAACAGTGTAAAAACAGAGCGAAGGCAGGTAGTCACCACAACTCACCGCCAACTATTGGGCTATTATTTTACCAACGAATAGTGGAATTGGTCGTCACGTTATAACGCCCCCAGGGCTAAAAGGACGAGCATATTTGGTGTGATGGGAATTCAAACCCGTGATCCTCAGAGTCTTATCCACCTGGACATGCCGGCCCATTTGGTTTGGTGTCTCGTTGCTTTGTTTATTTTTTGTTATTGTTGCTTCTACTTGTATGTGAACAAGCACAGTTTTAATGTTTATTTCAAGTACAAATAATATTTAAACTTTCAATTTTTAATATACAGTCCTTATGCTTTTTAGTTTTATGCAATTTATCTTAATTTCAACTACATCTCCACACACATCTTATCTCTTCACACATACTTTTATCTGTAAAAAATCAATGCAGTTATCCTTCATATCAGGCCATCAAACCACTATTGTGAATATCAGGCAACTGCCTTCTACCTTTATCTTTATAATATCATATTCCTCTATTGCTGCGTGTATTTAAGGAAAGATTGTAATAAGGTAGAAGATTGTTTGTTTGCTTGTTGTTTTGTGAATTTCGCACAAAGCTACTCGAGGGCTATCTGTGATAGCCGTCACTAATTTAGCATTGTAAGACTAGAGGGAAGGCAGCTAGTCATCACCACCCACCGCCAACTATTGGGCTACTCTTTTACCAACGAATAGTGGGATTGACCGTTACGTTATAATGCCGCCACGGCTGAAAGGGCGAGCATGTTTGGCGCGATGGAGATGCAAACCCTCGAGCCTCAGATTACGAGTCGCACGCCTTAACACGCTTGGGCATGCCAAGCGATTAAGATTTCTGAACTTAATAACTCTTCAGAAAATGGAATGTGAATGAGGTGTTTAAAGTTGTGATACTGTTGATGCCTCATTTTTCTTCCAACTTTAATTATGGCAATTGTAATATTAAGGGAACAAATATACATTTTCTCACGGTAGAAATAACCTACAACTGAGACACCTTTGATTTCTTTACAGCTTGGTTTCCCTTGGAACTGTTTGCCTTCAGGTTTCGTAGATGCAAATAATTTAAAGCAAAACGAAATAAATATTTACCGATAAAGAGTGGTTTCGAAATGTTAGTTTATAAGGTAATTTAGTAGCTTGCATAGCCCAGATGGACCAGAATATTTCTTACTGTCATGTAAGAATGGATTGAACACTAAAAAATTCCTTCCTACTGCAATAAAAATAATTTAACATTAAAAGACATACGATGTGTGAATATTACTTTAACAGGATGCAAAACATATAATTTCTAGAAGGTCTGGGGTCATATATCCGCCCCCAAGAAAGGTTTTGAAGATTTAAAACTGTGAGATTAAATCGTAAGTCACTGAATTAAGGGAAGTGAGTTTTAATACATAAGTTGTAGCTATACATTACATGAAAAAGTGGTCACGCCATTGCGTGGGTGGAGCAATCGCTTCCTATGGGTCTAATATTATGTTAATAGTTGACTTATAATACCATAGATTTATTCATATGCATCTATTCTTAGGCAAATCAAAATATATGTAGTAATATTTTAGTTATGTATTACATTTTAAGATGCTGTGTATATAAATTTTAATCAAGTACTTCTAGTAGTTACGTTGTATTAACATAGTTCTGTATTGTTGTGCAAATTTCAAATTTGATTAATAGTTACCTTATAGTAACATATTGTTGCATCTATCCTTCGACACACATAAATAGTTAAGTATAGTTAGATAAATAACTAGGCTTAAACTTAATCATTAAAAAGGCATTTAAAGCAGTATCCTCATAAACCTGAAAAACAGAAGCAACTGTCAAAATTAATTATCTAGTATGGAAGTAGTAGCCTTTAAAATATACTACAAAGAGGCTTTTAAACAATTAAATTTTAAATTAACAATTACTTGATACCATCCTAGTATAAATTAAAATTGATTTCAACCGAATAGCGTATAATAAATGATAATAAATAATAAATTGAAACTTCCAGATAAAAACATTTTTCAGCTCATTTTGTGTGAAGTATCGAGCAGACGCACTTCATCAGGCACTAATGATCTTTAATGACTGAAAATATTTTCATTTAGACGTATCGAATTATTCTTTACTTAATTTATCCAAATTTTTCGTCTCATGTTTTGCGGAATAATATTCATAAATAAGCCTGTCCAGTTAGTTTTTAAAACAGGATAGCTTGAAACAGACTAAATATGAGCCCTAACCCGTGATTGAAGATACATCTACTTACGCTGTATCCAACATATCGAGTGGCGTCAGCCTCAAATTCTATTCAAAACATTTGGAATTACAAAAGGAAACATTTCGAGCGTTAGTTACTTATACAACAAAACTAAATAAGATAATTTAGAGACTAGTGATATAAACGTAGACAGAACATAAAATGATATATTAGATAAACATCACCTTCTCATCCGCTTCTCTTTCTGCTTTGCACATTTCTCTCACGTACTCTTCAAAATTACCATAAGGAAATTTTGAATATTCACAATTTTAGCTGCATCTGGAAGCTTGAGACAAAAAATACTTTCTGGTCATTCGACTTCAATATTACATTCTACAACTTTGTTTTCATGAAAGTTAATTGTTTAACCATATCCATATGGCAGGAATCATATGATTCCTATGAACTCTATTATAACCACCTTTAAATATATTTATTTTCTCTTTATTAATAACGAAGTTGATATATTTATTTATACATAAACAACCACTTAAGAATTGAAATAAAACAATATTTCGATGGAAAGACAGGGAATGGAAAACAAAACTAAAATAAACAAAACCACATTGTTTTAGATCTCTAAACTGTATCTAAATATAACAACACATTTATAGTGTAATCATTTACACAATAAAAAATTAAAGCAAGTAGAATGAAAATTGCATGCGTCAAACAAACTTTATATCATAACCACAAATATTTTAAAATTAATCACGTTGTCTTCGTTTTAACCTCTCAACAACGAGTTAATAAAATAAATAAAAAAGTCAGCAAATAGATAGTTTAAAGCAAACAGGATCACAGTAGACACGTAAAACAGCCCACAGTGATATAACGATACGTCTGCAAGAAACCGATTTTCGATACTCATGTTGGAAGGAGAACAAATAGCCCATTGTGTATCTTTGTGTTCAACTACGAACAAATACATGTAGAATATCAGAAATAATCCGTAAGGTTTAACGTAAGCACGTGCACCAGATGAAGGCCATACAAACTTCAAGTGAGAGAATAAGTTATATGCTTTATTATTATTTTTTTAATTTCGCGCAAGGCTACTCGAGGGATATCTGCGCTAGCCGTCCCTAATTTAGGAGTGTAACATCAGAGGAAAGGCAGCTAGTCTTTACCACCCACCGCCAAATCTTCGGCTACTCTTACCAACCAATAGTGGGATTGACATTACATTATAACTCCTCCACGGCAGAAGGGGCAAGCATGTTTGGTGCGACGGGGATGCGAATCCGCGACCCTCAGGCTACGAATCACACGCCTTAACCCACCTGGCCATGCCGGGCCTTGCTATATTGTAGTAATTATTTCTGTACAACGCATGTTATTAATGTGGATTCATGTGCAGGCAATATGGGAAATGATTACATAAGTTAATGTAAAGGGCGCTGCAGACGTCATTATAAAGGTGCTGTACCAAAAACCAGGAGAATTTTACTACAAAAACATACTACTTACATACATACAACTTCTATTTTACAGCACGCCTCGTATGAACTGCTGTTTAATCGATATTTAACACTTAATAATCTTTGATGGCACAAATAGTGTTAACATTTTTCAATTTCGCTGATTGCGTTTTCAAGATGTGTAAAACATCGAGACCTTCCGAAATGATTTTCTATAAACACTGAGTATTGTAATTCCGTAAACTTATCGCTAACACACGAGACCTTGGTTCATAGAATTATCTTTTAGAATTTTAACTGAAGACCAAAAATATGTTAAGACAAAAGATTCATGTCAGCAACACGTTATTTCCAAAATGTTTTGGTTTGTTTGTTTATTTAGAATTAAGCACAAAGCTACGCAATGGCTTATCTGTGAACAGCCCACCTCGGATATCGAAACACGGTTTTTACCGGTGTGAGTTCGCAGACATACCGCTGTGCCAATAGAAGGCGTTTCCAAAATGACATATGACATATGATTAATTATAACAAAAATACCTACCCATTCTGCAAGTTGTTTATAACGTTCTCCCATGCACACTCTTAGATGATTCACTTTTGCAGAATCGTCTTTAATACCTACATAAAATAAAAACATGTCTGATCTATTTAGAGGGGTAGATTTTAATTTTACGAACCAGTGTTAGTAAAACTACTTTATTAAACGTAAGTTTTCTGATTCGCATATTTACGATACATAATACTAGATATATTACAACAGATTCTTTGAAGTATCGATGTGAGTTGGTGAGATGAATCATTATATAAACTATTAGAAACACACGAAGGTACAACTGCTATTTCCGTCGAAAACGTAACATTCAAAAATGTTTATCAGCTATGAGAAATATGATTTTATTAAAATTTAATTTTAAAATGAGCTATCATTTCTGTATTACATCCCTGAGTAAATTTTATTGACGGGCCTGGCATGGCCTAGCGCGTTAAGACGTGCGCTTCGTAATCTGAGGTTCGCGGGATCGCGCCCGAGTCGCGCCAAAACATGCTCGCTCTTTCAGCAGTGGGAGCGTTATAACGTGATGGTCTATCCTACTATTAGTTGGTAAAAGAGAAGCCTTGCTTCTAGAGGGATGACTAGCTGCCTTCCCTCTAGTCTTACACTGCTAAGTTAGGGACGGCTAGCACAGATATCCGTCGAGTAGCTTTGTGCGAAATTCCAAAACAAACAAACAAATACTAAAGAAAAACAAATAATGTTTAGTTTTTCTTTAAAAGGTTTTATATTTGAAACATACTCCTTTTTGTGATTTTTATTACTTAGGTTTGAGATTAACCAATTTTTAATAGTTAAATCTGAATCTTTCCAGTTTTTGTTTCTAATTTTTACTGGTTTAATTAGAAACATAATTTTATGCAAATCTCAACTGTTATTTTATTGCTGAGTTATAAAAATACAAGTTAGTACTCATCAAAATAGATCTAGAAGTGGATGTTCAACCTAGATAGAAGGTATCTGTTGAAATTTTTAAAACCGATACTCAACTCTTCAGATTGATAGAAAATTGCAACGGTCCAAATGCGACAATTTTAGATTTTTCTTAACTTTAACTAAATAGCAGTGCATATGACAAAACTTTGCTCTGATAATATTTCGATATAGTTTTCAGATTCTTTGTGTTTCTCCTGATCTAATGAAGATATTAATTGAAAACATTTACTTCCAAAGAATAATTACTTAACATTTTTACATTAATAATCTTTGAAAATGAACTCACTGCACATCAATTTCCACATCATGTCTACAGAGTTGCCGTTCGTCACCGTCAGGCTTACGACCACAACAAGAGCTGTAAACAGCACTTTCATGTTGAATGTTGAGAACTTTCTTCTTTTGATGAATATTTCAAGTTGAGAAACCCACTTTTATATAATTCTTCCAATAGCTTTGAGCCAATAATTTCAACTATATTGTCATTAACCCTAAAATTATCTCAACTTTGTTGGTATATTTACCTATCATTGCGTAGCTCTTTCCGGATTGGAGAAATTGGATTGGGATTTAACGAATAACGATGTGACTGAATCAAAGAGAGGCGCTTCCTCCTAACAATAAGATTACGTGACTCAAACCTATTCGCTACAATTTTATTCCTTGTGGAAGCTTTACTTTGTTATATTACGTTATACGTATTACAGGCTAGAATACAGGCAATGGTGTAGTGTTGTGAAAATGCGTCCGCATTCATATATATATTTCTTTATCATAGGTAGAATGTTGTTCCCTGATTATTTCGAGCAAACCCACTTTTACAAACCACTGACTTCATGAAGTTTTGGTTACCCTTAGAACAAAAATAAATAATCATAAACTCTTTCATCCAAACTTTTATAAACTCTTTCATCCAAGTAATCAAAATATAATGACAGGAAAGATTGAAAATATAATGTGTGCTTCTGTTTATTATGGTTACCAAACAACTCATGGTCAGAGTTATAGTTTTTAATTCTCTCAATTGTTTCAGAGCTGATTTGGAAACTTGAAGAAACAAATTGAACGTTATTGTTCAGATTTTTCAGTTCGGACAATGAAATTTTAAAGTAAATCTCCCGGCTTTATCTACTTTTAAGTTATTCACCATGTTTTCTATGTTTATTTTCCACTCAAAGGCTGAACTAGAAACATACTGAAAAAAAGCATTAAATTTCCATTACTGAAGAGCAAATAAACTCATGATGTTTAATTCCCGTCTTTAGGTGGGGCAGGGTTTATCAGCTTATTTGTAGCATAGTGATTGCAGTGGACTTTGTTTAAAGTGCTAGGTAAAAGTGAAAGAAAATGTTTACGACATGGCTCTGTAAAGAGCCTGATCCAGTCCAAAAATCTTGTTTGGTATTTCATTGTCAGTTATCCTTCAGTGTTAGTCGGCATTTAGTGATAATAGGTGTTTAGGAACATCCCATTTCTTCTTTTACCAAACTTAACTGGAAACCAATAAATGTTAACTTTCTAGTAATACAAATATGGCCCGTTTGGTTCGGCAACTATTATACATCGTATGTCCTCCTACAAATGGTTCCTGTCCACTGACAATGATAGACGTATGCACAGATTTACGTATTTGTTAAAGACCGAAGACCATCCGTGCTGCAGGGCAAATGTATGTACCCTTCTGAGTGCCCCTTTGATTTCAACCTCAAGGTTAGTAAGGTATTATTTCTTCTGGGCATATGAGATACAAAAAGAGTGTTTGTGATGTAAGAAGTTTCATATAATGTGGCACAGGTATATTAAAATGGACAACACCTATATTGTGGGATATTTCTCGACTTATTTTATCTGCTTTACTGATCTAGTTGCATTTATTTTTAATATTTTTTCTTTGATTCCATAGTTTAAAATATTGAGAATTTTTAGAACTGTCAGTTCAAGTAAGAGATTTATTTAAACAACTGATATCAGAGCAGTTTACTGAATTGATAGTCACTGTACATAATGTATTCAAGAAAACTCCATTTATATTGGTCTTTTTATCACAAATGGTTCCTTAACAGGAGACAACAGCTATGCTAAATTGTGAAAATGTTGACAAAAACTCAAATTACATATTTCTTAGCAGTTTATATTACCAAGTGTTTATAACTTTATGTCAACTACAATACCAGGGATCAACTTACTAGTTAGATTATAGACATGTGGGATGTTGCACTAAAGTTGAAACAACTTAAGTAATATCTAAGCTTCTCTTTTAAACGTTAAAATCCTCATCTAGCTCAATAAAGTTCTACAGATTAAATGTCATCTACAAGTTACAAGTAATTTGTACTTGTTTGTTTTTTGTTTATGAATTGCGCACAAAGCTACTCGAGAGCTATCTGTGCTAGCCGTCCCTAATTTAGCAGCGTAAGACTAGAGGGAAGGCAGCTAGTCATCATCACCCACCGCCAACACTTGGGCTACTCTTTTACCAACGAACAGTGGGACTGACCGTCGCATTATAACGCCCCCACGGCTGAAAGGGTCAGATTGTTTGGCGCTACGGGGATGCGAACGCGCTACCCTCAGGTTACGAGTCGCACGCCTTGACATGCTTACCCATGCCGGCCAAACAAGGCACAAGCAAGTTCTTCCAAAAAAGTTAATTTATAAATTTGTTAGAATTTTTCTGTTAATGTCATAAAAAGGATATTTTAACTATATTAAACAAATCAGTTAAAGTTATATATGTAGAGTTTTGAAAGAAATTGATGGCCGCGCGGGGCATCTCAATGTTTGCGAGTTAAGCCCTACTTCATAACACGTAATACCCATGAAACATCTCTACTAAAAACTACACTTTCATTTGAGTCCAAATCATTTGATGAGAAATATGACAAACTGATCAATTTATCTAGTAAGAGACATCAGATTTAATAACGCTTTCAATACCTTCAGTCATGTGAATAAATTAGGACACCCTATGAAAGCCTGTGTATTTTTTAACATTTTTGGATAAATAGATATTCAATCTCAATTTTAACAATACTGAGAGATTATAGAAATATAACTTAACAATTAAAACTGATGAAAAGATTTTTGAAGATCTTCTTTAAATGTAATTCTACAAAACTGCATATTCTAACTGAGGGAAAAGTTAGGACACCCTACACCCTAATAGCTGGTGTTACCCCCTTTGGCTGAAATAACTGCAGTGAGACGCTTCTTGTAACCATCTTCCAGTCTCTGACATCGGTCTGAAGAAATTTTGCCCCACTCGTCAATGCAGAACTCTTTCAGCTGTGAGATGTTTGAGTTTTTTTTTGCATGTACAGCACATTTTAGGACATACCACAGCATCTCAATGAGATTGAAATCTGGGCTATGACTCGGCCATTCCAGGACTCGCCATTTCTTAGTTTTCAGCCATTCCTAGGTGGATTTACTGGTATGTTTGGGCCATTGTCGCGTTGCAGGGTCCAGTTTCTCTTCAGCTTTAATTTGCTTACAGATAGTCTCACATGTTTCTCAAGCACCCTGTGATACACCGTATAATTCATGGTGGATTCTATGATTGAGAGATATCCAGGTCTTGCTGCAGCAAAGCAGCCCCAAACCATGACACTTCCACCTCCATGCTTCACAGTTGCTATGAGGTTCTTTTCCTGGAATGCTGTATTTGATTTACGCCAAACATGTCCTCTGTTCTGGTGTCCAAATAATTCACTTTCACCTCAACAGTAGCTATAGCCTACTGTTGTAGGTCCCGTAATGAAATTTTAGGTTTTTTGGAGACTTTTTTTACCATCTTACGGTATGCTCTCCTTGTAAACTTGCTTGAACAACCAAACATGGGCATGTTGGCAGTTGTTTTGAAAGCCCTCCGCTTGTTGACTGTTTTCCGGACAGTGGAATGGCTTATTTTAAAATATTGTGAGATCTTTTTAAATTCCTCACCATACTCATAAGCTGCTACAAATTTCCTTCTGAAGGCCTTAGAAAGCTCATTTTCTCTCTCTATGGTGCTCATTCTCACTTCAATAGTCATAAGCACACCCAACTAAATGTCTGAGTTTTAAATACGGAAAGCCTCATACAAAATGCTGAGTAACGATCTTCTAATCATGTGCACCTACTTTGATATACCTGTGTGTGAGTTGAGCCATTGTAAGTGCGAATAAATGTTGGGGTGTCCTAACTTTTCCTCACTTAAAATATGCATTTTTGTACAATTACATTTACAGAAGCTCTTGAAAAGTCTTTTCTTCAGTTCTAACTGTTTTGTTATATTCCTATAATCTCCCAGTATTGTTAAAATTGAGAATAAATATCTATATACCGAAAAATGTTACAAGAATACAGAAGCTTTAATAGGGTGTCCTAACTTTTTCACATGACTGTAGGTATCGTGGACAAGTATTAAAACTGAACAACCTGATGATATAGTGTCTATAGAGAAGTAAAGAATTTGATACACAAAAACACAAAACTAGTTTATTTTTGTTTTTTGGTGCAAAGTTAAACAAAACGCTATCTGGGTACGTTGACCTGAAGGAATCAAATCCCAGGTTTGTGTTTTGTAGATCTGTAAACTTATTGTTATCGTATTTAATAATCACTTTATCTTTATTTGTAGTTAATGTTTCTCTGGCCTGAAATACCATCATGTTTATATTAGTAGAAAATATTCTTGTATTATAACTATTAAATTACGTTTAATTGGTTTAAATAAATTTGTTTCCAACGGAATTTTACAGCCAGATCGCATATTTAGACTATTATTACAGCAGCTGAACGTTCAGAACTTTACATTTAAGCCCTATCGCGGAACTAGGAATTTTAAACCGAAACGAACTCAAGTTTTAGTAAATGTCACGTAAAATAAAGTAAACACTCTTAACATACTTTCATTTCAGTGAAGCAATAGTGTGTTTGACTACTTTAATAAAATTTCTTTGCAATATTTTTAATCTATGCCTTAATATATATTATGACGTCATTATAGTGAGGAGAAACATTAAAACAACAAATAACCATTTGAAAGAATGTTTCTTTGATCCAAACTAACTAAATTGATAATACCTTGGATACCAGAATTTAACTATATGATTACAATGGGACGTCTTTATTATTTAATGTCTTTAGCTAAGGACTAATACAGTCAAAGTTTAAGTTTCCAAATGCAAACCACAAAGAGTTTAATTATATTTTTTGTGAATTTCAATGATTACAAGATTTTCACTTGCTTCTACAGTTATAAAAAAACTTATACAAACTCTCATAATACACTTAAGAATCTAAGGAGATGACTTAGGGAAAGTTACAAGCACGAAGTGTTTTTGTTTTGTCGTTAAGCACAAAGCTATAGAAAAGGTTATATGTTGTCTTTCCACCATGGGAATCGAAACTCAGTTTCTAGCTGTATAAGACTGCAGCCATCCAGTTGTGCTTTTGGCAGGCTGAACATAAAGTGTAAAAAGTAGAAACTTAATGCGGTATATTTAATATTGAGTTAAATTATATTAATATTATTTAATGTCATCCCTTGTAGGGCTTAAAACTGGTAAAATAATAGAAATTTTACTAAGACGATCGATAAAAACGCGTTAGGTGAAACCTCATTGAAATGTAACAGAACGTTGCGTAATATAATTTTGTACCTAATATATAATTGTATATTATGTATTAAATATATAATTTACATTTGTCATCGCGAAACGGGAACATATTACAATGACAATTTTAACCTAGTTCCAATAGCAACTCATAAGTTGGTCATAGGTATCATTACCGAATAATAATAGTAATAAAAGATAGCGTGGTAGCAAAATTCGTGAGTTCCTGAAATACGTTTAGAAAATTTCGGTTTGTGGCTCAGACACCCGACTTCTAAACTTAGGGTTGCAGTTTGGAATCCCATCACACAAAACATACTCGCCCTTTCAGCAGTGGGGACGTTATAACGTATTATCAATCCCAATAGTCGTTGGTAATACAATAGCCCAAGAGTTAGCGGCGGCTGATGGTGATTAGCTACTTTTCTCTAGTCTTACACTTCTAAATTATGGACGGCTAGCACTGACAACTCTTGTGTATTATAATTTATGGTCTCATCTAACAGCGTGTAGTTGCAATGGGCTATTTTCAAAACTATCGCAATATCCTAACTAATTAAATTTAATTATTTATCTCATAAAATTCTAAACTCTATGACAGTATCATCATTTCTTATTAATGGGTCCAAAAACTTCGCCTATTCGTGATTATAAATGTGTTAATGCAGTCCCCTTCGTGATATAGCAGTAAGTCTACTGTTTTACAATGCTAAAATCAGATGTTTGATTCCACGTAGTGATCACAGCAGATAGCTTACTGTGGCTTTGTTCTAACACAAAGAAAACATAAATTCGAGGATGGTACACAAATTACAAATAGTTTTAGTAATATTTGTGCCGTTGCGAAGGAATAAATTAGTTATTTGTTTCAACAATTCCTTTGAAAAAGGATTATATAAACCATCATCACCAATCCGTGACTAAGATTTCGTCACTCGACAACAATAACAAATATGAAGCATGAAACAAGTATATTAATAACATAGCTACAAGAAAACTCAAATATTTTCATGTAGTCTTGTTATCTTATCAAGAAATAGTTTTCTTGTAATTTGTGTTAAAATTAACAGACAGTTTCTACTATTATTGCTTTCATAATGAGACCTGAGAAAAATACATCTGTAATTATTGATTTACATATTAATTAAATCTGGGTCTTTGTTTTTGTGTTTTGGGCCTTCTTATTCAGCAAAGTGACTCAAATATTTTTTTGTAAAACTTCCTCATAGTGTGACTAACCAACACTTGTGAATAATAAAACTACAGACATGAAAAGTAAACATACATCATACAGAAGTAACAGCACATCCAGAGGTTCTCTGAAACAACTTACTGATCTGAGGTTAATATTGATGATACTAAGTGTAACAAGTGAAAGACTTATGAAAACACAAAATTCAGCCATTGCAGATTACGCCACGATAACTGGACACAGAATAAACTGATAAAACACTAGAATCATCGATACAGACAAATTCTGGAAGACAATAAAAATCAAAGAATCATTTTATATTTACACTATTAAACCTTCACTAAATAAAGATTCTGCTTAAGAGGTAAGTAACCTGTAGCTGTTATTGGTTGAATCTTCCAATCTTCATAAAGCACTAGTCTGCTGGAACTAACACAGAGACTTCATTTGGTCAACCATAAAAACATATAAAATCTATAATTTTAATGTAGATATGCGATATCACTGCAATTTTCCTTTTTGTTTAGTAAATGTTTAGACCATAGAGAACAATAAAACAAAGCATAGAAACTTGATGTATGATTTATAAAAATCTATATGATAATAACAAGTAACAAAAAAACGACATGTCAGTGTATCACAAAAACATTTAATTTTTTCACTTATAACTTTTCATTTTAAATTTGTAATTCATATATATCTAAACAATATATACATATATATACTTTTTTTAAATATAGAATAAATTATCTTAATATTTGTAAGACATGTATTGACATGAATAAAAAATATGTTTTAATAACAAAAATTGCTTGGAAACAGCCACATAATGGCCTATCTGTGCTCTACCAAATACAGGTACCGAAACCAGGATTTTAACAGTGTGTGTCCGCAGACATACCACTCTGTCATTGGATGCCCACCTCTTGAGACAGAATGGGAAGAATTTCAATCTGTCCCTGTGGTAAACAACACTGTGCAACAATTTCTTTTTTACATTTTCTTGTTTCTGGACAGAACGAGTTACATCCTAATTGATTATGCATAAAGTAAATGGAAAAGACCTATTTTTATTTTCTAACTTTGCTTTTGTGATCTAAGAACATATAACGAAAACATAATTGGATAAATATTTGGGAACTGATGAGGGAAAGTGATTTACATTACAGTCGCAAATCTCCAAAAGCTACTCACTTCTAAACATTTTTGTTCATTTGGGGACAGAAGTGGGGACAGAAAACCAAGTTGGACCACACTAGACGTAAAGTATTCTTAAACATTATTGTAGTTTGGAATTTGATACCAAATAAATGGAAGTGAGAAGTGCAGAAAGAAAAACAGTAATAAAAAGATGCTCATAGTGAAAACCAACATCCTGAAAACACCAAAGAACGGGAAAAGTAAATAAAGAGTCCAGAACCTAAGTTTTCAAAACATGAATCCCAAAGAGATAGATCAGAGCTAAGAAGATAAAAGACTCATGAGTGAGTGTCTCATAATGAAAGGAAAGGAAAAAAACATGAGGGATGTCTAATAGAAGATGAAGACAAACTTACAAGTTGGAAACAGCTTGAGGATGTATAAAAAGATAAACATTGGTTCTGTCTACAATTTAATGAAACAATTAGTGTATAACTTAACCCACATGATATACGAACACAGGTATTAATTTTAGTACAGTTCATTATAGTTAGTTTGTGAAGCTTGATCGAGTTAACACCTTGTGTTGCATATTTTACTATTATATGGTAGCCTACATTACAAGGTGAGGATAACATCCACTAACAAAACTAATTGTTCATTGTATATATAATTATGCAGAAAGTAAAGGATCAGACTCGCACTAAAAATGTGGAAAGCTCCATCTCCCATCTTTACTCACTTCATTTTGGAACCAGTTTTCTTATTTCTAGTTGACCTTCTAATATTCTTATTAATAACATAGAAAGAAAAAAAGTACTTCGAACTAGGTTCATAATGTATTATATAGCTAAACTGCTTTTCTGTTTGTTTTTAATGCAAATGTTAAGGAGTCTTGTTCTTTATTGTTGTTTTGTACACTGCAAAGCTTTTCATAAAACATTGTTTCCTTGTGTTAATGCACGTGTTCTGCCTCATTTTTTATGCTCCATTGTTAACATTAGATCCGTCGGTAAACAAACACACATACGAGATGTAAACTTCTCTTTTTACAACCCAGACATATCTACTTTTTCTAGACATACCATACGGGGATGCAATAACCCCATAACGGATTTACCACATTTATTATATCTACGCTTATTTGTGCATAATTTTCTTTTTCCAGTAACGTATATTTTTAAATGTTTATTGTGCAGGTTCCACATCTCGAAATTTTCAGAGCGTTCGTGTGTGAAAGAATAAACATTGTATTAGATGTGTATGAAGTACTGGTGATTAACAGTATCGTCGAGAGCTTTGTTGAAGATTAGTCGCGACACAGGAGAAAGAGCTGAAGGGCGTGAGGCTAGCATGGAAAGACGTCGTTAGCTTAATCGAAGCGTAACAATATCAATTCAGAATTAATTTGCTCGGCGTGGACATAGGTAGTCGATAAAATATTTAGTTGTAGACTGGATATGATACTCAGTGTTTTCGGTAAGTTTGTAAAATTTGTAAGTAAACCGTCAATTGTGATAACTATTAATGTAACTGTTATAATAATTTGTATAGTTTTATCTTTGTAGATTGAAATATGTTTGCATTAAAAAAATATTTTTGTCAAACTCGTTGGCAGCTAACATAAATTTAATACATGTTAACATTTAATTAACTAGTTAGCTCAAATTATAATTCCGGTTATTTGAAGTAGTAATACGTAACGTGTGTAATATAATAAATCAGAGACTCAGACGAAATACAGTATAATATATAACACCCCTCCCATGAAAGAAAATTTTGAGTAACGAATTATGCTGGAAATAATTTATTCATAATATGTGCTCCACAGCGCAGATCACATTAGGAAAATACGACATTATTTATATAGAGTCACTGGCTTTACTGTAACTTAACAGAAACTGAAAATTTAAGTGTGTAAAACAGCCTCCACAGAAGTCATAAATAGCTCATACAGCTAATCCACTGATACAGTCGTACTATTCGATTAAGAGTAAATTATTTAGGTAACAAATACAGTTTTCTTGAATTAAAATATTAAATATCATAAAAAATAACATATCTGTTTTAAAAAATGATAATACACATCAAATTTTTAGAGTGTGTTTTTTTTTTGTAAATGTGAAGACAGTTATGAAGTTTGCATGTCAGTATCATATCTTTATAGGCGCCCCCCGATAGTACAGCGGTATGTCTCAAGATTTACAACGCTAAAATCAGGGGTTCGATCCCCTCGTTGGGCTCAGCAGATAGCCCGATGTGGTTTTGCTACAACAAAATCACAAATCACAAACTTTATAGGCCGACATTTAACAGTGTCACTTTCACTGCTATTCCTACTTCCCCTAAGCAACTGTTCAATCAAATGTTTGGAATACGGACATTTTTATAGGTTACATCTCCACAAAAATTGTGAAATTGTTGAACGAGTTCATTTTGAATATAGAATAAAGCTTACATAATGGGCTATCTCTGCCCTTCCGACCACGGTGTGAGTTTTCTAAGATGCCATTGTGCCACAAGAGGACGTTGAATGAAATGTTTTCCATATGCAGTAAACGCGATGCCTTGAAATATAAATAGGTTAGGTACACTGAACTCGTGAAATGAACGATATAATACATTACACTATAAACCGTCTCATAAACAACCTACAGCACTGGAATTAAATTTACATCACGTGTCTTATACGAGGGGCGGTTAGGTGCTAGGCATACGTCTTGCTCCTTTCTTAACAAGTTGTTTCTTTTCATAGATTCTATGATAATATATCCTATTTTCGTTGCTTTACTTGCGTTATGCTACTTTATGTGCAAGTATACGCTGATGTTTTCTTTAATATACCCTTTTCAGCCATGTCTATTTACTCGTTGTAGCATCTTGTACACTTACATCACAGTTTACTCTTTGTAAGATTGCACATATAGTCCTATACTCACTACTGTTACATCTATTGCTCATGTACATACACAATTAAACTTATTCAACATAAATATAACTAAACCTGCCCCCGCTAATAAGTTTTCTAGATTATTCTTAATAACATTTAAAGAGAAATATACCTAGGTCAAGTATTTTGTCATTGCGTGTCTGTGTTTTTCTCATAGCAAAGTCACATCGCGCCATCTAGTGAGCCCAGCGAGGGGAATCGAACCCTTTGGTTTTAGTGTTGTAAATCTGTAGACATACCGCTGTACTAGCAGGGTACTATTGCCGTTGCACTGAAGTATGCTTTTTCTCATATGTTTCCTAAAGTATTGCTCTTACTATTTGAATAGTTTATAAGAATGCCGCGTTTGTTTATCCTGTACCTCTTTAAGCCTTTGTTAGTATATAATTTCCTGTATTTTGTTGTTTAAATATTTGTGTTTGTGCTACCTTTAGCTCGGCTGGGTTGGCATGAAAAAAAGCAATCATGAAAATTATTTTACGTTGAAGAGTAACGTAGAAGGAAAATATATCATTTATTATTTTCTAATTACCCTGTTGATGACATCGTGCATAAATAACAACTGTTATTCCCACGTGATTCATAATAACCTGATCGATAATGCTTTACATTTCCTTCAACGTAGCCCGGTATGGCCAAGTGGTTAAGGCATTCGACTCGTAATCCGACTGCAAAATTAGGGATCGCTAGCGCAAATAGCCCTCGTATATCTTTGCGCAAAAGGCAAAACAAAATTAAAATTCCTTCAACATTTTAATTTTTCTGGTACAAAATATTTGGGATTATTCCAAACTCCGGTTTATTTTCCGTACAAGACCATACAGATAATGTGTGCACATTTGTACCTAGTGTAGAAGTATTTAATCATCATTTAACTTCAGTCAGCAAAACTTTAATCAGTACTTAAATTCAAACATGTTTCGTGGGTAACTGTACCATTTGTTTGCTAACAGAAACAATAGCTCACATGTGTTTATATAGTATTGCTTATTGTGTTTGTTCTGTCAGATGTAGCACGCAAGTCGGCGTGTTCTTAATGTAGAGAAACGGTGCTGTTTCAAATAACTGCATTTCTAACTGGGATAAGGAGTCGCATAATGTCTGTTTTAACCCTTTTCTTCACCTATATCGTTTTGTGTTATAGCCCTTTACTGTGAATTACTCCATTAATTGACTTTTATTTTATGGTATTCTCTTTCATAAATCAATGGTATTATTGGTAATGAAATACCATTAGTAATACAATGCAAAAAGGTGAACTATACAGGTTGATTCAGAGATCAAGTGACAGGCAAATAATTCATGAAAAGACAGAATGAGAAAATTTATAAATGAACGTTTTAAAGAGTTTTAATATTTCTACATTTTGTGCAAAAAATATACGAAATAAATCAGTTTACAATTTAAAGTATAAGGCAATGTCACCGTCTAGATCAACATCAGTAATCTTTATTTCCATAGTCCTTGTTACAGTGTTGACATCATCTGCATATATTTAAGTAGATTTCTATATTTTAATTTTGGCCATGTAGAATGTTTGTACAAATAAAGGTGCAACGTTTTCGCACAGTGATTAGTGCAACACTCTTGTACAAACGTAATTTTTCTGTTTATTTTCGCAGTGTTATTGTCCTTGCTATGTTTTAAAACTACCACACTGTTATAAGCAATAGATGTTCTTGTGTAAAAACTGAAATGCAAACAAAAGTATCATTGTATAAATTATGTTCAGATTCAAGTTCAGAAAAAAACAGGAATACAAAATGTGCAACACAAATTGAAGATGGCTAGAATTAAAATATAGAAAGCTACTAAAATACATGCAAGATTACAGATGTTGATAGAGACGGTGACTACACTCGAGTTATAACGAACTTTGTAGTACAGTTCGTGATTGTATTTTTAAAAACGTAATTGAAAATAATTTAATTATTTTGCTTATTTCTTGTGTGTGTTGATAAAACTTCTATAATCTGGCGTCTAATAACTACTTTCTCAAAAATATGAATATTTCCTATTAAATTTATTTTCTTTCCTTTCGTGTTGCTACAGTTTCTCACTATTCCTAGTATATATTTATTTGATTTATCACAATAATTCAAAACAATTTAAGGTTTAACGTTTTGAGCCACAACTTTTTTCTATAAATAAAAATTCACTGACACAAAGTACACATTTCTCTCATTATCAACTCATCACTTACATTGCTGTTTCTGATAAAGTGTCCAACCAACTTTTATCATCAGTTAAATATTTTCTTATTTATCGTAGTAACACTATTAGAATGTTCGATATGTATAAATGAAAAGAAAAAATTTGGAAGGATTTAACACTGAATTCTACCCTCTTGGGAGTTTAATGTAGCGTCAATATCTTGTTTATGTTTTACAATTTTAACTATAAGTTGCAACTACTATTAGGTTTACTGATACAACAGTCTTTAATTTATGGATTTACAACGCTATAACCATGAATTACATTCTGCGCGATGGACATGAAAGATAATACAGTTTCACTTTTGCTCTAAAATAAACAAACGAATGAACTATTCTTATAGAAATAAATGTCAGATTTCGATACCTACGGTGGTTAGATTGCAGACACGTCACTGTTTAGCTTTGCACTAAACAACAAACACAAAATTATTTAATAACACGTGACCACTATAGCTATGGTTTCTTTCCGTCTGAAGAAAGTTTCTATAACAAATTAACAAGCTTGAAGAATGAATTACTACTTTGAACTCGTGTAATTTGGAAAATTTCTTATTTTGATTTTCTTTAGTACTTGAATATGACGGCAGTTTTTTTCATTGAACCTTTATGTTTAAAAATACTCTAAGATATTTCTTTTTATTTTATAAAATATACCCACTGGGTTTTTTTTTTTCCTGCAAACAAAATACTGAAACAAATAACATATAATTAAGTAGCTTATCAAAATCACACTGTAACCTTTGCTTCATCACAACCTCAAGCTGATATTTCACAAATCACTAAGAACTCAACAATGTTATTGTTTTGACAGTTTTATTTTCAAAATAAACGTATTTAAGAGTTAAACACATTTAAAAGAAAAGGAAATCATGACAGATTCAGGTTATTATAAGTAATATGTAGATGCTGATTCTCATTTTAGCTGTTAAATTATCCGTTGAATCTGTAAATATAAATAACATTAAAATGATTAAGTATTATGTCAATTACATCGAATAAATCCAATAACATTTCGTATACCAGTCTAATTAGTTAATACCAAATATGGTAGAAAAGTCACATAATACTGACCAGCGTTCTAAAATAGTGACAAAACTTGGTTATTTTAAAATATTTTCCTTCTTGGAGTAAATGAATCTTGTCTTTTTCCAGATATTTGAATTACAATGTTTTAGTTCATGATTCAGATTCTATGTATGTACCGTTTAATATTTCTTCATGAATGTCGTATTTCATTCGTCAACTAATAGTCGTTATAAATGTATAAAACGTGAAGAGGACATATTTATCTTTTGTGTCCATTAAGCATATAACATTCATTCATTCTTGTATGTCAATTTGATTAAACAAATTTTGTCTATAAATATAAATCATAACTTTTTAATATATTCAAATGTTGTTATAACTATCTTCTTCCTGTCACTCTGAAACATAAAATGATTTTTAAACAATTTAAATAATTTGACATCCAATCTTAATGGCTAAATCTTTGTAAAGACACTCGTTACTTCTTATATATAGAGAAGTAAATCTGAGTACTGGTATTGCATGAAGGCAGCTAGTCATCACCACCCACCGCCAACTCTTTGGTTACTCTTCTACCAACGAATAGTGGAATTGATCGTAATATTATAACGTCCCCATGGCTGAGAGGGCGAGCATATTTGGTGTGACGGGGCTTCGAAACTGCGACTTTCATATTAAGGGTCGAATGACTTAACCACCAGCCCATGCTGGGCCAGATAGTTTATGTCATAAGCCCTTTTTATTCGCACTTAATACGTATTAGCAAATGACTTTAAAATTTAATTAATTACAAATATTGTAATATCTTAAGACCACAGGTGTCAGTAGGTGATTAAAAGTGTACAGGCTTGTGCATATAGGGGTAGGAGTTTTCGGCATTTCAGTATATTATCGATCATGGTTTTCTTTTCTGATTTTTTTAATACACCAAACGGACATTCGGAACACGTATTCTCAGGTGCCAGAGCCTTACGACACGTGTGCACTACCAATTTTCTGACACCCTTGTTTCCAGAGTTTTGCCGAATTATGCGTTTTGCCAGAACAATAGAGGTCACGTAATAATAATTCTGTTGTACACTTCTGACAAAGTAAGAATACCCCTGCGTGTTCTTATTAGGAATCAGAACAATATCTCCAACTTCAGAGTCAGTATAGTAATGAACAGCAGGTGCTTCTTTGACAGCATTCATTAACTTGGGCAAACTTTGCTTTCTCCTATACTCTTGCCAGCAGGTCCCGTAAACGTTTTTACATACTCAAAGAACTGAGGAATGATTTTCGTTTTATATATTAAATCCCGTGAAGTCAGTAAATAACCTGTGCTGAAAAAGCGCGCGCGCCATATGCAATGCCATCTGTTACCGCCCAGGGAACGAGTCTGGTGGTCGCATAAATTTCAAGTACGCTCTCGTAATTTTGTCCGGATATAAGGATGTGACGGACCATCAGTTGCTTGATAATCGATGGTGTACCTTGATAAATTTACCTTTACAGTCCGACTACTTACCGCTGAGTCACCTGAGAACTTCTCGTTCAAAAACAAACTTTCAAACTTCGTCAATAAAAAGGTTTAATAAGTATTTGACACTTCTTTAACGTGTTGTTAAAAACCTGTCATTTGTTATTCTAAGTCCAGCAGATTACCACATGGAGAAAAATTAGAGAAAAGAAATCAGATGTAACAAGTATACCTATAAATGTTTGTTTTATTTTATTTTAACAAAACAATTTTTTACTCTTTCGCTCTTTGATATTTTGCGATTAATAATATTAACCTCTGGCAGGCTAGTACTGTTACCAAATGTGTTCAAACAAGCGATATTTTTTCTCCACGATAGATATTTTTATGTTTTTCACAGGAAAGCTCAAATACGGGTCTCTCAGTACGTTTGTCAAAAATAAATGTTTAAGAACGAGAGATAAACTCGTTTTTTTTAGATTTATTTCTGATCCTTTACCTAATTTAACCATATTTTATGTTTTAAAAATCTTAGTGGTCAGACATAACTGTGAAAATTCATTAAATTCAACTGGTTTATTATTACATTTTCTTTCAACAATAAACGTTAAAAAGTATTTTAAACTTCTTACATTTTAACTGTCAAATTAATATCAGGATGCATTAGGTTACGTTTTAAAATAAACTGTAAACAAATTAAAATATTAAAAGTTTTGTATATAATTTATCATAATAATCTAATCAAACAGGCTTTACGTTTATGAAATCATTATTACGATTATGACTTATTTCGCCCGTGGTTCTGTCAGACACTTCAAAATCTTTTTTTCTGTGAGAACCTTATGGATTTCCCTGTAAGAAAAGCAAACTATAAATTATCGTGGAATAATGGTGATATTTTAATATTGCATCATAGTATTTATAGTTTAATAAAAAGAGAAAATATTTTTATAGCTAAGATATAGAATTAACTAGAATATTGGAAACCTTCTTTTGCATAGGTTAAGCACCATTAGTTAAATATGGCTTATTGAAATAAGTAACTCCTTCCTATATATATATATATGTATATGTATACAAGTCAAAAGTTTTAAAAGGACCACTAATTTCCAAATACTGTACTTTTAATATTTTTAGTTGGTTGCAAGCGCTTTCACATCTTGCTTTACACTTCAACTAACCTAATTATATAAATACATACTACTAGTTGAAAAATAAAAATGTTAAACAATAAATACATCACACTAAAAATACTTAACAAAGATCTAAATTACGTTTATGTTACTTCGAATTATTAACAGTGTGATATTATAAGAGAAAAATACTTATATCATTTAATACCGATAAAAATAAAATGTTAATAACACATATCTATATACTTATAAAATTTTGAAACTGCTTACACATAATTCAATTTCCTTCTACATTTCTTATGAAATAACTGTTAAGTAACAAACATTTTTGACAACTGTAAAAAAGAAATTTTAAGAGAGGAAGTCAATTATTTAATATAATTTAGCTCAGTTACATGTGTATTTTATGTTTTACCAAAAACACATAAATACCGATAATTTATTAACGCTTGATTTAATTTGAATAGTGATCATGTGTATCTAACTGAATCTTCTTTTTGTACTATTGTTGCAAAACATTAAAGTTCCATGCACCTGAGATTTTGGCCAGCAGTGTATTTCAATAACAATTTATCGAATTTTATTTCCTTCATAATTTATGTTCAGTTGAGATGTCGCACTTGAACGTTCATTTATTATATATTATCTGTAAAATTACATCTAGAAGAATGACCTTTGAACTCATGACATCGGTAAAAAATAATTTGGGTGAAGATATAGAAGAGTTCAAAGATATTAGTAACTTATAACAAACAAACCTAAACTTAAACAATTATTTTACAACATAAATCCCAGTTGTCAACATTGAGTCATATGTGTGGTCGCAGCACTCAAATGTTTTGAGTATATTCGATCTATCACATATACGTAACGTTCATATATTAAGGTACATTTCTATATTTTTATTTTCAGTTGTACACATAATTTTACTTTCAACTTTGTTTGGTTTTCTGTAATTTAATATCAGAATAATACGTAAAGATATAATTTTGTCTTTATTTCAGTTTCACATGGGTGCATCTAAATGCTGATAACAGTAAAGTATGTTTGAACTGGATAATGTACGAGTACAGTTGTAGCTTTTAGAAGTTTATTATTTTGTACATAATAACAGTGTTTCTTGAACGTAGGTTCTTGGTGCATCAGTGGTAACATAAGTTGCAACTCCATAACAGGGGTTAGATTCCGTCCGATGCACAGTGAGAAACTAACTTCGCGCTGAAAACAACAGCCTCGTAAAGGAAAGAAAAAAATGTTTATGATTGCTACAGTGGAGGTATAACAAAACTTATTTGATTACAAGTAATTTATGTCACTTAATTAATATGTACGTCAAAAACGATTTTGCACACAAAATGTTTACCTTTATTTGATCTTTTCTGTAAGGTGTTAGTTTTTCTAATTAAATTATTGTCATAACCATATTCATAGAATTTTTAATTAAGTCTTCTATACATTTATTTAAGTCATTATCATCACTAGCTGTTTATAGAATGATTTAATTTGACCCTTGACTTCCTATTTATTCTCATACATTTTATGAATGTATTTCAGACGACAGTAGCTACTTATTATAGTGTTTAATAGCGTGTGTATTTTAGTTAATTTCAAGTTTAGCCATTTTATGGACGAAATGTCATTGTTACCAGATTAGTATGTTACACTTTGAGTGATACATTTCCACTACTGATAAACATCACAAAGGTTGTATTTCATACGTTATAAATTATAACCTTATGGTTCAGGCACTTAATAAGTAGTTCGCGGATTCGAGTCCCTTTAACAAACATCTCATCCTTTCAGCTGTAGAAATGTTAAAAATGTGATGTTTAATCCCAGTATTCGCTGAAAAAGTATAACACACGATTTGGCGGTTGATAGCATTAACTTGCTAAATTCTCCCTTGTCTCTCACATCACTAATTATGATCGGTTATAGCAGATAATCCTCGAGAAACTATGTGAAAAATTCCTTAGGGAAAACAACAACAATATATATATTTATACACCTTACACTTGAAGTTAAATATTTCTTTATTTGTAATCTAGTATGAAACCACATATTGGCGATTGATTGTTTTTTTTATCGCAGTAACACAAGTTGTTCTACTATAGACACATCTGTTTCATTATCTATAGGAAAGAAGTGGATATGTTGTTCCTTGTTCTATGGCTAATGCCAAACACTAATGCTTTTGAATTCAAAAATGAAAATATATTTTCATATCAGGATGTCAAAATTATTTCCAACTTCTTATAGAATCTGATATAGAGGATCTCTTTCCTAGAACCACAACTGAATATCACACTAAATAATTTATTACAAATTCAACAATGTAATTCTTTTATAAGAGTTATATTTCGAATAAAGGAAATTGAGAGTTAAATATATTTTAAAAATAAGGAAACCACGACAGGTTATTTTATTATAGGTAATATATAAATGCTGATCCTCCTCAGTTCTTAAGTGATCCGTTGAAACTGTATAATATAAATAACATGAAAATAATTTAAAACGTATTTCAATTCTCTTAGAAAGGAATTAGTAACATATCATTTAATATATTACTCAAATCGTTCAACACTAAATGTTTTAGAAAATTACAAAATACTAATCAATGTGATAAAACAAGGACATTGCTTTGCTATCTTTATTTCACAAATCTTAGCCTGATAATCATTAAAATAAAAAGTTAGTCAGTTTTCCATATTGGAGTGAGCATACTTCCATCTTTTTCAACATTTGTGTAATATTTCTTTAATGGTCGAAAACCATTCCTTAATACAAAGTGTTACTATATATATATAAACATTTATAATATCTAAACAGCTTACATTAACTTTTTGGTGTAAATAAATAACTATTTTAAAATATAGTGGCCCTGAAATTTTGTAATGAAGGTTACCTACGTCATTTTGTATAAAAACGTCTCATAATTACCAGTGTGACTGGTTTCTTTGACAAGTATGAAACTGTATATAAAAATGTAAATGCTGGTACATTTTCTTTATTTCTGCTATTGTATAATATTTGTTAGTCATTTCAGTTAAACATATATCGTTAAAAGTTAAAAATTTTGAACATGTAAAAATGAAGGAAATTAATAACTAAGTTCTAGTGAGATATTGATTGTTTCGACATATATTTTATATGAAGGGTGATTTATCAATCAATATGTTATTTTTATCATGTGTTTTCTGGCCTTGTTTTAACACAACGTGTTAAATTGTTTATTTGTTTTGAATTTCGCACAAAGCTACTCGAAGGCTATCTGTGCTAGCCGTCCCTAATTTAGCAGTGTAAGACTAGAGAAAAGGCAGCTAGTCATCACCACCCACCGCCAACTCTTTGGCTACTCTTTTACCAACGAATAGTGGGTTTGACCGTCACATTATAACGCCCCACGACTGAAATGTATATATTTATTTGATTTATCATAATAATTCAAAACAATTTAAGATTTAACGTTTTGAGCCACAACTTTTTTCTATAAATAAAAATTCACTGACACAAAGTACACATTTCTCTCAGTATCAACTCATCACTTACATTGCTGTTTCTGATAAAGTGTCCAACCAACTTTTATCATCAGTTAAATATTTTCTTATTTATCGTAGTAACACTATTAGAATATTCGATATGTATAAATGAAAAGAAAAATTTTGGAAGGATTTAACACTGAATTCTACCCTCTTGGGAGTTTAATGTAACGTCAATATCTTGTTTATGTTTTACAAGTTTAACTATAAGTTGCAACTACTATTAGGTTTACTGATACAACAGTCTTTAATTTATGGATTTACAACGCTATAACCATGAATGACATTCTGCGCGATGGACATGAAAGATAATACAGTTTCACTTTTGCTCTAAAATAAACAAACGAATGAACTATTCTTATAGAAATAAATGTCAGATTTCGATACCTACGGTAGTTAGATTGCAGACACGTCACTGTTTAGCTTTGCACTAAACAACAAACACAAAATTATTTAATAACACGTGACCACTATAGCTATGGTTTCTTTCTGTCTGAAGAAAGTTTCTATACCAAATTAACAAGCTTGAAGAATGAATTACTACTTTGAACTCGTGTAATTTGGAAAATGTTTTATTTTGATTTTTTTTTAGTACTTGAAAATGATGGCAGTTTTCTTCATTGAACCTTTATGTTTAAAAATAATCTAAGATATTTCTTTTTATTTTATAAAATATACCCACTGGGTTTTTTTTTTCCCTGCAAACAAAATACTGAAACAAATAACATATAAGTAAGTTGCTTATCAAAATCACACTGTACCCTTTGCTTCATCACAACCTCAAGCTGATATTTCACAAATCACTAAGAACTCAACAATGTTATTGTTTTGACAGTTTTATTTTCAAAATAAACGTATTTAAGAGTTAAACACATTTAAAAGAAAAGGAAATCATGACAGATTCAGGTTATTATAAGTAATATGTAGATGCTGATTCTCATTTTAGCTGTTAAATGATCCGTTGAAGCTGTAAATATAAATAACATTAAAATGATTAAGTATTATGTCAATTACATCGAATAAATCCAATAACATTTCGTATACCAGTCTAATTAGATAATACCAAATATGGTAGAAAAGTCACATAATACTGATCAGCGTTCTAAAATAGTGACAAAACTTGGTTATTTTAAAATATTTTCCTTCTTGGAGTAAATGAATCTTGTCTTTTTCTAGATATTTGAGTTACAATGTTTTAGTTCATGATTCAGATTCTATGTATGTACCGTTTAATATTTCTTCAGTGAATGTCGTATTTCATTCGTCAACTAATAGTCGTTATAAATGTATAAAACGTGAAGAGGACATATTTATATTTTGTGTCCATTAAGCATATAACATTCATTCATTCTTGTATGTCAATTTGATTAAACAAATTTTGTCTATAAATATAAATCATAACTTTTAATATATTCAAATGTTGTGATAACTATCTTCTTCCTGTCACTCTGAAACATAAAATGATTTTTAAACAATTTAAATAATTTGACATCCAATCTTAATGGCTAAATCTTTGTAAAGACACTCGTTACTTCTTATATATAGAGAAGTAAATCTCAGTACTGGTATTGCATGAAGGCAGCTAGTCATCACCACCCACCGCCAACTCTTTGGTTACTCTTCTACCAACGAATAGTGGAATTGATCGTAATATTATAACGTCCCCATGGCTGAGAGGGCGAGCATATTTGGTGTGACGGGGCTTCGAAACTGCGACTTTCATATTAAGGGTCGAATGACTTAACCACCAGGCCATGCTGGGCCAGATAGTTTATGTCAGAAGCCATTTTTATTCGCACTTAATACGTATTAGCAAATTACTTTAAAATTTAATTAATTACAAATATTGTAATATCTTAAGACCACAGGTGTCAGTAGGTGATTAAAAGTGTACAGGCTTGTGCATATAGGGGTAGGAGTTTTCGGCATTTCAGTATATTATCGATCATGGTTTTCTTTTTTGATTTTTTTAATACACCAAATGGACATTCGGAACACGTATTCTCAGGTGCCAGAGCCTTACGACAGCTGACACGTGTGCACTACCAATTTTCTGACACCCTTGTTTCCAGAGTTTTGCCGAATTATGCGTTTTGCCAGAACAATAGAGGTCACGTAATAATAATTCTGTTGTACACTTCTGACAAAGTAAGAATACCCCTGCGTGTTCTTATTAGGAATCAGAACAATATCTCCAACTTCAGAGTCAGTATAGTAATGAACAGCAGGTGCTTCTTTGACAGCATTCATTAACTTGGGCAAACTTTGTTTGTTAAGCTTTCTGCTATACCCTTACTAGCAGGTCCCGTAAACGTTTTTACATACTCAAATAACTGAGGATTGATTTTCGTTTTATATATTAAATCCCGTGAAGTCAGTATATAATCTGTCCTGAAAGAGCGCGCAATATGCAATACTACCTGTTACCGCCCAGGGAACGAGTCTGGTGGTCGCATGAATTTCAAGTACGCTGTCGTAATTTTGTCTGGATCAAAGGATGTGACGAACCATCAGTTGCTTGAAAATCGGTGGTGTACCTGTGATAAATCTAGCGTTACAGTCCGATTACTGATCACTGAGTCACCTTGGAGTTTTTCGTTCAAAAACAAACTTTCAATCTTCGTCAGTGTAAAGGCCTTATACGTTTTGTCAGATACTTCAAAATCATTTTTATTGTGAGAATGTTATGGATTTCCCTATAAAGAAAGCAAACTATAAATTATCGTGAAATAATGACAATAATTTAATATTGCATATGTATATGTATATAGCGTTTATAGTTTAATAAAAAGAGAAAATTTTCCTTAGTTAAGATATAGAATTAATCTAGAGAATGGCAACTTTCTTTTGCGTAGGTTACTGACTGTTATCTGAGTATGGCTCATTGAAATAAGTAACTAATTTATATATATATATCAAAATTTTTAAAAGAACCACTTATTTCGAAATACTGTATTTCTTATATTTTTAGTTGATTGGAAGTGTTTTCACATTTTGCATTACACTTCAACTAGCCTATTTAAATATAATACATAATACTTAGTAGGTAAAAAATATGTTAAATACTTTAACAAAGATGTATATAACAATTATGTTACTTCTTATTCATAAACAGCGTAATATTATAATAGAAATATAGTTACATCATTTAATACCAATAAAAATAAAATGTAAATAAAACATATCTAAATACTTCTAAAATTCACAAGCTTTTAAAAAAAATTCATTTTTTCTACAATTTTTTTATGAAATAACTCTCAAATAATAAAAGTTTTTGTCCGTCATCACAAGATCAGAACAGTAATTAGAAAACGGAAGGTTCTTGCAATGCATCATTTTCACTTGAAATACAGTTTTCAAAAATGTTTGGAGAGGAAATAGATTATTTAATATACTTTTCCTCAGTTACATGTTTATTTTATGTTTTTACCAAAACCATCTAATTGTCGAGAATTATATTAACGCTTGTTTTAATATAAAAAGTGATCATGAATATGTCAGTGTACCTTATCGTTGCCCTATTGTGGCAAACAAGCAAAATTCCATGCACCAAATAAAACACAATCCTAATCATAAAAGGCATGTTTATATATAGAAAGGATTCCACCCTCAGTAATCTACTACAATGGAGTACCAATATAATTACAGTATAATATATATAGTACACTAGGTAAACACAGACGTCCGCCCATTAATTAACTTGGTGAACTCGCATATTACACCCCCTCATGGCCAAACCTTTTTTGAGAACAATTTTCATTTGATCTTCTTCTATGCAGACAATCTTACTTCACCATCGCAGTGCAAAGAGACTTGGGACTTTTTGTTCATAATTTCTCAACATTACGTTGTTGGCAGATTTTTATGTATCTGTGTACTGGTTATAATCCGAAACATTCTTGTCACTTGTATGGCTTATGATTTTGTAGGTCACAGCAAGTGGTTGAATTTTTATTTTGTATGTACAGTACAGTTCTTGTTATGGTTTGAAATTGTTAAAAATATTTAATTACTTTACTTTTTTGTATGTTCTCGTAAATGTGAGAAAAGAATCGAACTTGGACAGTTTCATAGACGAACGAGATTTTTCAGTTGTTGAATGAAGAAAAGACGTTTGTTAACTTAGTAAGGTTTCTTTTACCAGAATTTCAATCTTCATCTTAGTACTAGTAACTATCCCAAAGTTTTACATACTGTTGCTTCGTTCTATATATTCACTATGTTTTATTATTACCCATTCCCAAGAATTGTTGACTTCTCTTCCTGTTTTGATCAATATTCCAATACATTCTTTACTTGGAACTTAAAGATGGCGCTTAGTTTAATCAAGTTATCACGTCGTGCCGACTCTGCACCTGTAGGAGTTGTTTGTTTTGTTGTAAAGCTATACAATGGATTATCATCTGTCTGTACACCACGGGAATGTTGTGTATCGTATGTAGCTTTACGTTAAAGCTACCGCTGTTCCACTGAGGGATCATTCATAAATATACGAACAAGCAATCAACAATATGAACAATCTTAAGGCTTCTCTTATTGTGGGAACTATTCTTTTGCTTAAAGCATTTGCAATTATAAACATTAGGTCGACAAATGTAGAATGTTTAAAGAAACTTATATCATCATGAGATAAATAAACTCATCCAAACTTTGCACATTTGTATTATAATTTCTTTCATTGACCACTGAGGCCATCTTCAAACTTTATTCACTAAAAATTGAATTCCTAGTCATTACAGCAAAACTAGAGTTGGACTAATTCCTTAAGCACGTCAATCAAACAACTTAATGGAATAAATGATGTTTAGAATAGATGGTACAGCACCTGCTCATGATACTGTCCAGTGTATTCCATTTCTTTTATCATACACTGAAGTGTAAATGCAATTATAGTATTGCGATACTCTTGGTGTTTATATATGCTGGCATTTAGATCCAGTAGTAACGCATGTAATACCATTTAGCTTAATATAAGGTTCAAAAATCGGGCACGACATTATAGAAGTAGTTTATTCTCGAACATTTTTTTGTGGTAACTTCAAATAGTTACAGAAGAAGAAACGCACGCTGTGTCACTGCTATGATAGTGAACTTGCGCTAAGGTACCCACTTGTCCTCATGCTATAGATATTCTTAACCTTACCTCGATTTTTGTCATAACTGAGTTTAAGGTAGTAATTTCATACAGTCACAGAAGAAGACACGTATGAGCTCTAAGTACTCCAACCCTATTACGTACACAAAGTTAAGCTGGAGTAACGTTGTGGTTAACTAAACACAACTAAACACATATACATCTGAAGCCTTTGTAGAACCCCACTGGTTGTAGGAAAAGAATAGGGCTATCCTGGCTTTCCCACTCTGTTCATGTCATATTCTTTTCTGATGATCCTGGAGGGTGCAAATCATATAACTTGTGTGTCGTTTGTTTGTTGATAACAATGGAAAATAACAATACCCTGCTAGAATAAAATATAGATAGGCTTTTTGGTTTTGACTCTTCGCTCAGCGAGAGGTAAAATCTGGTGCTACAAATCCGAAAAGTAATGGAACTAAAGATGAGCATGGCAATCAGCTTCAGAGAGTGCAATAGACATATTGCACGAAAATGTTTAGTGGCTATTTAACTCTTGAAGGGCTAGGTGAAACGGGGTATGTGTTTGTCAGAGTGCAAGAGCAAAAGATAGTTCTTGATCGACACAGGAGTAATCATAATATAGGTAAATATTACAACACATCAAACACTCTAAGTAAAGCAACCACTCTGGTTAGTTTATTCGAATATCACAGAGAGAGGAACGTGGGCAAGCTTTGCAGCAGATATTTTAGTTACAGTGGCATGAAGAATAATTAATAAACTGTATGTTTTTGTTACTTTACACTGGATAAAACTGACGAATCACAGAAGATGATAATACTGCTTCACATTACCATAACAACTATAGCAAAGCAGCTGCTGTAAGCCAGCATATAACAATCGCACCTAAATATCACAAAGTTTGATTCCTGAGGAATGTGATCAAACATTCTAATTTCTAATGCATGCTTTACTGGACTATCCAATGCTAATGTACCCAAGATAGCACCATGCATTTTTGTTATATACGAATGCATGAAATGGAGTCATGTTATAACAGTTATAAGATGGATTAATACGCATCATCATGTATGCTAGCTTTGAAATAATGGCTCATGAATGCAAGATGAAGCTCATCTAACCTAGCTAGAGGACTACAGGTTGATGATAACCTATGATAGTGATATTCTAAGATATTCGAGTCAAGATGTCTGATTCTGGTGTAAATAAAGTATTGCGTACTCTGTCCAAAAAAACAAACAACGGTAAACTCCATAACAGTGGTATTGGACTACAGTTTAACCAATAGATTTGAATAAACATAGTCATCTTCCAGAGACTGAGAGGAGTCACCAAAACATAATTGTGACTCTTAGCTACTTCATAGAGTGAACTGAGGTTTCCTGCATTTGCCAGAAGAATGATACATTCTAACACTAAACTTTAGTGCAAGGTTTGTTTATTTATTTGTCTAATTTCACACAAAACTATTTGAGGGTTATGCTAAACAACTTTGTTTGAGAACAATCAGGAAAAACTGCTGAATGATAGAAAAGGTAGTAAAGGACATGAAGTACCTGTGTAAAGATTGGGCCTAGTTTAAGTGTATAATACCAGCATGGATACAGTTTGAACTTGACTGAATTGTTCAACCCCACAGGTGCCGGCAGGTTGATCTCTTGATGTACAGGTTACAGTGGATGCAAGATGCTTGAAGAGCATATCAATATGCTACCCCTATAAATCACTGATGAACCCTTGAAACATTGGATTGACCAGGAGATTTTATGTGACACCAATTAGTCAAAAAAGGGCAGGATGCAATCTCAAGCTCTACGTACTCGTCAAATATAGTAAAAGAACTATATGGTTCTCAGAGCATGCCAGATGAGAAAATTCTAGAGTTAGTGATCAAAATCAGTGATGTTGATCTTATTAATGTAGGTGGAACTAACCAAAACCAGAACTAGGAAAATTGCTGAGTGGCTCGTTGAAAAAAAGAAATGTTTTTTCTAATTTATTTTCAGAGTTACTAGGTGGTACGATAAGATACAATTCATACACACTGTTGTGTTGTTAACATTCAGTTACATACTCTGAACACAGGTGAAAGGAATACATCAACAGGAAACTAAAAAATTAAAAATTTAGTTAAATGAACGTTGCACCTTATAATATACACTACATTTTTCCATTTTTTTATTTAATTTTCATCTTTTTATATTTATCTTTTCTTATTCTTATTTTAACTTGTGAGAGTCATCACCTTCCCACAACTGCCTGCAGGCAGTGAAAGGTTGTGGGCTTTAACACCCACATATCGCTCTTCTAATTTCTAATTTTCTAATGTCAGACTAGCGAAGATTTTTTTTGGAGGTAAGAATCTTCATTTGTGGTGACAAAAGAGAGAGCTACCTATAATATCATCAATTAATTTCATTGAGATGTATTCAGTATAGTTATATAGTTGCTATATATTTGATTTTCTTTGTTATTGAACAGTTTCTGCTTACATTGATATTTCTAACATATATTTAATTCTGAGTGTTAATTTTGTGTCAAATTAACTTATTTTATCTCACGCTCATAGGATTTAATTTTAACACTGGTTAAAGATGAAAGAAATATACGAAGAGGTAGAGAAAACTGTGGCAGGTGAAACACTATTGAATAAATTGTGAAATAATTTGTTTGTACTTAATACATGACCGATTATTTTCTAAATATCATGTTTAAATAAGAAATCATCTTTCCATATCCTCCGTTTTTAATAACGCTAGACGTTTGTTTTAATGTTTGAATTTTTCTGGCAAGGTACGTAATTTTAGTTTAATATTCAAATACGGTTTTGTGTTCTGTTCTAAAACTTCTGTATAACATTTGACGTATAGAGTACGTGTATATCTAATGTAGAAGTACTTTAATCCTCTTTTTAGTTCAGAACTTTCCAACAACTGGTTTCCAGTCAGTGTACCATTTGTTGCCTTAATATAATAAAAGTTTATTGGTATTTCAATTCCATAGCTCTGTGCATATATTCAGCAAAGTATGAAATGCAGATGTTCGTGTGGCTTACGTATAGAGACGCTATTCTGTGAATAAACTATAGTTCCAATGACAAAATAAACAGTCACATATGATGTTTGTTTCCAATATTTCCTTTAGGTTCGTTTTTGTGTAAGACTCTAAAGCTGCGAAATTACAATTTTTTGACATATTAAGTTATGACCAATTAAATGTTTTTGTGTAAGGCTCTAAAGCTGTGAAAGTACAATTTTTTGACATATGAAGTTATGACCAATGAAATAATACACTAAACGTGAAATTTGCCTATTTCATTTAATACAAATCATGGTTTGTTCTGGTTGAACACAAATCTCCCTCTTGCTCTGGATCATATGGAAGCTAAGCAGTACTCGAATTGTACTATTTATACCGATTCGCTTAATACTCTGCTAGCCCTAGAATTGTTTGACGCTAGTTCACACCCTGTTCTCTCCGATATTCAAAACCGACCTGCCAATTTCTCTTTAAATCTACTTTTATCAAGTTCCACTAGAAACCAGCCACGTTGGCACATTTACAGTTTTCTTACTCGTCCTTTTCTTCTACCTCGGTCTGATCCACAAACTTTTACCATTTGTGATGATAATCACGTCTCAACTGGTTACGTTTTGCTTTCGTTCTTCGTTGCTATTGTGATCAACAGCACTACTTTAGGCATGTTTTTTATCCAGGTTTACCTTTAACGTTGGAAAATGTCATTGACGATGGTGACAGTGTTTGTACTGATCGTATTTTTAGCTTTCTGGAGACATTGTTCTTTTTATTCTGTTTTTGTACTTTGTTTCGCTTTTTTATTACTTTTATAGTTTTGTGTTTTCTACATTTTTAACGGATGTTTCGCACAGATAGTGTAGGCTTTGTGCAATAATTAGTGAAACAAACACACAGTTAAAAATCTCTTCCATCCGGTAATATCTAGAATGTAAGACGACAAAGTGAAGCTTCCTCAAGTAATGAAATTGTGGGGGAATAGATGTGAGTTACGTGATATTATTTCATGAAAGGAAGTCTCCTGTGTTTATATGTATTTGAGGGCGACTGGTATGGGTATCGGGTATTATTTTTTGCCAAACGCAATTTTTCCAATTCGAAAAGAGTAAACGCAATGATTGGTAAATATATTAAGAAACATATGTTAATTTTAGAGTAGGTACAAATTGGTACAAATTACTTTCTCTAGCCTGTTAGAGTATATTATAAAAATGTTCTTTCTTACCAGAAACATTCATAAAAACAGCAAAATTTCTGAACATGAAAGTTTTATTTGCAGCTGTTGTTGTGCTCATAAGCCTGACGTTGACGAAAAGCAGAATTGTCGATGTAGATTATCAAATGTTATAGAGTAAGCTCATTTTCAAAATGTATTGTTGTATCAAATATTTGGTGATAATATTACTGAAATAAATCTTCTGTTTCTGTATCTATCTTTGAGCAGTATAGAAACAACGCAGTAAAAACCAGAGGAAAATACAGATTTATCATACATACAGTTCCAGTTATGTACTTAAACAAAAGCCTTATTTTGATGCTATTTTCATTAACTATACTAAGTAGAAAGATAATTTTAAAAGTTTAACAAACATCTTTTATTTGGATTATACATTAACTTCCAAAATAACATGACTACTCATAGAATACGCTCTTATAAACAACTATGATTTATGATCTGTTACATGGCAACATAGGACAAATTTTTCTTTTGATTCAATAATATATTTCTTCAAAAATTGGTTCGTAACATGAGAAAAATATCCAGTTTAAGTAAATCAAAAATGTTTTCTTTGATGCAAAGACTAAAGTAGAGAAACCTGAAAAACTGAACGAACTGAGAAAATGCACTGAATCAATTTGGGAATATATGTAATGACATAATTGTTTCGATAATTCATTGTAATTTGGAAAACAATGTATCACTAACGTGAATCTCTTAACATTGGAAATAAATTATGATTCGAACGATGTAATTTTAATTTAATTTTCCTTATTTGAATTATAATTTCCGTTCTCTGACTGTGTCAAAATGTTACTTACCTTCTGTTTATAAGCAGTTTTCCATGTTTAAAGAAACATGTCAAATTAACTGGAAACAAACAGAAGTAAAAACGTATTAGAAAGTAGTTGTGATAGAATTTAGGACAATTATATGGTTCTTGACACAAAATTTTAATTATACAATTAATTGTCATGAAAGTGAAATTGTAAAATATAATATAAATGTTGGTTTCTTAGAACGTATTTTGCATTTGAAGCTTTTAGATGAAATAAGAGGGTGTGAATTTGCAAAACGTCCTTACCAGAATTATAAATAGTTCTTCAATGACATGTGTACTGAAGAAAAAGATGCAGATATACAGGTGATGATGAACTATTATATATATATATATTATTTATTTTACATAAAAAATCTGTGAAAATTTTTATTTATCTTAAATTGTTCTATTATGAACTATCACCAGAAAAGTTCCTTTTATAGCTATATTTGCAGCTCAGAAAAATAACATTTCAGTACCCTACAGAAACGTTGACTAACGACTTCGTACTATGTGTTTTTCCTTTTGATATTTGGCTTTTCGAAATTACTACACTAGATTTACTTGCAGTTTAGATGTTTCTTAAAAGTTAAATAAGAATTTCAAACAATACATGAAATTCAATAATGAATGTTTTACTGAGATATACTTTATAGTTTGGGAATTGTAAAGATAGGGATGTATTAAGTAACCTAATAGTCACCAAGGATACTACAGGAAAGTCTTAAATGTAGTATCATACAATAGAACAATAATTCAGCTCTTAAGCTTTAAACACATACATTATATGCTTGTACAAACGTACAATCTTGTAATATCTTATGTAATATTAAATGTTACTTCTCTATGCTCACTGGATCTCAATCAATGTGTCACTGGTAGATTTGGAGCAGTTTATGAGGATCCAGAAAATACACTCTCTGAAATGATTGAAAAATGTTTCTAAAGAAATGCGTTCATAAGGTTAAAGAAACAACAAAACTGGGAGTACTTTAAAGGACTATTTCTGGAATTTCGAATGGCGTAACGTGTTATATAATGGTTAGACCTTGCAGTAATTATTCATGTATCATAACTTCTAGATGAAGTAAAAAATGCTGTCTCAATTAGTGTTGCATTGTAAACTAATAAAGTATTCGGCCATGCTCGGAAGAAAATGTCTTTAAATATCCTGAGATATTTTGAATAAATCATTCATGTTACTCGTGATTTCTTTATCTAGATACTAGATATTTTTTATTGAAATCAGTAAAAATAACACTCGTTGAAAAATAATTATTTGCTAAAGTTATTTTTATCAAAGAAAACCAGGAAACATTGCTTCTACTTCTAATGTGTACTTTGCATGATTTTAAAGTTTGTAAAACAAAATTTCTTACTTTTTAAATCATGTTTATAATGGTAGTGTGCTATTAAAGAACTTGCTTGTTTGTTGTTAGATATACTTCTAAGCAATGTGCAATTTGCCAACAAAGTAATGGAACTTGAGTTGTGGCGATATAAAGTTAGGTAAAAGTTATAGCTAAAATTATTACAAATAAACAGAGTTTTTAACAGTTTTGTTAGAAGAAGGTTATTATTATAATTAAATAAACAAACAGCTCAAGAAAGGAAGACATGAACAAATTATTTTTAACTTGACATGTGAAAATTTCAAAATTTAGAGGCCATTAGAAAGGGGTAAGATGTTTTCAGTAGAAACTATTTGCATATTTCTCCATGCTTTGGCTGATTTGGGATCTAATTAAAGCTGCGTCATTTGATAATTCCTTGTTTTAAATTATTTTGATTACTAGCAGCCTTCCTTCTAGTTTTTTTCAATTTTAAATTAGGGAAGGCTAACACAGATAACTCTTGTTTAGCTTTGCGTGAAATTAAAAAACAAAGAAACATTCCACTGATAATGCCACGTCACATTTCATGTGGTATATTTCAACCACAGTTATCACAGTTTTTCCGTAGTTCTTAGCCTTTCAGTTCCTCAGGATGGACAATTCTGGTTGTTTTCCCAAGTGGTACCAAAATGAAATTGTGATTGTCATCATTTGCATTATATTGGCTATACGAAAAGCATGGGCTCTGACCATCGAAATGAAATCCATCAGCCAAAGTATATAAAATTTTATTGCTAGTACACCACGAATCTTTGCTGGTACAAAAGAAAATCTACGGATTTACAACACTAAAACAAGGTGTTCAATTCCCCTCGATGTACTCAGCAGATAGCCCGAAGACCTTATCCGCTACAGAAAAATACTTAATGTTACGTAAGATACTACAAGATTGGTAGTCTGTACAAGCATAAAATATATTTGTTTAAAACTTTAAAATGGATTATAGTTCTGTGGTAGTTATATCTCACTCTCTTATAATGAGGCCCGACATGGCGAGGTGGTTAAGGCACTAGACTCCGTAACCCTAGTGTCATGGGTTCAAATTCCTGTCACACTTCTCGCCCTTTCAGCGGTGGGTATGTTATATTGTGACGGTCAATCCCACTATTCGTTGGTAAAAGAATAACCCAAGAGTTGGCAGTGGGTGGTGATGACTAGCTGCCTTCCCTCTAGTCTTACACTGCTAAATTAGGGACGGCTAGTGCAGATAGTCTTCGTGTAATTTAGACCTTCTTAGGTCATCTTCAGATTAGCAAAGAGAGTTTACAACTGACGGCTGCTAGGAACTTCTCTTAGGGACGAGAGCGAAAACTTATGCGGGATTGTACAGGGCGTTGCAGTTAGAAGTTAAGTTATTAATTACTATAGGTGTAAGAATTTAAGTTATTAATTACTATTGGTGTAAAAGAGTTCCTTTATATTGAATTAATTTTCTTTTAGTTGTTGTACAAGTAGAGCTTCCTTTGTTTTGGTTTAAAGAAGTTAACATCTATATATTTGGTAGTGAAAATAATTTTATTAAATAACATGTACGAAGTAAGTTAGTGTGGTCTAGAGCAGAAGTCAATGTCACTCTTTAAACAATATCATCAATATTTATTTTCACGGTCTTTGTTACACCGTTGATACAATAAGCCTAACCTAACATAACGACTGTTTGTAATTGAGCGCAAAGCTACACATTTGGCTGTCTGTGCTCTACCCACCACAGGTATCGAAACCCGGGTTCTAGCGGAGTGGGAGAGGAGACATTCTGGTGTGCCACTGGGGTCAATATCCTGGAGAAAAAGGGCTAACGGTGTATAGCAAATACGTACACTACTGTTTATATCTACTTCCTTTTTGCCGCTTTTGTCTTGCTTTGCGTTCTCACCCGACATTTTCAAACTGCCCCACCTCACTTCATTACCTCAAACAAACCAAATTAAAATACTGGAAAACTTTTACGAATAGATAAAATGGCGATCAAGAGAAAATACAACGTTCCCAAACACCCTTGTTGTGCCCGGCATTACCACGTGGATTAAGGCATTCAAGACGTAATCTGAGAGTCGTGGTTTCGAATCACCGTCGCACCAAACATGCTTGCCCTTCTAGCCGTGCGGGCGTTATAATGTGACAATCAATTCCAGTATTCGTTGGTAAAAGTATAGCCCACTAGTTGGCGGTGGGTGGTGAAGACTAACTGCCTTCCCTTTAGTCTTACACGACTAAATTAGGGACAGTTAGCGCAGATAGCCCTCGTGTAGCTTTGCGCGAAATTCAAAAACAAAAAACAAACACCCTATTAAGGAAAAAATTCCTCAGACTTTTCTCACTCTAATCTCAGCTCCTATCAAGGTTTCGTTTATTTTATGTCTTCACTGATATAAATTTTAATATTCGTTTTAAAGGTGTGTTGAGGTGATAATGGTTACTTTTATAATATTCCAATAATATATACATATACATTTTTGTTTCTATTACACGCAGTTAACTTCACAATGGTATAATTAATTGTTGCATCTGTATATCGACAGTGAAATATCTTGGAACCATATGTTTTAATCTTCTTTCATTATTATTATTATTATTTAAGTTTATAACCATGTACGAAACCCACTGTTTCATATGTGTAAAATCTAAAAGGTCATTTTCTAGAAAGATTTAAGCTTATGTTCGTTTTATTTTATATTTTATGTGTGTATTTCCGAGAACAACAGCTAATTTAATATAATATTTTTTATATGTAATAACTTTAACTATAAGTTTCGACTACTTTCAATTTGCAAGTACCCAAGTCTCATTTCATTGTGGCCCAGCATGGCCAGGTAGTTTAACGTATTCAAATCCCCGTCGCTCTAAATATGCTTGCCTTTTCAGCCATGAGGCATTTAATGTTACAGTCAATCCCCCAATTCGTTTGTAAAAGAGTAGTTCATGAGTTGGCGGTGAGAGGTGATGACCAGCTGCTTTCCCTTTAGCTTTACACTGCTAAATTAGAGACTGGTAGGGCAGATAGCTCTCGAGTACCTATGCGCGAAATTAAAAAAACAAACAATCATTACATTGTGGTCAGCAGTGGTCGATTTAAGGTTGTGTGGTTACCGGGTCTAACAACTTTTGTGGGCCTTACATCGTTTGTAGTTTTACATAGAATAATATTGTCAATGAGTCCGCACTAAGACCTCTGGCAGTGGGGCTGAGCTCCCTCTAACAACAACCTAAATACACCACTAGTTAGGTCACAGACAGCTCGGTGTTTAGATGTTTACTGATCTACAAATCATTTGTATTCTATACCTGTTCTTTCTTAAGCATTTATCTATTTAATTTTTTTTTATTTTAGATGATATCTAATTACCTCTAGTATATTTTCTCATTTCTGTATTTCATACAGATAACTAGAAAGAATTTATCTACGTGGAATACATTTCAATATTGTATACAGTGAGTTGCGCCTGGCATGCCCAAGCGCGTTAAGGCGTGCGCTTCGTAATTTGAGGGTAGCGGGTTCGCGCCCGATTCGCGCCAAACATGCTCGCCCTCCCACCCGTGGGGACGTTATAATATTACGGTCAATTCCACTATTCGTTGATTCAAGAGTAGCCCAAGAGTTGGCGGAGGGTGGTGATGAGTAGCTGCCTTCCCTCTAGTCTTACACTTTTAAATTAGGGACGGCTCGGTGCAGTGGGCTAACAACCTGCTTACTTAAATACTTGTTCACGAAACCACAAGAGATTGCGGCCCTATGTTCCTTGATAGAATCGAGTGGTAAATTTAAATACAATGAGTTAGGCTTTAGTTACTATATTTTGCTCACAAAGGATTTTCACAAACTAAAACTTATTACAATAGTTTGAGCTTAATAATAATTTAAATATAGTATTTGGGTCATAATGACCACAGGGAACCATGTTTCATTTTATCTTGGAATTAAATGCAGTTAATTCCACTTAATTTTTATTTTACCACCTACTTTCACCTCACTTGCCATTTCATCATTGCATTTTGTGCATACACTATAAATTGGTTTCAAAATTCACGCTAATCCATTATAAATGTTGTTTATCAGTACTGCAGTGACTCATTTTTCAGCATTCCTTCATTTACTTTTTAAAAATTAGTTTCTTTTAATATAAATCTTCTCTGTATAATATTTCTTGAACTAATATATTTAATATTTGTTTACCGTCATTCTAGAACTATTTTTACTGAATGTATTTTGAACAAATTGTTTTATTTCTCTTCTTTTCTTACGCGGTTTTTGCTATAAAAGTACCTCCACTTCACATCTATATAGCATATTAATGATTCTGGGAAACTCTAATATTATAAATTGTTTTAGTTGGAAATTCCTTATAGATGGTAGGATATTGTAAGATTTGTCATCAGGTATCATCATGTCGTTTTTTTTGTACAAACGTATTTTATAATATTACTTGTATCAGCTAACATTCTAAATCTTTCTTCATTTTGTAGAATAAGTATATAGCATAAAACACATCGGACCACAACATCAATTCTAATAAAAAATATAATCTTTGGTGTGTGTCATAAAGCACTGCTTCTAAATATGTTTATGTTTTAGTATTTCATACATAAAGTATCAACTACAACTTCACTTTTTAAGATTTTTCTACCTGAAAACATTAATCAGTAAAAGTAATTATGATAATACTGAGTGAAAACACTGAGAAATATGTAATAATATGTCAATCACACTCTATCTACCACTGAGGGTTTTCTTCCACAATCAGGCCTAATCAGGCTTCTCTAGTATGACAAACACGATTGTTATGATATTAAGAAACCGGAATTATATAACATTCATAATTATTTTTGATATTAAAAAATTGTAATTTTATTAACTAAACAAAACATTAACTTAAATGATTAATTATAAATGTCATAAAATATAGAGTAATTGACATTACATAAAATATACTTTCAATTCATATAACTTTTCTTTTAAATGGTGGATCGTGTGAAGGGGCATTTTTAAATACAAAAGGAGTAACACGACATACTGTCATAAAAACTGAGTTAACCCAAAGTTCTTTTGTAGTGTTTTTCAATTCTAAATACTTAACAATAGCATAAGCTCTGAGAAAATTAGACTAGCTGACATGATAAATAATAAGTCATCATACATAAATTAAAGTTTACTTAATCCAAGAGAGTTCTTTCTTTTGTCAGGGGTCATGTGAAAACTTTCACTTTGGTTGTTCAACTTTAATCATATTAATATCATTCTATGAACTTGAAGTTTTCTCATATTCTTCTTTCTGGTATCCATAATATTAAATATTGATGTATACACCTTTTATTTAGTTGTGAAAAAATAGATACATAAAGTTACCTGTTACCACTTAAATATCAAAATAAGTGTTTTAATTTTTGTTCTTTTCTCATTAAGTATTGTGCTGCGTAAATCTGCAAATAGTCTAAAAATGGTATATACTGTACTTCTAGTAACAACCAAATTCAAGCAATAGATCTGAAATTGTATTAAATATTACCATATTCTGGAAAAGTAAACTTTCTACACATTGAAAACATAGTAGAAGTGTATCATAATGAATTGGGTATCTGACAGACTGGTTATATTTTTATTCAAATTTTAAATTAATATTACGTTTTATTGTTAAAAAACTTTATTCTAAAGTGATTATGTTTCATGGGAAAAATTTAATGACTTTGCTGTAATTGTGATCTTTAGAGATTTGAGATTCTCAATTCCTAAAATAATACTTTGACAGTGGTTCTACTGGTACATTTGGTTCAAGATGCCCAATGTTGTTGTGAATACAATGTGGTAAATGCTGTACAGAGAGAAAACCAGCTTAGAATATTATTGGGTCTCGTAGGGTAGCCCTGGTCCACTTCTGGAGACTGAAAGAGGTCACTGGCACATGCTTGTTGATGTTGGCTACTTCATAAAGTTTTCTGAGGCAAACCCATTTGTCTAATAGATTGGAACCTTCCATCACTGAAGTTCTAGTTGAGCATTGTACAGCATAAATTAATGTTTTGGAATAGAATCAGATGAAAAAGGAAGTCAATTCCATCAATCAACTGTTCTATGAGTGTGTAAAGTGTTGAATGTGGTGAAGGTTCACAGTTTACCTTTTCACTTCCAGTCACATGATTTTGCAAAAATTGTAAGGTAGGCTACCAAGCATATGCTTATCAAATACATTGATCATAAATGTTATTATCAATTGCTATATGTCAAGCTTATCATTTGATAGTATTTACTATTCAACTTTGATGTGATGTGTGGTCCTCCCTCATAAGAAGATGTTCTATAATCACCACACAGATACATATCTGACACTATGTATATATATTTATGTTTGTTTGCGTTTAGGTACAAATTTACCTGTTAGCTATCGATGTTCTTCTCATTGCTGGTGTCAAAGCTCAATTTCCAGAGTAAAAAAGCCTTCAAGCTTACTGCTGAGCCACCTTGAGAGCCTCACATATGTATAAAAATCTGCCTTAACAAGTATTTTTATGAAGAAGACAAGCAACATACATGACAAAATAATGGGATTTAAATAGTTTCATATATATATATTTATATATCTCCATTTTTAGTTGATATATTTGTAATTTATATCCTCTACTAGTCAAATTTGTAACTAGTTTTATAGATTTATTTTTGTCACGTAAAGATTCATTATTATTTTAACCAGTTTAATCATTTTCTTAACCACACTTTATACAAGCCACACAGTGAGAAAACTCTTGAGTTAAGCTGTATTTCAATTATCAGCTTATGATATTTTAGTATCACTATCTTGATTTGGACTTACCCGTTTCTCTGACATAAATTCTTCTTACTATAGTTGTAGATAATTAGACATTCTTTTAAATTTGTAATAATTACAATTTACTCAATATTTAGTAATCTTCATAGTTAAGACTTTTTTGGGTGTAATTATGATTTGGAAATTTGAATGAAAATGTTTTATTAAGTCACTTAACATATAATTAGAATTTTGTGATGGTCACATTATAAACATTAATTGTATCTATTGATAATTTTTGTAGTAACATCTCCAAGGTTATATCATTACAATCTCATTTTACGCAATAAGATTTCAAGTGCACAGTAGAAAAATACCCTCTTAGTACTCTGAAATGGTGATGTTAACAAATTGGTGTTCTTGAATTTATAGATAAAAATTCAACATAAAAAAGAAACCCAGATTTTAGCAGTAGGAGTTAGCAAACATAACGTTATACCACTGTATAGTAGAGCAAGGATAGTCCATTTTATACTTTTGTGTTTACTTCTAAACTGAAGGAAAAAATTATATCTCCATAGGCATACTGTACCTTGTACAGCAAGGATTAGAAACTAGTGAGATCAATCTTTACACTTCCCTTATTCCCTTTGTTTAACATAAATTAGACCTTGTACCAACAGTACTAGAGTCATATCCATAAAGAACAATATAAGACATATACGTTTAGAAACTGGTGTACTTGTTAGCACAAAACACTATATGAGGAGGTAATGCGAGTTCAAAATATAAGTGTATTCAACAAAATAGATACTGGGAGAGAGTGAACTTTCAGAACTTGTTTTCCATGAATTCAGTGTTGTAAAAGAAGGTTTTGAAAGTTTTCACAATGAATGAACAATGTTTTCATGTGAATTATTACACAAGCATATTTCATTTTATTATGGACACTGTTTTTGAAGTTATTTAAAGAATAATAAAAGATTATGCTGATGTTGAACAAATAAATAAATAACTGTGAAAAATATTTTTTTCCTAAAAGATAGCCTTGAAAATATGGATGTGCCTTATACACCTAAAGACATGGTGATTAGTTATTCATGTATGTGACATTTTCACATATAACTTCTAAAGGGAATTCATTAATTTTGTTTTACCTGTCTTTCATTGTCCTTTAGAGATAACATCTGTTAAGCTCTTTCGACTTGTACAATTGTAATGTTAAACATTGTGTGAGAATGTAAATAGGGGTACCACCAAGTGGTAGGTCAAGTGTTATCGCAAGTATATAGCTTTACAAGGATATTTATACAATAATTAACAATACATGAGAAGCATTAGATGCTCTGGGTAAATCCTACATTACCTGTTAAGTAAGAAATGTTAAATTAAAATTGTTTTGTGGAAATTGTCATTGAGGAGGGTTTTAAGAGAATAGTTCCAATCAAGTATAAGTGTCAGTCTATCATGCAAGCAAGTACAAACACTATGTTTGTTTTTCTTGTTATAATAAAGTACTTTATAATTTATATTATGTCCAGTTCATATTTCTATTTATGAATTCAAGTACTTCAACAGGAGTAATTAGTTTTACTTTAATGCATCATTATATCAGAGAGTAGGAACCTGTACTTCATGATAATCTATAGTTAATTACAGTTTCACCTGAAGATCATAAGAACAACATGAATAAACTTTTTCTATTTGTTGTTTATTACTTTAAAAGGTAAATTTCCTATTTATGGTAACATTAATTTTTAAAGGCACTGAATGAGGTGAAAGAAAACACGTCATACCACAGTTACATAAAAACTGTAGAAGTTTCAGATACCTCAAAAATATAATTTAAGATACAGTTATTTAAACTACTAACAACTTTCTTTTCATATTGGATATTTCTAATACTGTACAAGATTATCAATGGTAAGGTAAAAAAAAAACTGAGCGAGTTTAAAGATGATGACCGAACCAAGAGCTATAAAGGGGTGATAGGCAAGGAATGACATGGATGTCTGGATGACTCTGGCTAGTTTATTCAGATAACACAGAGTGATAAACGTGAGTAAGCTTAACAGTAGACATTTTAGTTACAGTGGAGTGTAGAATAATTAATAAACTGTATCTTTTATAAAATTGTCGAATCACAGACGATTAGAATACTCATGATTACATAACCACTGTGACAGAGAAGCTACTATAAGCCAGCATATAACAATAGCACCTAAATGTTACAAAGTTTGACACATGAAGTATGTTATCAAACCTTCTTATCTCTGATGCATGTTTTACTGGACAATTCAATGCTGATGTACCCAAGAACCAAAGATAGGACTATGCATTCTTCTTGAATACGAATGCATATGATACCTGAAGTGAAGTCAAGTTACTGCAGTTATGGGATGGATTAATATGCATCATTACTCCTTGTAATATTGGTTCATGAATGCAAGATGAAGCTCATCTAGCATTGCCAGAAGACTATAGCACAGGTAGTACCCAAAGTTGATGCTAACCTATGATAGTGATTCTTCTAAGATACTCAAGTCAAGATGTCTTATGCTGGTGTAAATAATGTATTGCGTACCCTGTCCACATAAACAGTCACATACGGCGTGTGTTTCCAATCTTTTCTTTTGTTATATCATTTTAAGTCCAGAGCGTTTATTATAAACTGCTACGTAAATATCTGCTAAACTAAGTAGTAATAACTTTGAATTTATCATTGGTTCATGTGTATTTTACTTAGAAATAAAATACAAAATAAAAGTATACAGAGAAACTCAGAGGTCCATTTGTTTTTTATTAAACACAGAACTAAAAAAAGGGTATTTGTGTTATTTGCGTCACAGGTATCGAAACACGGGTTTTAGCCGTATAAGTCTTCTGACATATCACTGTCAAAATGGAAGGTTCAGAGGTCAAGTGACAAGCAAATTATTTACAAATAGTGATGTATGAGAAAATGGTTGGTAGTTGCTTATTGCTTCGTTTTGAGACCTGACTTGTGGCTGTATCTCTAAGGTAATATCTATTGACATTCCTTTTAAACATCAATCAAAATTCGTACATATATAATCATAAATTTAACAACTATTGGAAAATACTAGTAGTAATTACTTATTTTGCATGAATGAATTATAATTTTGATAAAGTTTGTTAACGTGAATCCGCTAGCTCTTCCTGATCTTTTCTTTATTGAAAATCTTTCTTGATAATTTTCAATTGTTATTTACAATTTTTAAATGTTATAATTAGGGCTAGTGTCACCCAATAAATGAGGATGCTAAGTATCGCAGAATAGTATTTCAATTTTTTCTTTAATAATAATTTCTCAATCGGGAAAATTATTGCAAAAACGTTTAAACTTTAATTTGTTACGTTGAGAGATAAAATACTTTAGATTTATAAGTTGTATTTTAGAAAAAAAATTAAAGTGGTTGAAAGAATTTCTTCCATTGCAGTTTTAGTTACCTAAATCTATTTATGAATATTTTTACGTATTCTTTTCTTCAGACATAATTATCAGCTCTATCACTCTATATTGTTCACCTTATATTCCTTCTTTTAGTTAAGTTTATGATTTTCCTGTTCAAGAATGTTGCACATTTTCAGTTTATAATCAATATTTTATGGCTGAATAAACATAAAGTTGATTGTAAACAATCAGAAAATAACACTATGAACAAAATTTTCACTTTTCTTTGTTCCTGGGCAGAAAGTGTTATTTCCCAATGTCTTACACCTAAAGTAAAGAAAAAAGATCTAATTTTTATCTTCAACTTTACTCTTGTGACCTGGGTAGTGAAATTTTCAAATTTACCCATTTTCCAAGACATTCCAGATAAATTCAGTGCTGTAATTAGCTGAGAGAGAATTTTCTCTAGCTTACAAGAATTTAAAAATGTTGTAAAACTTCCGAGAACTATCAAGAACCTTTTAGAATTCTCTAGAACATTTCATAGTAATATATAGACAGGGGCTCAACACATTAGTTGAGCTCTAGCTGCCTAACTGAACACGTAGACCTATTTGATTTTATCAGAGACGGCATCAGGAAGCTGCAAGTATTCTCCAGATGCATTCTGCAATGTATGTGGCTAATTTATCAAGACAAAAGCAAAATAGTACTCTGTAACAGCATCTGGCTTGAAGTATTATGAGTATGGCTGGAAGGTTATCGAAGACTTGAAAATGGCGGCATTACTGATGGGTCTCTAAGAAAGCTTTACCAAATTTACCTGTTCTCTTTCACTTTGAAACAGTATGGACCCCGCAGCGCACTATAACAGGAAACACTAGCCACACGAACAGAGTTCTCTGTAGGGAGGCATAATGTCAAGTGTGAGCCACTAGTGGACCTTCAGAAGGTGTTGTTCCCACCATTGCACATAAAATTGGGTCTTATGAAACAATTTGTCACAGCTCTTGATAAGGAGCCTGCAGCCTTCAAATACCTTCGAGACTTCTTTCCTAAGCTGTCTGAGGCAAAGGCCATAGTTGGTGTCTTCATTTGACCACAAATAAAGAAGATACTAGAGCCCATATAATTCTCCAAAACGCTCAGTCGGAAGGATACAAAAGGTTGGGTAGCTTTGTATTTGTCACAGTGGTGAGGGGCTTCTTGGATAGTCGCAAGGCCAAATATTTTGTGGAATTGGTTGAGTCTCTTGTGAAGAACTATGGCAAAATGGGCTGCAGGATGTCCCTAAAAGTCCATATCCTTGACACTCTTCTTGATAAATCCAAGGAGAACATGAGAACATACTCAGAGGATCTAGGCGAGCGCTTTGACCAAGATATACTGGACTTTGAACGCTGTTACCAAGAAGTATCTAACGAAAACATGATGGGAAACTATATTTGGGTGTTGATACGTGAAAGTGATTTACATTGCAGTCGCAAATCTCAGAAAAACTACTCACTTCTAAACATTTTTCTTCATTTCCTATAACTTTAGTATAAATACATGTTAATCTTGATTCATATGTTGCTTTATTCAGACCTAATTTAAATGAAAATGTCCAAATTTGCCAGATTTTACATAGAAAATGGATTAATTTCTCAGTTTCATTATCCAGGTCATAAAAGCAAAGTTTGAAGAGAATAATAGTCATTTTATGTACTTTTACAACATAAGCAATTATGAAATAACACATACTATCCAGGAACAAAATATGTGTATCATGGTGTAATCATATTTTCAAACACTTTCTAATACAGTTTAGGACAAGTATCTTATTCTTGAGACAGAAATGTAGTAATTAAATATCATGAAGTTAAAGTCACAGAATGTTATGTAAAAGATAATGTATTAAAACATAATTCTCATCAAGTTTCTAGGTACAGTCAGCCGTTCGAAAAATTCAAACTTTTGTCGTCAGTTGGAAAAGGTCTTGAATAAGAGGTGCAAAGAAGAAAGAAGAACAGAAAACGTCGTGATTAACTATGATATCAGTTTGTGTTTAATCTAAGCATGGGTAATCTAACTAAGGTTTTTGTATATATTTAAATCTATCTATCTATCTCTGTCTCTATCTATCTATACATATATACGTTAAAACCATATTTTTTTAAATTCAAAACAAAGAACACTAAAATTAAAAATATTAAACAAAATACGCTGCATTAAAAAAGATTCTAGGGTAGAAGCTATAATGTGGTGATGACAATTATCCAACAGATGATTGGTTTACTACATGGATATTTTATCCAACTTAACTGTATCACCTCGAATAAAATGTGAGGCTGACATCACACAAGAAGATCGACCTAACATAGATGTATCTTCAACTAAAGGTTCAGGTCCATGTCTTGTTCATTTTAGTCCTTGTTATTCTGAAAAACAAAATCGATATTCTGTTGGTTTGGATCAATTGAAAACTAAATTAAGATTATATTTGCAATAATTGTTTTATTTGACAAATATGATAAGTTCTTTGTTAATATAAAGATCTGCCTGTGATATATGTAAAAATTAACTACTCGTATCTTTCAAACCAGAATTAATCTCTACATTTCCTAGTGTTTTTATGATTTTGTGATGTCGATATTTGAAATACGTCTTAAAAATTAATCATTTACCTAACTCTAATTGATTAATAATTTGGAAATAAAAATATAACTATGGTATTATAATGATAAACGTAATACTCAGGTACATGATATACACAACAAGTATTATTCGGGTTATTATTGTTCTTCACAGCGAATCGAACCCCAGATTTAATATTTATAAGCCATCAGTCTTAATGTTCAACTAATAACTGACTGAGTGATAATTGAACGTAGAGTTAAGAAATAAAATGAAATCAGTTAACCTAAAAAGTATACAAAATAAACTATAGTTGACCTATTGGAAAACTGGATATGCAATTATAAGTGTAAATATAAGACGTGCTTGAAATAAAGTAGAACATAACTATCTCTGGAAACCATCTAAAGCATTCGTGGTTGCACCCTATCTCAGAAGTTTCACGTAGGGCGAAATTTACAACAAATTAGTCACACCGTACATTGGATGAACGTGACATATTTCTACTACACAACTATAAACCAGTCGTGAAGCTGTTAACAAATACATTTCATGTTTGTTGAAAATTTCAATATTGTGATATCTTTAATGAAATTAAGTACAATTTATCTATACATGCAGGACGTTAAAAGCAATACCAACATCAACTGCAATACTAAAGACAACACCAAATGCAATAAAAACAACAATAGCAATTCTTTCAAAGAAATTAGAAATTTGTAGCAGTTTGTGAGGATACAAAATTTTCTCTGTTTCCGACGACGTAAGTTGATAAAATATTCCAATATGTTAACAATACTTAAACAACTATTTCTGATCTTGAACCTCTATCTTTGTTAAAAAGTGTATAAACATTATTATTTAAAATAGCATTTAAAATTACCGATTATACCTTTAATTATTAATTAATTAATTATTCATGAATCAAAACTTTCAATTTATTTAGAAAATATTATCAGAATTAAATATATAATGTAAATTAATTAATTAATTAATTTGTTTCATTTTGCGTTAATATTAATTTTCTGTTTAACACAGACTAGTGCTTTAGAGATTCTATTATTTTCCGAATGTATTAATATTATGAACGTATGTGGTTATTTATTAATCTTTTCAACTTTGGATTTTGTTTTAAGAAGGACAAAACACATTACACGAAATCGACATTTTCTTAAATGGACTGATAAAACACATTACATTTCAAATATGTAACTAAATATCACCATTTCAATAAAATTAGGTTGTTAAATTTCTTCACTGTTTTCATTTCATACATCTCAAACTTTCTAATTTGATCAAAATGTATTTTTCAAATGAGTAACACCAAAATACATCACATTCATGATGACGAGAAACATACGCAAAGTAAAAATGTTGTCTAAAGACGACTGGTATGGGTATTAAAACTTTAATTAAAACAAAGTTAGTCGAAATGTTGTTCTGCACTTTATTTAATTAAAGTTCTCTTACCCATAACAGAGATCTTCAGAATACATCACCGTCATCATAGCTTTTTCCCTTCTAATGAAAAGGCAATACCTAGTCATATATTTCTTACTTATTGTTACCAGTTGTAAACGAAATATGATTCCATAGTATTCAACAAAAAGGTAGTTAAACTTTTAACTGTTATAGATATACTGATACTTTCCAGAGAACCCAGTCAGAATTGTAATTACACGAGGTATTTACATAAAATGATACAATTAACCATCATTATAAACTTTCAACTTCACTACAATTTAGATAAATTGTTATGAGATATTGGAAGTTCTAGGTTTTTGGACATGACAGAAAACTTTTATTTTTTTTCTTTTCCATGGCTATTATTGTAAGATATATGAATTTGTGTAATTCAAAAAAGTATAATGTTTTGTCTTTATTTTAGAACATTGGTTATTGTTTTGTCAAATAAATTGACTGGTTCATTTAATACAATGTTCGAGTTTTCTTGCAGTTAATTGTTAACTTTGAAAAATATTAATATTTAATTAATTTAATATTATTTATATTTACAGTCTAAACGGATCACTTAACAGCTGATAAGGACCAGTGTCTATGTTCTACCTATAATACAATATAATTTTTACTGTGGTACCTTCTGTTGAAAAACTCTTTATTTCGAAAAAAATAAAAAATACAATTCCATATTTTTTTTATTTTCTAAGTTATATAGATCCAGATGTTACATGCTTACTAGACCTTCTGACGTGACGAAATTTAACTTGCATTTCACTACATGTCTGGTAAAGTCTCATTTAATTAATCATCTCTACTTTTTCTCATATTTACTATATATAACTGTGCAAATGTTGAAAACATACATTTTAATTTTACTTTCTAGGAAACTTAAGTTAAACGTGAGAAACGATATTATGACGTTCATTGACCTCTTTCGTCTACTAATTTAGTAGGACAATTTCTGTGTTTATATATATACAATACCATCAACATAATTTGAAGTCAACAGTTCAAGACATGAGAAATATTACAGAGAATATAAAAATATAGCACATGTTTAGTTTTCTTCCTTCCAGTGTAAATCTACAATCGGTGAACAATTCAGTCAGTTACAGAAGTTACGAATGCTATTATCTAATATTTATCATATTATTTCATAATTATTTTTATTTCTTCATATCTTATGATACATATAACCAAATAGTTGTACAAACAGGTATTTGTATAATATGCAAGCAACTCTAGTTCTCACAAAATCGTACTAAGGAGTGTTAACGGTAACTCACCGTGTATAAAATCATACCTTTACACAAACAAGATCCCAGCCATTTCACTGAGTGTGTACTGTAAAGATAACTCTAGTTTACCATCAGAACCTGGTGTTCTTCATGATATGTAACTTATGGCTGGGATCACGTGGTTTAAAAAAACATAGACCCCAATTTTTCATCGGTTATTTCCCGGAGTTATAGCAATAACAGTTGGGGTTCAATCCCAATTAGCCCATTGTGCAATTTTGAGCAAATAAACACAAATGGTTCATGAAATACTACAAAAATTACTTACAACAGACGATTCCATTCTGTAGTTATCAAAGAAATGATAACTATTGATACCTCATCTTAACTGTCCTAAAACCTTTCGGCCGCTTGTAAAACTAATTGCCATAGAAACAGCTCTAAGAGAATAAATGTTCAGACAAATTGTCGACTTCTCCAATACTACTCCTCAATAGCGAAAGTTTCTCTCTAATACAGGAAACGTTACACTCATGACGAGGTGATGAATACATCTCATCTGGATAGGTAAGCCCAAATCAAAAGAAATAATTTCAGATTAGTCATTATTAATTTTAGCAGTTCTGTAACGTGGGACAATTGAAGCAGTAGATGCCGAGTTTTTTACCTGTCTGTATAGACCGCCCCAAGGGATCTTATTGTTTCTATAATCATCAACTTTCTGGCAACAGATTTCAGCTGATTCTTTCATCTCTCTGTAACCCGCAGAATTGGGTAGACATTATCAACAACATGAAGAAAACATGGTTCAAAGGTGTGCAAATCAATTTCCTTTTTCAACCATTTCTGTGCCTACCATATACAGACATCTTTCAGACAACAACTCACAAAAGAATGTTACATAGAGAAGATATAAAATAATATAAAGAGACGAACAAGTTAACTTGACACATAAGTAACCAATGGCGGGGCAAGAGGATATTGTGTTCCTACCACGGGGTTCCCATGTCTTTTGGACTGATGAAAAGGTACTGCTGTTTAACGTTTCATATCAATATTACATTTCTCTGAAATAAGATATGTTTAACACATGAGTGAAAATACATAACGAAATCATTTTAATTTCGACCGAACGGTAAGAACTTCTAACAAAATAAAGTGTTACAATATAAAAGTAACCATATTTATGTTTTAGATAATTTCTAACAGAAACTCCGGACAATTAGTTATCGTGTTGAATAAATATTTCAAAGATTTATGAAACACAACGTTATTGGTTTCTAGTCAACAGCATCTACCGCCAAATCTTAAGCTACTACAATCGTGTTATGGAATTTCACCATCATCCTTATATGACACCTATAACTCTTACATGTGAAGCGAAATTATGGTGAATACTGCCCTTAGACTAAATAATTATTTACCTAACAAGGAGCGCCAGTGTTAGTGGCTCATTTATTTATATATAAACTGACGCAAGTGAACCACTGGCATGTTTACGGACTTATACCCCAGATTTGTGGTAGAAGTTGTACATGTTCCATCACCTATTCAGACAAAACTGAGGGCCATCGTGAAGTTCCAATATACAAACTTTCGGAAATATTGAACACAACAAGTAGAAATGTCAAAGTTCCTTTACAATATGCGATACATCAATATAATGAACATACAGGACGTTGTATTACTATATGAAACTTCAGAACTCAAACTACTGTTACGTCTAAAATTGAAATCTAGCTTATTTTAGAAATATCTTTCATTTACTCAACAACACACAATCTTCTAACGTCTTAAAACTTGTTCTAATTAATTTTATTACTTATACATATCAGGTATGTCGGAAGGTAAAAAACAACAACATGAGGAAACAGTCACGAAATATTAAATACTTTTTGGCTGACAAGTAAAACGCTTGAAAGTATTGAGCAATAATGTCAAACAATAACAAGCATTCTATTGTACAAATAAAATAGAAATCAAATTGTTTGTTATGTAGAAAATAGTACGCCATGCAGTTAACAAGAATATATCGAGTAATATTCAATATACACATATTGATACATAAAACGATTATTAACAGCATAATGTTTAGAATTTGCATGAAAAACTGTAATGTCATATCATATAAAACGTGTTGAATGTTATTGTATATACCACTCGATTCCATCAAGGAACATAGGGCCGCAATCTCTTGCGGTTTCATGAACAAGCATTTAAGTGAGCAGGATGTTAGCCCACTGCACCGAGCCGTCCTTAATTTAGTAGTGTAAGACTAGAGAGAAGGCAGCTAGTCATCACCACCCACCGCCAACTCTTGCGCTACTCTTTGTACCAACGAATAATGGGATTAACCGTTACATTATTATGCCCCCACGGCTGAAAGAGCGAGCATATTTGGTGTGTCAAGATAAATCAAACAATTGTTTAAGACTGGTGATCTAGTTAACAGTTGCTGTTGAATGGATGTCCTACGTTCAATTAGTAGTTCCAAGTTAGAGATCACTGAGTTTGTACCTTGGGATATCTAGCCAGTGTTTTACATCTAATTCAAAACTACCAATCAACCAAACAAAACCTTATACGCTGCCATCTAGACTTCAGAATATTGTCATGTTAGTAGATTATTTCATTTCCTGTTTTAAGTTTATAAAACGAAAATATAGAAATGTTATACTAATTTTTAGTGTTGTTAACAATATTCAGTTACTTCTTGTAATTATCTGTGAATTAAAGAAAGTACTTAAAGTTTTGGTCATTTATGTATGTGGCTTACTCCAAATTTATTTATTTAATATATTTCTCTTAATAGGAATTAAAAAAAAAATACGATATTACATTGTTAACATTTGTAATTTTATTTTGTTGCTTTCAAAAAAGAATTTAATTTAGAATAATAATCATTTGTTTACTTATTGTACCTGCCACAAAGCTGTTATATAATGTAAAAAACTGAACAGTATCAATAGCATTTTTTCTCTACTTCACCTAAGTAGTATAGGGGTTTTTAACATAGTTACTATATAGCACGTTCACACCAACATGTTTGTTAATTTACAGTAGATCAACTGAAGGAGAGTTTCAAAGAAAAACATTAATTATATGTAATTAAATTTACTCTTATTATAAATTTTAAGTTATTTAAGACTACTATAAAATATATTTTAATTCAGTCAGTTATTTTACACTATGAAATAAACTAGATGAGATTGTTTTAAGAACTTCAATGCACTTACAAAGAAATAAATATCCATTGTTAGATTCGACTTGTTTAAGGATTTTTTTTCACAATCATTCTTACCAACTAGTGTAAAATATTGAGAACACTCACCCAACAAAAAGAAACATCCCTTTTTTTAATCTATAAAATTAAACATAAAAGTTTTTTTCAGAGCTATTAATGATTTACATAAATAGATGGCAGCAATTCATATATATGTTACTTCCCTTTACTATATGATTTAAAGTACAAATGAAGCCTATGAAGAGTACAATTTCTTTTATTTGGATAAACTGTTTCTTAACATGAATACAAGTAATTCTTCTAGTATGAACTCATACGTTGTCACGAACTGTGTCCAACAGTTGTTCAGACTAATACACAGCAGTGCATACATGAGAGCTATATTATCCACGGTCAAACTAATATTTAAGATGTATAGCAACCTACTATAGCACCCACGGAAACACAAGTCTAGGCTTGGCTTGATTTGAATTTCGAGCCAAGCTACATAAGGACTGTCTGCACTAGCCATCCCTAATTTAGCAGTGTAAGACTAGAAGGAAGGCAGCTAGTCATCACCACCCACCGCTAACTCTTGGGCTACTCTTTTAGCAACGAATAGTAGGATTGATCGTTACAGTATAGCAACCCCACGGCTGAAGGGGCGAGCATGTTTGGTGTGACGTGGACTCGCAACCGCAGCCCTCAGATTACGAGTTCAGCGCCTTAACCACCTGGCCATATTGGGCCAAAAGTCTAGGAAAGTAACATTGTTCTTAATAGATAGCATACACAGGTAGATTGTTAATCCTAAAAGAGAATTGTAATATTTACGATTCTTAATTTAATAACATAATAATCTACATTATCTGAAGTACAAATTATAGTGATTTATACAAGTGTAGTTTGTTTTTTTATATATTTATTTGAAGAATAACACATCTTTATAAGCAAGCGAGACTCTTGATAACGAGAAACCTACTTGAATAGAAATATATCTCAGAATTGGTGGCATGGGTATTAACACTGTTATTGATCAGCAGAAAACAAAGTTTCAACTTTCTTAGATCATCTTCAGATGTCTGTTGTTCTCTGCTTATACCGATATCAGCCGTTTTGAGATACATTTAAACTGAGACTGTTCCCAATATCAAAATAATTTTACTTAATAATTTACTCTATCACGATGAAAGGCCATGAGAATTAAAATAGTTTAACATATTCCACATGCGCGAACGTCTTACTTCGTGCTCATCAGAATTGAAATAAATATCCTAATTTCAAATTACCCTTCAAAATTTTTTTCGGCAAAAAAATGTTTTCTAATTTTTGCAACATAATTTACTGGAGCTAACAAACCAGATGTATACAAAATAATACAATTTAGTTCACTGTTTTTTAATAGGGTAAGTAATGTAGGAAATTTTTGAATAGACAAAACAACATTTCCTTTTTTTGACAGTTTCGTAATGTATTTTATCATCTAGACTTTGTTTGAACCACATCTCACCTAAGCTTTTGTCAATTTAACTTTTATAATCCCTGTTTCGTGAGTCTTGCGATAAGCTGACGTCCAAACCAAGTAGAGATTATTATATTTTTCTTCATAAATAAGCACAAAGCAACACAATGGGCTAACTGTGCTCTATCCACCACAGATATCGACACTCGAATTTTAGCGTTAAAGAGTGCAGACACACCCTTGTACTACTGCGGAACACCAGGCTTAATGAGCAAGGCAGAACATCGAATTAAGAAAATCTTTTTGACGTCTGTAATATTAACGAAACCACACATCACTTCTGCTTGATTCTACGAAAAACTGTTATTAAAATAAAATTCAGTTATATCACACTGTCACTATGTTTTTACATTATACTTATTATTGAAAATAAGCGAAACATAATTTTAATGTTCTTCATACTTTAACTAAAGTTTCTGCATGTCATTGAAATTTAAAAATCAACAAACATGATTCATGACATAGTAAAACAAAACAATAAATGTTTATTCTCAATATTTTGGTAGGTTACCCTTCAATTATCACGTACCGTGCCCGACAAATGTTCAGAATATGTCAATTGCCTAATAAGAAATTTTAGTAATTCAATTCAATTCCAAGTTATAATATTTGCATGTTAGTAGTTACCATGAAGAAGACGTAAGAATTTTCACCAAACTATAAAAACATTATACACTTGTAATCCATAATTAAACTGATTGACCTCTGTAACTTATACCTAACATATTACACCCTAATATACTCTTTTAAATTTTTGCATGTAAAAAGTTGTATAACAAATTTTAACGTATTAGGTCTACCTCGAAATATTTGATTATTCACAACAAAGTATCTGGACAATATTTTTCGATGCTATTGTAATTGTGTATGTTTTTAGATATCGCTGAGCACCAGAATATAATTCGAGTTTTTACTTTTATTTACTTTCTTAAGAAAATCTCAAATAAAAAATTATTTTCTAAATTCATAAATGAAGTTTTTCTATATAAGAGAACCAGCAAGACCAGATGGTTGCCTCCCCAGAAAATCATCTGTATGTCTGCGAACTTACAACGATAAAAAAAACCGTGGTGGGCAGAGCACAGATAGCCCATTGTGTAGTTTTGTGCTTAAATCAAAACAACAACAACAACCAGGTAGTTAAGACACTCCCCTCATAATCCGAGGGTCGCTGGTTTGAATACCCATCACTCCAAATATGATCACCCTTTCACCCGTGGAAACGTTATAATATGACGGACAATCCCATTATTAGTTGGTCAAAGAGTAGCCCAAAAGTAGGCGGTGGGTGGAGATGACTACCTACTTTCCCTCTAGTTTTACACTGCTAAATTCGGGACGGCCAGCGCAGATAGCCCTCGAGTAGTTTTGCGCGAAATTCAAACAAACAAACTCTCACAAAGAACAATATAAACCACAAAATATCTCTATAAAAGACAACCCAAACTTGTATAAATATATACGTCAGGTAACGCAGATCATGTTGTTATAAAATTAATAATACTATATATTAAATTCTCTGAAGATAAGAAACATATTTGTATCTAATAATCAATTTATATGTTCTATTTATTAGAAACAATCAATTTTTAGTGAGTCTAGTTTTATGTTTCCGTGTGGACTATGATAGGCTCGTATGCATTCTGAAACATTACCTGGACCAAAAGTTGAAAACAACTCGTAGCCATAGAAGAGCTCAAACTGGAATAATTAGTTACATGATTGTCACGTCAGAGGTCATGAATGCGAAAGGGATAATATTCTACATAGGCTCCGCTTTCACTTTGGAGCGCCCCACTAGTACAGCGGTATGTCTCCGGATTTACAACGCTAAAATCAGGGGTTTAATAAACCCTCGGTGAACTGAGCAGATAGCCCTATATGGCCTTGCTATAAGAAAAACACATGCACATTCACTTTGGATCATAACATATAGAGCAAATACCTTTTCGCTCTTCTGCCATTTATTAATTTAAATCGGTCATAGTTAACTCAGAAGGAAAAAACCAAAAATGTTTACTTTATTTTTAAAAATACACTTAAGTTCTTGTTATATAGTTGTACACTAGATAGCGAGAGTAACTGTGAAATCAATTTCTTAAACAATCTCAGTCTAAGATTATATTTTTATTTCTTGTAAATGCAATGCAATTCATAAAATAATCACACTAATTTCACTTTATAAGATACAATAACAGAGAAATATCAGAAATATATATTTTCATGTTAATCTTACGGCTTATGATAAGGCTAATTATTTATCGATAATGTCTTTTTATCAGACTCCTGCCTTCACTTGAACTACTGTAAATTAAATTCATTTTTGAAAGAGACAAAATAATATCACTTGTTTTTTCTCAAATTTACGTCCATAAACTAAATCTGCTTCCACATTATTGTAATGTCGTACATTAACTGAATTTTTCTTTCGTGTACAGAAACGATATTAAATAAATTTGACATGAGGCACATAAATAAGAGATAAAACCTTTAAATACTTTCTTAACTTGACAAATAATTTTCAAAAACCGTAACTGATTATTTCAATTAACGCTAGTAAGCAGTATAAAATTTATTTACACTCATTTTTACAATTCAGTTCAGTAAAATAAAATATTTGGTTAACATCGCATTATTATAAAGCCTACATATATAGTTTTCCTTTGATTAATTGGTGTTTTCAGTATGCAGAATATAAACGAATGATCAGACACATCAACTTCCAGACATAGTCATCTTTAATTTAGAACTGCTCAACTCTGCCTCGTTGTCTACTCTTAAACAATTGTTTTATTTATTTTTCTAGTTTTACCGCTTCCTCAGAGAAAATAAATTATGGAATATGTTTTCCGAGTATCGTGGTTTGAATCTTGGATCATCTAGTGCTCAATACTGATAGAGCCCGCTTTGCATTTATTTTTTTCAATATACCTTACCTATAACGTTAAGATAGATTTTAATTCTATCAGTAACCTGGTTGAAATAAAAATAATAATACAGAATTTCAACACATTTTGGAAAGGAGTTTTACAAACAATACGTATTTTATTGTTCTGTTCAAAGCTGTATTACCAGCTATTTGTGTTGAGACCATCGTGGATATCTAAACGCAAAAGGCAGGTTTATAGGTTTGTTTTGAAAATACGTAGTGGTTCTTGTGTAGAAATGTTCGCACAAATAAAGTAATTAGCCCAACTTCACTTTTTCAGATCATTATTCAAATAAATCCTTATAAAAATTGATGTCTCTGAGGAGCACATTAAGCACTTAATGCTTCATGAGTTTAAAAAAGGCAATAGCGCAGCAGAAACTACACGAAACAATCAAGATGTTTATGGTGCGGAGAAAGAAAACGTCAAAGGTGGTTTCACAATCTCAGATCAGGTGTCTACAGTTTATGTGAAGCGTTAAGTTCAGGTCGTCCTGTTGAGTTGAAGAACGAATTCCTGTTAGCTGCACTTGATAAAGATTGTGCTATAATAGTTGAAGAACTATCGCAGAAGCTTAACTCAGCCCATTTAACAAGTCATTGTCATCTGCAACAGCTTGGAAAGATGTCAAAACGTAGCAAATGAATCCCCATGATTTGACAGAAGCCAAACTCAGAACAAGAGTGGACATTTGCACTTCTCTGAACTCTCATGAACGTAACTCACCTGTTTTGGAGAGGTTAGTGGCTGGAGATGAAAAAATGATTAATTATAAAAGTGTTAAGCGCCACAGACAATCGCTCAATACATGTAAACTAGCTAATACTCAGACTAAAATGGACCTCCACTCGAGAAAAGTCTTGTTAAGCGTTTGGCGGGTGTTGTTGATTTGATACACTTTGAGTTGCTGCCGCTCAATGTTATGATTACGTCGGACGTTTATTGTCAACAGTTAGAGCGCTTGAATGTTACACTGAGAAAAAAGAGGCCTGCTTTGATCAATCTTAAATGTGTTGTGTTACACCCATAATATAGCAAGGGTCACATCTGCAAAGATGGAGGAGCTAAATTGGAGAAAACTTCCACATCCTCCTTATTCTCCTGACCTTGCCCTATATGATTGTCATCTATTCCGAAAATTGGAGAACTATTTAAAAAACAACAACAACTTAGATTTAAAGAAATTTTTTTTAACTTACGTTTTTTTTCTGTAAATCTATGGACTGTTAGAAGTAGGCCTGTCAGAATCATAGTTTTATAAGCCCACAATTTATCAGTACTACTTCTACTAGCAGTACTAGTAGAGCAAGGCCAATCAGTATTATCAGACTTAATGTCCTACGAAGTAATTATATTGTTAAACATTTTGAATATAGGTTTTATTATTATGGATTTGAACACAACAGAAATTGTTAATATAAGGTGTTTATCATATGCAATAAATACCATATCTTGAAATATACTAAGTCAAAATAATATCGGCAAATTGTACCAACTCATCAAACAACTTTGTCACAGACACAACTGAAAACTGATTCACAAACAGCCTGGTAACCTGGATTCGAATTTATAAGCTCATGACCTATAAGAGGGAATGGCTGGTACTCGGCGTTCCTCTTCCTCTTTACTTCAAAAGTTTCTTTTCTGTACTAATTAGTTGCTACTTTCTTCGCGTTATAATAATGTATTGGCAATCGTCTGTTGATATTTTAATTCACGAGCCCATTCAACCCTGTCTATTTATTGGTTGATACTAGCTTGTACACTTATAACATACTTATTTTATGTAAGAATGGAAATACAGTTCTGCTCACTATTTAGTTCCCCATTTTGCCTATGTGTATGTACAATAAAACTTATTTAATATAAATATGACTAAAACTGTACTAAATAATAAGTTTGTCTAGTGCAAAGAAGTCTTTTAATATTATTATTAATAATATTTAAAAATAAAGGTAATGTAGACTAGGTTTGTCAGTAATACAGCTGTATAAGTTGCTTGAGTATGTTTTTCTTTTTTATGTTTCTTGAAGTATTTCACGTGATATTTCAATGGTTATGTAAGAATGTTTTGTTTGTTTATCCTCGAATACTGTAAGCCTTTGTTAGTGTATAATTATTTTTATTTTGTTATTTTTGTATTAATGTTTTTTCTTACGTATAATCACGATGGACTGGCATATTCTATTACACAAGAAGATCGGCAATATTTTGGCACTTCAGCTTCTATTCTTTGTATAGACGTAGTATCGGTAAAAGGAACATCAGTATTTTGAAACTGCGTGAAATATTGAAAATACACTAATGTTTTGGTGCCATTATGCATCAAGTGATTTGTCATAAGATGTAAAGAAGGCTGTAATTAACTTACCTTTATACACAGTCTTATTCATTATTTATTTTGGCAATACATTAAAGTAACTACTCCCAATCTGCAGCTTCAGTTTGGGAACCACTTGATAGAAAATGTTCGTCTTTTCAGCTATGTCGGTGGTATGGTTTCATTAACAATCCCAGTATTTAGTGATAAAGAGTAAATCATTAATGACGGTGATCATTAGCTGCTTTTCCCCCTTGGTTATTGCTTCAAAATTAGAGATAGGTAGCGAAAATAACCCTTTAGTAGTTTTGCGAGTAATTTAACAAATAAACGTTATAAACTCGTTACTTGCATTGGAAGTTTGATATTTATCACGCTGGTTGCTAATCAAGTATGAGAGCGATGGTTGCTAGACTGACTGGTGTTTTCTCTGTTTATCGAGGTAGATTTCTTAATAGATTTGACATGTGAAAACGAAATACTTTCCTAAAAGGATTTAACTTTAATATTGACTTCTTATATATTTCCACAACTTTTAATATGCATTTCCGATAGTTGCAGCTATTGAATATAACGTCCAATATTTCTTTGTAATAATTCGTTTATCAATAAAATTTAATTACTTCGGTATAGCAAAAAAATAAAATTTCACTGCCTGCGAAGGATAGAGCTTAGATATCTTAGTAAATGAAGAAAATAGCAATTTAGGTTCTTATGTGCAACTATGTATATGTTGTGTTTTTAATGGGTTTGAAACTGAATCAATCTGTTCTAGAAGTTATAGCTCTTGGATTCAATAAATCAGATCTCAAACGTGACAAATTACATAGAAAATTGAGCATCGATTTCTTTCACATTTATTTTTGAATATTAGAAAATAAAACATGAATGATATCAAAATATAATTATAAACTATGGTTTATATCCGGGTTTACTGATATACATTCATAATATAGTTGGTTATTCAAATTTTCAATTTAACACTACGAAAGGTTGTAATAAGATCAAAATTACTTCAATAATTATTCCATACCTCGTAATTTTTCCCTTTATTTCCCAATAACTTCTTATTCATTATTTATTTTGGCAATACATTAAAGTAACTACTCCCAATCTGCAGCTTCAGTTTGGGAAGCACTTGATAGAAAATGTTCGTCTTTTCAGCTATGTCGGTGGTATAGTTTCATTATCAATCCCAATACTTAGTGATAAAGAGTATATCATTAATGACGGTGTTCATTAGCTGGTTTTCCCCATTTGTTAAGGACAGCTAACGCAGATAACCCTCTAGTACTTTTATTAGGAATTCAACAAATAAATGTCATCAGCTCGTAACTTGCATTGTAAGTTTGATATTTATCATGCTGGTTTGTAATCATGTATGAAAGCGATGGTTGGTAGATTGGTTGGTCTCTTCTCTGTTTGTCGTGGTAGCAATCTTAGTAGATTTGACATGTGAAAATGAAATGATAATTTTCTAAAAGGATTTAAGTTTAATATTGACTTCTTATATATTTCCACAACTTTCATATATGCAATTCTGAAAATTGCAACTTTTTAATAGAATGTTCAATGAAGTGTTTATTTGTAATAATATGTTTATCAATTTGTTTTAATTACTTATGGCTCTCTTCTCTTGTAAAGTCCAAGGTTGTGAATCTATTACTATTTCAGAAACATTTTATTCACCAATCATTTCATTTGTGTTAAATGAATTAACTTAAAAAAATTAATTAGTTAATTACCTACGTGAGATTGTAATAACCAAATATTTCACAGTAGTTAAAATTATTTTCAGATTGTCCAAAACCACTTTTTGTTTCTGAACCATTCGTTACTTACAGAAAGTTCTTAGTTTTAACCATTCATTTATACAGAAAGGAGAAAAAAGATTGGATTTTGAATAATGTACATTTTAGCTTTGTCTAAGTCAGAAGATTAACAATGTATTCTGTTGATATCCGAATAACTTATAATTTATTATTAAACAATTAATATCATATACACTACACCACTATATAGAACCACTTGATAGGTATATATGAAGCATTATATTCTTCATTCGATTTTCTTTTGTTCAGAGTTACTGTCCAACGAAGAATTCCTCGAAACCTGCATTACGCATTGAAGAAAAGTAAATTCAATTATATATCAAATTTCATATTTATTTACTGATAATTTTTAAGTTCTATAAATGCCCACTGATGTCCATTGTTGGTGTAAGATCACATATGAATAGATGAGATTAGGTGAGCTTTTTTCCAAGAATTTCTTCTGCACTAATTATTTTTTGGAAATATATCTATCAGGCCATGTTTTACCTACGATGCAGGGTCAGAAAATACAATTTACTAAACTGACTAGTATATAAAATCAGGACCAATATTTGATAAGTGCAATGCAAGTGGCAGCAAAATGAGTGAGAGCTTCTTATATAAACAAAGTTGGATAGAAATTACAGTTTGTGAACCTTCCAGAAAGAAGACAACTGTGGATGCTTAAAAGCTCTCTGCATCCCTCCAGTTAACGGCTAATTTGTTGTGCTAATTGGTGTGCAAGGAAGTATCAAGAAAATATATGATTGGTTGTTTGTGATCTTACAGGTTTGGAAGTTGTGATGTGAAGGTGAATATAGCAGGTCGGATCAAGACAAGTTAGATGCAAACATGTTCTAGAAAGAGAGAGTAGATGCAAATTAAAATGATAGTAATTGTAATTTTATGCTTAATTCTGACCATGTTGGTTAAAAGAATATTTTGTTAAAATACGTAGAAACAAACCTTATAATAGCGACGAAATAAACGATCCATGATATTTTTCTCATAAGACTTTATTCTTTATTTCTTTGGTTCACTGCAGTTCTTGAAGAAGGAAACTGTACAATAACTATAACTATTTCTTTAACTTATGCTTATATTAAAATGTTCTCCAAGTTGTTGGAAAATGTCTTCCGTTATTCGGCCATTTATTCCCTGTATGGTGTAATCTTCGGTTCCGTCTAGCAGCTGGATATTTTATAATAACATTTTGTTTAGCCCTGAGAGCTGAACCCTACTGTATTCATTAGGCCACTCACTATAAATTATTTATTTATTTATTATTAATCACAAAGCTTCTCAATAGAGTTCCTTTGCGGTGCTAAACAAGGGTATCTAAACTCAATTAGTAGCGTGATAATTACTGATTTTCATTTCAAATTTCACCGATACTCATCTAATGCAGTTTCAGTTTTCTCTGTTTTTGAATGAAGCTGTTAGACTAGTAGTTACTATTAGTGAACTTTTATAATTTTCAAAAATGAATAAGATCATATGTTTCAAATGCATTATATTTATACTTACTATATACATTTTAATACTTTCACACATATATATACAAAATGAATGCATTTATTTTATAAGACAGTACAATGTACTTTAAGACACAAAGTTATGAATTGAAAATACTATTCAACTTCATTCACGACAGGAAATCCAACAGAGCAAAAAGGAAATCAATTGGTTTTAACTACTCGTCCTATGTTCTATTAGGTTCTCCTATTTGCAAAACCAAGTACCTTAGAACATTAAAGGTATATAATCCTTATTTTTTCAGAGAAAAATATTAGTTTCAAAATATCAGTTTAATTGTAAAAAAACGGAAATGCTTCATATTGACCAAATTCATTTAAAACCATATTTCTTCCTTTCAATTGTGATATTTCAATTCAATATTTTCACATTTTTGTTAGAAATTTTGTAAATAGTTTCAACATATATTTTACTGATTAAAATATAGATGTACCCAACAGAATGACGTTGCAAAAATTACACTTACGATTTTTATTATGCACATTTAATCGTCGTAATAAAAACAAATGCGTGAGAATAATTGTACGAATTAACGTTAAAAATCTCAGATATCAATGTTAAAAATACTTTGCTAAGGCACAGAGCTTAGGAAATGTTCAGCTAAACCTTAGATGAAAAAATAAGTGATGTCATTTCTACATCTATGAATTAGAATGTAATAGTTTAAGTGTGGGCAAAAATGTGAAAAAAATGTACGAAACGCACACAAATATTTAACTTTCTTACAACAAATCTTGCATCATTGAAAATTAAAGTTAAATATATTTCATGGTAAAAATTGCTTTATCTTACAAATTGGATTAGATATGGTTATATTACGAATTTCACGATAAGTACCAAGAAATCAAAACAATATATACTTAAATCATTTCAGAGATTTTGTTTCATTATCAGCAGATCTAAGAGATTCTCCACATTTTTTCTTGTTGGCATTATTGAAACCATGTTAGTTTTTTAAATTTATAAATCTAAACCATAAAATCTATAATTTGCTTCCATTTCAAATAAGACATAACCATGTTAACGTTTCATGTGTCAGGTTAGCTTCAATAGAATAATTTAGACTACCAAGAAAAATAAATTTGGCCTCAATAATGTAATTTATAGAAATGATAACACTTGGTTCAACAAGAAGATTCTTTTAATAGATGACAGGGGTAAAAATGCGACCCTTAATTCTATGAGTCATTCAAAATTACTTTGAAATTTATGTAATGTCCCCTATTTAAATTGCTATAAAAAACAAATTTTGAGTAACATGACAACATTCATCTAGATTGATTGGTTGGTTTGTTGTTTTAAGGCAGAAATCAACGACGCTATAGGCACCAAACATACAGTAAAAACATAAAATTAAAGTAAAATTATCAAAATTCATGAAAGAAATGGTTAAGGCAAAACAAAGCAAAGTTTAATTTTTGAACTAAAACTATAAATAGCATTAAATCCAATTTTTACATCTAATATACAGTACTATGAGATAAACTACAGTAATACAAGTTGTAAAAGACTTTTTGCAAAATAATTGTAATTACCGTAACTCGCTATGATGACAAACGGGTAAGTTCAAAAACCAGCATTAGTCACCTGAAGTTAGCCTTTACAGTATTGGTTTTGAGTTATCTGACGTTACGGCCATTTTTTAGTTTCAAGTCGATCTAGATGTAATTTGATTCTTAAAAGGGAATCACATTAAAAATCACCTAACATTTAAATTTAAAAACCTAAGTAGCATTAAAAAGATTAATGACCTTTAAAAATCTAAAGCATTTCTAAGGTAGACAGTGTCACCATTGCCAATAACAATGTCTAACGTTACGAATAAACGATGGGACATAATACGCTTAAAATGGTGCCGTCATTGAGAGTGGTAACGACGAAATGACAGTAAAATGTGGCTTACTGTTACCTGAGTGTTACACAGACAACACGTTGGTGCATCAGTCCCAGATACAAAGAACATTGAGTTAAAAACTGTGACCAATGCTTAGTCTAGTTAGAACAACTTCCTCTTTCTGATCCTTGCGGAAGCAAGACGGCCCAAGTCAAATACAGGGTTATATATGGAAAGGCTTGTTTTCACGTTGCTTACTCCATGTTGATTGCCAACTGGCATGAAATCAAGCGTTGAATACAGGACCATAGTCCATGTACGGAACAGGCACAGCTGTGATAGTGCCAGAGCAGACACATTTAGCTGCGGTGTCGGCGAGCTCATTTCTGTGAATATTAACGTGGTCTGTTATACAGAAACACCGGATAGAAGAAGTAGTAAAGAGAAACAGGCCAATCGGTTTTCAATATCGGTGAGAACTGAGTGAGAACTAACGAGAAGAGATTCCAGGCCCAATAGAGAACTGAGCGAGTCAGAATAAATAGTGCAATTTGAGTACTTCTGAACTTTTATGTGATCCAGGGCAAGATAAAATGCGTACAGTTCAGCAGTAAATAGAGAATTTGTGGAGGGGATTCTGTGCACAACCACTGAACCTCAACAATCTATGACAGAGCCAACACAGTCATCTGATTTCGAACCATCTGTATAAATAGGAATGAAAGGATGGTTCGAAAGGTGTTCAGCAAATAACAGATAATATTTCAAATTGGGATTGTCTGTTTTTCTCAGATGACTTAAAAATAGTTTACATTTTGAGACTGCAGTAAGCCGTGGTGGGATGGGTTGTCCAGTGGATACAGAAACAATTTATCCAACTGTACCTGGATACGAACGCTAGAAGGAACAATGACAGATCATTTGTTTTGAAAAAGAGTGGTCTATCGAGGAAGGAAAGCTCAACACCCGGTGGGATGATTTAATAAGGAATGAAGTTTCGAAGCACATAGTAGAGACAATTGCGAATGGCGGCAGTGCAAAGGAAGTTCATGAGACTGTGTATTAACTCTGTACTGGAAAAGTGCAGAATGCCCAAATGCAGAGCTGAAACCCCTAATGATGAACAGGGTCCAGCGTCTTTGAGGCGAGGTCCTGGCTAATCCATAGACCAGTGATCCATAGTCTAGTTTTATCGAATAGGAGCGCGATATATCTTTAGCATAAAACATTGATCCGCTTCCCAAGTGGTACAAGAGAGGACACAGAGGAGGTTCAGTGTTCTTTTACATTTGATCCATTGCTGTTTGATGTGTGGCATAAAGGTCAGCTTCCAGTCAAAGCTAAGCCCCAAAACTCTATCTCAGGGTCTACAAGCAGTAAAACCGATACGGAGCTCAATATCAAAGTGAATACGCTGTTGGGGCAAAAGTCCATGCAAATGGTCTTAGAGACAGAGAGAAGTTAAAGCCGTTTGCTGTGGTCCACTTCAGTAAACGATTGAAAGCAGTCTGTAGCTGCCGCTTCATATACCTCATGTTCGACGACTGACATGAGATGGGAAAGTCGTTGACACAGAGCACCTTTGCAATAGTAAAAGGGAGTTACTCAGTGATGGCATTAATCTTTATACTGAAAAGTTTGACACTCAAAACACAGCCCTAAGGTACTCCAGATTCTGTGGAAAAGAACGAGAAAATGTCTAACCACACAAACTGGGAATCGCTTGTCCATTAATTTTTTTAAATAAAAATGGGCAAATGGCTATGTAACCTATATATATGGATATCTCACAAAATGCCACTTCTCCATGTTGTATCATAGGCCTTTTCAATATAATAAATATTCATACAAGATGTTGCATGAAAAAGGCTTCTCTGATCGACGATTCAAGTCTAAACAGGTGCTCCATAGTAGAGCACTCTCATCAGAACCCACACTGTGTGGGCGAGAGGAGGCTGTTTGATTCAAGTACCCAAACAAGATAAACATTAACCATCATCTCTAAGGTCTTACAGATACAGCTCGTCAAAGCAGTTGGAGGGTAGTTTGAAGAAATCCTGGTATTATTCCCAGGCTTATATAAAGGTAGAACAATAGTCTAGTGTCAGGCATCAGAAAGAACATTATTCTGCCAGATCCAGTTAAGAACAATAAGAAAATAGCAAGAGAAGCAGGAGATAGATAGTGCAGCATTTCTGAACGTACATCATCAGGTCCGACCAATGTACTGCCAGACTGATGAAGGGTCAGATTGAGTTCCAGAAGTGTAAAGGGACGACTATAGTCATAGAGACAATAAGCTCGAAAGGAAATGGGTGTATGCTCTGCCCGTGTCTTGATGGCAAGAAGGTGGAGGATGAAGCAAAAGTGCTAGATACCTGATAAAACCTTTCACTTAGAGTATCGGCAATGCTAAAGATATCAGCTACCTTCTGGCCATGATAGAGCAAGATCGAGAAGGGGACGGAATTATATTCTCCACTGACCTTTCGATTCTTGTCCCATATGACTTTGGAGCAGGTTGTAGAAGATATGCTGGTTATGAACTCAATCAAAGAGTCGATCCTTCTGGCTTTCACGTCTTACCCACTGAGCACGTGCACGGACCTGCTGGAAAATGATGCAGTAGAAAAATGTGGGATACCTATAGAAAGTATTCAAGGCCCGTTTTCAAGCCTTATGTTCCGTGTGGCAGACAGGGTTTCACCACAAAAGAGGGTATCGTGGATAATGTTTAGAGGTTTTAGGAATACATTGAGCAGCTGCTTGTATAATACAGTCAGTTACTGCTGCCACAGTCGTTTATTGATGGCTTACAGACGATGGCAGGATCAAGTTCTACAAAAGCAATGAAAGAGGGCCAGTTTGCTTGAACCAGCTTTTCCTGGAGCACACGGGTCGGGTGGCATCGATCACACTGTGTCTCTCTCAAAATTATAGGAGAATGATCACTGCCTCATAGGTTATTGTCAACCCTCCATGAATTGTAAGAGAATAGTGAAGGGGAGCAAATTGAGAGATAAATAGCAGTAAAAGACAGACCAGCTTCATGAAAATATGTTTAAGAACCACTACTGAAAAGAGAAAGGTTGTGATCAGAGAGCAAACACTCTATAGAGCGACCAATATTATCAATATCAGCACTTCCCCAGAGAAGATGGTGTCCATTAAAGTTCCCCAGGACAGCAGCTGTTCAATGAGAAATTCAGGTCTGATTTATCATAGGTCTCTCAAGTCAACGGGTAGAGAGAACAAACAGTGATTGTATGATCCAAGGAAACACGTATGTCTACGGCCTCCGAGGGTGTGTCAAGTAGCAAAGACAGTGTGGGTACATTCTGTTCAACCAACAGTGTTACCCCTCCATGCACTCGTCCATCATACAACCTGCATTTCTGTACATTGAAAACTGCCGAAAGGTGACTGTATCGGCACGTTTCAGAAATGTTTCCTGTAAGTAAAGATATACAGGATGGTAGGAAGCGACTAGTGTTTTGATGTCATCCAGAGTAGAAAGTAAACCTCGACAGTTCCGTTGTATCAAGGTGGCTGTTTTTATTTATGTGTAGAGGAACTGAGTGGAGAACCATTCTGTTTACGACCACGTCTTGTTTCTTTACTGCCTTTATTCCAGTAAGGCCTATCGACCTTCATGGATCCTGCCATGGATTGATTGAGCTGATCTTTGTTGCTAGAAGAGGATTCCAGCAACTGAGGACGTGAAGGAATGATCGTTTTGCATCTTGGGGTAGGAGAAGAAGATGTACCCAAAGAAATGCTCGTACCTTTATAGTTTTCATAAGGAAATTCTGCAAATTCACACTTTTCAATTGCACCTGGAAGCTTCTGATGAAATGTGCTTTTTGTTACATAAACTTTAATATTGTAGTCTTTCTTTCATAACATAATTGTATACATATATTCGTGTGTCAGATATGATGTAATTGCCGTAAGTTGTATTATGACTACTTACAAATACATTTTCCTCTTTTGTTTATGATAAACTTGATATGTTTATTTAGACATTTTTTGCATATCTTTATTGATACATTTACTACTTGTAAACCGAAGGTGTTTTACATTATTGAGCAAAAGACAAAGAATGGAAATCATAAATAGAAAAAAGGGAAATTAAATTGAACTGAAGTCACCTGGTACTTGGTCTTTAAGTTACTCTGGTGTAGTTTAAGGATCAAATAATTTCCTGTTTATGGATTTCTTTCTTAAACCTGAAAGTTGGCTGAATATTAGTTACATATTTGAAATATTTTGTTACTGTTCATAATAAATTTAAGTTTTAAAAGTGTCTAAATTATTTTAGCAATTTTAAAATACAGAAAATGAAAACTTGTTAAATATATTTCATTGTTCTTGAATACTGTCGATTCTGAAACACTTGCTTCTTAGCACCTTCTTTTATTGCGTCAAACGTGCGCTCAATATAAATAAAATTTTAATAACAATTTGTACATTAATTTGGCTTTTAGTGATGAGAAGTTACAGTTATCATATTGATATTAGTGATAAACATTGTTTCAAAGGTTACAATGGATTAAAGGAAAGTAATTAATCATGATACTAAAAACACCTACTCATTCTGCCCTTTCTCTCAAAACATTTTAAGGAACACTCTGAACTTACTTTTTGAGTTGTATATTTATTCATCTCTGAATTAAAGAAACGTATGTTTGACTTATACACAAAATAGGCATTTTTGTTATGCTACGTACCAACTTTCGTAAAAATATTTCATCAAGTGGAAGAAGTAGTTACTGTATTTTAGATACTGTATGATATATCATGCTTGTGTATAAAATTACAGTCTGTGTTAAATCATTCAAGAAGTTCACGTATAATCCAGTTGTCTGGTTAAGTTTTAAAACTACTCTTAACTCATTAGAGGGAAAGAAAAATACATCAACACTAATGAAACAATTTTAATCATTTTCTTAAATATAAAAACATAGTTGTGTACGACATGCTGCTCTGTTTTAATGGCTTTGAATATTATTCTGGTGCTCTGTTTATTTCCTGGTTAAAGACAAATGTAAAAAGAAAGAGAACAGTTATTCAGTAGTGCGATTCTTTAATATTTTATATATGTAATTAAAGTTTGGAAACACAGGTATTACACATCAGTTGCCAACCCATGTCTATTGAGCTGTCTTTTGTCATCGTGGGACTTATGAATACAACAAGAGTTTCAAATAGAACTTTCATCTGGAGAATGTTTCTATCTTGGTGAAGATTTCAGCTTCAAACCCTTTTATATCTTTCATCCAACATCTTTTTTTCAATAATATGAGCTATTTCTTATTTATGCTAAACGTAATAAGTTTATTAATATATTTACCAATCATTTCAGCCTTTGTTCGGATTAGACTGCTTGAGGTTGATAACAACCAATAGCGGAGTGATCATGCTAAACACAGGAGTTTATTTTGTACAATAAAATCACGTTCATCAAAGCTGCTTTTTCTGCAGTTTTCTTCCTTATAGAAATATAATTCTGTAAAATCACATTATAAATTTTACAGGTTGGAAGAGCTGTCTACATATCCATTCATAGGAATAAAATATAATATACAGTAACAGACACGTAATTCAAGCTCACAATTGGAAACAGATGATCACAGAAGTATTCATTGATAATATATTAGCTTAAGCTATTAAACAACAGTGGGAAAACCCACTGAATTAAACTGATCACGTGTTACTGCTTAAAGACTTCTGCAAAAGTATGTACGCGTTTAAGTTTGAGTATTTTGTGTATTCTTTTTTAATATATATAAATGTGAAAATACAAACATATCTCACATTAGTTTGGATACCAAAGTAACTTTTATTATACAATTTTTAAGCTTATTTGTACTAAAGAACGTATATGCTAAGTTTACGATTTTCACAGTATGCTGATTCTAGAATTATAGTTTATCTAGCTTTCAAATACATTTTTTTTTAAATATATAAAAGAGTACTTTAGAATGTTGAAACTAATATTATTTATGTTGATAGCTATCTTCTCTATATAATATAAATACATAATAACGTTTCATTACTTTTCGAAGCAGCATATTCTTTCCAAAGTCATCGACAGATAATCGGGAGATTTATGAAACTTAGAATTTTTCTGTCTTTTGGTGAAAAAACATGTCAAAAAACAACGTCAGAAAAAGATAACGACATTTCCTGAAAGACAAAGGATATGGGATGTTTATGTCGATGTGGATTGAAAACTTAAAAATCTGCGAAACTTACATCAAGCGGTAGAATACGCCTGCTCAGTATGATTAAAGGTAACCAAATCATACATACAAAATTTACAAACAACACGAAATTCAGTATTCACTAAAGCACACAGAGCTTCCAGATACACTCTCACACTATTATTACACAGTAAGGAAAACGTTTCCTCGTTGTTACACATACTTAAAAATAGATCAATATATTAAATCTGCGCCACCAAGTGGCACAGTGTTATGTCTGCGAACTTATAACGCTAGAATCTGGGTTTTGATATCCAATGTGGTAAACTTGAAACAAACATAGAAACAAAAGCTTACTTCTTCAAAACGTCTTAACAAAATTGCATCACTAAGAACACTAAAAACGAAAGAACAACGAAGAAAGAGAAGTATATACAAGAAAAGACATGTATATTTCTGATACAATCTGTTCTTCCGCTAATTTTTAACATCTTTAGTGTAAAGTGATTTGCTTATTTGCATATTCCAAATCATTTAAGCATAACGTAATAATTGCAATTTATTAATGTGTATTCAATACAACACGATTCATCTTTGTATAACTCCTTTATGTTCTTCTTGTTTGGTTTAATCAATTGCAGCTACACGTATCTTTCCAACAATTGTTAAATTTACGATAATATATAAATAAGTATTTTGGTTGGTTTGAATATTTTTTTAAGTAATTCCTCCCGAAAATATTTATGGTTTTCAATTTTACTAGTAATTATATATTTGGGAATACTTTCATGAATAATTGACGTGTCTCTGTGTTTTCTTATAGTAAATCCAAATCGGGCTGTCTGCTGTGTCCATTGATGAGAATTGAACCCCTGTTTCTAGTGTTGTAAATCCGTAGGCCAAACGCTGTCCCAGAATGGGATAAATAATTCATAAAATTCTTGTTTTTTCAATAATTTGAAATATAGTTCGAGCTATCCTGAAGTCGAGAGATTTAAGGGTATCTATAACGTCGCCAATTCTAATCGAGGTACTGTTGTAGATTAGTCCACTAAGACTACATTACATGAGCACATTATCTAAGATATTTTTCATGATAAATCAGGAACAAGTTAGCGTCGGACGAGAATAATCGAGATGTCTTAGCAACACATCAACTTAGTCACATACATTATTACTGGAAAAAGAAAGAAATAGAGATTGATTATTTGGTGGCAAATTTCACGAGTTTCAGAAAAAAAAAAATGTTCAGGAAATCCCCATCTCTAATGAAATGGATAAATTTATGGTGTTATCTAACATCACTTCAATGTATATAAGTAAATTTTTCAAAATCTACACTATATTCATCAATATTAAAATTATCTTTTTTTACATATTGAGACAACATAATAAATTATAAACAGTGGTTCTAAAATCTTGAGTTGAAAATTATATCTATCTATGCAAAACATGACCAAACTATGCAACAATCTTTATGAAACTTAGGAACTTAATGCATGATATTAGAATAAAAAACAATTTATTTCATTTCAAGACATTTAGTTTTAGTCAATAAATTTTCATTTTAATAAACGTCTTTGTAATTTACATTGTGTATTTCTACTTGGATCCATATCTAATTTCTAAATTTTAACCTTTATTAATAAAATCAGTTTTATTTCTGTGTTAGTGTTTTTAGTGCAAAGCTATACGATTATCAGTTTTTTTTTAATTTCGGGGAAAGCTACGCAAGGGCTATCTGCGCTAGCTGTCCCTAATTTTGAAGCGTAAGAGAAAGCGGAAGGCAGCTAGTCATCACCACCTACCGTCAACTCTTGGACTACTCTTTTACCAACGAATATTGGGATTAACCCGTCATATTATAACCTATCCACACTATTTTCGTCACAAGTGAAATGTGAGAAACGATTCTTAGTTGTTTGTAGCGTCGTTTTGCAGCCTACTCTGCATGTAATTATATTTGTGAAGTCAAGGTAGTCGTTGGTTTAGATCTAAGTGACTTTTTACATTCTCTGGAGACAGTAAGTTCTTCAAGAATGTAAACAGTTATATCCTGTAATGGTAGGTCAGCTAATTCCTCGAGATGTTAGGCTAAGTGATACGTGAATAATAATTACTAGCACGTGAATAACGCAAATTGTTTTGAATAAACCCAAACTTACCTATTAAAGTTATTTCCCAAATTTCCAGTCATAAATAAATAAATAAATTATTTTTTTCTGATTCTGTTTTACTTTACATTAAAAAAAGCCTGTCAGTTCGGATTTAATATTACTAAATCCTCATCAAATGCTTAAATACAAGGATCTGAACATTTGACTGCGATACAAGCTGGCGGGAAAACAATTAATTTTTTAACAACTTGAGAACCCCCATAAAACGGGAGTGTTTTAAAATAATTTAATAACTACCACTCTGGAAAAAACCTATTGATATAAATATGGAGGGATTTTAGGTACGAGAAGGGAAAACTGCAAATGAAGATACAGTGATTATAAAATCTCATAAAATTAAGTTTATAGATTTACAAAACTCAAACGTGTGGTTCGATTTCTTGAAGTAAATGTAACCACATAGCTCGTTGTGTAACTTTGCCATAAAAAAAACAAGAAAGTGGTTATTACAATAATAGAGTAAAAAATACTTTTAAGTGATTAAGCGATAAAGTGATAAAATTTTGAACTGTATATAGATCCAACTAAAACTAAAGAATATACAGTATAAAGATGAAAATAAATTTATTTACTTAAAACAAATGGCTATAAATAAAACCAGGTAGATCTCATTCTGTTGTTACTTTTGCAATTTTCAAGCGTCAAAAAATTAGTTGTTTCGTAATTCCTACATGTCTTTAAACTATGAAAAAAAATGAAATTAGGAATAGAGAAGTATGGACAACATCATCTCGTGGAAAGGATATGAGACTGCCATCCCTCAGAGCTCCATTTTAGACAGCAGTGGTTGTTTTTAAAGGTTTTGTTTGTCAATTTCTTTATTGGACACTCAGAATACCTATACCATCACCTTGTTTAGTTTTAATACTCTACCGCGTTATCAATGTTTTAAAAGAGTCACTAGATCTGATGACTCTTAAAAGAAAAGTCAATCAGTTTGTCATTTTACCATTACGTCATTAGACTTTTAAGTGTATTATATAGAAGACATGTTTATTTGGTATCACATGTTGTGAAGTGTGTTTAACATCGGAATAATTTAGAACTCTTATGTATAAAACCTCTAACAATGCGAATTTCAATGGTAGAACCTATGAGTACAGTAGTGAAATTGTACATACTCTTTCTGTATTAACATGCAAAGTAATTTAATTATTATTACAAACTATACTGAATTATGTAGTTTTAATATTTACGAATGTCATACTTTTTAATGTATTTATCGAGTACCTTCCGGAATGTGTAGTAAATTGATGGATACGTTGGTTTCGCTCGTTGATAACATTAATTTAAATAATTCTGTGTATTTTTGAGGTGTTTGTCTTTTTTTTTTGCAATGCCCAAGCTACAATTGAAAGAAGTCATGTACTTGAATTAAGTAATTTGAATGTCTGTAATTGACGTCCATTCTTGTATTTATCAACATATTATTATTTACCAACAATGGATAATATTTTTACAAATTGTTTCAATGTAGTTCCCGATTTAATCCCTTGCGATATTTTCGATCACAATGCATTATCTTTTATTGTCCTATAAAATCTGTTAAATTGATAGCCATTTAAATATTTTTATTAATGATGACACTACACTAAATAATTTTATTTCTACTCTTAATTTATGTTAATTGGAACTATCTTGAAAGACCTGGCATAACTAGGCGGTTAAGGCACTCGACTCGTAATTCGAAACTCGCGGGTTCAAATCCCCGTCACATCAAACATGCTCGCCCTTTCAACTGTGGTGGTGTTATATAGATACGGTTAATCCCACTATTCGTTGGTAAAAGAGTGACCCAAGAGTTGGCAGTGGGTGGTGATATCTAGCTGCTTTCCCTCTAGGCTTACACTGCTAAATTAGGGAGGGCTAGTGCAGATAGCTCTCGTGTAGCATTGCGCAAAATTTCAAACCAAACTATCTTGTAAATAAACAATTATTCCACATTTGAAAAATATGATCACAACCTGTATAATGTATCTTTTCCATTTGTTGAAGTTGTAAAAGTAAATAGTGGATGAAAAAGCATTATTACGTAAAAAAAAGACTTTCTCGTTGTTTTAAACAAATAATACAAATGTAAAATGTAGCCACCAAATTCAGCCATTAAAAACACAAAGTTAAATATATAGTTATAAGAGTACCACAGTACGTGCCAAATTATTAAACAACTTTTGCTTTTACGAATATTTAAAAGGGTTCGATTTCCCTCGGTGGACACAGCAGATTGTTAAATGTGGCTTTGCTATAAAAAAAAACACGCACACACATCACTAGTTGAAATACTGTTATGCCTAAGGTACCATTATATGTATTACGTTTACCCTATTAAATTACAGTTGATATCAAAATAGTATTTGAAACGATGCAAATTTTAGTTTTTCTTCACTTCAATCAAAAATGGCTGTGCAAAAATAAATACAATTGACAGAAATATAAATATTATTTGATTTAAACTTACGTCACATGCATTTCTCTACTACACCTAAATATGTTATAAAAAGTGATATATATTCTTACTCAACTCTGTTTCTCAACCTGAAAATGATTTAAGATGGTCAAAACATGGTTCTGCATTTTATTTCAATTAAAGCTTTAATACTCATACCAGCCGGCTTTAGAAAATATTATTCCTAATAAGAATATTTATCGTTTGAAAGCCATCATATGCATAAAATTTATTAAGTTGTATTTTGAATGCCTTAGTGTTTCCTTGCTATCAATGAAGTATGAGTTAATGATGTGATAGGGCTCTGGATATCCGGTTTGGTGAGGCAGATTCAAATCTGTAGTACACCTCAAAATGTTTTCCACACCCTAGGGTAGTGGATGAACTATAGCAAGGGTAGTTTCATATTGATGGCGTTTACTAGCTGCCATTTCTGCAGTCTGTATCTTAAATTATTTTATAGGTATTATAATCTTGTAATTTTATAACTGTTGCATCCTAATTTTATGTATCTTTAACATAATTATTTGAAGAAATCTACACACGAACATCCTTATTAAATAATTTTAGTGAACTGCAATAATATTTTGTTCTATATATTCATAATATCAACTTTATAAATGCACATGTTTCAGATTTGTATTTATGAGAAACTGAAAAAAATATCTCAATGAGTTTAACCTCATAGCACCAATTGCACTGTCTAGACTGCATAACTAAATTTTCAAACCAACATGAGTTTTCTACATGCATACCTTGTGGAAAAATTATTATTATTATTTTTTTATTTTATGCTAGTTATCCTATCAGGTTTACTGTGTGTATAATTAAAGGGTTTACTCGTGGTACTGTTTGTGGTGATATTTTTAAATGATTAAAAAATAATACACTTGTATTTGGAATAAAATCATGGCTTAAAATAAAATCTTCTCTAAATCCATCTGATACCATTTATCGTATGTCCAATTAACTTTCTTAACAAACACTTTATTAAAGTTAAAGTTCAAGTAATGTTTCCAGTTCTTCCTGTGGAGCAACCAATGTGGCTCAGTGTTTTAAATAAACAAATCTGCAAAAATAGCAAAGAAAAAAGATTTTGATGACAAACATCTACAAGGAACTAATTTAAACATTTTTAAATAAATTATATTTCTATGATTCATACTGGTGAACACCTCATCTGAAATGTCCACATTACTGATTTACGTTCATGGTGTAGGATTATAGTATAGTTTTCTTTCTGTAGTTTTGTTATTTATTATAGAAGATGTGCAGGTTTCACATAATATATGTTCAAGAAAGTAACTGCTTCACATTTTTTCAGGTTTCCTGTGTCATTTTAAAAGTTGTTAATAATTGTTATCTCCTGTGGAGGACACTGCTTAAAGTGATTTTATATCAAGAAGTTGAAAGTAATGTTCTTCAGTGATTGTGTAAGTTATATCTAGAAATTACAACTGGTAATAAAGTTATGGGTAAATATGAGGTAAAAATTCATAAACTTTTTTCGGAGTGGAACCTCTGAAAGAATAGTAGTAGCACTTTGTTTCACTCACTAGATTCTAAGATTCCATTAACGCATTGTTAGTAGTGTACTGCTTGTCTTGAAAACACCTCTTAAAGTTTATGAATATCCACGACACTGGAAATAGTACTGCTCACATAAAACTTACACATTCAGTGTGAAACAATAATGGCAGGTCAATCCTGCTAACCTACATTTATTGTAGGGTCACAGACAATTGTTAAGAACTGCTAGTCCAAATTAATGAGACAAGCACGATACATATCAGGTGTGGTCACAAATTGTTTTAAGAAGAATTATAAATAAATTTGCATGTTCTAGCATCTTCAAACACAATAATGAAGGAATGAAAGTTTATAAAAGAAGTTGGTTCTCATAAGAGTGAGTTCCAATTCTAGAACGCTAATATCTACAAGAGAGAAATATGTACCACTAATAGGGTGTACCTGTGATATAACAACAAATGTTAACTGGAAGATTGTTTGATAATTGTATGAAGGAGAAGTAAGTAAAAGTTCACATATCACTAACACAACTCAGAATTAACCTTGTACAACACGGACATCAGAGGTGTACTACGAATATTTAAAAAAAATTACGGATTTCCTGGAGTGCCAAGTATGTAATTGGTAATCAAATAAGTGTATGATACAACACAGGATAATCCAGCAGTATTAAAATAGAAAGTAAAAATGGATATTGTTTGTGAAACACAAAGAAATGCTCAATTTCTGTACTGATAACAGCTTGCTAAGTGTAATGACTTATACCAGTCTTTTTTCCTATTGTCTCGTTAATATAAAAGGTTCCCATTATACCAAATTGACATATTTTGTTTTGTTTTCTTTTGAGTTCCCATATAGTTATTTGATGTAATTGTGATAAATTTGGCATATTTTTAAAAAGATATTTCATGTTGTATTAACTGATGAAAGCAGGTTATAATCAACGTTGTTAGAAGTTGAGATCTAAGTTACAATTCGTGTCATTACGAACATCAAGTAAGAACATACAATAGTTTGTTTGTTTGTTTTTGAATTTCGCACAAAGCTACTAGAGAGCTATCTGTGCTAGCCGTCCCTAATTTAACAGAGTAAGACTAGAGGGAAGACAGCTAGTCATCACCAGTCACCGCCAACTCTTGGGCTACTCTTTTACCAACGAATTGTGAGACATACATTTGTAATGTTGTTAAAACAAACTATTACTAGTGGAAAAATAGTATACACTTTACTCTCTTTGTCTTATACGTTTTAACATACATTTTAGTTTTTCAAGCCATATCAAGCATCTTATTGGTTCACTGGTTCATTTAAGCTCTTCACTTTCTTCTCTGCTTTACACTGAACATGTAAAGCTCCTAATCTCACCTACACTTGACAACATTTTACGTGATGAATACAAGTCATTAATATTATAATTTCCAGCTTCATACGTTTAACTGTTATCGAGTAATGAAATCATTCTCAAGAATATGTGATGATAGTTTATTATAAGCGAATAAGACAAGTAAAACGTCATTCAATACAACTGACAATCATTTTCTTTTACCTGTCAATTCATGAATTATTTGCCTGTCAATTGACCAATGAATTACCCTGTATAATTCACTTTTTGTTTCGTATTTCTAAAGGTAATAGATAACCAATAATTAATATTGATTTATCAAAGATATATTTTTTTAGAAAATCAATGTCAAGTAATGATGTAATTTGTAATAATGGTTAGGACAGCGACACTGACACTGTCTCACCCAAATGTGTTTATAGTCTACCTTATAAGTCACCCGCTGGTACAGCGGTAACTCTACGGATTTACAACGCTAAAATCAGGTATTTCGAGTTCAGTCGGTGGACTCCGCAGATAGCCCAGTGTGGTTTTGCTATAAGAAAACATTCACAACGCAGTACCACTTTATTTATTTTTGAATACTTTTTGAAGACATCTTGGAAATACGTTTGTTTCAAAGTGAGAATCTAATTGGGTATGTAATTTGGTAATTATAGCTTGTTCGGTTTGGTTTGTTTTGAAATTCGCGCAAAGCTACACGAGGGCTACCTGCGCTAGCCGTCCCTAATTTTGCAGTGCAAAACTAGAGGGTAGGCAGCTAATCATTTCAACCCATCGCCAACTCTTGGGCTACTCTGTTACCAACGAATAGTGAGATTATAACGCCCTCACGGCTGAAAGGGCGAGCATGTTAGGTGTGACGATGATTCGAACTCGCGTTCTGGGATAACGTGTCGAGTTGCTTAACCAACTGGTCATGACGGGCGTATACTGCAGGGGCATAAACAGTATCGTTACACGTTGGCAAAAATGTACATTTTATGCTATTTATCTAATACGTTGTAAGATACATTTTATTTTTTAATTCTATCAAAAATCATGTCTCAATGGTTCGTCATTTAATCTACAAGGTGTTCATTTTCTTTTGTGCCTCACGAAATTTAAAATTTAATGTTCCTTAACTCATCTGCACTTTACATAGTTTCATGCTTCATATTTTTAACTGCTATCGAGTGTTTATATCATATGTAATGGACAGTCACATAATTACATTTAGCTCATTTTCTTTCATTGTATGGGTTGGGTTGACATCGTAAATTTCTCTTATGTATTGGACACAACTTAGGAAATGACCAACAAGAGGTCTCGGTAGTGAGTGGCACGCCCGTCATTGCAAATAACTTTAAACATTCGCTTTGACATGGTCGATATAAACGTCAGCAGAAAGCTGGCTGGAATGTTATTCCAAGTGGTGAAGATGGCTTCACGAAGATCATGCACTGTTTGGAATTGACGTCCATTACTTTAGACTTCACTTGCCATCCACCCCCCAACATTTTCTTTGGGGCTCATTTCGGAAGAACACGCTGGATGGTCTAAAAGAATCACATTATTCGCCATATAAAAAGTATTTTGTCCTGCGGGCATTGTGGATTGCAGCGTTGTCCTGCTGAAAGATCCAGTAATTTAAATACAAGCGAGGGCCTTCAGTCAATAAGGATGCTCGCTCCAACATGCAAATGTAGCCTGCTGCTGTTTGACGTCCCTGTATAATCTAAAGTTTCATTGTGCAATGGAAGGAGAAAACACCGCAAATCATGATAGAACCTCTTCCACTGTATTGTGTAGAAAATGTCTCCGGTGGGATATCGTTATTGTGTGAGTAACGTTGACAACGCTAATGCTTGAACACAAATTTCATTACGTGTTTACCGTTTAACGCTTTGTTTCAGGATGGTCTTAAACTTTTCACCAGTTACTATTTCGGCAAATTTCATAGTGTTCACATTTTCCATATTAAATGCTATAAACATTTTTTTTTTTACCTTTTCTTATTTTCATCTCTCGAAGCTCTACTCAAATAGGTGGTTGACTCTAACAACGCAAAATGCATATTTTTGTTTTATGTTCATTAGCCTCAAGATTTTGTACAGCAGTGTATCTCGCACCGGAAAATTGTATTGAATGAAATGTGGTATTTCCATTCATATTTCGTTCAAATTATAAATATCATTTTCAGGTGATTGTCTCAAGACAATAGTTTGTAACTAACTGTATCTGGATTCTGAAATCATTTTGTCAGCTGAGAGTATTAAGACCTTTATATATATATGTGTGTGTGGGTGTGTGTGTATACATATCTGAGATTATCTTTACAAATACTAGGTCAGTTAGGTTTGTTTTGTTTTGCATTTCCCGCAAAGCTACATGAGGGATATTGCGCTAACCGTCCCTAATTTAGCAGTGTAAGAATAGAGGGAATGCAGCTAGTCAAAACCACCCACCACCAACTTTTGAGCTACTCTTTTACCAACGAATAGTGGGATTGACCGTCACATTATAATGCCCCCACGTCTGAATAGGCGACTATGTGATAAGGATTCGAACCCGATCAGAGTCTAGAGCTCTATCCACCTGTCCATGCCTGTCCAAGTCAATTAAGATTCATTTTTAATTTCGCGCAAAGCTACACGAGCGCTATCTTCACTCGCCGTCTCTCATTTAGCAGTGTAAGACTACAATGATGACAGATAGTAATCACCATCTACTGCCCATCTCTTGGGTTACTCTTTTACCAATGAGTAATGTGTTCGACCCTCACATAAAGAAACTTACTAGCTAGTCACTTGACAACCACGTGTTAATAACCTTCCCAACCAGCTAGTAAAGTTTAATATAACTATTTATTATCTCAGCTGTTAGATCAAAATTTACTATTATTCACTTGATGAATAATCCTTAATCTCGTGAGTGGAGGAAAGAAAAACAAAGTTTGAAAGCAACCCTGGTTATCAAGAAATGGATAGAAAAGAATAATCCATTCTGAGTACATTAGACTCTGGCAGTTCTCCTTCATGTGACTATAGCCACAGCAAGAAAGATGTGGTTGTCCGTTTTAGCAGCAACATATAGCACGAGACATTTCCTAGTTCTGACAACTTTCGTGAGTAATTTTCTTCCTTCAGTGAACAACTCTTCTGCTTGGTTTTGAGCATTGTTGCTTTAGAAAAGGGACTTATTCCCTTTACTCTTTTAAATTCGTAATTTTTTATGCATTATGCCAGAATTATTATCACCATATCTTACCATATTTTTGTTTTCTTAATTTTGTGGGTAATAACATGATTTGATTTTGTCAAAGAAGTATACACCATTGTTCGATACACTCAGATGGGTAAATCGAGATGTTTAACCAGAGCTGTTAGAATCCGTTTACATTTAAGTTGTCAAGTAAAAACTTCTAAAAAATTTTACATGAGTTTGGAGGTCACTAAAATAGGCTATCAAAAAGAGAAATGATTATACCTAGCTATGTTTTACAAAGCAAATTTGAAACTTAGTTTGTGAAAGACTGAATACAGTCTTTACTCAAGAACAAACACTATCATATATATGTATTATTTTCAGGTAAAATACAGTAATATTTACTGTAGAAGTAAAAGTTATCGAATCTATAAAAACTTGTTCCAGACTATATTCTTCTTAAATTTGTATTAGTATCCAGTTTAGAAAATATTATATTATATATAAAACTATAACGTCATACTTTCCCACAACAATATGTAATGACCATGTGGAAGTTATCTATTCCACTTGTAAAACAAAACATTTGTAACCCCAAGGTATCATCTAACCGTCTGATGTAGAACACTGCTGTCTGTTTTCTTGTACATAGGATAATTTCACGACTACTTTCTTCACAGTGTTACAATTTATAACATTATAATATTATAATTTATCTCGGACGCGTCTACGATTTTCTCATATGATGTACGTTACGTATCACGATTTTAAACAGCCTGAAATTTTAATTATAATTTAAAAAGTTAATTGAATATCAGTATGTAACAAATATGCATGAAATGTTTATTACAAAAAATGGTTTATATACGAGAGTTTTGCAAACTTAGAAACAAAATTAAATCGTTTATCAAGTCAGGAACTGAATATTTTATCGAAGCTTCAGGACGAACGAGAACGCGTAATTCAGTGTTAATATCAGCAGAGTTCACTTGAATATATATAATTTTCCGACTAATAAGCATATAAAAAATATAGCTTCTTAGATTTTTAGTATACTGACTGCAGCAGACCAACAATATATTCTGTTTCTTATCACGTCAATTAATAATATTTAGAATGTTCATTAGGAAATGATATAAAAATATATATATTGTTGATTCTTAAACTCTAGAATATTTTACAAATTAAATGAACAGGTGGAACTTTCCCAATACATATTCAACAATATAGGTTACATGCATTAAAAGAAGACAAACATAGATATTTATATAAATGTATAACTGTAAATCTGTTAGAACAGATAAATAAACTATTACGTTTGATTAATTCTATTGGTACCTAAAACAGAAAGAACTTAGACAACGCGAGTAGAGGATTCCTGTACAACGTGTAATAAATCAATATAATCAACATACAGGTCGTTGCATCAATATATAACATTTCAGATCTTTTACTTTTGCTATTCTTTAATTATAATCCCGATAAACTTTACAAACTTAAGAAACATCCTCTTTTTACTCAACAACACACTCAAACTCTTTTCACGTCCTAAAACTGCTCTAATTGATTTTATTACTTACATTTATCAGGCATGTTGGAATGTCCAAAACACTAGAAGCAAATATGAAATATTAAATATTATTTCACAGTCAAGAACACGCTTCAAAATATTGACAATAATTTCAAAAATAAGAAGTGTTGTATTCCACATGCAAAATAAATATTCAATTGAGTGTTGTGTAGAACAAAGTCGTAAAGTAATACAAATCATAAAAATATTTCAGATAATATTCAGTACACACACCATACACATACGTATGGTCGGGCATGACCAGGTGGGTTAAGGCAATCGACTGATAATCTGAAGGTCGCGGGTTTGAAAACCCGAACCACCAAACATGCTCACCCTCTTAGCCGTGGAAGCGTTATGTCATAAAAGACAAGCCAAAGAGTTGGCGGTGGGTGGTGTTGACCAGCTGACTTCCCTGTAGTCTTAGACCGTAAATCGTACGGCGTAATGATTGGATTTTGTAAGAAAAAGTACTGTCATCTTCTGTAATTTCCACTGATGAAGTTGACCATCTGCATATTGAAAACTAAATAAAATTCCTTATATGCAAAATGTTGGGCGTTGAAAAAGGAGCAATAACATTCAAACTCACCAATTTAATTATTTGTATGGAACGATTTTCCCAATTCCAATGTCTTTTTTTATCTTTTGTCTAATACTAGAAGTCAAGCACCCTAAACACAATGCCATAACAGTTTCCTTACATTCACACTTTTTTCAGTGGGAAAGCTACGTTTTCATGTCTATGGTATGAATAATGGATACAATAATTGTGAAGCTCAGTCAGAAAATATACTTTTATTTTTACTATGAGCACAATAATGCGAAATGAAATATATTTTCATTATTTCACTATTATAGAAATTTAGAAAGATAAAATAAATTAAATGTCCATGTTTCGTTATTCTCTTTGAAAACAGGGAAAATAAGAAAGGGAAGGAGTGATGAGCCAAAACCAAAGTTTGAACTGTATTAATCGTAAAGAATGTTTACAGGATACACAAGAAAATTCATAAGGTTCATAATGGAAAAATAAACAACTGTATATTTATTTTGTTGCCGTTTAATATTACGGTATAATATTAATTATGTATGGAAACTAACAGACGTGTTAGTACTGTCACGGAATTTATTAAAGATGTAATATGTATAACGTGCTGTAAGAGAGTAAAGCTTCCACAAAGAATGAAACTGTAAAAGAGCAGGTGTGAGTCACGTAATATTATTATATAGAGGGAAATCTGCTGTTTTCTAAAGGATCACTCTGATATTGGTTTCTACCACACATAATTCGTCAAGTCTATTAATGAAGATTGCAATGATTGGTGAAAACATTAGTTACCTTATTAACTTTAAGATAACTAGAAATTAGTTTAAACTATTTGTTGAGAATGTTGGATAAATGATATAAAAAGAGTTTTCTAAAGTTAAATCATCATGAAAACTGTAACATTCTCAATATGAAAGTTCTCTTTGCAGCTTTTGTTGTGCTCGTAATCATGGTGATAGCCAAAGGCAACGCCATAAATATAGTTTGGAAACTGCTGTTTAGTAAGTTCATTTTTACATTTTATTCCTACTACATAAGATATTAGTTAATAGTATTACTTGAAAAAGTGTTCTCTTTCTTATATTTGACGATTAGAACAAAACAGAAAACTATAATAAAATACAATTGAATCAAACTTCACAAAAACGTCACTATACATGAGAAATATATATCTCATCAATGACATCATAATTTTTAATGATCCTCAGGAATCGAGGGTCAGATTAAAAATACTTCAACAAATGATTTTAACTGAGTTACTTACACATGAATATCTGGAATAATTTCGTTAAAGTTGCAGTCTTCACGTCTAAATGTCATGATCTATTGTTCGGGGAAAACAGTGCAACTTTTTTTCCATTTAATAAAGTATCTTTGCATAAGCTAGTATGTAACATAAGAGAAAATGCCCTTTTAAGATAAATCAAACGTACTTTTTATGCAGAGCCCAATAAATATAATCCTGAAAAAATGGACGATAAAAAGAGTGTGATACAAAAGATTTTAGTGGAAAGGCAGATTGGTAAGTATTTGGAGTATTATAAACAATCATTTTTTATGAATTTATTATAATTTTGAAAATATTGTTTTATTACTGTGAATTACAGTAAAAAACCTTCTTGGTATACGAATTGTATTTAGAATTACATTCATATCGAAGATTAGTTTAAAAAGTAACAGTAGATGTTAGGAATCAAGGATTAAAACGACAGTATTTAAATATGACAGACAGGTATTCTACGATATTTTCGAACTTCAACATCTTGAAAAGTATTCATAAATTGTTTAAAACGTGAATGTGTTTCAGACAGTAACAATCAACATCCAGTTTTAATTGATATTTAGCAAACATTAAGGTTGGTAAAGTAAATCTTTCCTTCTATAAACTACATGTAAAGATAAATGTTTGGACATAACTTGTGATATTAATTTTAGCATACTTTACTTGCTTTAGTAATATTTTTCATTATCTGTCTTTATTTAAAAAAATGTCGCTTACCCTCAGTTTATATTCGGTCGCTTGTGTCTAAATAAACATATTAAATTCATTGTAAAAGAACTAAAAGAGAAGCATATTTGAAAATAGTTTTAACAACATTTAGAGCAATTATATTGTACTTGACACATACTGTAGAACGTAACATCTAAGTTTATGTTACAGAAAGTGTTTTTCATCTCAAGATACAATTCAAAAATGTGAAAAAGCAGAATTTCTTACATAAACTTTAAAGAGTTCTACAATGCAATGTGTAAAGAAGAAAGAGATGTGGATGTCAGATGATAATTAAATAGAACGAAATTTTAGATTTAATTTCTACATGCCTATTCAAAATTTGTTTTTTATGTTATACTGAGAACTACAACAACAAAAATTTTATTTCCCTACTCTAGAGAAATTACTAACTATATATAATCACGAGATTATAGAATACTTGACAAATAAAAGAAATGAAGTCTTAGTACTCTACATATATTTTATCCGACTTAACTATGCGTCTCATAAATAACCATTGAGACTGGTATTACTCGAGAAATTCGATATAGTCTAGTTGGCTATATAAAGGTTTCCGTCTTGAAAAATCTCAAATGACATTAAATTCTGTTTATACATTCGTGCAGAAAATGCAAAAGTGTATCGGTGAGAAATATGCAGAACTTGACGTTAATCCAGAATCTATACTCACTGAAGCGGTAAGCAAATGTTTGTGAAGACGTAAATTAATATAAGATTAAAATATATCAACACATTTAATACATTAAACAACTATCTATGAACTTCAACACCTGAAATGCTGAAAATTCTATAAATACTGTTATCTGCAAGAACATTTGAAAATATTCACAATTTAAAATAAGGAAACGTGTCGAATAGCGGTTAGATCTTGTAATAACTATTTATGTATTACTATTCATGTTTTAAATTGAAAAATAATTCCACAACAACTAAAAATGTGTTGTAAATATTATAACTAGTTAATATTTTTGTTTTGCTTTCGTCGTATAGAAGGTTAACCTTTAATAATTCTTTTATTTTCAAATATGTTGACATTATGTGGTTATATATTAAGGTTTTACTCTAAACAAGTCATTTATAAAACAAAAAACACAAAAAGGCACTTAATAAAAACCTACATTTCTTAACATAGACTCATAAAGTACCCTTCTTGAGGTGGGATTAAATACTTAGTTGTATATTTCTTACAATGTTTTTTTTTAATAACAACCATGAGAAACAATATACAATTTTTCACCGTTACCACTATATCATACTTTAAAGAGAGATAGGTATATGCTAAAGCGGCAAAAGCAGATGATTAAGGCGGGTTCAAAGTCTTGTCCCATGGGGCACTGCAATGAGACAATTATTCCCTCCACTTGTTAGTAAAATAGTAGCACAAGAGTTGATGGCGGGTAGTGATAACTAGCTGTCCTCCCTCAAGTCTCTCACTCTTAAATTAGAGACGGCTAGCAAAATTAAAACCAAACGTGCCAAAACAACTAGTGAGAACAGGAATTATAGAACAGTAATCATATGTAGAATGACACTGGTAACCCATGTTAAAAGCTTTTGGTACACTGCACCTCAGAATTATAGTTCTGAGAGAATGAATTTTATATGTTTGATGGACACCGAAGATAAATGTGTCCTCTATATGTTCTATACATTTATATCTACTTTCGTTGGCTGAATAAAATGCGACATTACTGAAGAAATATTAAACGGTACATACATTGGATCTAAACCATGAACAAAATTAATGAAATGCAAATACTTGAAAGAGATGTTTTATTTAATTCAAGGAAGAAAACTAAATTTTATTACACGAAAAAAATATTTTAAGCTTTTCATTGCTCTTAGTGTCAACTAAGATATATGGGCTTATTCAATCCAATAATAACCAAATTTTGTCGCTATTTTAGAGCGTGTGTCAGTATTTTGTGATTTTGTACCGCATTTGGTATCTACTAATTTGATTGATATACGAAATGTTATTGGATTTATCGACGAAAATTGATATTAGTATTTAATAATATCAATGTTATTTATATTTACAGTTTCAACGGATCATTTAACAGCGGATGAGGGAGAGCATCTACATATTACGTATAATATACTAAATCTGTATCTCTCGTGGTATCCTTTTCTTTGAAATGTGTTTAACTCTTAAATACGTTTATTATGAAAATAAAACTGTCAAAACAAGAACAAGAGTACCGTGTGATTTTGATAATCCACTGAATTACATGTTGTTCTTTTTCCAGTGTCTGAGTTACAGGGAAAAAAATCCAGTTTATATATTATATAAAACAAAAAATTATCTAAAATTATTCCTGAACAAAAAAATTCAATGAAGAAAACAACCAGTAAGTGAAAATAAGGAATTTTTTAAGTTACACGAATTTATTTGTTTTTTGAATTTCGCGTAAAGTTACAGGAGAGATATTTGTACTAGTCGTCCCTATTTTTGCAGTATAAGAGCATGTTTAGTGCGACAGGGATTCGAACTTATGACCCTCCGTTTACGAGTCGAGCTCAATAAGCACCTGGCCGTGCCGAGCCTTATACGAATTCCTAATTTGAAATTATTAATTTGGTTTAGAAATTCATCAGACAGACAGGAGCCATGGCTAGTGGTCACGTGTTATTAAAAAACTTGTTTGTTTTTTGTTAATTGCGAAGCTAAGCAATGAAGCGTTTGCGATCTGACCACCGCAAGTATCGAAATCTGATATTTAACACTATTAAAGTAGTTCTTTCGTATTTTGTTTTACAGCAAAGCCAAATTGGGTTATTTTGCGTGTCCATCGCGCAAAATTTAACTCCCGGTTATGGCGTTGAAAGTCCATAAATTAACCACTCTCTCATCAGGAAACTTAATAGTAGCTGCAACTTATAGTTAAAATTACTACACATAAAAAATTTTGATCACTACACTAAATACACAAGAGGGTACAATTCAGTGTTAAATCCTTCTAAAAATGATGTTTTCGTTTACATGTGTGTTATTATAATGAATAAGAAAATATTCAAATAATGACCTGAATGTCGGATGGACATTCAATTACAAACATCGATGGTAAATATTGAAACTTCAGATGTAAGTGATGAGTTGATAACGAGAGAAATGGCATTCCTTTCTAAATTTCTTGGTATGATAAATTTCAAAACAGGTACTCACACGCAAAGAAGGTTTGTTTTACAACAAGTTGTTTGAACCTAAAAAATTACGGCTCAGAAAAACTTCAGTGAGAAACCCACTTATAAAAAGATATTATAAAACACGCACGAATAATACAGTACTAACGTAAATAAAACTAAAACGATGAGTCGGTAACCAAATATAACGTACGAAAACAGAAGCCAAAGAAAACATAAAACTAGCCATTTCATTTGGCTTTGTTTCTGTGGTATTATACTCTTATTTTTCTGTAGATGTGACTGAATAAAGCAGTTAATGTAGTGCAATTGCCTATAATGTCATATAAATAGCAACAACAGAGAAAATGATTGAGAAAAATATTTCATCTTTGAAATTAGACCTGGCATGGCCAAGCGCGTAAGCGGTGCGACTCGTAATCCGAAGGTCGCGGGTTCGCGCCCGCGTCGCGCTAAACATACTCGCCCCTTCAGCCGTGGGGGTGTATAATGTGAGGATCAATCCCACAATTCGTTGGTAAAAAAGTAGCCCAAGAGTTAGCGGTGGGTGGTGATGACTAGCTGCCTTCCCTCTAGTCTTACACTGCTAAATTAGGGACCGCTAGCACAGATAACCCCGGAGTACCTTTGTGCGAAATTCCAAAAACAAACTTTAAGATCAAACATCATAATATATGATCATCTGTTGCCTAAACTTTATCAACATTTTGTACTGCTCTTCACAGTAATCTTTTGTAAATCAATGACTTCTAACTTCAGATACATCTCGAAACTTTAGTCACTCGTCGAGCCAAATAAAACGTTTTTTAACGATGCAGTGTAAAGTCCAACACAACAGACAAGCACAATTACAAAAAAATCGACAGAAATTGAGTGTGGCGGTAAAAGAGTTAAGTGCATAATAACCTGGGGAAAACTCTATGGTGCCCTAAGCACGTGCTTATTTTACTTAATGGTTAATCCAGTGATTGATAAGGACATATCAGAATTCCAGTACCCAGTACACACCTGCATACAATTTTTTTTAAATCTGAAGATAAATAAAAATTATAATTCTAGTATTTTTTTTGTTTTTAAATTAAGTATATATTTAGATTGAATATTTAGTACTAAATTGCATCTATTCTGAGCACTTTGCAAAGAGAACTGAAAATAGATATTCAATATTTTATCATTTTGTACTTCCAAGGAATCTTCCCTAAAACAAGGCATTTATTAATAAATTTTATAATTTTTCTCATGCCATTTTTTAGGTTCGATTGTCTCTTGTGTTAAGTGGTAAAGCTTAATCACTTGTGTTATTCAGTTTTTTAATTAGTTTGGCCACAACATTTGTCGGATTAGATAGATTCAATTTTAGGAAATTAGTTTCAGTAACATATTGTGATTTAATTGATATAATAATAAAGAGGGGTCACTTTTGTTGTGTGAAGAAATAATCCATCAAAAAATCACAAATGTTTGTTTGTTTTTTGAATTTCGCACAAAGCTACTCGAGGGCTGTCTGTGCTAGCCATTCTTATACCCTTTATTATATTAACTTTTTTAATTATTGCTTCGTTACGTTTATAGTTCATGTAGTATTTCTAGTTATTTCTGTCCAGCAATCAATGTAGCTCAGTGTTTTAAATACAAAATCTGCAAAAATAATAAAGAAATAAAAATAATATGATGACAAACAATGACAAGAAACTAATTTAAACATTTTCAAAAAACTTAAGTCTTTGAGGCTCAAACTGATGAAATCTAACTTGAAAAGACCACATATCTCACCTATTTATATATTAAAGGAATATACTAGAGGTTTCTTTCTTTCTGTAATGTTATTACTTATCTTAAAAATAGGCAGAAAACCATTGCATAATGATTTTCTCCAATTTACTTTTTGTCATTTTAAAAGTTTTTAACACCTGTTACCACATATTGTAGCAGAAAAATTAAAACTTTGCAGTGAATGTAAAATATTATCGACCGTATTGTTGTGAAACACGTCAAAATAACAGTCGTTATTTCTACACTCTGTTATCAGTATAATAGTAAGAAAATAATCTGTGCTATATATACAAGATTAAAAAGTATACTTCCCAACTTTATTGTTACATCAACTTAATATTTCGCCTCAGAAACTTTCAAAAGTAAATTCGATGATTTCAACGCTGAAAGCTTTCAACGATATTCTCGTATAAATAATTATTTTACACAAAGCGTTAACAATAAATCATACGGACAATGGATTGAAAACAAAATTTAATACAGGTTATTAATATGATAGTTTCATGTTTCTTATTTGTGACTGCTATGGAGTAACGAAATCATACTCGTGGTTCGGTATTGACAGTTTCTGTAACAGTTGAACCAAATGTTTAATTTTGCAAACGTATACAAGTATTATTAAATTCTTTGCCATTTGCATATGCTCCTTGAATTTATGTTTTGTTCGTTTAAGAACAAAGCCACACTAGGCTATTTGTTGTATCCGCTGCGTGGAATTGTACCTCGGGTTTTAGCACTGTAAGACTGTAGACATACCGCTATTCCTCAGGAGGACTGCATTCATACGTATAATTATAATTAAGCGAAACTTCTGTAAAGTTTTTGGAAACATTAATTTGAAACGATGTTACTGAGAAAGAATTTGGAATTTTATCATGAGAAAAAGTATATTTAATTTTTAGTACGTCGTGCTAGTTTTGAAAACGTCCATTACAACTACAGACTGTTAGATTAGTCTATAACTTTATTTTTTGAGCTTTGTATCAAAATTACAATAATGGGAATTTTGTGAACATGAGTTTCAGAAGCTCACAAAGTTTGCTACCAAATAATATATTATTTTTCTTATTCAGCAATTATATCTATGGACAAGTTGATGTGCATGTATGCGAACTAGATTATCTCCGTCCATTTGTATTGCCCGTTTAATTTCAACATGAGAGATATTCATTTAAATAATCCATTTATTCAGGCATAAAGTTTTAATGGACTAATTGACCAAATTATCTCTGGTAAGAATCACGTTGTTGAAAACCTCTAGTCTTTCATCATTAGGTATATCTTGGATATATTAAAATTATTTTGAAGAAGAAACAAGTTATACCATTTACTTAAAGTATCTTCAAAAACATTTAGTATTAGGATTAAAATACCTTAATTATTTTTCTTTGCGAATTATTTTTTAAGAAATAAATTAGTATCTAAACAAGTTGTGAACTATTAGATACACATAAAATTAAGATATGTAAAAAGAGACACAAGTAAACCGAAATTGTTGATACTTATAAAAAGAAGATATGGCGACCATTCAAAAGTGCGTTGGATGCGTATGTCTGAACGAAACAGTGATTGTGTTATATTAAAACTATTTGAAATACGCATATAAGCAACCTACTTGATGTCATCCGCAGTTATAAAATCACGATGAAATAGCTGATGACAAAACTATATCAAACCTTCTTGGGTGTCCATAAGCACCAAGATAGATAAATGCGCTAAATAATTGAAATTTCGTGCAACTTAACTGCAAGGTAGGTTTGGATTTAACCAGACAACCACAGAAAAGATCATAGAGTACACAGACAAGACACGAGGAGTAGAAATAATCTTTAATTACAATACAAAACATTAGATTCCTGTTTATCACAGAGTAACTGCAAAACCAGGAAAATATACTAAGAAACATGTACTTTACTAAATATTTAATCCATTAGAAGAAGGTCGGAAAGGGAATTATATTCCATGCAACCTCCGTCTTAGCAACGAATTCTTTAACATGCATGGCACAGCGTTACGTCTGTGGACTTATAGAGATAAAAACCAGGTTTCGAGTTCCATGGTAGGCTGAGCACAAATAGCCTTTTCTGTATCTATGTTTTTAAATACAAACAAAGAAACCTGAACAAATATTTGGGTTATGATATTTCTTCTCGTATATGTTACTAGAAATAAACTGCTCAAAAAATTAAACGAACAAGTTCATCTTATGTAATCTATCTCAGTGTTCCAAATGTGATAATATTTTTTTAGGTAATTTTTCTCACTTCACTTCCACCAGTATCCATTTTTAATACGTGATATACGGTAAAACATGAAGAATGGTCCGGCATGGCCAAGCGTGTTCAGTCGTGCGACTCGTAATCTGAGGGTCGCGGGTTCGCATCCTCGTCGCGCCAAACATGTTCGTTCTTTCAGCCGTGGGAGTGTTATAATGTGAAAGTCAATCCCACTATTCGTTGATAAAAAAGTAGCCCAAGAGTTGGCCTTGGGTGGTGATGACTAGGTGCCTCCTCTGTAGTTTTACACTGCTAAATTAGTGACTTCGAGCACAGATAACCCTCGAGTAGCTTTGTGCGAAATCCAAAAACAAACAAGCAATAAAAATATTTTTTTTAAATGACCAATATCTCCAAAATTGATATGCCATATAAAAAATACTTTATACAGTTAAGATGCGTTTATTCAAAAGTCTTTATTCCTTCCTCGTCAAGGAAGTCCATTCACAGTGAGCCGACATGTGCTCACGTGTTATCCTGCATGAGAATGAACCCATCGCCGACAGCACCAGCAGAAGGCCTCACAATTGGTTCCTGAATTTTGTCTCTATATTGTCGTGTGTTTAAAGGACTCCTGTCAAGTAGGTCTATGCGGTCACCCAAGTAAATGGCGTCCTGAGGAGTCCTTCGTGCAGGCGATTTCGAACTATGTGGATCGATATTTGAGTATCAATGAAGTCACGAAGATCATTTCGCCGTGATCGATCCGTAGCTAAACTGTCCCGCAAAGCTTTAGTCACGAGGTAGTGTTCCTCTCTGGCTGTTGTGCAGGGACGACGGTCTTGACCTGGTCTTCTGCTATAAGAGTTTATCCCCTGGTAGCGCCGCCAAAGTCGATTTACAACACTTGGTGACAACACCGACTCGCTGTGCCACCCTCCTTTGAGTTTGGCCATCCTCCTGCATCTGGACTGCCCTGGCAACCTCGTTTTCTGTGACATGGCGATTGACTGCTTGGGTACACAAGATGAAAGTACACAACAACAAAACGAGCAGCAAAAGATACATGTTGCTGTTTGTTTCTGGAATAAATAAGGAATGCACAGTTTTACGTCGAAGTTTTATATAAAGCACCTTGAATTGTATTCTCTTTGAGTGAGGTGAGGTTCGTTTGAGTTGCTTCAAACTTCACTCGCAAGCTTAAAAATACACCTGTAGACGAACGGATATGTTTTTCTTACATAAATGTAGTTATGGCAAAATATAGTGAAATATGTACTTATTCCTTTACTTTTCTTTTCAGCTGTTTATATTGAGGATTTGTTTATTTCAGTGTTATTAAACACAAAGCTACAAGTCCGCAAACATGCTAGTAGGGAGCTTATATATATCAAGGAAACAGGAAGACCTCTTAGAATACATTTATGGTATACATTCGTGATGCAGCATTGTCTGATGTGATAATAATGCTGTATAAATATATTTCATAAAGAAACATTACGTACTGAAGTCTCCCGCTTGTAAAGCACGATGTCTACGGATTTAAAACGCTAAATTATGGAGTTCAATTCACCTCGATGGACTCAGCAGAGAACCCGATGTGGCTTTGCACTGAGGAAACATAAAAAAACATTGTTTTAAACATTGTTTAAAAGTTAAACAATTTACAAAATTCCCGAATTAACTTTGTACTCTGATGCTTTTATCTTATACACTAATTGAAACATGTTCATACTTGTGTTTGAAAATATTCTTTGTAATCAATAATTTTAAAAATACATTTGCAATTTCACTTTTTCTGTTGACTGCAGCGAGCTTTTCCATGCTGACCAGTTCTTCTGATACAAATAGGTACATACGCTGAAAATATTTACCTGAATTTTAGCTTCCAGGAAAATTGAATCTAGTGGGAGAAGAAATGTAAATAATAGCGCACACTTGTTCAGTTTTACCGTTTATTATATCAACTATAGGCATTGATACTCAAACATTATCAGTACAACAATTTAATATAATGAATCTTCTAGAAAATAAGAAAAACAAACAGCGAAAGAAATAAAACATGTCAAGTTCTTTCGCCTTTTTGATCAGATAACTATTCATATCTGGATCAAACATCTGTGCGAAATACTATAGAGTTGGTGTCTGCATCAGTTCAGTTTACTGGCTGTTTGATCAATGTATAGAGACACGTTTCAACCTGAATGTAAATTTTTAATATGTTAATTATAATTTTCACATGTCTTTCAACCATTATAACTCATACATCTACTGAAATATTTGTTCATATTCCTCACTCATCAATCTCTATGGTAACAGCAATGTTCATCTCACGCTCTAAGTTTTCTTGTTCTTTCTGAGCCATTGTAAAAATCAAGTCTTTCCTGCATTGCTGTATGGGAAGATATAAGCAGTTAACTTTGTGGTTATCCAACAAACCACAATAAAACTATACACTTTGTCCATTTTCATTTTGTGTTCGTGAGGTTTCAATATTATCTTTACTTTTGACAGTGATAAATTGTTTCCTGAATTTTGTTTTATATTATTGTGACATAAATTAACGAATTTTACTCACAAATTTTTAACATATGTTTTTTATGTATCTCTCTTTTGGAAATTGCGTTCAAACATCATTAATAATTCCATTCATGGTTACAGTGAATTATAAACTTTCATAGAGAGACTGAGAAAGTGTGAATTATAAATATTTATGTAACAGTTGCAGATGACAGTTAGTGTCAAGCAGAGGTGTCGCTAGGCTGTGAAACATGAGGGTCCGTACCCTGAATAATCAGATGATACAATGAAAACTCAAAAAAGAAAAATGAGATATTACTGAAACACCAAAACTTCCCACCCCTAGATGCACCGAGTCAACATTTCTTTAATCAGCTATCGACATGTGATCTCAAGATATTATCAAGTTTGTAATTCATTCAATTCTAAAGTGGTTTGATAATACGTGTCAAGTGAGAATAATTATGACGTATTATATAAAATACTTGTATACACATATCTGTTTTTTATTATTTGTAACAACACCAGTACTGAGATTTATCTCTCTATATATATAAGCGAATAATGAATGTCTTAACAATTTTCAGGTATAAGTTGAAACTATACACTTTTATACCCAATTACAGTTTATAATATGTTTGTGACAAAGCAGCCTCTTCCTTAGTGTTTTACGAAAGTTTTTTTCTTCATAAAAAGAATTTCCTCTTTATGTAAATTATTTTCTTTGCAAGTCAGAGATGAATGCAGAAAACCCTGAAAAAATGGACGAGCTGAGAGAATACATGTAATCCATTTTTTAAGAAAAGTCAGAATATGTTGGTATTTGTTGTACGAGAGCTGTTCAAAAAATACGCGGACTGTTTGAAATGCGCAGCTCCAGTTGGTTCCAGGGGAATCCGCTTGGTGTCTCTAGGTTCGCAAAATCAGCAGATTACGACGCCATTTCCCGATTGCAGATATCTTCATTTGTGTATTAGCTACGCGGTTTTAAGTGAAGTGCGATTTTTTTCGTTTGGCGGATTTGAGAATGAATGACCTGAAGGAGCAACGACTTGCTGTGAAATTTTGTGTTAAACTTGGAAAATCTGCGACTGAAACTTTTGCTATCCTTAACACGGCTTATGGTGATGTTGCTATGAAGCGTACGGCATGTTTCAAGTGGCATAAACGTTTTAAGGATAGTCGACAGTCCATTGAAGATGATGAGCTTCCTGGGCGACCTTCCACGTAAACTGACGACCCACACGTCGACAAAATCAACACTCTGGTGCGGGCAAATCGACGTCTGACTGTCAGGGAGCTTGCGGAAGAGTGTGGGATATCAGTTGGATCTTGTTACGAGATTTTGACCGAAAAATTGAAGATGAACCGCGTTGCTGCGAAATTCAGCCCTCCGAACTCGTGAGTTTTTGGCCAAACACTCGATCACTGTTCTTCCCCCCCCTACACACCTGACCTTGCTCCTTGCGATTTTTTCTTGATCCCCAAACTCAAAAGACCCTTGAAAGGAAGAAGATTTGAGGCGATTCCTGAGATTAAGGCAAATGCGACGAAGGAGCTGAAGGACATTACAAAAGAAGCGAACCAGGTCTGTTTCAACAAGTGGAAACACCGTTGGGATAATTGTGTGCGTTGGGGAGGAGAGTACTTTGAAGGGGTTCCAGACCTGTAACTTCTAAATAAAGTACATTTTGTTTTATGACGTCAGTCCGCGTATTTTTTGAACAGACCTCGTATTATAATTAATATTGTTTCCGTAATTCATTGTATTTTGGTGAACAATGAGTTTCCAACATAAATATATTAACTTTAGAAAAGAATTACAGTTGTAGAACTATGTGATTTTAAATAAATGTCATTTCTTATTTGTGATCTCCATTTTCCGTTCTTGTATAAAGAGTGTTAAATACCTTATTTATATAAGTAGTGAATGTATAAACAAAGATATGGAAATGGTAATTAAAATTTACCATTTGATACGTGAAAATGATCTACATTACAGTAACAAATCTCCAATCACTACTCACTTCCAAACATATTTGTTTATTTTTGTATAACTTTAGTGTAAATACATGTAAACCTTGATTATAAGTTGTTTTATTCAGACCTTATGTAAATTAAACTGTGCAAATTTCCCGTTTGAACATAGGAAATAGGTTAATTTCTAAATTTCATTATCTAGGACACGAAATCAAAGTTTGAAGGGAATAATGGACATTTTCTGTACTTTTACGACATAATCAATTCAGAAATAATACATTCTATCCAGGAACAAAATTTGTGTTACATTGTATTATCTGTCATTATTTTGAGAATACATTATACATCGTTCAAACGTCAACTTTACACATCTTTAATTTGTAACTTATATTTAACAGACTTTAAAATATTAATTAATTTGTTTTGTAAACTACAACAAAGAATTTATGAATATTTCATCATATTATTATATACAGACATAACTAACATATATGAAATGGTGCAATCCTACATTCGTTTCCCCTCGGTGGGCTGAGCAGATAGCCTTTGTGGCTTTGCTAAAAAAAAAAAAACACGAACAAAGCTGGCCTGGCATGACCGAGCGTGTAAGGCGTGCGACTCGTAATCCGAGGGTCGCGGGTTCGCGCCTGCGTCGCGCTAAACATGCTCGCCCTCCCAGCCGTGGAGGAGTATAATGTGACGGTCAATCCCACTATTCGTTGTTAAAAGAGTAGCCCAAGAGTTGGCGGTGGGTGGTGATGACTAGCTGCCTTCCCTCTAGTCTTACACTGCTAAATTAGGGACGGCTAGCACAGATAGCCCTCGAGTAGCTTTGTGCGAAATTCCAAAAAACAAACAAACAAGCAATCCTACATTTATTATATTTTATTTGGTTCTGCTTTGTTTTTTCTCTGTCTTTAAACATTAAGAATACGAATTACTTACAGTTTATAAGCAGTTTTTTCTTCCTCAATAAACACATCAAGTTGATTGTAGACAAACGTAAAAGAAATATTTGAAACTTGTCATACAATTTAGGACAATTATATCGTTCCCGACACATTAATTTTGGTATACAATTAAACACTACGAATACACAGTTATGGAATATAATATAAACATTTTTGTAGCAGAAAGTGTTTTTCATCTCAAGTTTGAAGGAGCATTTCGAGACTGTGAATTTCCAAAATTTCCTTACCGGAATTATCAAAAGTTCTTAAAAGAAATGTTTGGTGTAAAAAGATATGCTGATCTACAAATTACAATGAATTATCATATATGTACATATATATATTTCTGTTGTTTTATTACTAGTTTTATTACTTATTTATCTTTTAATGTTCTGTAGTGAACTATTAAAGGAAAAGTTCTTTTGTAACCAACAGTGTAAAATATGTTTAAAAGTTCAAATACAAGAGGTTTTATTACTCAAGTGATTTGGTAATTTGTGACTTTTTGTTATGAGTTATTGTTGCTTTTAATATTGACAATGAAAATGTTTTATGTAAATTAGTTGTGAAACAGACATAAATTTTAGAAGCAAAAGTTTTCAAACTCTGAAATTGTTTTGCTCTGACATGTGTGTTACGGCTTAAGAAAGGAAAGCGTCATGTAACTTAATTTAATAATCACCAATAGATAGTATTATTCGTGATATCCTATAACTATAAATCGCTTTAAAGCTTTAAACAAATACATTTTATGCTTGTGCAAACTTCCAGTTTTACAATATCTTACATAACATTAAGTCTTATTTATCTATGCTTGCAGGAAATCGATTAATGCGTCGCTGAAATTTGCGTCAGTTCAAGATGATCCAGAAAGTGTTCTTTATGAAATATTTGATAAGTGTTTCTAAAGAGTGGAGCTAATATGTTGACAATACATTAAACAACCATCTCTGGACTTGAATATTTAATGTGCAGAAAAGTGTATAAACGTTATTTTTTACAAGAATATGTTTTAAAATATTTGTAGTCTCAAATAACGTGACACCTTATATAATGATTAAACATTGTAGTAACTATTGAAGTATCAATTTCATAACTTTCAATTTAAGTAAAAATTCCATAATAACAATAAATATGTTGTAAATATTAATATTAATATGCTCAAATATGTAATAATATTTATTTTCTTTTACAGCATAAGAAACTAACACTTTAATTAATGTTTAATTTCCTAAATTACATGATTTTATGAAAGTATGCTATTATCACAAAGCAAGGTAGTACTTGATAGGTAGGAATAGACAAAAAATAAATGGCTGCCGCCTTTAATCTCTTACTATATGATGCTTATAAAGAGCTGCTAAAATTGGCTTATAACTGTAAACACGTAATGGCCATTAAAAGAGTTTCTCAGCATGTAAAACAGTATTATTCTGTTCTTCTGCCACACGTATTTTTTGTTGGGAAATAATAAAAAGGAAAACTTCTACTTAGCAGTGAGTTCAATTTATTAGTACGTATTATTTCCACATTTCTCAAATAACAGTTTTATTTCTAGTTGCTAGATGACAGCTCATTTTTGTTATCAAAATAATATATCTTACTTACCTGACTTATATAAGACAGTGTACGTTACGTCATGCTCGATTTCTCAAAATAAGAGTAAAAAAAACCCGAAATGAATTTATCCAGATAAACTTGATCGATTGTTGTCTACTATCTTCTATTTTAGTGACAGGATGACAGGGCAATGAGTGATGGTATAGTAAGCATAAATTGAACTTAGTGTTGGATTACCCAGCCAAAGAACGAAGTGCATAAAATTTATCATGAAAGTAAAATATGCGTAGAGTTTTAAACCGAGGTTGTAGTTAAATGATTCGTAAAAACAAACGCAAAATCAAAAAGCCATATTTATGTACATCAACTAAAACCAAAATATAACCAATATAACCTAACATCCATCTGCAACGCCTTTTGCAATCCAGTACCCGTTTATACTCTCATCTTTAAGACTATGTCCGTCAATAGTCACATTGAAACTTTCTCTTTCGTAACCTGAAGATGACATATGAAGGTCAAAACATTGTTTTCTCCTTATCAATAAAAGTTTTAATACCTATACCAGCCTTTCTAAAATATATTTTTATTTCAAGTGTGTTTCTCGTCGTCAAGGATTTCACATTTCTGTTCATTTACTTAAGGTTTTAACACCATACTTTAACAAAGTAAATTGTTTTCAATATAACGTTTGAAATCTTCTGTGTAAATTAGAATTGAAAAAATATTATTTTAATCCACACAAACACATGATTACTCTTCAATCGTATTCAAACTATTTAATTTGCAATTTCATTAGGTTTGTTTGAAATACTCTACAGCTAATAAAAGTACTTCGTTCAAAGCTGAACGCAAAAGGACACACTCATCTTTTATTTTTAAGATTTATTCTTTACTCTGTCAAATGCATAATTGATCTATATGTTAAATAGACACAGGTAATTTGTTTTAATAAACATTCTTCGTAAGTATTTAAATAACTCCAAATAATTATTCTACATTTACGACCATATTTGCTTTTCTGAAACAGCCAATTATCGACACCAGAGAACATTTCAATAAACAGACGGATAACTGTTTAACCTTTTTAAGTTAACATATTTTTATTTAGAAATACTAGACATTATAGCAATCCATTATTTTGTTATCGTGTCTATAATATATAAAATAAGTTATGTTTATTTACAAGGTGTGATTTTGCTCAAAATAAATAACTCAGGGTATTTCAATTATAGAATAGTTAGATCTCGCAATAGTAGATGTAATACTTGACTTTCAAATCGATCCTAAGAAGATGGAGGTTCCATAAAAATAGCTTTGATTCCTCGTTCTATACTTATTACAGATACCTAAACTAACTATCTTGTCTGATGCATTGACAACTTATTATTTTCTTTAAAAAAATTAATGTTTCTGTTTTCAACTTTATGACATATGCATAATGGCCTACCCATGAGAGAAGGTTAAATCATTCACCACTTTAATAAATATAGTAGCATATATATGGGAAAGCATGCACATAGAATGTACGGTCAGGGTAACTTTCATGTGGCAGGTATAATAACTTTTATAAACTTTATATTTCCTTTTAACATTCCTGAGGCATTTGATGGTTGGAAACTTTCGTAGTCAATGTAAGGATTTGTTCATAAGTGAATCTTTGGGATATTGAGAATTTATAAACACAGATTTCGATAGGTTTTAGGGCACTGTTTACTGATTGGTGAGCTGAAGTTGTCACTTTTACTTTTATCTAGAACTATAAAACATATGTTTATACTAACAGAATCCTGAACAATCATGACAAACACCTCTAAGAATTTCGTTTTCTCAATCTTTTAACGTTTGTGAAAATAAGTTTCTTTAGAATTCTTGAACTTTCGTAGCGAAAATTCATAAAATGCATAATAATCTAACATATAAGAATTACCACTTGTATTGCACATTTATTTGTTTGTTTCTAGTTGAGCACAAATCTACACATTGGGCTATCTGTGCTCTGGCCACCACGAGTACCGAAACCCAGTTTCTAGCTTTGTAAGTCGGCATACATTCATTCCACTGTGCCACTGGAGGAGGGTCTTGTATTACACGACGGTATTTTATAACCCCTACAAAAGGAATTCATACAGAAAAGAAAATTTAACAGAATTAAACAAATCTTAAGAATAACTGATTCCAAAGTGATATATACGTGAGAGGGAAATAAATCTAGGTATATTTTAGTATATATAAACCGATATAAATTTCTGAGAACAATAACGAGTGCTGCAGCATAGCTCATTAAGAAGTGGGAAATTAAATGATAGACTATACTTCGTATTCATCGTAGATATTTCGACAATTTTCTCGTTAAATAATACACATGAATTAATTAGCTTTGATCATATACGCATATATATTTATTTCAAATTGCTTTATAAATATTGGATTACCGTATGAGTGAAAAATTTTAAATGCATTATTGATATAATAAATATTACAAAATTATATGACGCCTACTCTTAGGATTTTGAATGTGAAACAAATTACGCGTATATATCTATGTATATATATATAATAATGACAACGATGAAAATGATGGAGTTCCCTGAAAATTGTGTAATGTGGTAACTAGTGGTGAATCAGAATGTTTTTCCATTGACAATTAATATTTAAGGAACTGTATGTTGGAGAACTGCGTAAGAGTAAGTTAGTACTATCAATTAGGTATAATCATGAGAAATCCTATACAAATACAGAATTACTGTGTGATTAAAGGAAGTCTGAAAACAATATATATCAATTACAGTGACAATTTTAACACTGAACCATTCATTAAAATATCTTTAAATATTTATCTTTTTCCATTACATAAGAGATAAATTAGCTGCTTAAAGCTTACACGTTTTAATCTTCATGAAAGTTGTTTAACATCTGTATATACAAATGCTATCTATACAAATACAATAATGATGATATCATTTAACAAAATCACTTCCAAGCACTATTTCATTATTTCATAAAATATTCAATTGAAACCATGTTTGTATTTCTTTCTTCTTTAGTAACTACACAAACGAGTTTATTTGTTGAATTTCGCGAAAGCAACACGAGTGCTATCTGCTTTAGCCTTTCCAAATTTAGCACTGTAAGACTAGAGGGAAGGCAACTAGTCATAACTACTCACCGCTAACTCTTGAACTACCCTTTTACCAAGGAATAGTGGGATTGTCCGCACATTATAATGCCCCAACGGCTGAAAGTACGAATATGTTTAGTGTGACGAAGATTCGAACCCGCGACCCTCAGATAACTAACTAGTCGAGTGCCATAACCACATGGCCATATCAAGCCAGAAACGTGCTTATGTTATCTTAATACGCCACATTAACTGTAATTGTTAATAAAATTACCACTGTTGAAAGAATACTATCTATTTATTGTTCTAAAAACACCTCTGATTTGTATTTAATAGGAATGTTTCAACTTATTCTATACTTATATTTCTCGTACACTTATTAACAAGAGATGTACTTTATTATTCTCTAACCAATTAACATGAGACCCTGTTTTAATTTATTTCGTAGAAATAATTATGAAAATCGTCAATAATAGAAAGGTATGTCTTTGGATAGGATTACAATATCTGTGGTGAGCAAAAAACCAAAATCCCATTTTGTAGCTTTGTGCATAATCTCACACAAACAGTAATTATGGAAAGTGCTCAGTCTTTTGTGGAGCTTTTCCCTGCAAGTAAACAGAAAAATATCATTTGTCTAAAATACTTCGTCTTTCTTTTAAATGATGCTATTTTTGTATTCTTAATTGACAACCGTATTGAGTTTTAATTACGTAATAACAACGAAACATGGCTTCCTGTGTTTATACCGTTAGTTTAAAGTGTAAGTTATAAGTTAAATCAAACATGATCTTATCTTTTTGGCACTGATAAATATAAGTTAAATTATAATTTGAATTTAAATTTAGAACGAATTTTGTCTTTCATTCAGATCTCGGACAGAAGCCTCCAATTTAGTGTTACATATTACAATTCATATTTAGAAGTTGATTGAATGTCAGTATATATCAAATTTATTATATTTCCTAACAGGATTGATACACACACTTTTGTTTCTTAACACAAATATATTTTGATAATACAATACAATTTATAATAACGGTTATTAGAAATAATGATTTGTATAGAGACGTTTTACAATCTTACAAACAATGTTAAGTTTTCTATTAGGCCTGGAATTGAATAATTCGACAGTTCACGATAAACGAATTAATATTGAATTGATATTATTACCAATCGCTTATAGGCTAGGTAGCTAGCTCTCTATTCTTGGCTTGCTTCCCGCCAAATACAAATCGACTTTTCTTCTACGAAGATATTTAAGTTCCTGGTCAAGCAACTGTAGTTTTCCAATAAAAAATTTTCAATCGCAATTATAGCTTCCAAGGTTAAAACTTTACAAACTATAACAAACTTCCAATATAAAAAACTGTTTTTTGTGCGTCTATTTATAAACATTAAAGTGAGGTTCAAGAAGGTACAGTTGGAAACAATACTGGCAACCACATAGTACATTTTTTATTCTCTCACATTTAAATAATAGGCAGGAATTTTCCAATACACTTTTAACACTCCATGTTACCTTCATTTTTAAACATACATATTTAACTGAATCTGACATCGATATGAAAATAAATACATAATATTAATCCGTTACAGTTAAAAACTAAATATATTTTCCTGTAAGGTTTTAAACTGATCGTTAACTTCTTATATACTTTTCACAACTTTGATATACATATGCTATCGAAAACATAGCTTATTTAATGTAGCCATGAAAACTGTGTTTATTTGTAATCATTTTAAGTAGAAGTTTGACTATCTTAATATCACTAAAACTGTAGTTTCATTACTAGGCGATCAGTTCACAGATAGATCAATATATAAAGGTGTATTAAACACCCGATTTTTGTGTTGTAAATCCATAGATTTACCTCTGTACCAGCGGGGGACATATTGTGGTGTACCTGAAGATTTATACACATTACTATCTATGACATGTTATATAATAAGCTCCCCAAATAATTACAAGACCAAGCATGTGTCTAGATGATGTAATATAGTAGGTGCACTTTACTTCTCTTAGGTACTATAATACTTCTTGTATATGCGTGTCTTAATTTTTCAACTGTTTGTGAAATTACTCAATTAAATATTCCATTTAAGAAAGGAAAAATAATAATAGTAACGTATTTTGTTATTTGTTTCATTTAAAAATATATTGTTTAAGTTATAAAGATTTAAACATGTGAAAATGAATAAAATGAACAACCCAGTTTTTGTATCGTGTGAATTGTTTTGACATAATATTTTAAATGAAAGGTGCTTTATGTACCTGCACAAAAAATGTCTAGTTCTATTATATATTTTAACGTCGTTTCAAAATAACGTGTAAAAAAATAAAATACGAAGTGCCCCTTTAATAAACAAGTAATAAAAGTAATGATGGTGTGGTAGTGCCAAAAATAACAGAAATAAGGTGAGTATGAATACATAGGAAAATACAAAACCACTACACAAACTTTTCAAGAATAACTTTTTAACAACTAAACGTTGATTTCCTATATTTGCATAAGTTCAGTTTTAGAAAAAGCATTTAAACTGAACTGTGCTATACAGTCTTAGAGTGACTGATAACCAAAAGCTTGTTACGATTAACTCATTACTTACTGGCTATTTATATGCGGATTTTTGCATGGTTTTGTGTATTCATCTCTGCTATGTTTCTGTATATTTTAAACATTTTCATCCTGAAATCATACTTAACATTTGCATTATTTTATATAATTAGTTCTTAAAAAACTATTTTTCTAAAGTTTGTTAATAAGTGAAAATTTCTTTTATATTTTTAAGTTAATGGTAATAGATACTATTAATATCATATTAGTTTAAGTTTTTTTATAATTTTGGATTAAATTCCCTGAAGTACACCTGAACGTAAAACGTTATAATGTACTAGTGTATAACCTTTAAAAATAACGCAGCGAGCATTATCATTCCTATCCCATAGTATAGTTCTAACATCATATTTCATAGCTAACTGAAATAAATATAATTTGCAAAATTAAAGCTTAATCAGCAGAGAGACAGAAAAGAGCAGTCAAAGCAGTCAAATGCAAGTGAGCCAGACATAATTAAAGTAATTGATAAAATGAATTCGTGACGTTTTCTGACAATACTTTTCTTTGCAACAGTTAGAGTAACAACTTCTAATATACAGAAACATAGTGCGTTTTGGTAACACAAAGTTCCTACCATGGTTTTTATGTCATGTGGCTTAGCAACTCAACCATAACTAATATTGTTATTAGTTTACAGACTAAAAGTTTAAAATAAAATGTATATAAAATAAAACTGTAAAAATATTTTTTATTTCTTAATTTGGAGTCTACGTTTATTTTTCATAAAGGATGATAATTTAACAAAAAGTACCTGAATTCAGAAATGATTTAATTTAATAAATTATTAAATTTATTAAATTTCAAAATTTAATAGATATTTTTACTTTGGCGATTAATTTTATACTTCTAAACTAACTTTTCCTGCACTATGTTATTACTTTAAGTAACCCTCACTACACTTATACCTTATTACTAGATTAGTAATGGTCAGATAGTTATCAAACTTTATCTATAAATCAATAAATTTTGGATTTTATTGTTCTTCCTGTTTTAAGAAATAAATCATGGCGAGACACACGCTTGCTATTACATAGGTCAGAAATATTGTTTCGAGGAAAAACTGCTACCTTCTTACAATTAGATATAAAACTGTTATTTGTGAAATATGGAAATAATATATGATTATAAACCGAATTCACTTTTGACTTGTGGTTTTCCTTTCTATTATTTCCCCAAAATACGTGTTGTTTAAAACAGAATAATTCTGCCTTTATCTTTGCAATAACACACTCGATAATAGGAATTGACTATTTAAATAAGGTTATAACTCAACTTTATCAGTTATTAAAGTTACTATGTAAGCATCCAAAAGTAAAAGATTAAAAGCATTAGCCATTTTTTTCAGCCAGTTCCTCTATACCAAATACAATAGTGCTGAGTAATAACCACATATTTTCATAAAATAATGTAATTTAAAAAATAAAAGTATAATTAAAACTACAGTTTACAATACTTCGAAAACAAGTTTTAAAATATAATTAAACATACCAATTACAAATATAATTTACAATATATTTTTAATTGTTATGGGATTATTTCTTTTCGTTGAATTGAAAGTTATAATTTTACATGAATAATTTTAATATTTTTTGTTTTGTTTTTTTTTTTAATTTCGCGAAAATCTACTCCAGGGCTACCTGCGCTAGCTGTCTCTAATTTAGCAGTGTAGGACTAGAGGAAAGGCAAGTAGTCACCACCACCCACCGCCAACTCTTGGGCTACTCTTTTACCAACGAATAATTGGATTGACCGTCATATTATAATGCCTTCACGACTGAAAGGGCAGGCATGCGACCGGGATTCGAACCCGCGACAGTCGGATTACGAATCGAACGCCTTAACAAGCTTGGGCAAATTATTTTTGTTGATATTGTTGTTTAACGCATTGCCACGTAATTGTATGTTTAACCTTATCACCTTACCTCTTCACAAGCACTTGTAAATCATTTCATTCAGTATATTTTCTGAGTCCTCTTGAACTGCTGCAAATATTTTACCGACGCATTCTTCAACCTCCTGCATGCAGATATATATAGTATTCAATATCATGTAAGATATTATGAGATTCGATGTTTTTGCAAATATAAAATGTTCCATTGTAGGATATCACATCTAAAACTGCTCTTGGTGATTATTAATTAAATTTTCATCGTTCTCTCCTTTCCTTGCAGTTTCCAAACAATAAAACCAATATAAAATGTTCCATTGTAGGATATCACATCTAAAACTGCTCTTGGTGATTGTTAATTAAATTTTCATCGTCCTCTCCTTTCCTTGCAGTTCCCAAGCCATAACGTACAAGTTAACGACAAACACTTCCACAGTTTGATGACTTTTCACATCATTTTCAAAATTAATTTACATAAATCATCTACACTGAAAACAAGTAACATATATTTATATGTTATTGTATTTTCTTTATTAATATTAGAAACAACAACTCATAAAAAGAAGTCACAAATTACCGAATTCGTAGAGTACTGAAACCCAATTTATTTGAACTATGAAACGTGTACCTTGGTGGTTATAAACAGAACTTTTTGTGATATTTCATGGTTGAACATTTTAAGATAAATAAGTGAATATGTTTCAGAGATTAATTATATAAGTTTAGGCATTATATATTTACATTATAGTTCATCATCACCTGTACATCGTCATATATTTCTTCCGTGCACATTTTATTCAAGAACTCTTCATACTTCTGGTAAGGAAGTTTTGTAAATTCACACCCTCGATACGCACCTGGAAATTTCAGATAAAAAAACACTTTCTCTGACATCAACTTTTATATTACATTCTACAACTCTGTTTTAAAAAAAAAATTAAATGAATTGTTTATTTTCGTTTGTTTACAATGAACTTAATATGTATTTGTAGAAATAAATAACTGCATATTAACTGAAAGTAAGTAACACCCCTCAAACAAAGACAGAGTGTAAAAGCATAATTAAAACAAAGAAAATAAAATGATTGGCTGACTGTTTGTATTTAAGCACAAAGCAACACAATGTGCAATCTATTCTGTGCCCACCAAGGGTATCGAAACCTGATTTCTAGCCATGTGTGTCCGTAGATATTCCACTGTGCTTTTGGACCTCACTGCATGAAATCCAACTACATATTTTAATTTAAAAATCCATGATCCCACTCGCTGATTCACAAGGGGACTCTTACTTTTAAGATAGTTCTTTCGTGCGTCAAATTAACCAAAATATAAATTTAATTTTATTACGAATTGCTTATTTTTGAGAAATGTGTAACATTCTTCATGCAAATGTAAAGTTAGAATCCATAACTAAAAAACATAAAATTAAATTAAAATTACATTGGTGAACAATTGTAATTTGTTTCTAAAATTAGCACATTTACGTTTACGTTATGAACACGATGTTTACCAAATTACAGTGAATTATCGAAACAGGGTAAATCATAATACGACAAACACGAACCCTATCAGATTTTTCTTTTAAAATTGATTTCATGCATTCTCTCAGGTCGTTCATTTTTTCAGGGTTTTCTTCGTTCATCTCTGCGTTAAAAAATAGATAGAGAGAGAAAATATTTCATTCACCTGAGAAGAATATTTCTCTCATGAGACGAACCAGCTTTCATAAAAACAATTTATTAAATTACAAAAGGAAGGACTTGTCCTGTTACAAACTTATTATAAGTTATTTTCAGGAATACAAATGTATAGCTTCAGCTTACACCGGAAGTTAATATATAACCCAGATGAAAATATGTCTGTTGAAGTTTCTCAAATTAACTCTCAACTTTGTGTAAAGTACAGTTCAGTAATTATGTGTGTGGCAAAACGTTAATTTTTCACTCAAGATTTTTGTTGCGTTATTTTTTACTGATCAAGTACGGATATGAAAGAGAAAATTTATTCCAGCAATACGATTAGTTAACATTTTATACATCAATAAATTTGAAAATGAACTTACTACATGTGAACCGATGTCCTTTCGTCGACGTCAGGGTTAAGAGCACAACCAGAGCTACAAACAGAACTCTCATCTTGTGAATGCTGCTTTTAATAAATATTTCAGTTTATAAGGCCACCTTTATATCAATCATCAAAAGCTTTCAGCTAATAATTTGAACTACCCTGTAATTAAATTGATTATTTACTTTTTCGGATTGGTCAAATTGCGTTTGGTTAAAACCAATAACATTACAATTACACTAAACAAAGGCACATGGATCCCTACAATTAGATCACGTGACTCGAACTCTATTTTCTTTTCTTGTGGAAGCTTTCCTTTGTTATAGCACATTGTCAGTATTACAGGTTGTACTTACAAATACATCCTTTATAATAAAATATAGTAGATTGATATTACGTACATTCTAAACACACAAATTGCATAAAGGTTTTAGAATAGAACATTATTAAAGTGTTTAATGATCAACTAATAACTTAAATTGTTGAGCAAGACTAAAAAAATAGATGTTTATCTGCTAAGGTGCTAATAGAAATATTCATTTGTTTCAATTTTAATATTTTTGTGTATTCTCTTGTTTTTTTCTTTCGTATTTATTCGTGAAAAATACAAATATGATTGATATCAGTTTCTATACATAAATAATTTATATCATAGAAGGTTTCAAGTTTATGATACCACACCAAAATATCTCCAAAAGTACTGCGTTCTTTGTGTTTTGGGCATGATAATGCTTAGTAGTCAGCATGCCAAGCTGCAAATACTAAGTTAGAGTAGTAACACCATTAAATATACTTCGCATTTTCAGGTAAAGAACATTATAGAAGTAACTGAAAGTACCACAACAACACAGCGCTTACAGACATCATACAAAGTTTAAATGTAGTTTTGTTATCAGCTATCTTGTCATGACATTATAACATCTATGAGGGTCAAGTAAATTGCTGAAATACATATTTCAAATGGTTTTAATATAGTGTAATCAATGTTTCGTTCAGATATACGCACCAAACGCAACTTCATATAGCTGCCATATTTTCATTTTGCTACACATCAACAATTTCAATATACTTTTTCTCTTTTAACGATAATTAAATTTATTTTTATACAATAAGTATATTATAATTTGGTACAAATTTCCAAAGGAAATAATTAAGACTTTTAAATTATATTACTACATAATTTTGAGAATACTTTCGTATGTAAATGGTATAACATGTTTCTTTTCAAAAAGTAATTTTAGTATATCACAATTCAACCTGAATAATAAAGACTAAAGGCTTCTATAAACGTCATTTCTACCTGAGCTACGTTTGCCCATTCGTCTGCTAAAATTTTATCTATTGAAAAAGACATCGTTTAACTAAATATTTGTCATAGCGAAACGGAAACATATTACAAAGACGATATTAACCTAGTTCCTATAGCGAATTATCAGTTGGTCACAGACTTCATTGCCGAATAATAATAATAATAAACGATGGCGTGGTAGCAAAATTCGTGGGTTAGTGAAACACATGTTTAGTGAATCTACTTTCGTTACTGTAGGCCCGGTATGGCTAGGTGGCTCAACCCGACTAGTAATATGGGGGTTGCAGTTTGGAATCTCCGTCACACAAAACTTACTCGCCCTTTCAGCCGTGGGTACGTTATAATATTATGGTCAATCCCAATAGTCGTTGGTGAAAGAGTAATCCAAGAGTTGGCGGCGGCTGATAATGATTAGCTACCTTCCCTCCTGTCTTACACTTCTAAATTATGGACGGCTGGCACAGACAGCCCTCTTGTAGTTTTGTACGAAATTCAAAAATAAACAATATGTTATTATAATTTGAACAGAAAGTTCACTAAATATATTTTATGGTCTCATCTAACAGCTTGTAGTTGCAATGGGCTATTTTCAAAACTAACGCAATATCCTCACTAATTAAATTTAATTGCTTATCTGATAAAATTCAAAACTCTGTCACAGTATCATAATTTTTTATTAATGTTGCCAAAAACTTCGCCTATTCATGATTATAAATGTATTAATACAGTCCTCTTCGTGAAATAGCAGTAGTCTACTGTCTTACAATGCTAAAATCTGATGTTTTATTCCATGCAGTGATCACAGCAGATAGCTTACAATGGCTTTGTTCTAACACGAAGAAAACATAAATTCGAGAAAGGTACACAAATTATACATAGTTTTAGTAATATTTGTGTACGTTGCAAAGCAATAAATTTGTTTCAACTATTACTTTGATAAAGGATTATAGAAACCAAACCATCATCACCAATCCGTGAATAAGATTTCGTCACTCGACAACAATAACAAATTTCAAGCATGAAACTATTTTATCAATGACACAGCTACAACGAAACTCAGATATTTTCATGTTGTCATGTTGTTTTTCAAGAAATAGTTTCTTGTAATTTGTGTTAAAATCAACAGACAGTGTGTACTATTATTACTTTCATAATGAAACCTGAGACTAACAAATCTGTAATTATTGGTTTAGACATTTATGAAATCTAGATCTTTATTTTTGTGTTTTGGGCCTTCTTATTCAGCAAAGTGACTCAAATATTATTTAGTGATACTGCCTGTCAGTGTGACTAACCAAAACTTGTGAAGAATAAAACTACAGACATCAAAAGTAAACATACATCATACAGAAGTAACAGGATATGCAGAGGTTCTCTGACGCTAGTTACTGATCATAGGTTAATATTAATTATACTAAATATAGCAAGTGAAAGACTCACGAAAATACAAAACTCAGCCATTGCAGAGCACGCCAAGTCAACTGGACACAGGATAAACTGGGGAAAAACAAGAATCATCGACGTGGACAAATTCTGGAAGGTAAGAAAAATCCAAGAATCGTTTTATATTTACACTATTAAACCTTCAGTAAACAAAGATTCTGCATAAAACATGAGTATCCTGTATCTGTCATTGGTTGAATCTACAGGAAGTCTCTCCTTCAATTATTTATTAATTGAATTTATTATCAGTTTAAATTATAAAAGTAGTTTTATTAACAACAAGAAAAAAAGAAATTAGCAGTAGAACCTGATGACAGTTTACAACGCATAAGGTTTCAAGATATACATTGACGCAACAAACAAGAATACCATGAATAAATGTAATAATAAAACAATGGAATAAAGAAAATACAACTTACGTACTTGTGCACACAAATGACAGTCACTTTTACAGGATTGTGATCAGGTCCACAGATGTCTCTTGCTCTTGAGAGTAGTCCACCAAACTAAACACATTGATCTCCAAATAGGAATCCACTTGTAAATCTTGAGGAAGAAGCTGTACTAAGTAAGTATGCCTGAATTCTATGGCAAACGTGTTCTCTTCCTCAAACTGATGGTGTCACCTCGAGATCGTTGTTCTCTCAAAGCACAGGTGTATCTGAACTGCACACCGACGTCATTTGGTCAACCATAAAAACATATAATAATCTATAATTTTAATATAGATATACAATATCACTGCAATATTTATTTGGGTGTATTAAATGTTTAGACTATAGAGAAAAAGAAAACAAAGCATAGAAGCTAGATGTATGAGTTTATACAAATTTATATAATAAAAACAAAAAAACCATGACATGTCTGTGTATCACAAAAGCATTTAATTTTTTCACTTACAACTTTTCATTTTAAATTTCTAACTGATATATATCTAAACAATGTATACATATATCTATTTTTGTTAAATATGGAGAAAACAAACTTTCTGTTAATATTTCTTAGACATGTATTGACACGAATAAAAATACGTTTTAATAACAAAAATTGCTTGGAAACAGCTAATATTCTCTCCCAAGTCAATCACTTTTCAGATATGTCTTGGATTAAGCACAAAGCAGCACAATGGCCTGTCTGTGCTCTGACCAACGCAGGTATCGAAACCATGATTTTAACAGTGTGAGGCTGCAGACATACCACTTTGTCATGAGATGCTCACCTTTTGAGCCAGAACTGGAAGAATTTCAAGATGTGTCTGTGGCAAACAACACTATGAAACAATTTTTTTTTTTTTTTTTACATTTTCTTGTTTCTGGGCAGTACGTGTTACATCCCAATTGCTTATGTCTAAAGTAAATGGAAAATACGTATTTTTCTTTTCAAACTTTGCTTTTGTGACCTGGAAGCATTTCATTTAAACATAATAGGTTAAATATTTGGGAAATGATGCGTGAAAGTGATTTACATTACAGTTGCAAATCTCGAAAACTACTCACTTCTAAATATTTTTGTTCATTTTGTACAACTTTAGTATACATAAATGTAAATCTTGATTCATATGTTGTTTTATTCAGACCTAATATAAATGAAAATGTGAAAGTTCGCCAGATTTTACTTTAAAAGTAGCTTAATTTTTAAATTTCATTATCCACGTCACAAAAGCAAAGTTATAAGGGAATAATGACCATTTTCTGTACTTTTACAACATAAGCAAAAACAAATAACACATACTATCCAGCAACAAAACTTGTTTTATACAATGTAATGTTAGAGAAGTTTAAGATAAAGAGTGATGACATGAAAAAGAGATATGGGGTATTTTTGAAGCAAGTTGAACCACACCAGATATAAAGTATTTTCAAACAGTATTGTAGTCTGTTACTGGATATTAAATCAATGGAAGTGAGAAGTGGGGAGAGAAAACCATGTTGAACCACACTAGATGTAAAGTATTCTCAAACAGTATTGTAGTCCGGAATTTGATACCAAATAAATGGAAGTAAGAAGTGGAGAAAGAAAAACAGTAATGAAAAGATGCTCATAGTGAAAACCAATCTCCTGAAAACACAAAAGTACTGGGAAAATAAATGAAGAGTCCAGGACCTAAGTTTTCAAAACATGAATCCAAAAGAGACAGATCGGAGCTAATAAGATAAAAGGCTCATGGGTGAGTGTCTCACAATGAAACGAAAGGAAGAAAACATGAGGGATGTCTAATAGAAGATGAAGACAAACTTACAAGTAAGAACCAGGTTAAGGATGTATAAAAAGATAAACTTTTGATTTGTCTATAATTTAGTGAAACAATTAGTGTATAACTTAACCCACATGATATACGAACACAGGTATTAATTTCATTATCGTTAGTTTGTGAAGCTTGATCGAGTTAACTCATTATGTTACATATTCCCTTGGGGGCACTCTCCGTCTGTTATTATTTTACTATTATATGGTAGCCTACGTTACAATGTAAAGATAACATGCACTAACAAAACTAATTGTTCGTTGTATATGTAATTATGTTGAAAGTGGTGACATTTAAAAGATCAGACTCACACTAAAAATGCGAAATATTCCATCTCTCATCTTTACTCACTTCATTTTAGAACCAGTTTTCGAACTACTAGTTGATCTTCTAAGATTCTTATTAATAACATACAAGGAAGAAAGGTACATAGAACTAAGCTCATAATTTATTATATAGTTAAACTGTTTTTCTGTTTGTTTTTAATACAAATGTTTAGGAGCCTTGTACTTTATTGTTGTTTTGTACACTGCCAAGATTTTCATAAGACATTGTTACCTTGTGTCAATGCACGTGTTCAGCCTCATTTTTTATGCTCCAACTGTTAACGTTACATCCGTCGGTAAACAAACACACATACGAGATGTAAACCTTCTCTTTTTACAGACGCAGTCATATCTGCTATTTCTCGACATACCATATGGGTATGCAGTAACCCTGTAATGGATGTACCACATTTATTATAATATCTACGCTTATTTCTGCATAATTTTCTTTTTCACCAGTATAATAATAATAATATAATAATAAATTTATTAAGCAATAAATTAGACACAAAAAATCAAATATCAATATAAAACCATCAACAAAGAGTTAACTCGTCCTGTGATGGTTAAACACATAATAATGTAAAATCAAAACTTACAAAATCAATATAAAGTTCCCAGAATATTATCATCAGTATTTAAGATCCATTGTTTTAAGTATTTCTTTTGATTAACACGATTAATAGAAGATCTTATACTATAAGGAATAAAATTATGAATACGAGGTGCCAAATAAAGATATTGATGAAGTGTAACTGTTTTACGTGGTGTGGGTACATTAATTGGAAAAAAAGATTGAAGTCGTGTAAAATATGAAGTGACTTTAAAAGGCCTATTAAAAGAAACATGCAATGTAGATAAAGCTAAAAAATATAAATAAAGTTTATCATATGAAAGAGGGGAGTTAAATTTACTGAAATCGGTATCAAGCCTATGAGTAAAAATAAGAGAGAAAACACTTTTTTGCAACTTGTGAATAGGAATTAAAAAAGTCTTATATGTGCCACCCCAAATTGAAATACAATATTGTAAGAAAGATTGAAAGAGAGCATAATATACACTTAACAAAATATGATAAGGAGCACAATGACTAAGTTCAAAATTAGCATAGAACTATATTTTAATTTATTAACTAAAGAATTAATATGAAATTGCCAATTTAATTTTCGATCTAAAATAATTCCTAAATATTTAACAGAGGAAACTTGAGTCAATTTGGGACACTTACAATTAGGGTAAGTATAACAATCACTAGAATGATAAAAAATAGAAGAAAAAGCTGGAATGACACCATAAAGGTTAAACTGAAGAAGAAAAGATTTAGATATATTTAAGGATAAGTCATTACAGAAAAGCCAATTTTAATTTTATTAAGATCACTAGAAATAATGGCTTCATTAATTAGATTTGGCTTACTATAAACAACAGCAATATCATCGGCATAGGCTTGGATATCTCCAAAAAACTGTTGGTAAAGAATATCATTTATATAAATGAGAAATAATAAAGGGCCCAGAACAGAACCTTGTGGTACTCCAACATTAATTGTAAGCCAATCACTATAATTATTATGGATACAAACTTATTGCTTTCTATTGTGAAAGTAAGAAAAAAACCAATCAAAAACAATGCCTCTAAAACCATAATAAGATAATTTATTTAACAATATTTTATGATTAACAGAATCAAAAGCTTTGGCTAAGTCAAGAAAAACAGCAATTGGATGAAGATCAGAATCCAAAGCTTCTGTAATACTTCCCACAAGTTTAGCAACAGCAACCTCCGTTCCAAGCCCAGGCCGAAAGCCAAATTGAGAAGGAGACAAAACTGAATGTCTATCAAGAAATGATAAAATTCTAATCTTCATAGATTTTTCAAATAGTTTAGAGAAATGTATTAATAAGGAAATAGGTCTATAATTCGTAAAATCAGAAATATTACCAGATTTATAAATAGGAATGACCAATGATAACTTTAAAGCATTAGGAAACTTCCCTTGAGTAAAAGATAAATTAATTAAAAAAGTCAAAATTGGTGCTAAAAGATTAGCATTAGCTTTCAAAATCTTAACCGAAACACCATCTACACCATTAGAAGCTGAATTTGATAAGGAGAAAATATTATTCATAGTTTCAGATACAGTAACAGGATATAGGTAACAAGAAGAAGAAGGAGCAGGAGGCATGCCCTGAGAACAAAATTTAGGATTGGAGCAAGTAGATTTAGCAACATTAACAAAAAAATAATTCAAATCAGATAAATCAGTAGTACCAAAATTACAAAATTTCTTTTTTTTTTTTTTAACATCAATAATAGAGTTAACAATATTCCAATTCTGTTTAATAGTTTTAGCATTCTTAAACAGGTTATGATAATAAGTCCATTTAGTCTTACGGGTCAAGCTAACAACATAATTCCTTAAACACTTAAATCTAATCTTTAGATAAATATCATCAGGAAATTGATGTACTTTCTTTTTTAACTTATCTCTTTTAATCATTAACAAAACCAATTCACTGGTAATCCATGGCTTAATTTTTCTAAACTTTCGTGACACAGAAACAGTAGTAGTACAACTTTGAATACAATCAGTTAACACTTCAGCAAAATTATCATAAGCAACATTAACATCAGAACAATTCATAACACAGGACCAATCTGAAAAATTCAAACAAGAACTCAATTCATTAAACTTAATCTTTTGAACATTTGAGACATGTTCTAGATCCGATAAAATGTCTATACATAAAACAATTGGAAAATGATCGGTCAAAAAACTCTCAACAATATAAGAATAACAATTTTAATAGTATTTCCACTAATTAAAAAATGATCAATACAAGAATTAGTAACATTGGTTATCCGTGTAGGAGAAGAAATAATAATACGAAGATTGTTCTCAGACAAAAACTTAAAATATGCATTTTATAACAAACATCATCAAATGCCAAAACATCTATATTAAAATCACCAACAAGTATATTAATATCATATTTGTATAAATTCAATTCTAATGAAAGCTCATCAATAAATTTCAATACAGGCAATCTAGGAGATCGATAAACAACAAAGAGATTAAATTTCTTATTTTGAATCATACAAAATAAAATTAAAGCATCAGACTTAATGTACTGTACTTCTTTTATCATAGTCAGTATCTCAAATTTAACAAAACTGCCACTCCACTAGCCTTATTTAGACCAGAAGATGAAGAATAAAAGGAGTAACCTGGAATCGAAAAGGAAACAAATCCATCCTCAACAAACCAAGTTTCAGAAAAAGCTATTATATGAAATTTAACAACGCTTGATTGTAAAAAAACAAGAAATTGGTCAAAATTTTGAGTAAGACTTCGAATATTAACATGTATTAAATTTAAATGACCAACAGAAAAACATTTGGTAAATCAGAAAGAGAAGACAAAGTTGGTGTAACACCAACAATATCATCAAAATCATCAGCCATTGCAGTATTTATAAATTATTAAGATCAATCAAGCAACGTAAAACAATGGGCTGAGTAGTTTCTGATTTCCTAATAAGAATATTACCATTCGATACCCAAAGAAATTTATAGCCAAGATCTTTCTGTTTTCGTTTTGCTTGCATGAAAATATCACGATAATATGGGGAGAGATGTTCGTTAACATAAACTGGATAAGATTTATTACAGACCTTAATATCATTAGTATTAAGAGAGCGAAATTTAGTTTTCTTAAGTTTAAGCAGATCAAATTTAATTTGCTTACGACAAAACTTAACAACAATCTGTCTCGGACTCTTATTTTCAGTTGTTTTCTTTCCTATACGATGAACAGTGTCAATATCTGTAGGAGCACAGTCAACCCCAAAAGTAGTTGTAATCTTCTCAACAACTTCTTGCAAATTCTCATCAGGCTTCTCTGGAATACCTCCAATCAAAACATTATAGTTATAAGAATATTGTTCCGCTTCACACATCTTCCTCCGAAAACTTGCCATCTCCTTCCACAATTCTTCATTTTCATGCTTTAATGTTTTATTTTCCTGTTTACACTCCTTAACTTCAGCTCTCAAAGTTGTGATATCCTCACTCATAGTTTCTACCTTCTCTGAATAATATTGAAAGGAAGTCACTAATTCTTCGACCTTTACTTTAATTAAGTGAAAGTCATCAAGTCTTGACAAAATTTCAGTAACTTTTGTCTTAAGCCACTTCATATCTGCCTCCCCCCATATTTAAATCAAGCTCACTATTCTCAACAAGATTAACTGTCTCCCCCTCTAACGAAATGGACACAGTCCTTCTTAATGGAGTTTCACTATTTAGGCTTAACTTTCTTTTTTCTCATACAAAAATCACATTCATAACTTTTCCCAATTTCATTTAAATATTCCAAATCCTGTTCAGTTAAGTTCTTACATCTTAAATGATACCATTTTTGACACTCACCAGAGCAATGAAGGGCTTTATCACCAACTTTAATATAAACTTTACATTGAGCACAAAATCTACGTGGCATACTAGTCAGCCATTTGTAACTTTTATAACGTATATTATTAACTGTTTATTGTGCAGGTTCCACAATTAGAAATTTTCAGAGCGTTCGTGTGTGTAAAAATCAAAAATGTATTAGGCATGTACGAAATACTAGTGATTAACAGTATCGTCGAGAGCTGTGGTGAAGATTAGTCGTAACACAGGAGAGAGAGCTTGAAGGGCGTGAGGTTAGCCTGGAAAGACATTGTTAGCCTAAGAGAGGTGTAACACTACCAATTCAAAATTAATTTGCTTGACGTGGACATGGATCGTCGATAAAATATTTAATTGTAGACTAAATATAAGACTCAGTGTTGTCTGTAAGTTTATAAAACTTGTATATAATCATCATTTCTGATAGCTATTTGTGTAACTGTTATTATAAACTGTAATGTTTTATCTTTGTAAATTGAAATATGTTTGCATTAAAAAGAAAATTATTTTTGTCAAATTCGTTGTTAACTAACCTAAATTTAATACATATTAACATTTAATTAACTGCTAAGCTCAAAGTAAAAATCCGGTTATTTGAGTCGTAATCCGTAACGTATGTAACATAATAAATCAGAGGCTCACACGAAATACAGTATAATATGTAACAACCTTCCCACGAAAGAAAATTTGGAGTAACAACCTATGCTGGAAATAATTTATGCATAATATGTGCTCCACATTGCACATCACATCAGGAAAATTCTGATGTTCTTTACTGTAACTTAATGGGAACTGAATATTTAGGTGTAAAACAGCCATCACAGAAGTTACAAATAGTACATATAACTCATTCACTGATACAGTCGTATTATACGATTAGGAGCAAATTATTTAGGTAAGCAATACCGTTTTTTGAATTAAAATAGGAAATATCACAAACATTATCATCTCTGTTTTATAAAAAAGTTTATACTTATCTACCGATGAGAAAAGAATCAGTAATTCCCCGATACAGTTGTTTGAAAAACGGACATTTTTATAGGTTAAATCTCCATAAAAATTGTCAAATTGTTCAACGAGTTTATTTGAATTAAGCAAAAAGCTACATATTTGGCTATCTGTACCCTTCCAACCACGGTGTAAGTTCGCTGACATGCCGCTGTGCCACGAGAGGACGTTGAATAAAATGTTTTCCACATGCAATAAACGCGATACCTTGAAATACAAATAGCGTAGGTACACTGAACTCACCAAATGAACGATATAATATACTACACTATAAACCGCCTCATAAACAACCTGAGGGGCTTGGATGGAATTTATAACACGTGTCTTATACGAGGGACGGTCAGGTGCTCGGCATATGTCTTACTCCTTTCTTAACAATTTGTTTATTTTCACAGATTCTATGATAATATATCCTATATATTGTTACTTTTCTTGCGTTATATTACTATATCTGCAATTATACTATCATATTTTAATGAATATACCCTTTTAAGCCATGTCCATTTACTCGTTGTAGTATCTTGTACACGTACATCACAGTTTACTTTTTGGAAGATTGCTCATACAGTCCTATACTCACTACACTGTTACATGTATTGCTCATATACATACACAATTAAACTTATTCAACATAAATATAACTAAAACTGACTCCGATAATAAGTTTGTTTAGAATATTCTTAATAACATTTAAAGGAAGATATTCTGAAGTCATGTATATTTAGTTGCACTTAAGTGTGCTTTTTCTATAAGTGTACTACCTATAACTAGGCTGAGTTGGCATAAACATAAACGATCACGAGGGTTATTTTAAATTTAAAACTACTCTAGAAGGAAAATATATCATTGATTATTTTCTAAATACGCTGTTGGCGACATCGTGGATAAATAAGAACTCTCATTCCCACGTGCTTCATAATAATCTGATCGATAATGCTTTACATTTCCTTCAACGTGGCCCAGCATGGCCAAGAGGTTAAGGCATTCGATGGTAATCAGAGAGTCGCGAAGTCGAATCTCGGTCATACTAAACATGATCGCCCTTTCAGCCGTGGGGGCCTTACAATATGGCGGTCAATCTCACTATTCGTTGGTAAAAGAGTAGCCGAAGAGCTAGCGGTGAGTGGTGATTACTAGCTGCCTTCCCTCTATTTTAACACTACAAAATTAGGTATAGCTAGCGCAGATAGCCCTCGTGTAGCTTTGCCGAAAATGCAAAACAAAATTAAAATTTCTTCATCGTTTTAATTTTTCTGGTACGAAGTATTTGGGGTTAATTCAAACTCAGTTTCTTTTTTTCCGTTCAAGACCTTACAGATAATATTTGGTGCACATTTGTGCCTAGTGTAGAAGTATTTATTCCTCATTTAACTTCACTCAACAAGTCTTTATTCAGTACTTAAATCCGAATATGTTTCGCGAGTGAGTGTACCATTTGTTTCCTAACAGAAACAATAGCTCACATGTGTTTATGTGGTATTGCTTATTGTGTTTGTTCTGTCAGATGTAGCACGCAAGTCGGCGTGTCCTAATGTAGAGAAACAGTGCTATTTCAAATAACTGCAATTCTAACTGGGATAAGGAGTCGCATAATGTCTGTTTTAAACTTTTCCTTCACCTATATCGTTCTGTGTTCTGAGCCCTTTACTGTGAAGTACTCCATTTATTGACTTTTTATTTTATGGTATTCTCTTTCATAAATCAATGTTATTATTGGTAATGAAATACGATTAGTAATGCAATGCAAGAAGATGAACTATACAGGTCGATTCAGAGATCAATTGACAGGCAAATAATTCATGTATAGACAGAATTAGAAAATTTATGAATGAACGTTTTAAAGAGTTTTAATATTTCTACATTTTGTAAAGAACACATACGAAATAAGTCAGTTTACACATTAAAGTATAAGGCAATGTCATTGTTTAGAACAACATCAGTAATCTTTATTTCCATAGTCCTTGTTACAGTGTTGACATCATTTGCATATATTTCAGTAGATTTCTGTATTTTACTTTTGGCCATGTAGAATGTTTATACAAATAAAAGTGCGACGTTCTCAGCACAGTGATTAATGCAACACTCTTGTACAAACTTATTTTTTTTTATATATTTTCGCAGTGTTATTGTCATTTCTTTGTTTTAAAACTACCTAAGTGTTATAAGCATTAAATGTCCTTCTATAAAACTGAAATGAAAAAAAAATGTATGACTGTCTAAATTATGTTCAGATTCAGATTCAGAAAAAAAAAAAGGAATACCAAATGTGCAACTCAAATAGAAGATGGCTAAAATTAAAATATAGAAATCTACTTAAATAAATGCACGTGATGTCAACACCGTGACAAGGACCATGGAAATAAAGATTACTGATGTTGATCTAGACGGTGACATTGCCTTATACAGATGTTGATGGAGACGATGACACTACACTCGAGTTATAGCGAACTTTGTGGTACAGTTTATCATCGTATTTAAAAAAAACTCAATTGCAAATAATTTAATTGTTTTACTTATTTCTTGTGTGTGTTAATAAAACTTCTATTATCTGGCGTCTAATAACTACTTTCTCAAAAATATGAATATTTCCAATTAAATTTATATTTCTTTCCTTTCCGTTTTCATACAATTTCTCACTATTCCTAGAATATGTTCATTTGATTTATCATAAAAATTCAAAACAATTCAATGTGTAACGTTTTGAGCCATAACTTTTTTCTTTAAATAAAGGTTCACTATCAGAAAGTTTACATTTCTCTGGTTATCCAATCATCTCTTACATCTCAAGTTTAATATTTAACATTGTTATTTGTTATTAAGTGTACAACCAACTTTTATCATTAGTTAAATATTTTCTTATTTAATACGAACCCGTGATCCTTAGATTACGAGTCGAAAGCCCAGATGTGACATGCGAGTTCGTATTATATGAAGTGAAGATGATCACTAAATCATTACATATTGCCAAACACTGTTCCCCGAATCAGGAGAGAAGCTTTCAGTGATTGAAACACTAGATAAAACATAAGTTTAAAATAACTAAAAATTATTTTAAACTATTGGTTGAAATGTTTAATAAATGATATAAAAAGGTTTTTATGAAGTGAAATCACCATGAAAACAGCAACATTTTCAACATAAAGTTATGTTTACAAATCTTGTTGTCCTGGCGATGGGCAAAGGTAACACCAGTGTGCAGTATGTTCATTTTCAAACTTTATTGATGTATAACATGTTAAGTACTTCATCGCATTACTGGAATGAATATTCTCTTTTTTTATTTTACCATTGAAAAGCAAAACAACACAAAAATGGAGTAAAATATTATTTTATTCAAACCTCTTTATTTTGACAAGAACGTCGCTACACAAGAGAAAAATCAAAATCGTTTCATCAATGATGTCACAATTTCCAACAGTTCTGTGGATTTGAGGGTCATATGTGAAAATTTTGAAAGAAGTATTTTAACTCGGTTATACATAGACTTCTGAAATAACTTGATTGAAGTTCTGCACTTCTACTCACGTTTATTATGATTTATTGTTTGGGGAAAATAGTGAAACTTGTTATTTCTATCGATATTAAATAAAGCATTTTTACATTAGCTACTATGTAACCTGATAAAAATATTGTCTTAATATAAATCAAACATATATTTTTATTCAGAGATGAATAAAGAGAAGCCTTATAAAATGCACGACTTAAAAGAGTGCGATACCAAAGTTTTTAGTAAAAAGGCAGATTGTTTGAGTATTATAATTAATCATTTTTCATTAATTAATTATAATTTTGAAAACAATGTTTTCTTACTGTGAATAATCGATTTTTTCCTCAGTGTAAGAATTCTTGGTATAAAAATTGTACTTAAAATTTGATTTTTATCGAGGTTTTAATTTAACACAGTAACTGTAGATGTTGAGAATGCAGGTTTAAAACGACAGTATTCAACTATGATAGAAATCTATATTAAAAGTTATATTTGTGTAAATATATGAAGCATACATATACTACAAAAACACAAATAAACTAGTAGAAACAACAGCAGACCAGAGTTTACAGTGATGTAATCGTAAGTCAAGGAAGTATTCGTTACAATTTCCAAAATGTACAGTTTTTAGTGAGATGCCAAATACCAACATAAGACATATCACTGTATTAATTAGTTATCGCAAGAGTTCAATAAATTACCGGACAAATTGGGTGTGTGTGTTAGATATATAATTATGTACACGTAGTATGGTGTGAAGGTAATAGTATAGAATTCGATAAAAAATGCATAAGACAGTTGTGATAAAATCACTTCAAAGTTCAGTAGATTAATCCTTCAATGGTGACAAGTTATTGTTTGGTAGGGATACAGCTGAACACAACATATTTAGTGTGAAATAGACTAATGGGATTTTTTGTCCTTTCCTCTTTAAATTAAAACTGTAATTTTTGGCAATAGCTCACACATTTTGTTGTAGTCACAAAACGGTTACATGTATATGTGTTACATATACACACACACACATATATAGGCGTCTGACCCACAGGGCAAACGGGACGACACCTTCCCCCATATTCTTCACTCACCGTGATGCATAAAATATATTTCAATGTCTTCTCAATCTATACAAAACCAGCAAACAGTCTAACCTAAACTCAGTTTTTCGTGCTACCACAAAACAGTTTAAACATCGATAATGACTTCCATATTTCTGAAAGCTTTTATAACATGTCACCATTCGGCCTTAGATTAAGAAATTAGAAATATTTATTCGATCTTTAAACGTCTTCAATATCCTGTGGGGTTTATCAGAAATGCCCATTCACTTATCCTAAGTAGCTTTTAGCTTGGAACAGTATACATATATTTATTTTTAAATTTTATTTCTGATTGCCTTGTTGATTGTCCTTTCAACCGTGTATAATTACTATCCAGGACATGATATGCTGCAGATCACTCGGGAAAGGTGTAGATCACTTTACGCTATCGAATTGCATTACACTATGTAAAATTTTTTACTTTTCCTTCTTCCTGGGCAGAAAGTGTTATTTCCTAATTGCTTATGCCTAAAGGAAATCGAAAAGACCTATTTTTCTTTTCAAACTTTTATGACCTGCATAATGAAATTTTCAAAGAACTTTCTAGAATGTTGTAGAACTCACGAGAAATTTCAAGAACCTTTTTGAATTTTCTAGAACTTTCTATTATAATATATATACGAGGGTTCACCAAGCACCACTTGAGTTTAATTCTAGCTGCCCAAGTGAGCACATAGACATATCTGAAATTATCAGAGATAGCATCAAGAAACTACAAGCATTCTCCAGACTCATTCTGCAATGTATGTAGCCAATTTATCAAGACACGAACGAAAAAGTACTCTGTGACAGCATCTGCGAAAATATGTAATGCCTAGAAGGCATATTTTGCCATGCTCCTCAGGTATCAAGGTAAACCCTGGGCACCACATTTTATCTGCGAGTACTGCCAAAAAACTCTTGAAGATATGATGGAAAATTTTTGCTTGCTTGAATGGTAAAAGTTTATATTATACAAATTTTAGATATTTTAAAATTTAAATATATTTTGGTGCACCTCAAAGAGGAATACAACAGCGTTAAGACCTTGCAAAAAGCTTTGAAGTATAATGAGTATGGTTGGTAGGTTATCAGAGACCTCAAAATAGTGGCAGTTGACACAATGCAACGTATTACAACAGGAAGCACTGGCCACTACGACCAAGTTTTCTGTGGGAAGCACAATGTCAAATGTGAGCCACAAGTGGACCTCACAGGAGGCGTTGCTCCCACCATTGCACATAAAATTGCGTCTTTTCTTACTGTGGTTTCTCTCTTAATATTGTAGACTAGATGTCAATATTGAAAACACTGAACGTTGTTCGGTCTTCTACGTAAAATATTTTCTCAAACCAAACGAGCCGTTTTTGCATATATTTTTCTCTACAAGTGGGTTTTTCTCGACATCACAGATTATACACATAAAGATTTTCACCAAACTATAAAAACATTATACACTTGTAATCCATAATTAAATTGATTGACCTCTATAACCTATACCTAATACATTACACCCTAATATACTGTCTTAAATATATGCATGTAAAAAGTTGTATCACAATTTTTAATGTATTAGGTCTACCTCGAAATATTTGAATATTCACAACAAAGTGAAGTGTTTGAACAACATTTTTTCGATGCATTGTAGTTTGTATATTTTTAGATATCGATGAACACCAGAAAATAAATCGAGTTTTTACTTTTACTTACTTTCTTAAGAAAATCTCAAATAAAAATAATTTTCTAGAGTCATAAATGTAGCTTTTCTATATAAGAGAGCCAGCATGACCAGGTGGTTAGCTACCCAGATGCTCATCTGTATGTCTGCGGACTTACAATGCTAAAAACCGGGTTTCAATACCGGTGGTGGGCAGAGAACAGATTGTCCATTGTGTAGCTTTGTGCTGAAATCAAAACAACAAGAACCAGGTTGTTAAGACAGTCCCCTCATAATTTGATGGTTGCCGGTTCGAATATCCATCACTCCAAATATGATCACCTTTGAGCTGTGGGAGCGTTATAATATTTCGATCAATCCCACTATTCGTTGGTCAAAGAGTAGTCCAAAAGTAGGCGGTGGGTGGTGATGACTAGCTACCTTCCCTTAAGCCTATCACTACTAAATTAGGGATGGCTAGCGCACATAACCCTCGTGTAGATTCGCGCAAAATCCAAACCAATATTTAATTTTCACAACAGACATATATCTCACAAAGAACAATATAAACCACAAAATGACTATAAAAAACAAACCAAACATATATAAATTTATACGTCAGGTAACACAGATCATATTGTTATAAAATGAATAATACTATATATTACAATTCACTGAAGATAAGTAACATATTTGTATGTAAAAATCAATTTATATGTTCTTTTATTAGAAACAATCAATTTTTAGTGTCACTAGTTTTATGTTTCCGTGTGGACAATGATTGGCTAGTATGCATTCTGAAACATTACCTGGACCAAAAGTTGAAAACAATTCTTAGCCATATAATTGCTCAAACTGGAATAATTAGCTACGTGATTGTCACGTCAGAGGTTATGAATGCGAAAAGGATAATATTCTACATAGGCTCCGCTATCACTTTGGATCATAACATACAGAGCAAATAACTTTATGCTCTTCTGTCATCTATTGATTTAAACCGGTAATAATGAATTCAGAAGGAAAAACCATAAATGTTTACTTTATTTTTAAAAATACATCTACGTTCTTGTTATATAGTTGTACACTAAATAGCGAGAGTAACTGTGAAATAAATTTCTTAAATTATCTCAGTCTCAGATTATATTTTTTATTTCTTGTAAATGCAATGCAATTCCTAAAATAATCACACTAAAATCATTTTATAAGATACAATGACAGAGAAATATCAGAAATATCTATTTTCATATTAATCTTATGGCTTATGATAAGACTAATTATTTATCGATAATTTCTTTTTATCAAACTCCTGCCTTCACTGGAACTACGTTATACTAAATTCTTCTTTGAAAGAGACAAAATATGTCACTTGTTGTTTTTTTTTCTTAATTCTACGTCCATAAATGAAATCTGCTTACAACATCATTGTAATGTCGTACATTAACCGTATTTTTCTTTCGCGAACAGAAACGTTATTAAATAAATTTCACATGAGGCACATAAATAAAACATCAAACCTTTAAATACTTTCTTCACTTGACAAATAATTTTCAAAAACCGTAACTGATTATTTCAATTAACGCTAGTAAGCAGTATAAAATATATTTACACTCGTTTTTAAAATTCAGTCCAGAAAAATAAAATATTTGGTTGATATCGCAGTATTATGAAGCCTACATATATAGTTTTCCTTTGATAAATTGGTGTTTTCAGTATGCAGAATATAAACGAATGACCAGACACATCAACTTCCAGACATAGTCATCTTTAATTTAGAACTGCTCAACTCTGCCTCGTTGTCTACTCTTAAACAATTGTTTTATTTATTTTTCTAGTTTTAACGCTTCCTCAAAGAAAATAAGGTATGGAATATGTTCTCCGACGTATCGTGATTTGAATCTTGGATCATCTAGTTCTCTGAGCTGATAAAGCCCGCTTTGCATTTATTATTTTAATATACCGTACCAATAACGTTAAGATAGATTTTAATTCTATCAGTTACCCGGTTAAATAAAAAATAATAATAAAGAATTTCAACACATTTTTGAAAGAAGTTTTAAAAACAATACGTATTTTATTGTTCTTTTCAAAGCTGTATTACGAGCTATTTGTGTTGAGACCATCGTGGGTATCTAAACGCAAATGGCAGGTTTATAGGTTTGTTTTGAAAATATGTAGTGGTTCGTGTTTAGAAATGTTCGCACAAATAAAGAAACTAGCCCAACTTCACTTTTTCTCATCATTATTCAAAGAAATCGTGATAAAAATTGATGTCTCTAAGGAGCACATTAAGCATTTAATGCTTTATGAGTTTAAAAAAGGCAATAGCGCAGCAGAAACAACACGAAACGATCAAGATGTTTATGGTGCGGAGTCTCTCAATGAGAGAAAACGTCAAAGGTGGTTTCATAATCTCAGATCAGGTGTCTACAGTTTATGTGACGCGTTAAGTTCAGGTCGTTCTGATAAAGATTGTGCTATAATAGTTGAAAAACTATCGCAGAAGCTTAACTCAACTTATTCAACAAGTCATTGTCATCTGCAACAGCTTGGAAAGATGTCAAAACTTAGCAAATGAATCCCCATGATTTGAAATAAGCCAACCTCAGAACAAGAGTGGACATTTGCACTTCTTTGCACTCTTATGAACGTAACTTACCTGTTTTGGAGAGGTTAGTGACTGAGATGAAAAATGAATAAATTATAAAAGTATTAAGCGTCATAGACATTAGCTCAGTACATGTAAACTTCCTAATGCTCAGACCAAAATGGGTCTTTATAAGTGTTTGGTGGGTGTTTTTGATGTGATATACTTTGAATTATGATTATGTCGGAATACTATGGTCAACAGTTAGAGCGTTTGAATGTTACACTGAGAAAAAATTGGCCCGCTTTGATTAATCTTAAAGGTGTTGTGTTACACGACTCCTTATAGCGAGTATCACATCTGGAAAGATCGAGGTGCTAAATTGGAGAAAACTTCCACATCCTCCTTATTCTCTTGCCTTTGCTCCATCTGATTATCATATATTCCGAATGTTGTTTGTTTGTTTCTTTTTGAATTTCGCACAAAGCTACTCGAGGGCTATCTGTGGTAGCTGTCCCTAATTTAGCAGTGTAAGACAAGAGGGAAGGCAGCTAGTCATCACTACCCACCACCAACTCTCGGGTTACTCTTTTAACAACGAATTGTGGGATTGGCCAAAATATTATAATTCCCCTACGGCTGAAATGGGGAGCATGTGTGACGTGACGGGCATGCGAACCCGCGACCATCAGATTACGAGTCGCACTCCTTAACACGCTTGGCTATGCCGGGCCTCCGAATGTTGCAGAACTATTTAAAAAACAACAACTTATATTTAAAAAAATAATTTTAACTTACGTTTTTTCTGTTAATCTATGGACTGTTAGAATTAGGCCCGTCAGAATCACAGTTTTATAAGCCCACAATTTATCAGTACTACTACTACCAGCAGTACTAATAGAGCAAGGCCTATCGGTAATAACAGACATAACGTCCTACGAAGCAATAATATTGTAAAACATTTGGTTTATAGATTTTATTATTATGGCTTAGAACACAACAGAAATTGTTAATATAAGATGTTTATCATACGCAATAAATGCCATATATTGAAATATACTAAGTCAAAATAATATCGGTAACTTGTCTCAACTCATCAAACAACGTTGTCATACACAACACTGAAAACTGATTCACAAACAGCCTGGTACCCTGGATTGAAATTAATAAGCTCATGACCTATACGAGGGAATGGCTGGTACTCGGCGTTCCTCTTCCTCTATACTTGAAAAGTTGCTTTTCTGTACTAATTAGTTGCTGCTTTCCTCGCGTTGTACTAATGTATTGGCAATCTTCTGTTGATATTTTAATTCACGAACCAATTCAACCCTGTCTATTTATTGGTTGCTACTATCTTGTACACTTGTAGCATACTTACTTTATGTAAGATTGAACATACAGTTCTGCTTATTATTTATTTGTACAACACATTGAAATAAATGCTCCGAATCTACAGGTTCAGTTTGGGAAGCACTTAAGCTCAGATAGCTTTCGAGTAGCTTTGCGCGAAATTCAAAACAAACAAAAGTTCTGCTAATGTGTATGGTGAGAAACCCAGGCATAAATAGGTTTTTAAGTTGGTAGTGACTTACTAGTCCTATGACAGAAACGGAGTGAATAGTAGATGATCTGTTCTCTAACGTATTTTTATTAATCAGAATGTTTAACCGATCATTGAGTGAAAATGCCAAAAAAGAAAGTATCCTTTTCAGATACCTTGAAAACATACATTAGATACTTCAAAACGTAAAGCAGTTGGATAAGAAAGTTGAATACATCATTTTCAAAATTGGCAAAACTCGTTGGCAATCGTCTGTTGATATTTTAATTCAATTCACGAACCCATTCAACCCTGTCTATTTATTGGTTGCTACCATTTTGTACACTTATAACATACTTATTTTATGTAAGAATGCAAATACAGTTCTGCTCACTATTTAGTTCCCCATTTTGCATATGTGTATGCACAATAAAACGTATTTAATATAAATATCACTAAAACTGTACTAAATAATAAGTTTGTCTAGTACAAAGAAGTCTTTTAATATTATTATTATTAATAATATTTAAAAATAAAGGTAATGTAGACTAGGTTTGTCAGTAATACAGCTGTATAAGTTGCTTGAGTATATTTTTCTTTTTTATGTTTCTTGAAATATTTCACTTGATATTTTAATGGTTACGTAAGAATGTTTTGTTTGTTTATCCTGGAATACTGTAAGCCTTTGTTATTGTATAATTACGTTTATTTTGTTATTTTCGTATTTATGTTTTTTCTCACTATAACCACGCTGGACTGGCATATTCTATTACACAATAAGATTGGCAATATTTTGGCACTTCAGCTCCTATTCTTTGTATACACGTAGTATCAGTAAAAGGTACTTTAGTATTTTTGAAAGCGCGTGAAATTTTGAAAATACTTTAACCTTTTGATACCATTAGTACCACAGTCTTATTCATTATTTATTTGTGCAACACACTGAAATAAATACTCCCAATCTGCAGGTTCAGTTTGGGAAGCACTTGATCGAAAATTTTCGTCTTTTCAGCTCTGGCGATGGTATAGTTTCAATATCAATCCCAGTATTTAGTGATAAAGAGTAAATCATTAATGACGGTGATCATTAGCTGCTTTTCCCCCTTGGTTATTGCTTCAAAATTAGAGATAGGTAGCGAAAATAACCCTTTAGTAGTTTTGCGAGTAATTTAACAAATAAACGTCATAAACTCGTTACTTGCATTGGTAGTTTGATATTTATTACGCTGGTTGCTAATCAAGTATGAGAGCGATGGTTGCTAGACTGACTGGTGTTTTCTCTGTTTATCGAGGTAGATTTCTTAATAGATTTGACATGTGAAAACGAAATACTTTCCTAAAAGGATTTAAATTTAATATTGACTTCTTATATATTTCCACAACTTTGATATGTGCATTTCCGATAGTTGCAGCGATTGAATATAACGTCCAATATTTCTTTGTAATAATTAGTTTATCAATAAAATTTAATAACTTCGGTATAGCAAAAAAAATAAAATTTCACTGCCCGCGAAGGATAGAGCTTAGATATCTTAGTAAATGAAGAAAATACCAACTTAGGTTCTTATGTGCAACTATGTATACGTTGTGTTTGTAATGGGTTTGGAACTGAATCAATCTGTTCTAGAAGTTATAGCTCTTCGATTGAATAAATCAGATCTCAAACGTGAGAAATTACATAGAAAATTGAGCATCGATTTCTTTCACATTTATTTTTGAATATTAGAAAATAAAACATGAATGATATCAAAATATAATTATAAACTGTTTTTTTTTTATTTCCGGGTTTACTGACATACATTCACAATGATTATTCAAATTTTGAATTTAACACTACGAAAGGTTGTAATAAGATCAAAATTACTTCAATAATTATTCCATACCTCGCAATTTCTCCCTTTATTTCCCAATAACTTCAGATACATTATTCTTGGGTGTATACCTTTAATAGCATATCATTGCAAAAATTAAATACTGAATTAAAATATTTAATTTGGTATCTTAATGTATTTTTAATCATTCGCTGAACAAATATTCGAACTGAAATTGAAGGAAGTTTATTTTATTTGATCTAATTAACCAACCATGCTCATTTTTAAATGTAGTTCCTATTTTTTAAATGATAGAATAATGGTAAAACAGGAAAATAACAGCACCTAATACACACTTTGATTATTCTTCTCCTACAAAGCATCCACAACCCAATAATAGGGAGTGTTCTTTATGTATATGACATGGAACAATAAATGGCGTATAATATAGAGATGTAGTCTTACATCAGTTATTGTTTTGTTTTATGTATGTATAGTAAGTTATAACTTTCTTTTCGAGAATGATAATTCAAGGCCATATCAAGCCTCACTGCGTAACATCTTCTTGTAAGAATAGGATATGAAAGGAATGGACTTAATAAGAGGATCACATCATATGAATCAGTCTGTCTGTCTTGGATAATGTTTAAGAATACATGCTTCACTTTCAATCTCATTGCTGAACTGGAATTAGTTTAATGGAGGGGTTGATTACATTTTCACAGCACCTCATTTATTCACTCAATTAATAACGACATATATAGATTAAAGACATGCATTAGTTTTGCTGATAAAAGTTTTTAAGTCAGTTATTGGTCTGATCAATCTTTAGTACCAAAGAGCATCTGTGGATATCAATTTCAGTGCCATAAATGTGTGATATCAGATCACAAGACTGGTAAGATGACATTTGTTTTCAATAAAAGTTGACCTTGTGTCTTTCTTAGTTTTTATCGCAGTTAGAAAACGGAAAACTCAGATTATCTATTCACTGTTTTAAGCAGATTATAAAATAATATGGAAATAAACATCACAATTGAAAGATCAGAATATTAAGTGCTATTCTAAATTGAGAGCAAACAACAAAATTTGCTTTGATTATTTTAAAGAACATTGACATTGAATTTCAAGTTCATACAATCTCATTTTCAATATTGAAATATAACAACAACAATGTTAGGTAACTTTAGAACATTCTAAATCTAGTGACAGATTAAATTTGTTCTGTTGGTAAATTTCTATGATCAATCTTAAAGAATCCTTTAGGCTCAGGATACATATAGAATAAACATCCAAATGAGAGATACAATCACCCCAAATTTAGAAATACGAATGACAGACTGTCAAGATTTTATTTGTTGTATAAAACTACAGAATAGGCTCTTTGTGCTCTGTCCAAAATGAGCATCTAAACTCGATTTTAATTTTATAAGTTCTCAAACACAATTCTGAACCACTAGAGAACTAAAATCCATGTAATTTATTATTTGGTATTTTATACTTATAATTAAAGAGCATGGTTCTTTTATCCACACAAATTAGCTTAAAACATAGTTAAATTTCCTTAACAGATATTGTAAACATTGTAATAAATTATAAAATTTTATCGGTAATATTGCAATACTAATATGAAAATTAATATAAAACTTTATATAAAATTATTAAACTGTTTTTAACAAATATAAGAATGTATTAAATAAAAACAAATAAATAAAAAGGAGGGAACTTTTACTTAAAATTTCTAATAACTGTTTTTAATTATTAATGAGGTTATTTAACAACTTGGCACTACTTTATGTGGATGTACACTTTGCCGTATATAAAGGCTTGTTTAGAGCATGAAAGTTACAATCGGAGAAATATATTGGTAGTGGTTTGGAGCTATACTAGGTTATTTAGAATAAGTGGATGTGATGCTTCATATGAGCTAAATTTGTCTACTGTGCTATCAGTTAGTACATTTCTATCATAATGGGGACTGGGATGCTAACTGTAAAAGGAAAGTTTTCATCTTACCTATCCCCCAAAGGTTGTACTTTATTTCCTTATTTTCCTTTTTCTTATTTTCATTGCAATTAATTTTACTTTGGAGAGCAATCACCTTCCCACAATTGTCCGCAGGCAGTGAGATGTGATATGGATGTAGGATGTTGTGGGTTCAGCACCCATATCTCACTCTCTTAATTTAAACTTATGTATTTATTGCTATTTTATTTCTTCAGAGAGACTGGCAAATGGAAGTTAAGACTGATAGACAATGTATCAGCACTGCAATTTGGGTCCTAATTCTGCAGTCACCTGTGCAAGCCAGAAATATCAAAATTGTGCAGCATTATCATAAAATTTCTCTGATTTCTCTTATAAAAGGCCCTTCATGTGTTGGAACCTGAATAATGCAGATGGAACACTATCTTTCACCTACTTCATCTATCAACAAGTAGGATTAGAACCTGAGTAGGCCCTGGCATGGCCAGGTTGGTTAAAGTGTTCGACTCGTAATCTGAGGGTCACGGATTCGAATCCCTGTCGCACCAAACATGCTCGCCCTATCAGCCCTGAGGGCATTAAATGTGACGGTGAATCCAATTATTCATTGGAAAAGAGTAACCCTTTCTCTCGTCTTATACCACTAAATATGCGCGATATATTGTAAAAAAAAAAGAACCTGAAAAAGATAGAAAAATATTTTGATTAAATACTAATTTCTTTAAACACACTCCACAACAATTTTTGTGAAAAGTTTTGCATCCTGAAAATTTTTGCTGATTGTGACAGGTACCTGGTGGTATGCACAAATATAATTTGAGTTTTGCTTCATAATGTAGGATCTCAACAAAAGAAAAGTTAGTTTTTATCAATAGCTGCTGAATTGCCAGTATTTATTTCAGAATTAAATTCTTAATGCTTATTCCATCTGAGCTAGAGAGAATCTATGACAAAAAGATCCTAATGCATTCTTTGATTGACCGTACCTTCTGGTGTAGCCTGAACTTTTGCCTATGTAAGGCTCATCAACACAGCTTTGGCCAGCAAATCAAATAAAGTCATTAGGCTCCTTTTAAAAGTAAAGTGTATATAATATTTAACAGACTCAAAAAGCCAGAGATAAAAAATTATTTTTGATCTTTAAAAATTTTTCGCTAGAAAAGCATGTGTGCTCACCATAATAAGTGTTTATATTATTGAAATGTTCATTTAATCAGTGTACTAAACTTTATATTTTTATCTTTTACCTTACCAAAGTAAACAAGACTTAAAAACCTGTCTTGTTGAATAGTATTAAAATTAAAAATAGCTCATACTTATATAAATACACTTGAAACTAAAAAAGACGTGATAAGTTCAGTTGCTAAAATCTGTGTTCTAAATATTGCATATCAAAGGAAACAATAAGTAGTGGATATTAAGGGAGGTACATTAAAAATGGGTGTGAAAAACTGCAAACTATCAGAAACAATGAACTTCAGAAAGAAAAACATATGTAAAAAATAGTAGATGTTAATGAATGCACCGTATTAGCAGATACTGAAAGAAACTGCATCAATAACAAATACCAAAGTAGATGTTGCAAGTTACATAAACTTCTTATAAACACGGATACTAACATGGAAGACAAATAGTAGGTGCTAAAGTGGGTATCATGCAGGATATAAATTATAAGATACATTTTGAAAAGTGGATACAGAAAGAGGTGTGGTAGGTGGAAATAAAAATGATGGTTTAAGTAATTTATAAGTTTAAAATATGCCAAGTATTAGAAAGTTCTTTCGAATAATACTTCACTTTAAATAAATTTTAATATTATAGTTTTCTTAAAACTCCACAAAAATACTTTAAAATCTTTCAAGTAGTGGTTTTCGTACTAGATTACTGACAAATTTTATTTTAAATATGATCATAATAGAAAATTACATGGAATCTCACAAAATACATAATAATTATAAATTAAAAAAAATACATATAATACATTTGTCAACTGTTGTGTCTACTGTAAGAAAATTACTAAATAATCAAGATGTTTCAACAGTTAATGTGATTGATTTATGTTGACATGAATAAAAATGAAACTAATGAGGATTTATGATCAATATTTCAGAAATGTTAAATATTAAGTTATGTATAATTTGGTTAGAGGAAAATGTAACTAGGATTAAACAGTGAAGCGAACCACCCAAACCCCAAACCGAAACACTTCAATTTCCCGCATCACAACATAATTGATGGCACCCCCGCCCAAAAAGTGTGATCGCGAAAGCTTAGAACATAACCATATATTTAAACTAAATTCTCTCGTACTATACAGAATTAATGAATCGTTTTAAGTGATTAAGGCTCCCCTCCATATCTCTTTACTACCACTATTAACTTGAAAGAAAAGCAAGAAAAAACTGATTGTATTAACTTTTGATAAATGAAAAAATGTCTGCAATTTTGTATTTCTATTCACAGGCAAAAAACTAAATGTTCTTTAGTAACTTTATTATATCACTTATACATAAGAATTTTTTTTTTATATATTTGTACTGATCCCCAGTGAAACAGCGGTATGTCTGTGCATTGTAATGTTAGAATCCGCGTTTCGATAGCTATCGTGGGCAGAGTACAGATCGCCTACTGTATAGCTTTGCCCTTAACTATAAATAAACAAAACATTCGAACCGGATAAGTGAGACAATTGAATGTTGATTTACTTGTACTCAAAGTAAATTAATTCTCAATCAAATATAAGAAAGAAGCGTAATGAATGTCAATATGAATACGGTTACACAGTTCTAATTCGAGAACCATATTACAACATGTCAGTCACTCTGTTGTAGTTGCGAAACATTGATGTTGCTGCAGTTAGTTTATTGTGGCGCTGTTAACATGTTTCATACGCATAAAAACTAAAAGGTCATTTTCTAGAATGAGTTAAACCTATTTTTGTTTTATTTTATATTTTAAGTGTGAAGTTCCGAGGACAGTAGTTTCTTTAATATAAATTTAAAGTTGTGTTTATTTTTAATCATTTTAACTATAAGTTTGGACTACTTTAATATTACAAGAACTCAAGTTCATTACTTTGTGGTCAGCAGTGGCATAATTAAGGTAATGTGGGTCCAGGGGCTTATAACATTTGTGGGCACGACATCTCATGTAATTTTACGTGGAATGAAATTGTCAATAGGCCCACATAAAAACCATGAGCGTTGGGTTGAGTCCAATCTTGCTCCTACACAAAAATGCCCCTGGTGGTCAGGTCGCAGATAGCTTATTGTTTAGATGATTAATTAACAACAAATAAAGTTAATTAACAGTACTTGGGTCGATCTTATGTTAAGAAATTTTTAGAAATACATTGATAAAAAAAGTTCTAAGAACTAATTACGAAAACATAATTTCCAGAAGTATTTATTTATTTCGTGTAACACAAAATTTAGGAGACATTATTATTTTATTGAAAAAAGAGACCGGATTTTCTTTCTCTAAACAAGACACCGAATAGAAAACATATATTTAATTAAAAACCACAAACTCAGCAGTTGTATGGCTTTACAGAAGTTTTATTTTCGACATGAAAAATTTTTAAGAGTTAATCATAACCGAAAAGCAAGGAAACTGCAACAGATTCAGATTACTATATTATAGGTAATATGTATATAGATGCTGGTCCTTATCAGCTGTTAAGTGATCCGTTGAAGCTGTAAATATAAATAACATTGAAATACATAAATGTTGTTGTCAATTTGCTTAGAATAGATTCACTAACATTTCATTAAATATATTAGTCAAATTATTCAATACCAAATGATGTAGAAAACAACAACATATAGTCACGGTTATATAATGGAGACAAATCTTTGTTATCGTTAGATTGCATAAGCTCATAAATCTTAGCTTGATATTCAGGAAAATAAAATGCTTACAAATTTATCTTACACGTTAGTTTCCATACTGAAAAAAAAAGTCGAATCTTTATTTGATGTTCGTTGTTCATTGTTTCAGCATATCTCAGATTCTTTACATTTAGTGGTTGATATTTCTTCAGTGATGTCACATTTCACTCAATCATACAATATTTCTATAAATTTATATAGTTGTAAATGTCTAGAGTTTAAACAAAATATAGTTGCCTTTAGTAACCAATAAAGGTATGATTTTTAGAATTATTATTTTAAAATGGAGTGTGTTTAAAACTTTTAAGCAACAATTACCTTGTCATAAATATAAATTCCACATAATTACTATCCTGACTGAATTATTTTTCATGCATCAGTTTCTCAGGTGTAATAAAGCGAGCACATTTTAGTCTTTTGTGAAAACACTGTGTGCATGTAGTTTTAGTTCTAACTGCTTTTAAAAATATATGTAATTGAATTTTTTGTGCCAAGAAAGAAAAATGTAAATGCATCGATATTATATTCTGCTATTAATTTCATTTGAAAAATACATTTTTCAAAGTTAAAAAATATTCGAACTCCTAAAATCGAAACAGAAAAATGAACAAATCATTTCTAGCGAAATGTTTTTACTCATAGTACTCTACATTAAAGATATTTTTTTCTATTTTTATTGATTATTTTGAATTGAGTACAAAATTACACAATGAGCTATCTGTGCTCTGCCCCCACAGGTATCAAAATTTCATTTCCAGCGGCGTGAGTCTCTAGACATGTCATTGTGTTACTGTGTGAATTAGGAAATTTTATAAATAGATAATGAGAAATACCGATTTCTATAAAATGTGATATTTAATTTTTAAAAGAAAAGAACATGTTGACAGAAAAAACTGGGAGTGACACATTAATAAATAATCATATATTTACAAAATATTTGAATAATTAAAGAGTCTCCTGCTGTGCTACAAAAATAAAATAAATGTCAGAATAAAATTAAAAATACTAAATAATAAAACTATTTACAGTGCGTCTTAGTTGTCATGGAATTTCCTAAACAAAGTGAAATTTGTAATAATTCAATATTTACTATAACGTCTGTATAATCATTATACAACAATTATGTTATATGGACCTAGAAACATTTTTGATGTTCTTGTAAAGAATAATGTTTATACACTTTCTAGCACATAAAATGTTTAAGTTTTGACATATTGGTTTAATGTATTGCTGACATATGTTAATCTTCTTACCTGACATCTTCAGAAATAGTACTTAATGGTATCAGATGTTGCAACGTCCAGATCTTTTCCAGCTGCTAAAATTTTATCACTGACACATTTATTGACCTACTGCGTGAAAAGTTCAATACGAGATGTTATAAAATTGAAAGTTTCAACATAGACAATACACATTTGTTTAAAGTAAATTTTATTTCCATCTTAAACATACATCATTATCTACAATTTCGTTGTTCACAGTAACGTTAGTTCGTGCAATCATGATGACAGATAAGCATCAAGGTTGAAAAAGTCTTGATACAAAATAATAGAAACCCCATAACCTGAGTACTTTACCTTTCTTTTTTAAGAGTGGCCTGGAAATACTTACTTCATTCATTCCGTTTTTTATAACTTAAAGCTTTATTCTTAAGAATAAAACCAACTATTTAATCAGCTCGTTTTTCGTTTGTCACTAATTTAGAAATTGTTTGTTTTTTATCTCTTCACTCATACATTCATTTGTCACAAATCACAGCATTTGTCCTTTATACCAAGCTTTCAAACCACTATTGTGAATATCAGGTAACTGCATTCTATACTTATCTCTAAAATATCATACTCCTGCCACCATCAAGGCAGGTTATCTTAACTGCAGGAAACAGCCATACATTCCAAACCCTCTCTGATCTTTCCAGTGTCAGAGGTTTGGTCAATCAAAGACGTCATGTCGTGGTTCCCTGACGTTTGCTCATTCTGGTAGCAAGGGCCATGATGCCTATAAATGTGAAATGGACACTCATTGCGTCAATTGCAATGACTCTCGACCGTCCTACTTTCGTTCTTGCCCTTAACGGTTGGAAGAAAAAGAGGTGCAGCATTTGAAAATGATTCATAACATTACTTATTCTGAGGCTCAAAAATTACTGTTTACCGCTTCATCTCGGACTATGCTGCTGCACTGCGTTTCACAGCTACTGAAAAAGTGCAGACAGATGTCTCTGTGACTCCAAAAGCATCGTTCTCAAAACTAATGAAAAACCTTTTGACCTCCATGGTTAAAAAGTTGATGAATATACTTCAACACCCATCTACGTTCCCTACATACATTCCAACAAATCCTAAGATCTATATTCTTTGATTCTGGCACAGACATTTCCTGGGATACATCTTCTTCTCCCACCCCAACATGCAAAACAATCGTTTGTTCGTGTCTTCAGTCACTGAAATCCCCTTCCAACAGCAAAGACCTTCCCCAATCGACCCAGGTTAGGATTCACAGAGGTCAATAGACCTCCCTAGAATAATGACAGTGAAGAAAAAAGACCTGGTCGTACACAGAAGGGTTCTCCACCCAATTTCCTGTACATAAATAAAAATGGACACCCTCTTACAATGGAACTGTCGAGGTTACGTTCTAATCTCGATAACACTGAAACACTGATTACTTCCTACTATCACGAATGTCTTTCCTTACAGGAAACATTTCTGAAACTTGCGCATAGAGTTACCTTTCGGCAGTTTCCTTTGTACAGAAATAACAGGCTGTGTGATGGACGAGTGCATAAACGTGTGGCACTGTTAGTTGATCAGCATGTGCCCATCCTGTATTTGCATTTCGACACACCCTCGGAGGCCATCACTCCATCATTCAACATCATTGAAGAGTTACCGTCTTCCTTTTTACTCCTGGGGGTCTTTAATTGACATCATCCCCTCTTGTGAAGTGCTGATATTGATAGGAGGAGTCGCTCTGTAGAGCATATCCTCTCTGGTCACAACCTTTCTCTTTTCAATACCGGTTCTTCTACTTATTTTCATGCACCTAGTCAGTCCTTTCTTGTTGTCAATTTGCTCCCCTTCATTATTCTCCAATTTTGAGGGTTGACAATAATCTACGAGGTAGAGATAATTTTAATTTTCCTACAATTTTGAAAGAGACTGGCCATGGTCGATGCTACCTGACCTTTCTGCCCCGGTGGAAGCTGAATCAGACAAACTGGCCCTCTTTCACTGCGCTCACTGAACTTGATCCTGCACCTATCTGTAAGCCATCATTAGACCACTGTGTGGCAGCAGTAACTGACTGTATTATACGGGCAGCTACTTAATGTATTCCTAAAACCTCCACACATTTTCCGCTATACCTTCATACGTGGTGGAATCCTGCCTGCCACATAGTACGGAAGACTGAAAAACTGGCCTCGGATACTTTCTGTAGATATACTACACCCACTCGAACCGCATCGCTTACCAGCGTACCCATGCACATACTCAGTGGGTAATTTGTCAAAGCCAGAAGGAATCTTTGATTAAGTTCAAAACTGGTATATCTTCTACCCCCTATTCCAAAGTCATATGGGACAAGATTCGAAAGGTCAATGGGCAATATAATCCTGTCCCTCTCTCGATCTCACTCTCTGATGGCCAGGAAGTAGCTGCTATCCGTAACATCGCCGATACTCTAAGTGAAACCTTTTGAAGGGAATCTAGCACTTCTGCTTCTTCCTCCACCTTGTTAGACATCAAAACTCAGGCGGAGCGATCACCTCTTTCCTTTCGGGATGATTTTCTCTATGACCATAATCATCCCTTTACACAAGTAACTTAAACTGGCACTTCATCAGTCTGGCAGAACATCGGTTGGACCTGATGATGTAGACTATGACATGCTGCTCCATCTATCTTCTGCTTCTCTTGCTATTCTTCTGATTGTGTTTAACTTGATCTGGCAGGAGAATGATTTTCATGATGCATGGCGCCAGCCTATTGTCCTGCCTTTCTCTAAGCCTGGGATGGATCTCAAGATTCCTTCAAACAAACGTCCAATTGCTTTGAAGAGCTGTCTCTGTAGAACCTTAGAGGGGATGGTTAATGCTTGTTTTGTTTGGTTTCTCGAAGTAAACAACCTCTTCTCACCCACCCAGTGTGGGTCCGACGACAGCGCTCTACGATGGACCACCTGATTCGACTTCAAACGTTGATAAGAGAAGCCTTTCTCAAATGTCAACATCTTATATCAATATTCTTTAACATTGAGAAGTCTTATGATAATACATGGAGGTATGGCATTTTGCGAGATCTCTATATATGTGGGTGGGTTAGTGGCCATTTTCTCCTTTAAAAAAAAATTAATGGACAAGAGATTCCAAGTAGGTATGGGTTCGACACTTTCCTGATCTTTCCTACAGAGATTAGAGTCACTCAGGGCTGTGTTTTAGGAGCCACACTTTTCAGTATAAAAATTAAAACATCACTGAACAACTCCCTTTCAAAGTTGCACACGGGCTCTATGTCGATAACTTCCACATCTCATGTCAGTCGTCGAACATGAGGTATATTAAGCGGTAGTTACAGACTGCCCTCAATCTTTCACTGAAGTGGACCACAGCAAACGGCTTTAAGTTATCTCTGTCTAAAACATTTGCATGCTTCTTTTTTATTTTTTGAATTTCTCGCAAAGCTGCTCGAAATCTATCTGAGCTGGCCGCCCTACTTTAGTAGTGTAAGACTAAAAGGAAGGCAGCTAGTCATCACCACCCACCGCCAAATCTTGGGCTACTCTTTTACAAACAAATAGTAGGATTGACCATAACTATACCAGATAAGTATCTATGAGAGAAAATTCTCTTTTGTATGCTACACATTTTTCGAAGTTTTTTGCTCGACATTTTCTTCTACCTTGGTCTCATCCACAAATGTGCACCATTTGTGATACTCAAGTCTCAACTGAACATGTGTTTTTCCATATTTATCATTAACGTTGGAAAATGCCATTGACGATGGTGATAATGTCTATACTGGTCGTATTTTTAGCATTATAGGGTTCATAAGACTTTTCATTCTGTTTTTGCGCAATGTTTCGCTTTTTTATTGCTTGTATAGAGTTTATTTATTTTAACAGGATAGAACAACGCAATGATGGGTAAATAATCAAAAAAACATGTGTTAATTTTAGGGTAGTTAAGAATTGATTAAAATTACTGGCTCCAAACTGTTGGATTATGATATAAGAATGGTTTTTCTAACCGTAAATATTTATGAAAACAGCAAACTTTCTCCATATGAAAGTTTTATTTGCAGCTGTTGTTCTTCTCGTAAACCTCACGTTGACGAAAGGCTTAGTCTGGTTTGTTTTGAATTTCGCGCAAAGCTCCTTGAGGGCTATTTGCGATAGCCGTCTGTAATTTAGCTGTGTAAGACTAGAGGGAAGGCAGCTAGTCATCACCACCCACCGTTAAAACTTCGGCTACTCTACCAACGAATATTGGGATTGACCGTCACATTATAACGCTCCAACAGCTGAAAGGGTAAGCATGTTTACTAAGTGGGGATTTGAACCCGCGACCCTCATATTGCGAGTCGATCGCCCTAACCCATCTCGCCATTCCGGGCCTTGACGAAAAGCAGAGCTGTCGATGTATGTTGGCAAACGTTATGCAGTAACTTTATTTTCAAAATTTATTAGTGTATTAAATAGTTGGTAATATTATTACTGAAATAAATGTTCTTTTTCCATATCTATGCTTAAGCAGAATGAAACCAACGCAATAAAAACTAAACAATATATAAACTTATCATATACACAATTGCAGTTCCGTATTAAAAAACAAAATATTAAAGTTTTCTGGTTTCGATGGTATTGTCATTAGCTACAAGAAATCAATAGTCATTTATAAAATATTCAATAAACATCTTTGAGTTGGTTTATTCATTAACTTGTGAAATAATCTGACTAGTTAAGCAATACGCTGTTATAATCAATTGTGATTTATAATTTCTAACATAGGCAAGTAGTGCTAATTCTCCTTCTATACAATATGTTACTACAAAAGTTGGTTCGTAACATGAGAAAACTAACCAGTTTAAGTAAATCAGAAATGCTTTTCTTTTATTCAGAGACAAAAGCAGAAAAGCCTCAAAAACTCGATGAACTCAGATAATGTACTGAATCAAAAATTATAGCCAATTCAGAGTGGGTTGGTATTTGTAAACAATAATTGCTTCGACAATTCATTCCAATTTGTTAAACAATGTTTTGCTGTCTTGAAGCTGTTAACATTAGAAAAAAGTACAGATCTAGAACGACGTAATTTTTATTTACTTTTCCTTATTTGAATTATAATTTCCATTCCCTGACTCTGTATCAGAATGTACATACTTTCTGTTTGTAAGTAGTTATCCGTATCTAAAGAAGAGTATCAAATTGACTGTAAACAAATAGAAGTAAAAACATATTGCAAAATAGTTGTGAAACTATTTAGGACAATTATATCGTTTCGGGCACAAAAATTTAATTATAAAATTAAATATTATAAAAGTAAAATCGTAAAATATAAAATACAATTGATTTGATAGAACGTATTTTACATTTGAAACTAGGCCCGGCTTGGCTAAGCGTATTAAGACGTGCAATTCGTAATCTGAGGGTCGCGGGTTGGCATCCCCGTTGTGCCAAACATGCTCGCCCTTTCAGCCGTGGGAGCGTTATAATGTGATGGTCAATCTCACTATTCATTGTTAAAAGAGTAGCCAAAGAGTTGGCGGTGGATGGTGATGACTAGCTGCCTTCCTGTAGTCTTGCACTGCTAAATTAGGGACGGCTAGCACAGATAGCCCTCGAGTAGCTTTCTGCGAAATTCCAAAACAAACAAACAATTAATACCCTTTCATTGCACTGAGGGTGCTTCACTCACATTCAAAGGGTGAAGAGTTCGAATCCCCGTTCATATTCATCCTTTCAGCTGTAGAGGCGTTATAACGTGACAATGAATTTCACTATTCGTTGGTGAAAGAGTAGCTCAAGAGTTGGACGACTATGTTGATGATCAGCTGACTTCCAACAGGTCTTTCTAATTTTAAATTAGGGATGGCGAGCCGAGATAACTTTTGTCTAGCTTTACGTGAAATTCAAAAACAAACAAACAAACATTACACCACGAATTTCATATCACATTTTATATCATACATATCAATCACATTTTATCACAGTTCTCGCACATTTCTTAGTCTTTCAATCCATCAGGACAGACAATTCTGTTTGTTTTTCCAAGTGGTTCCAAAATGAAACGGTTATTACCATCATCAACATAACATTAGCCATAAGAAAAGCATGGGCTTTTGAGGTTGAAAATAAAACCAATCAGCCAGAGGAAATAAAATCCTCTTACTAGTATACCTGGAACGAGACAGATAAAGATAATTAGAATATCCTCAAACATTTACGCCCATTAACGAATATAAAAAAAAATGCTTGAAACTTCCAAATAACGATGCCAGGTAAGACATTAAGTTCAGAGTGTTTTCCAACTGAATTTTCTCATGGAATCAACATCATCACCCACAGATAAAGTTCAAAATTAATTCTCCATAAAATACCGATGGACTTCATTTTACATTTCTAATGACTGAAAACAGTTCACAATTTAAACATGTTTATTGTGTTTTAAGAGAGGTGTAGAGTTTCATAAGGCTTCAGTTAAGATCTCAAGTGGGTTAGCTTTGAGTCTGAAGGCTTATAACGCAAAAATGCAGGTTCTGATTATTGTTTTGTTTGTGAATTTCGCGCAAAGCTACTCGAGGTCTATCTGCGCTAGCCATTCCAACATTAGCAGTATAAGACTAAAAGGATGGTAGTTAGTCATCACCACCTACTGCCAGTTCTTGAGTTACTTTTTTACCAACGAATAGTGGGATTGACCGTCACATTAAAACGCCCTTACGGCTGAAATAGCGAGCATGTCTGGTGCGACCGGGATTCAAACACACGACCCTCATAATACGAGTCGAACGCCTTAACCACCTGTCCACGCCGGGCCTGGTTATGAAAATCGTGGTAGGTAGATCACAGATATCCCATTTTCTAGTCTCGTGCTCAACTTCAAAGTAGCAAAAATATTTTAGTGTATGCAAAATTTGTAAATCGATTAGCGTGTACGACATAACAAAGAATTTCAGCTTACAAATTCTGCTCAAAAAATGAAAGACCTTCCGTGATGACGAAAAACCACTTGAAATAAAATTTCTTTTCAAGACGGCTTGGTTTGTGTATTAGCACATTAATTAAAATAATGTACACAACAACGTTTCGACCGTCTTAGTTCATCTTCAGATTAACTAAGAGAGAGTCTGCAACTCACATGTTGCCGGGCACGTCTTTGGAACGAAGTGTAAAGGGGTATGGGTTGTAGAGGGCGTGTTTCAGTTAGAAATTAGGTTATTAATTAGCACAGGTATGAAGGTGTTCCTTTATGTTGATTTCATTTTGTTTTAGTTGTTGTATAAGTAGGGCTCCTTGATTTTGGTTTAAAGAAGTTCACATTTCTTCCTGTTTTTTGTAATGAAAACAATTTTATTAATAACATGTCTGTAGTTAGTTAATTTCGTCTCAAGAAGTCGATGTTTAAACCGATATTAATCCATATTTATTTTCAGGGTCTTTGTTACTCTGTTGAAACAATGTGTATATACTAATATATATTATAATATATTTGTTATTAAACACGAAGCAACACAATAAGCTATCTGTGCTCTATCCACTATGAGGTATTAAAACCTCATTTTGCAAGTGTGATTCCGCAGATATAACCAATGTACCACTAGGGATAATATACCTGAGAAAAAAGGGTTAATGTTGTATAGCAAATACGTAGACTATTCATGTTTGTACAGGTGTGAAGTTTAATATTCGTGTTAAAGGTATTGTGAAATGATAATGATTACTTTCATAATATTCTGATAACATATATACATATTTTTTTTCTTTTACATACAGTAAAATTTATAAGGAAATGATTAGTTGCTGCATCTCTTTGTTGACAGTGAAATATCATAGAAACACATTATTAACAATCGTGTACGAAACCGATTGTTGCAAGACTGGTTGATAATTTGTTATTTATCCGTGACGACGAGAAAACCCACTTGTAGAGACAATATATATGTAAAAAACAGCTGGTAAAGGTTGAGAAAACTTTTATGTCGAGGAACAACGAACGTTTCCACCTTATTCAGTCATCGTTAGGTTGACAAAGAAAGAAAGAAAGAGGAAACTGACCACATGTTTGAAGGGGTTAGTGTAACTAGGTGTAGGAATGTAGAGGGCGTACTTAGATGTATGATTATATTTATTATTATAGATATAAAGGTGTTCCTTTGTATTGATTTATTTTGGGCTTGAGTTGTTGTATAAGTAAGGCTTCTTCAATTTTATGTTTGTTTATGTCTGTTTCTTTATTTAGTATTTGGGTATTTTTTATGGTTATGTTATGTTTATTTGATTTGCAGTGTTCGAAAACGTGTGAAGGTGACTTTTTGTGTTCTTTGAATCCGATTTCCATTTTTCTTCTTGTTTCTCCAATATAGAAATCGTGGCAGTTATCACATTGTATTTTATGAATAATGTTGGTGTGTTGTTTGTCAGTGTAGTTTTTACATAGTATTGACTTTAGTTTTGTGCCTGGTTTTTGAATAAATTTGGTATTAACTGGAATGTCATATCTTGTTACTGGTTTTTGCCAAATGCTGGTTATATTTCTGCTGGTGTCGGAAACATATGGTATGCAGCAGTATATGGTTTCGTGACAATGTAATTCATAGGATATATTTACTTTTGTTGGTTGATTTTACTTTTTGTCTAGGTGTGTGCGTATAATGTTTTCTACGGTTTCTGAAGAAAACTTATTGATGTTGATGAAGTATTGTTTTATTTTGTCTAATTCTTCGTTAATTTTATTTGATGATCAAAGTTTTATGACTGTGTTTATTTGGCTTCTTAGTATGTTGAGTTTTTGTTTTGTTTCATGTGCTGAGTCCCAAGGAATGTATAGTCCAGTATGGGTGATTATTCGGTGGATTTCTGTTTCAAATTGTATATCGGTTCTTGTAATTTTGAGGTTAAGAAATGATATTTGATTGCTTTTTTTCCTGTTCACATGTGAAGTTAATGTTGGGATTATAGAGTAAATGTGATTGAAAAAATTAATTGTGTGTTCTGTAGATCTGAAACCGCAACCGTGTCATCTACATATCTGTACCAGTATAGTAATAGATGTAATGTTGTATTAATTGCTTTTGTTTTAGCTTGTGTCATAAACATATTGGCTAGAACTGGTGATACTTGGTTGCTCATGCATAGGCATTTTGTTTGTATGTAGTTGTGGTTGTTGAATATGAAGTGTGTTTTCATCGTGGTGAATTCTATGGAGGGTGCTGAAAATGTTTCTTGATGTGTTAGGGCGTCGAATAAATAGTTTTGAGGCTATCTTGCAGGTTTCAACGGTTGAAACTTCTGTAAAAACGGATATAAGATCGAAACTGGTTATTAAGGCTTTATGATTATATTGATTAAGATTAAACTTGAAATAAAAAGAGTCTTTGATGAATGAGCTGGCTGGTGTTACATATTTGGAGAATGCCGAAGCTATGTATTTACCAATATTGTAATTAAACGATTCGTATGTGGACATTATTGGTCGTAATGGGCAATCTGGTTAACAAGGTTTGGGAATGCCGTATATTTGTGGTGTGTGAAAGTCGATCGTGCATAGGTAGGATTAAAGTGTTTTTTGAAATTGTGTTGGCTTTTTCATTTTTAGTAGTATTTTGTTCAGTTGCGTTTCGTGTGTCTTTGTTCGATGTATTGCTTCAAATTTGTTTGTGTCTGATAGGATGTTCTTTATTTTTTGGGTGTATTCATTTGTGTTCATTATGACTATAGCGTTTTCTTTATTTGCTTTTAGAATTTTTATGTTTTGTCTTGTTTTTTTGTTTTTAATGGAATTAATGTCTCTTTTTGTAAGATTGTTTTTTAGTTTTCTGTTTTGTGAAATTATGTTGATAGTGTTGTGAGAAATTTATTTGAAAAAATCATTGAAGATATTGTTTTTGTGTGTTTCTAAAAATATAATTTTTTAATTTTTTCTGGAAACTTTGGCTGTTGGATGTCAATAAAATTATCGAAGTTGTCTTCTTTCTGTTGGTTTTTTTCGGTTGTTTTCTTGTTTTTGTATCCTGTTGAAAGTACTTCCAAAAACGACAGCTTATTTAATATAATATTTAAAGTTATGTTTATTCGTAATCATTTTAACTACAAATTACGACTAATTTAATATCGCAAGAACTCAAGTTTCATTACCTTGTGGTAAACAATGGCAGATTTAATTTTGTTCAAGTCCAGGGGCTAATAACTTTTATGAGTCCTACATCCTATGTGAATTTATAGAGAATAAAACTGTCAAGGAGCCCACATTAAGACCATGGGCAACAAGGCTGAGCACCCAAGCACCTACCTACATAAGCCACGAGTGATCAGAACGCAAATAGCACATTGTTTAGAAGTTTATTTAACAACAATCAAACAAAGTTAATCAATAACACTTGGCTCGATCGTGTGTTAATTACAAAAACATGATTTCCAGAAGTATTTTCTTTCCTCATTGAAATATTCTGTGTAAAACGTATTTAGGAAACATTTTTATTTTATTGAAAACAGAAAGATCGGATTTTCTTTCTCTAAACAACACACCAAACAAACAATATATATTTAATTAAAAAACACAAACTGAACAATTGTGTTGCTTTAAAGGAGTTTTATTTTCGAGATAATAGGTATTTAAGAGTTAAACACAACCGAACACGAAGGAAACCACAACAGATTCAGATTATTATATTATTGGTAATATATATAGATGCTGGTCCTCATCAGCTGTTAAGTGATCCGTTGAAGCTGTAAGTATAAATAACATTGAAATACATAAATGTTGTTGTCAGTTCACTTACAACAGATCCACCAACATTTCATTAAATATATTAGTCAAATTATTTAATACCCATTGTGGTATAAACCAACAACATATAGTCAGTGTTCTGTAATGGTTACACAATGAGTTATCTATACTCTGTCCCTCACAAATATCAAACTTCGGTTTCAAGCTGTGTGAGTCCCTAGACATACCAACGTGTCACTGTGTGGATTAGAGCGTTTTATAGATATATAGTGACAAATATTGATTTCTATTAAATGTGTTTTGACATCATTTTAGAAAAATAACGTATTAAAAGAAAAAGGTAGAGTATCACATTAAAAGTAGCCACACATTTGGAAAATATGTAAATAATTTAGTGCCAGTCCAATGTTCCAATAAATAAAGTAAATGTCAGAATAAAATTAAATATACTAACTAATAATACTTTTTACAGTACATTTTAGTTGTCGTGGAATTCCTTATACAAAGTGCAATTTGTGATAAATAATCACTTTAAAGACTGTATAACTGTTGTATCACAGTTATGTTATATGGAACTAAAAGTATCTTTTACGACATTGTAAAGAATAAGTTTACACTCTCTAGCACATATAATGTTCAAGTTTCAAGATATTCATATCATTTATTGCTGATGTATTGATATATTTTGGTTTTCTCACCTAACATCCTCAGAAACAGTTCTTAAGAGCATCAGACATTACATCGTCCAGACCCGCTCCAGCTTTTAAAATTTCATTACCGATACATTCTATTACTTCCTGCATCAAGAGGTAAATACAACAAATGTTATAGGAGATGTTATAAAATTAAAAGTTTGAAGAAAACACAGAAATAATACAAAATAATAGAGATCCCATAACCTGAGAAGTTTACCTTTCTTCTTCATGGGTGAGCTGGAAATGGTTACTTTATTCATTCCGTTGGTTATTACTAACAAATTATAACAAACATTGTAGCAAAATAATATAAGAATGCAGAAGGAATCGTGGGACACACCTCCAGAAATATATTACTTTTTACATCAATTTTGCTAAATTCAGACCTATATTGTGTTCACTTTCTTCTCTTTCATGATATAATTAACCGTATTGTGTTTTACCTTATTTTATAGGTAGAAGACAACACTATGACTGTTGCGTGGAGTGACGATATTACAAGATTATTGTCATCCAACTCTTAATGGTCACCTGTAGGAAGAAGAAGACTCGGAAGAGTCCAGAATTTTGCTTTTTTTGAATTTTCGCGCAAAGTTACATGAGGGCTATCTGCACTAGTCATCCCTAATTTAGCAGTGTAAAACCAGAGCGAAGGCAGTTAGTCACCACAACTCACCGCCAATTATTGGGCTATTATTTCACCAACGAATAGTGGAATTGGTCGTCATTTTATAACGCCCCAGGGCTAAAAGGACGAGCATGTTTGGTGTGATAGTAATTCAAACCCGTGACCCTCAGAGTCTTATCCACCTGGCCATGCCGGCCAATTTTGTTTGGTATCTTGTTGCTTTGTTTATTTTTTGTTATTGTTGCTTCTACTTGTATGTGAACAAGCACAGTTTTAATGTTTATTTCAAGTACAAATAATATCTAAACATCCAATTTTTATTATACAGTCCTTATGCTTTTTTAGTTTTATGCAATTTATCTTAATTTCAACTACATCTCCAACTAAAGAGTTAGTTGGTAGCTTAACAATAAACTTGTGGTCGCTAAACTTTAGAGTTCGATTCCCCACAGATGACAGAAGCTTTATTCTGAACAATAAAACACACTACTTTATCAGCCAGTCTTCTGCTTGTAAATGATTTAGAAATTGTTTGTTTTTTATCTCTTCACACACACTTTCAGCTGTAACAAATCACTGCAGTTGTCCTTCATATCAGGCCTTCAAACCACTATTGTGAATATCAGGCAACTGCCTTCTACCTTTATCTTTATAATATCATATTCCTCTATTGCTGCGTGTATTTAAGGAAAGATTGTAATAAGGGAATAGATTGTTTGTTGCTTGTTTATTTTTTGAATTTCGCACAAAGCTATTCGAGGGCTATCTATGATAGCCGTCACTAATTTAGCATTGTAAGACTAGAGGGAAGGCAGTTAGTCATCACCACCCACCGCCAACTCTTCGGCTACTCTTCTACCAACGAATAATGGGATTGACCGTCACATTATAATGCCCCCCACGGCTGAAAAAGCGAGCATGTTTGACGCAACGGGGATGCAAACCCGCGAGCCTCAGATTACGAGTCGCACGCCTTATCACGCTTGGCCATGCCAAGCGATTAAGATTTCTGAACTTAATAACTCTTCAGAAAATGGAATGTGAATGAGGTGTTTAAAGTTGTAATATTGTTGATGCCTCATTTTTCTTCCAACTTTAATTATGGCAATTGTAAGATTAAGGGAACAAATATACATTTTCTCACGGTAGAAATAACCTACAACTTAGTCACCTTTGATTTCTTTACAGCTTAGTTGCCCTTGGAACTGTTTGATTTCAGGTTTCGGACATGCAAATAATTTAAAGCAAAACGAAATAAATATTTACCGATAAAGGGTGGTTTCGAAATGTTAGGTTATAAGGTAATTTAGTAGCTTGCATAGCCCAGATGGACCAGAATATTTCTTATTGTCATGTAAGAATGGATTGAACACTAAAAAATTCCTTCCTACTGCAATAAAAATAATTTAACATTTAAAGACATTCGATGTGTGAATATTACTTTACCAGGATGCTAAACATATAATTTCTGGAAGGTCTGGGGTCATATATCCGCCCCCAAGAAAGGTTTTGAAGATTTAAATCTGTAAGATTAAATCTTGAGTCACTGAATTAAGAGAAGTGAGTTTTAATACATAAGTTGTAGCTATACATTACATGAATAAGTGGTCAGGCCATTGCGTGGGTGGAGCAATCGCTTCCTATGGCTCTAATATTATGTTAATAGTTGACTTATAATACCATAGATTTATACATCTGCATCTATTCTCAGGCAAAATTTATATGGTAATATTATAGTTATGTATTACATTTTAAGGTGCTGTGTAAATAAATTTTTAATCAAGTACTTCTAGTAGTTACGTTGTATTAACATAGTTCTGTATTGTTGTGCAAATTTCAAATTTGATTAATACTTACCTTATAGTACCACATTGTTGCATCTATCCTTCTACACATAAATAGTTAAATATAGTTAGATAAATAACTGGGTTTGAAATTAATCTTTAAAGATGCATTCAGAGCAGTGTCCTCATAAAACCTAAAAAACAGAAGCAACTGTCAAAATTAATTATCTAGTATGTTAGTAGTAGCCTTTAAAATATACTACAAAGAGGCTTTTAAATATTTGAATTTTAAAATAACAATTACTTGATACCATCCTTGTATAATTAAAATTGATTTCAACCGAATAAAGTATAACAAATGACAATAAATAATAAATTGAAACTTCTAGATGAAAACATTTTTCAGCTTATTTTGTGTGGTTTTGAGCAGACGTACTTCATCAAACACTAATGATCTTTAATGACTGAAAATATTTTAATTTAGACGTGTCAAATTATTCTTTACTTAATTTATCCAAGTTTTTCGTCTCATGTTTTGCGGAATAATATTCATAAATAAGCCTGTCCAGTTAGTTTTTAAAACAGGATAGCTTGAAACAGACTAAATATGAGCCCTAACCCGTGATTGAAGATACACCTACTTACGCTGTATCCAACATATCGAGTGGCGTCAGTCTCAAATTCTATTCAAAACATTTGGAATTACAAAAGGAAACATTTCGATCGAGAGTTAATTATACAACAAAACTAAATAAGATAATTTAGAGACTAGTGATATAAACGTAGACAGAACATAAAATGATATATTAGATAAACATCACCTCCTCTTCCGCTTCTCTTTCTGCTTTGCACATTTCTCTCACGTACTCTTCAAAATTACCATAATGAAATTTTGAATATTCACAATTTTTAGCTGCATCTGGAAGCTTGAGACAAAAAAATACTTTCTGGTCATTCAACTTTAATATTACATAATATTATGTAATATTACATTCTACAACTTTGTTTTCATGAAAGTTAATTGTTTAACCATATCCATATGGCAGGAATCATATGATTCTTATGAACTCTTTTATAACCACCTTTAAATATATTTATTTTCTCTTTATTTATAATGAAGTTGATATATTTATTTATACATAAACAGCCACTTAAGAATTGAAATAAAACAATATTTCGAAGGAAAGACAGAGGATGGGAAACAAAACTAAAAGAAACAAAACCACATTGTTTTAAATCTGTAAACTGTATCTAAATATAACAACACATTTATAGTGTAATCATTTACACAATAAAAAGTTAAAGCAAGTAGAATGAAAATTACATGCGTAAAACAAACTTTATATCATAACCACAAATATTTTAAAAATTAATCGCCTTGTCTTCGTTTTAACCTCTCAACAACGAGTTAATAAAATAAATAAAAAAGTCAGCAAATAGATAGTTTAAAGCAAACAGGATCACAGTAGTCATGTAAAACAGCCATCAGTGATATAACGATACGTCTGCGCACCTACAACTCTAGAAACCAATTTTCGATACTCATGTTGATAGGAGAACAAATAGCCCATTGTGTATCTTTGTGTTCAACTACGAACAAATACCTGTAGAATATCAGAAATAATCCGTAATGTTTAACATAAGCACGTGCACCAGATGAAGGTCATACAAACTTGAAGTGAGAGAATAAGTTATATGCTTTATTTTTTTATTTTTTTAATTTCGCGCAAGGCTACTCGAGGGATATCTGCGCTAGCCGTCCCTAATTTAGGAGTGTAACATTAGAGGAAAGGCAGCTAGTCTTCACCACCCGCCGCCAAATCTTGGGCTACTCTTTCACCAACCAATAGTGGGATTGACATTACATGATAACGCCCCCACGGCAGAAAAGGCGAGCATGTTAGTGCGACGAGGATGCAAACCCGCGACCCTCAGACTACGAGTCGCACGCCTTAACCCACCTGGCCATGCCGGGCCTTGCTATATTGTAGTAATTATTTTTGTACAACGCATGTTATTAATGTGGATTCACGTGCAGGCAATATGGAAAATCATTACATAAGTTAAAGTAAGGGACGCTGCAGACATCATTATAAAGGTGCTGTACCAACAACCAGGAGAATTTTACTACAAAAACATACTACTTACATACATACAACTTCTATTTTACAGCACGCCTCGTATGAACTGCTGTTTAATCGATGTTTAACACTTAATAATCTTTGATGGGACAAATAGTGTTAACATTTTTAAATTTCGCTGATTGCGTTTTCAAGATGTGTAAAACATCGAGACTTCCGAAATGATTTTCTATAAATCTACAACACTGAGTATTGTAATTCCGTAATCTTATCGCTAACACACGAGACCTTGGTTCATAGAATTATCTTTTAGAATTTTAACTGAAGACCAAAATATGTTAAGACAGAAGATTCATATCAGCAACACGTTATTTCCAAAATGTTTTGGTTTGTTTGTTTATTGAGAATTAAGCACAAAGCTACACAATGGCTTATCTGTGATCAGCCCACCACGGGTATCGAAACACGGTTTTTTACCGGTGTGAGTTCGCAGACATGCCGCTCTGTTAATGGAGGGCGTTTCCAAAATGACACTGAGTTAACGATATATGATTAATTATAACAAAAACACCTACCCATTCTGCTAGTTGTTTATAACGTTCCCCCCATGCACACTCTCAGATGATTCACTTTTGCAGAATCGTCTTTAATACCTACATAAAATAAAAACATGTCTGATATACTTAGTGGGGTAGATTTTAATTTTACGAACCAGTGTTAGTAAAACTACTTTATTACACGTAAGTTTTCTGATTCGCTTATTTACGATACATAATACTAGATATATTACAACAGATTCTTTGAAGTATCGATGTGAGTAGGTGAGATGAATCATTACATAAACTAATAGAAACACCCTCAGGTACAACTGCTATTTCCTTCGAAAACTTAACATTCAATAATGTTTATCAGCTAAGAGAAATATGATTTTATTTAAATTTAATTTTAAAATGAGCTATAATTACTGTATTACATCACAGAATAAATTTTGTTGAGGCATTTCTTTACAAGCGCAGTTATCAATGAAAATGTTTTCTTTTCTGTTCCAAAATTCGTACTGAAGAAAAACAAATAATGTTTAGTTTTTCTTTAAAAGGTTTTATATTTGAAACATACTCCTTTCTGTGATTTTTATTACTTAAGTTTGAAATTTACCAATTTTAAAAGTTATATCTGAATCTTTCCAGTTTTTGTTTCTAATTTTTACTGGTTTAATTAGAAACATAATTTTATGCAAATCTCAATTGTTTTTTTATTGCTGAGTTATAAAAATACAAGTTAGTACTCATCAAAATAGCTCTAGAAGTGAATGTTTAACCTAGATGGAAGTTATCTGTTGAAATTTTTAAAACCGATACTCAACTCTTCAGATTGATAGAAAATTCCAACGGTCCAAATGCGACAATTTCAGATTTTTCTTAACTTTAATAAAATAGCAATGCATATGACAAAACTTTGCTCTGATAATATTTCGATATAGTTTTCAGATTCTGTGTGTTTCTCCTGATCTAATGAAGATATTAATTGAAAACATATACTTCCATAGAACGATTACTTAACATTTTATACATTAATAAACTTTGAAAATGAACTTACTGCACATCAATTTCCACATCATGTCTACAGAGTTGCCGTTCGTCACCGTCAGGCTTACGACCACAACAAGAGCTGTAAACAGAACTTTCATGTTGAATGTTGAGATATTTGTTGTTTTGATGAATATTTCAAGTTGAGAAACCCACTTTTATATAATTCTTCCAATACCTTTGAGCCAATAATTTCAACTATATTGTCATTAACCCTAAAATTATCTCAACTTTGTTGGTATATTTACCTATCATTGCGTAGCTCTTTCCGGATTGGAGAAATTGGATTGGGATTTAACGAATAACGATGTGACTGAATCAAAGAGAGGCGTTTCCTCCCAACAATAAGATCACGTTACTCAAACCTATTTGCTACAATTTTATTCCTTGTGGAAGCTTCACTCTGTTATATTACGTTATACGTATTACAGGCTAGAATACAGGCAATGGTGTAGTGTTGTGAAAATGCGTTCCCATTCATATATATATTTCTTTATCATAGGTAGAATGTTGTTCCCTGATTATTTCGAGCAAACCAACCTTTAGAAACCACTGACTTCATGAAGTTTTGGTTACCCTTAGAACAAAAATAAATAATCATAAACTCTTTCATCCAAACTTTCATAAACTCTCTCATCCAAGTATTCAAAATATAATGACAGGAAAGATTTAAAATATAATGTGTGCTTCTGTTTATTATGGTTACCAAACAACTTATGGTCAGAGTTATAGTTTTTTAATTTTCTCAATTGTTTCAGAGCTGATTTGGAAACTTGAAGAAACAAAATGAACGTTATTGTTCAGATTTTTCAGTTCGGACAATGAAATTTTAAAGTAAATCTACCGGCTTTATCTACTTCTAAGTTTTTCACCATGTTTTCTATGTTTATTTTCCACTCAGAGGCTGAACTAGAAACATACTGAAAAAAAGCATTAAATTTCCATTACTGAAGAGCAAATAAACTCATGATGTTTAATTCCCGTCTTTAGGTGGGGCAGGGTTTATCAGCTTATTTGTAGCATAATGATTGCAGTGGACATTGTTTAAAGTGCTAGGTAAAAGTGAAAGAAAATGTTTACGACATGGCTCTGTAAAGAGCCTGATCCAGTCCAAAAAATCTTGTTTGGTATTTGATTGTCAGTTATCCTTCAGTGTTAGTCGGCATTTAGTGATAATAGGTGTTTAGGAACATCCCATTTCTTATTTTACCAAACTTAACTGGAAACTAATAAATGTTAACTTTCTAGTAATACAAATATGGCCCGTTTGGTTCGGCAACTATTATACATCGTATGTCCTCCTACAAATGGTTCCTGTCCACTGACAATGATGGACGTATGCACAGATTTACGTATTTGTTACAGACAGAAGACCATCAATGCTGCATGTCAAATGTATGTACCCTTCAGAGTGCCCCTTTGATTTCAACCTCACGGTTTTGTAAGGTATTATTTCTTCTGGGCATATGAGATACAAAAAGAGTGTTTTTGATGTAAGAAGTTTCTTATAATGTGGCACAGGTATATTAAAATGGACAACACCTATATTGTGGGATATCTCTCGACTTATTTTATCTGCTTTACTGATCTAGTTGCATTTATTTTTAACATTTTTCTTTCATTCTATAATTTAAAATATTGAGAATTTTTAGAACTGTCAGTTCAAGTAAGAGATTTATTTAAACAACTGACATCAGAGCAGTTAACTAAATTGATAGTCAATGTACATAATGTATTCAAGAAAACTCCATTTATATTAGTCGTTTTATCACAAATGGTTCCTTAACAGAAGACAACAGCTATGCTAAATTATGAAAATGCTGACAAAATTTAAATTACATCTTTCTTTGCAGTTTATATTACCAAGAGTTTATAACTTTATGTCAACTACAATACCAGGGATCATCTTACTAGTTAGGTTATAGACGTGTTGGATTTTGTACTAAAGTTGAAACTACTTAAGTAATATCTAAGTTTCTCTTTTAAACGTTAAAATCCTCGTTAAAAATAATAGAAGTTTTACGAAGACGATCAATAAAAACGCGTTAGGTGAAACAGAACGTTGCGTAATATAATTTTGTACCTAATATATAATTGTATATTATATATTAAATATATAATTTACATTTGTCATAGCGAAACGGGAACATATTACAATGACGATGTTAACCTAGTTCCAATAGCAAATCATAAGTTGGTCATGGGTATCATTGCCGATTAATAATAGTAATAAAAAGTAGAGTGGTGGCAAAATTCGTGAGTTCCTGAAATACGTTTAGAAAATCTCGGTTCGTGGCTCAGACACCCGACTTGTAATCTTAGGGTTGCATTTTGGAATCCCCATCACACAAAACATACTCGCCCTTTCAGCTGTGGGGACGTTATAACATATGGTCAATCCCAATAGTCGTTGGTAAGACAGTAACCCAAAAGTTAGTGGCGGCTGATGATGATTAGCTACTTTTCTCTAGTCTTACACTTCTAAATTATGGACGGCTAGCACAGACAGCCCTTGTGTATTATAATTTATGTTCTCATCTAACAGCGTGTAGTTGCAATGGGCTATTTTCAAAACTAACCCAATATCCTAACTAATTAAATTTAATTATTTATCTGATAAAATTCTAAACTCTATGATAGTATCATCATTTCTAATTAATGGGTCCAAAAACTTCGCCTATTCGTGATTATAAATGTGTTAATGCAGTCCCCTTCGTGATATAGCAGTAAGTCTACTGTCTTACAATGCTAAAATCTGATGTTTGATTCCACGCAGTGATCACAGCAGATAGCTTACTGTGGGTTTGTTCTGACACGAAAAAAACATAAATTCGAGGAAGGTACACAAATTACAAATAGTTTTAGTAATATTTGTGTGCGTTACAAAGGAATAAATTAGTTATTTGTTTCAACAATTCCTTTGAAAAAGGATGATATAAACCATCATCACCAATCCGTGACTAGGATTTCGTCACTCGACAACAATCACAAATATGAAGCATGAAACAATTATATTAATAACATAGCTACAATGAAACTGAAATATTTTCATGTAGTCATTTTGTTTTATCAAGAAATAGTTTTCTTGTAATTTGTGTGAAAATTAACAGACAGTTTGTACAATTATTGCTTTCATAATGAGACCTGAGAAAAATACATCTGTAATTATTGCTTTACACATTAATTAAATCTGGGTCTTTGATTTTTTTGTGCCTTCTTATTCAGCAAAGTGACTCAAATATTATTTTGTGAAACTTCCTCATAATGTGACAAACTAACACTTGTGAAGAATAAAACTACAGACATCAAAAGTAAACATAAATCATACAGAAGTAACAGGACATCCAGAGGTTCTCTGAAACAACTTACTGATCTGAGGTTAATATTGATGATACTAAGTGTAACAAGTGAAAGACTCGTGAAAACACAAAATTCAGCCATTGCAGAGTACGCCACGACAACTGAACACAGAATAAACTGGTAAAACACTAGAATCATCGATACAGACAAATTCTGGAAGACAATAAAAATCAAAGAATCATTTTATATTTACACTATTAAACCTTCACTAAATAGAGATTCTGCAAAAGAGGTAAGTAACCTGTAGCTGTCATTGGTTGAATTTCAGGAAGTCTCTCTTTCAATTATTTCTTATTAAAAGCAGTTTAAATTATATAAGTCGTTTTTTTAACAACAAATAATAAAGCAATTACCAATTGAATTTGATGACAATCTAAAACATATAAGGTCTTAAGATATACATTGATGTAAAAAACAAGAATTCAATGAATAAATATAATAGTATAGTAAATGGTAAAAATAAAATACAACTTACGTACTTTTGCACACAAATGACAGTCACTCTAACAGGATTGTGATAAGGTCCATAGATGTCTCTTGCTTTTGAGAGGAGTCCATCAAACCAAACACATTGATCTCCAAATAGGAATCTACTTGTAAGTCTTCAGGTAGAAACTGTACTAAGTAAGTATGCCTCAATTCTGTGGTAAATGTGTTCTCTTTATCAAACTGATGATGTCACCTCGAGATCGTTGTTCTCTTGAAGCACTAGTCTACTGGAATTAACACACAGACATTATTTGGCCAAGTAACAAAAGAATGACATGTCAGTGTATCACAAAAACATTTAATTTTTTCACTTATAACTTTTCATTTAAATTTGTAATTCATATATATCTAAACAATATATACATATATCTGCTTTTTTAAATATAGAAAAAAAATTCTGTTAATATTTGTAAGACATTTATTGACATGAATAAAAATATGTTTTAATAACAAAAATTGCTTGGAAACAGCCAATATTCTCTCCCAAGTCAAACATTTTTTGGAATTGTTTTGGATTAAGCACAAAGCTATACAATGGCCTATCTGTGCTCTGCCCAATACAGGTACCAAAATCAGAATTTTAACTGTGTGAGTCCGCAGACATACCACTCTGTCATTGGATGCCCACCTCTTGAGACAGAATGGGAAGAATTTCAAGCTGTCCCTGTGGTAAACAACAGTGTGCAACAATTTGTTTTTTACATTTTCTTGTTTCTGGGCAGAACGTGTTACATCCCAATTGATTATGCCTAAAGTAAATGGAAAAGACCTATTTTTCTCTTCTAACTTTGCTTTTGTGATCTAAGAACATATAACGAAAACATAATTTGATACATATTTGGGAACTGATGAGGGAAAGTGATTTACATTACAGTCGCAAATCTCGAAAAACTACCCACTTCCAAACATTTTTGTTCATTTGGGGACAGAAGTGGGGACGGAAAACCAAGTTGAATCACACTAGATGTAAAGTATTCTTAAACAGTATTGTAGTTTGGAATTTGATACCAAATAAATGGAAGTGAGAAGTGCAGAAAGAAAAACAGTAATGAAAAGATGCTCATAGTGAAAACCAATCTCCTGAAAACACAAAATAACGGGAAAAGTAAATGAAGAGTCCAGGACCGAAGTTTTCAAAACATGAATCCCAAAGAAATAGATCAGAGCTAAGAAGATAAAAGCCTCATAATGAAAGGAAAGGAAAATACATAAGGGATGTCTAATAGAAGACGAAGACAAACTTACGAGTTGAAACAGCTGAAGGATGTATAAAAAGATAAACTTTGGTTTTGTCTATAATTTAGTGAAACAAATAGTGTATAACTTAACCCACATGATATACGAACACAGGTAATTATTTTAGTACTCTTAATTATACTTAGTTTGTGAAGCTTGATCGAGTTAACTCTTTGCGTTGCATATTTTACTATTATATGGTAGCCTACGTTACAAGTTGAGGATAACATGCACTAACAAAACTAATTGTTCATTGTATATATAATTATGCAGAAAGTAAAGGATCACACTCGTACTAAAAATGTGGAAAGCTCCATCTCTCATCTTTACTCACTTCATTTTGGAACCAGTTTTCTTATTTCTAGTTGACTTTCTAATATTCTTATTAGTAACATAGTAAGAAGAAAAATACTTCGAACTAGGTTCATAATGTATTATATGGCTAAACTGCTTTTCTGTTTGTTTTTAATGCAAATGTTAAGGAGACTTGTGCTTTATTGTTGTTTTGTACACTGCAAAGCTTTTCATAAAACATTGTTTCCTTGTGTTAATGCACGTGTTCTGCCTCATTTTTTATGCTCCACCTGTTAACATTAGATCCCTCGGTAAACAAACACAGATACGAGATGTAAACTTCTCTTTTTACAGACGCAGACATATCTGTTTTCTCTAGACATACCATACGGGTATACAATAAACCTGTAACGGATTGACCACATTCATTATATCTACGCTTATTTGTGCATGATTTTCTTTTTTCACGAGTAACGTATATTTTTAACTGTTTTTTGTGCAGGTTTCACATCTCGAAATTTTCAGAGCGTTGTGTGCGTAAGAATCAACACTGTATTAGATATGTATGAAATACTAGTGATTAACAGTATCGTCGATAGCTTTGTTGAAGATTAGTCGCGACACAGGAGAGAGAGCTGAAGGGCGTGAGGCTAGCCTGGAAAGACGTCGTTAGCTCAATCGAGGCGTAACAATATCAATTAAGAATCAATTTGCTCGGCGTGGACACAGGTTGTTGATAAAATTTTTAATTGTAGACTGGATATGAGACTCAGTGTTTTCGGTAAGTTTGTAAACTGTGTATATAAACCGTCATTTGTGATAACTATTAGTGTAACTGTTATTATAATTTGTATTGTTTTATCTTTGTAAATTGAAATATGTTTGCATTAAAAAAGAAAATTATTGTTGTCAAACTCGTTGGCAACTAACATAAATTTAATACATGTTAACATTTAATTAACTAGTATGCTCAACTTAAAATACTCTACAATTTTAAAATACTTAAAATTTTAAGGTTGTGTTTTTTTTTGTAAATGTGTAGACAGTTATGAAGTTTGCATATCATTATCATATCTTTATAAGCCTACATTTAACAGTATCACTATGACTGCTATTCTAATTGTTGAACGAGTTCATTTTGAATAAAGAAAAAAGCTACAAAATGGGCTATCTCTGCCCTTTCGACCACGGTGTGAGTTTTCTAAGATGCCATTGTGCCACAAGAGGACATTGAATGAAATGTTTTCCATATGCAGTAAATGCGATGCCTTGAAATATAAATAGGTTAGGTACACTGAACTCGTGAAATGAACGATATAATACACTGCACTATAAACCGACTCATAAACAACCTACAGCGCTGGAATTAAATTTACAACACGTGTCTTATACGAGGGGCAGTTAGGTGCTCGGCATACGTCTAGCTCCTTTCTCAACAAGTATTTTCTTTTCACAGATTCCATGATAATATATCCTATATGTTGTTACTTTTCTTGCGTTATATTACTTTATTTGCAATTATACTATGATATTTTAATTAATATACCCTTTTAAGCCATGTCCATTTACTCGTTGTAGTGTCTTGTGACGTACATCACAGTTTACTTTTTTGTGAGATTACTCATACAGTCCTATACTCACTACACTGTTACATGTATTGCTCATGTACATACACAATTAAACTTATTCAGTATAAATATAACTAAACCTGTCCCCGATAATAAGTTTTTCTAGATTATTCTTAATTACCTTTAAAGGGAGATATACTTATTTCAAGTATATTGTCATTGCGTGTCTGTGTTTTTCTTATAGCAAAGTCACATCGCGCTATCTACTGAGCCCAGCGAGGAGAATCGAACCCTTTGATTTTATTGTTGTAAATCCGTAGACATACCGCTGTACTAGCACGGGACTATTGCCGTTGCACTGAAGTAAACTTTTTCTCATATGTTTCCTAAAGTATTGCTCTTACTATTTGAATAGTTTATAAGAATGCCGCGTTTGTTTATCCTCTGTCTCTGTAAGCCTTTGTTAGTATATAATTTCCTGTATTTTGTTGTTTAAATATTTGTGTTTGTGCTACTTTTAGCTATGCTGGGTTGGCATAAAAAAAAAACAGTCATGAGGATTATTTTACGTTGAAGTGTAACTTAGAAGGAAAATATATCATTTATTATTTTCTAATTACACTGTTGGTGACATCATTCACAAATAACAACTTTTATTCCCACGTGCTTCATAAAACCTGATCGATAATACTTTACATTTCTTTCAACGTAGCCCGGTATGGCCAAGTGGTTAAGGCATTCGACTCGTAATCCGAGAGTCGCGGATTCGAATCCCTCTCACACCAAACATACTCGCCCTTTCAGCATTGGGGGCGTTATATTATAGCGGTCAATCTCACTATTGGTTGGTAAAAGAGTATCCCAAGGGTTGGCGGTGGGTGGTGATGACTAGCTGCCTTCCCTCTACTTTTACACTGCAAAATTAGGGATCGCTAGCGCAAATAGCCCTCGTGTAGCTTTGCACAAAATGCAAAACAAAATTAAAATTCCTTCAACATTTTAATTTTTCTGGTACAAAATATTTGGGATTATTTCAAAATCCGGTTTATTTTCCGTACAAGACCATACAGATAATGTATGGTGCACATTTGTACCTAGCGTAGAAGTATTTAATCCTTATTTAGCTTCAGTCAGCAAGTCTTTAATCAGTACTTAAATCCTAACATTTTTCGCGAGTAAGTGTACCATTTGTTTGCTAACAAAAACAATAGCTCACATGTGTTTATGTAGTATTACTTATTGTGTTTGTTCTGTCAGATGTGGCACTCAAGTGGGCGTGTCGTTAATGAAGAGAAACGGTGCTGTTTCAAATAACTGAAATTTTAACTAAATGATAAGGAGTCGCATAATGTCTGTTTTAACGCTTTCCTTTACCTACATCGTTTTGTGTTCTGAGCCCTTTACAGTGAATTACTTTATTAATTGACACTTACTTGATAGTATTCTCTTCCATAAATCAATATTTATTATTGGTTATGAATTACCATTAGAAATGCAATACAAAAAGGTGAACTATACAAGTTGGTTCAGAGATGAATTGACAGGAAAATAATTCATGTATAGACAGAATTAGAAAATTTATGAATGGATGTTTTAAAGAGTTTTAATATTTCTACATTTTGTAAAGAAAATATACGAAATGAATCAGTTTACAATTTAAAGTATAAGGCAATGTCACCGTCTAGATCAACATCAGTACTCTTTATTTCCATAGTCCTTGTTACAGTGTTGACATCATCTGCATATATTTAAGTAGATTTCTATATTTTAATTTTGGCCATGTAGAATGTTTGTACAAATAAAGGTGCAACGTTTTCAGCACAGTGATTAGTGCAACACTAATGTACAAACGTAATTTTTCTGTTTATTTTCGCAGTGTTATTGTCATTGCTATGTTTTAAAACTACCACACTGTTATAAGCAATAGATGTTCTTGTGTAAAAACTGAAACGAAAACAAAAGTATCACTGTATAAATTATGTTCAGATTCAAGTTCAGAAAAAACAGGACTACAAAATGTGCAACACAAACTGAAAATGGCTAGAATTAAAATATAGAAATCTACTAATATACACGCAAGATTACAGATGTTGATAGAGACGGTGACACTACACTCGAGTTATAACGAGCTTTGTAATACAGTTTATGATTGTATATTAAAAAAACTTAATTGAAAATAATTTAATTATTTTACTTATTTCTTGTGTGTGATGATAAAACTTCTATAATCTGGCGTCAAGTAACTACTTTCTCAAAAATATGAATATTTTATATTAAATTTATTTTCTCTCCTTTCCGTGTTCTAACAATTTCTCACTGTTCCTAGTATATATTCATTTGATTTATCATAATAATTCAAAACAATTTAAGGTTTAACGTTTTGATCCACAACTTTTTTCTATAAATACAAATTCACTGACACAAAGTATACATTTCTCTCATTATCAACTCATCACTTACATTGCTGTTTCTGATAAAGTGTCCAACAAACTTTTATCATTAGTTAAATATTTTCTTATTTATCGTAGTAACACTATTAGAATGTTCGATATGTATAAATGAAAAGAAAAATTTTGGAAGGATTTAACACTGAATTCTACCCTCTTGGGTGTTTAATGTAGCGTCAAGATTTTGTTTATGTGTAACAATTTTAACTATAAGTTGCAACTACTATTAGGTTCACTGATAGAACAATCTTTAATTTATGGATTTACAACGCTATAACCATGAATTGCATTCTGCGCTATGGACATGAAAGATAATACAGTTTCACTTTTGCTCTAAAATAAACAAACGAACGAACCATTCTTATAGAAATAAATGTCAGATTTCGATACCTTCGGTGGTTAGATTGCAGACACGTCACTCTTTAGCTTTGCACTAAACAACAAACACAAAATTATTTAATAACACGTGACCACTATAGCTATGGTTTCTTTCTGTCTGAAGAAAGTTTCTATAACAAATTAACAAGCTTGAAGAATGAATTACTACTTTAAACTCGTGTAATTTGGAAAATTTCTTATTTTGATTTTTTTTAGTACTTGAAAATGATGGCAGTTTTCTTCATTGAACCTTTATGTTTAAAAATAATCTAAGATATTTCTTTTTATTTTATAAAATATACCCACTGGGTTTTTTTCCCTGTAAACAAGATACTGAAACAAATAACATATAATTAAGTAGCTTATCAAAATCACACTGTACCATTTGCTTCATCACAACCTCAAGATGATATTTCACAAATCACTAAGAACTCAACAAAGTTATTGTTTTGACAGTTTTATTTTCAAAATAAACGTATTTAAGAATTTATTTAAAAGAAAAAGAAATCATGACAGATTCAGGCTATTATAAGTAATATGTATATGCTGATTCTCATTTTAGCTATTAAATGATCCGTTGAAGCTGTAAATATAAATAACATTAAAATGATTAAGTATCATGTCCATTACATCGAATAAATCTAATAACATTTCGTATATCAGTGTAATTAGTTAATACCAAATATGGTATAAAAGTCACATAATACTGACCAGCGTTCTAAAATAGTGACAAAACTTGGTTATTTTAAAATAATTTCCTTCTTGGAGTAAATGAATCTTGTCTTTTTCCAGATATTTGAGTTACAATGTTTTAGTTCATGATTCAGATTCTGTGTATGTACCGTTTAATATTTCTTCAGTGAATGTCGTATTTCATTCGTCAACTAATAGTCGTTATAAATGTATAAAACATTTTTATCTTTTGTGTCCATTAAGCATATAACATTCCCACCGCTAGTACAGCGGTATGTCTCCGGATTTACAACGCTGAAATCAGGGGTTCGATTCTTCCCAGTGGGATAAGTAGATAGTCCTTTGTGGCTTTGCTATACTAAAAACACACAAGCACGCATATAACATTGATTCATGTTTTTCAATTTGATTTAACAAATTTTGTCTATAAATATAAATCATAACTTTTTAATATCTTCAAATGTTGTGATAACTATCTTCTTTCTGTCACTCTGAAACATAAAAGGATTTTTAAACAATTTAAATAATTTGACATCCAATCTTAATGGCTAAATCTTTGTAAAGACACTCGTTACTTCTTATATATAGAGAAGTAAATCTTAGTACTGGCATTGTATGTATTAAACAGATATGTATAAACAGGAAGTTTATATTTATTTGTTATGAATTTAGCGCAGAGATACTCGATGGCCATCAGCGCTAGCCGTTCCTAATTTTGCATTATAAGACAAGAAGTGAAGGCAGCTAGTCATCTCCACCCACCGCCAACTCTTTGGTTACTCTTCTACCGACGAATAGTGGAATTGAGTGTATATTATAACGTCCCCATGGCTGAGAGGGCGAGCATATTTGGTGTGACGGGGCTCCGAAACCGAGACTTTCATATTACGGGTCGAGTGACTTAACCAACAGGGCATGCTGGGCCAGATAGTTTATGTAATAAGCCCTTTTTATTCGCACTTAATACGTATTAGCAAATGACTTTAGAATTTAATTAATTACAAATGTGGTCTTGACAGCATTCATTAACTCTGGCAAACAGCTGTAGAAATGTTAAAATGTGATGTTTAATCCCAGTATTCGCTGAAAAAGTATAACACACGATTTGGCGGTTGATAGCATTAACTTGCTAAATTCCCCCTTGTCTCTCACATCACTAATTATGATCGATTATAGCAGATAATCCTCGAGCAACTATGTAAAAAATTCCTAAGGAAAAACAACAACAATATATATATTTACACACCTTATACTTGAAGTTATATATTTATTTATTTGTAATCTAGTATGAAACCACATATTGGCGATTGATTGTTTTTTTTTTATCGCAGTAAAACAAGTTGTTCTACTATAGACACATCTGTTTCATTATCTATAAGAAAGAATTGGATATGTTGTTCCTTGTTCTATGGCTAATACCAAACACTAATGCTTTTGAATTCAAAAATGAAAATATATTTTTATACCAGGATATTAAAATTATTTCCAACTTCTTATAGAATCTGATATAAAGGATATCTTTCCTGGAACCACAACTGAAAATCATACTAAATATTTATTACAAATTCAACAGTGTAATTTTTTTATAAGAGTTATATTTCGAATAAAGGAAATTGAAAGTTAAACATATTTTAAAAATAAGGAAACCACTACAGGTTATTCTATTATAGGTAATATATAGATGCTCATCCTCCTCAGTTCTTAAGTGATCCGTTAAAGCTGTATAATATAAATACCATGAAAATAATTTAAAAGGTATGTCAATTTTCTTAGAAAGAAATTAAACATATCACTCAATATATTACTAAAATCGTTCAACACTAAATGTTTTAGAAAATTACAAAATACTAATCCATGTGTTAAAACAAGGACATTGCTTTGCTATCTTTATTTCACAAATCTTAGCCTGATAATCATTAATATAAAAAGTTTGTCAGTTTTCCATATTGGAGTGAGGATACTTCCATCTTTTTCAACATTTGTGTAATTATTTTACCTGATCTCAGATTCTATACACGAACTATTTAATATTTCTTTAATGGTCGAAAACCATTCCTTAATATAAGCTGTAACTATATATATATAACATTTATAATATCTAAACAGCATACAATTAACTTTTTGGTGTAAATAAATAACTATTTTAAAATTTCGTGGACCTGAAATTTTGTACTGAAGGTTACCTACGTCATTTTGTTTAAAAACGTCTCATAATTACCAGTGTGATTGGTTTCTTTGACAATTATGAATCTGTATTTAAAAATGTAAGTGCTGGTACATTTTATTTATTTCTGCTATTGTATAATACTTATTAGTCGTTTTAGTTAAACATATATCGTTAAAGTTAAAAATTTTAAAAATGTAAAAATGAAGGAAATTAATAACTAAGTTCTGGTGAGATATTGATTGTTTAGACATATATTTTATATGAAGGGTGATTCATCAATCAATATGTTATTTTTATCAAGGGTTTTTGGCCTTGTTTTAACACAATGTGTTAAATTCTTTGTTTGTTTGTTTTGACTTTCGCACAAAGCTACTCGAAGGCTATCTGTGCTAGCCGTCCCTAATTTAGCAGTGTAAGACTAGAAAAAAGGCAGCTAGTTATCACCACCCGACGCCAACTCTTTGGCTACTCTTTTACCAACGAATAGTGGGATTGACCGTAACATTATAACGCCCCACGACTGAAATGGCTAGCATGTTTAGTGAGACCGGGAGTCGAATCCGCGTCTCTCAGATTACGAGTCGAACGCCTTAACCCACTTGGTCATGCCGGGCCACGTGTTAAATTAAAATATGAAATACATTTCAATAAAGTATATAATTTGGAAATAAAAGAATAATAAAAGATCCAGTACAACTATTCCATGAAGTCAAAATTAATCATAATATCTTTACAAAATATTTACAATACATATTTAACTACGGTGATATTTTGTAGTTAAAATGAAAGTTGTGATACACGAACAGTTACCATAATCATTATACATTACGAACATTGTTGATATTATTGTAAATAATAATGTCTATAAATTTTTCATCGCATATGAAGTTCGAGTGCAGAGCTATTTGTTTAATTTATATCTAACATATTGGTATGTTTTAACCATCATTACTTACGTTTTCACAAACAGTTATTAATCAATTTATTGAAAGCAGATTCTGGATCAACGTTAGCTTCAACAATCTTTTTACTGATACATTTCTGAACTTTCTGTAAGTTAAATAAGTGAGACTTAATGTCGTGTAAGATATTACAGGATTGTAATTTGTAGAAGTATAAAATGTATTTCATTAAAATTTTAAATTCAATTATAGTTATGTTGTAGGATATCAAATACTAACCTGTTTTGGGTGACCATTAAGGTACTTCATTCATACCTTGAAAACACTCAATCTGAACGTGTTTACGAAACTTTTCATCTTGAATTTTATATCTACTGAAATTTTGAAAATTAATTTAAATAAACGTCTACACTGTAAAGAGATATATTTAATTTTTAATTTCACTGTGAATATTAAAACAACATCTCATAACAAGAAATACATATATATATAGAGAGAGAGAAAAAGAGAGAGAGAGCAAATATTAATAATATAAGCGAAGATAATATATACATGTACATGTGTAATAGTTCATCATCATCTGTTCATCAGCATATCTTCCTGGCTTACACATTTCATTGATGTAATCTTCATAATTCTGGTAAGAAAAGTGTGCCTTTTCACAATCTTCAACTGCGCCTGGAAGCTTCAGAGAAAAGATACTTTTTGATAAATCTACTCTAAATTAGTTCTAAAGATTTTCATTCATAACATTTGATTACATTCTTAAATTAATGTGTCAAAAACAATATAATTACCCTAAACTGTATTATATCTATTTTTAAATTCGCTTGTTTTCTGTTTATTAACAATAAAATTGATGTGTTTATTTAGACATAAACAACAGTTTATAAACTGAAAGTAAGTAATATTCTTATTGTTCAAATACAGAGAATGAAAAACATAATAAAACAAATAAAATAAAATGAAAGTAGTATCGCTCCGTTCTAGATTTGTTAGTTATGTATATAAATAAAAATATTATGAAATATTCATTAATAATTTGTTGTGATTTGCAAAAACAAAATAATTACTGTTTGTGACATAACTTCCTTCTCATATTTTAAAGTTTGTTAAATATTAGTTTCAGTTTGGAGATGTTAGAACTTTGTGTTTTGAACGTTCTGTAATACTTTTTCTGAATATAAGATAAGGAAAAGTTCTTAAGATAATTTTTCTCATGTAGTTGAATGTTGTCGTCTATAATACACTTGTTTTTAATGTTTGTTTCTTTCACTGAAAACCACACAATATGCTGTCTGTGATCTGCTCAGTACACGGAACCAAATAACACATTTTAACCTTACAAATCTATAATTTTGCCGATAACACACCAGGGGGCTTTGATTATTAGGCTTGTTCTCTCATGAGTCGAATTAACCCTCAATATCAACTAAATTTTAATTGCAGCTTGCATATCTACGACTTATAAATTGAAGGTATGTAACATTCTTGATACAAAGATAGAGAAAGAAAATTATAATTAACTAAAGGAAGATTAAATTAATATTACATCATTCTAGATCTGTAATTTATTTCTAAAGCTAACATATTCACATAAGCAATACATTGTTTATCAAATTACAATGAATTACCGAAACTCTGTTATTAATCATAATACAACAAATACTAACCACGTCTGTCTTGTTTTTAAAACTGAGTCCATGCATTCTTTCAGCTCCTTCGGTTTTCCAGGCTTATCTGCTGTCGACTCTACACAAGAGAAAAACATGTTTGATTTACCTAAAGAGGATATTCTTTCATGTTAAGAACCAGCTTTTGTGGGAACACTTTATTAAATGGAAGGAATGAGTTAATGTATTTTACTTAATAACAAATTATGAATCATAGATGGGTATAACAGTGTATAGCTTCAGTATTCAGAACACGCCACAAGTTAATCTAGGACCCAAGTAAAACATGTATCCTGAACTACAGAACTGTAATTGTGTGTGTGGTAAATATTTGTTTTAATGATATTTTACTCTAGTTTTAATACGTTGTGTTTCTACTATTGAAGTACAGATATCAAAATAGAGCATTTATTCCAGTAACACGATTAATATTTTATACATCGATAAAAGCTGAACATGAACTTACTACACATCTTTTGCCAAACTGTTTCTATAACAATGCCTTTCACCAATGTCAGGCTAAAGAGAGCAACCAGGGCTACAAACAAAACTTTCATGTTGAGAAAGTTGCTGTTTTAATGCTCTGTGTTTCAGTTTTAATACATTTTGTGTTTTCTCTAATTTTCATCTTTAGTATGTACTCGTGAAAAGGCTAATTTGTTTAAAATTAGTTTCTATACCTCAATAATTTATATCACACATAATATCACATATATCACACTAGGTTTCAAACGATTCAACACCAAAATGTCTCAAACATTATTGTGACCTCAGTGACTTGGATCACTTGTCGTCCAATGATTAACGTTCGAAGCTTCAGATCGTAGCGTCAAAAGTTAGAACAGTGACGTTCAGCTGGGTGAGAAATATCAATGTGACAGTGAGTCCCTTACTCTGGCCAAACAGAATGATATAGCCAGACGCTGCCTAATGGTCTTGCTGCTTCTGGTTAGTAAATTAAATTAAATGTGAAATAAAGTTTAATATCATGGTTTCAAAACTTCGCTATTTTATTGTGTTTCACATAAGATACCTTTCAGGTTTAATGTTACAAGGTGAACTGTGATGGTAGTTGTGCAAACAAAGGGGTAAAAGTTGGATGTTTGAAATGTTTTGTAGAGGATGTATGTGAAGTACTTCAATAAATATTGTCTATAAATGTAAAGCATAACTTTTTAATATCTTCAAATGTTGTGATAACTCTCTTCTTCCTGTCACTCTAAAACATAAAATGATTTTTAAACAATTTAAAGAATTTGACAAGACAAGACAAAACATCAAATCTTTCTAAAGACACTCGTTTTTCACTTATATATGGAAAATTAACTCTCAGTACTGTTATTGTATGTATTAAACAGATATATGTATACAGAAAGTTTATATTAATTTGTTTTAAATTTAGTGCAAAGATATTTGATGGTTACCCGTCCGTGAATTTGCATTGTAAGACTAGAGGGAAAGCAGATAATCATCACCACCAACCGTCAACTCTTAAGTTATTCTTCTAGCAACGAATAGTGGAATTGATCATCCTATTATAATGCCCCCAAGGCTGAGATGGCGAGCATGTTTGGTATGACGGGGATTCCAAATCGTGAATTTCAGATTACGAGTCGAGTGACTTAACCAACAGGCCATGCCGGGCCAGATAGTTTATTTAATAAGCCATTGTTTTTCGCACTTCATATGTATTAACAATGTCTTTAGAATTTAATTAATTACAAACGTAGTAATATTTTGATACCACAGGTGTCAGTAGGTGATTAAAAGTGTACAGGCTCGAGCACATATGGGTAGGAATTTTCAGCGTTTCAGTATATTATCGATTATGGCTTTCTATTCTGATGTTTTTAAGACACCAAATGGATATTCGGAACACGCACCTTCATGTGCCCGAGCCTTGCGACAGCTGACACGTATACACCACCAATTTTCCGACACCCTTGTTTGCAGAGCTTTGCCGAATTATGCGCTTTGCCAGACCAATAGAGGTTACGTAATAATAATTCTACCGTACACTTTTGACCCAGTAAGATATCTCCTGCGTGTTTTTATCAGGAATCACAACAAAATTCACAACTTCAGAGTCAGTATAGTAATGAACAACAGGTGTTTCTTTGTCAGCATTCATTAACTCGGATAAACTTTGTTTGTTAAGCTTTCTGCTATACCCTGACCAGCAGGTCCCGTAAAAGTTTTTACATACTCAAATAACTGAGGAATGATTTTCGTTTTATATATTAAATCCCGTGAAGTCAGTAAATAATCTGTCCTGAAAGAGCGCGCAATATGCAATACTACCTGTTACCTCCCAGGGAACAAGTCTGGTGGTCGCATGAAGTTCAAGTACGCTCTCGTAATTTTGTCCGGATCAAAGGATGTGACGAACCATCAGTTGCTTGAAAATCGGTAGTGTACCTGTGATAAATCTAGCGTTACAGTCCGATTACTGATCACTGAGTCACCTTGGAGTTTTTCGTGCAAAAACAAACTTTCAATCTTCGTCAGTGTAAAGGCTTAATACGTTTTGTCAGATACTTCAAAATCTTTCTACTGTGAGAACCTTATAGATTTCCCTATAAGGAAAGCAAACTATAAATTGTCGTGAAATAATGGCAATAATTTAATATTGCATATATATATATATATAGCCTTTATAGTTTAATTAAAAGAGAAAATTTTCCTCAGTTAACATATAGAATTAATCTAGAAAATGGCAAACTTTCTTTTGCGTATGTTACTGACTGTTACCTGCGTATGGCTCATTGAAATAAGTAACTCATTTCTAAATATATATATATCAAAAAATTGAAAAGGACCACTTATTTCAAAATACTGTATTTCTAATATTTTTAGTTGATGGAAGTGTTTTCACATTTTGCATTACCCTTCAACAAGCCTATTTAAATATAATACATAATACTTGGTAGGTAAATAAATATGTTTAAACAACAAATACCTCCAAATAAAAATACTTTAACAAAGATGTAAATAACAATTATATTACTTCGAATTCATAAACAGCGTAATATTATAATAGAAATATAGTTACATCATTTAATACCCATAAAAAAAATGTAAATAAAACATATCTAAATACTTCTAAAATTCACAAGCTGTTTAGATAAAATTCATTTTTTTTCTATAATTTTTTATGAAATAACTCTTAAATAATAAAAGTTTTTGTTTGTCATCACAAGATCAGAACAGTAATTAGAAAACGGAAGATTCTTGCAGTGCATCATTTTCACTTGACATACAGTTTTGAAAAAAATGTTTGAAAAGGAAATATATTATTTAATATACTTTTCCTCAGTTACATGTGTATTTTATGTTTTACGAAAAACATCTAATTGTCGAGAATTTATTAACGCTTGTTTTAATGTAAAAAGTGATCATGAATATGTCACTGTACCTTATTGTTGCGCTATTGTGACAAACATGCAAAATTCCATGCACCAAAGAAAACACAATCCTAATCATAAAAGGCATGTTTATATATAGAAAGGATTCCACCATCAGTAATCTACTACAATGGAGAACCAATATAATTACAGTATAATATATATAGTACACAAGGTAAACACACACGTCCGTCCATTAATTAAAATGGTGAATTCGCATATTACACCCCCTCACGGCCAAACTTTTTGAGAACAATTTTCATTTGATCTTGTCTATGCAGACAATCTTACTTCACCAATCGCAGTGCAAAGAGACTTGGGACTTTTTTTTGTTCAAAATTTTTCAACATTACGTTGTTGGCAGAATTTTACGTATCTGTGTACTGGTTATAATCTGAAACATTCTTGTCACTTGTACGGCTTACGATTTTATAGGTCACAGCAAGTGGTTGAATTTTTATTTTGTATGTACAGTACAGTTCTTGTTATTGTTTGAAATTGTTAAAAATATTTAATTACTTTACTTTTTTGTATGTTCTCGTAAATGTGAGAAAAGAATCGAACTTGGTCAGTTTCATAGACGTACGAGATTTTTCAGTTGTTGAATGAAGAAAAGACGTTTGTTAACTTAGTAAGGTTTCTTTTACCAGAATTTCAATCTTCATCTTAGTAGTAGCAAATATTCCAAAGTTTTACATACTGTTGCTTCATTCTATATATTCACTATGTTTTAGTATTACACATTGCCAAGTATTGTTGACTTCTCTTCCTGTTTTGATCAATATTCCCATACATTCTTTACTTGGAACTTAAAGATAGCGCTTAGTTTAATCAAGTTATCACGTCGTGCCGACTCTGCACCTGTAGGAGTTGTTTGTTTTGTTGTAAAGCTATACAATAGATTATCATCTGTCTGTACACCACGGGAATGTTGTGTATCGTATGTAGCTTTACGTTAAAGCTACCGCTGTTCCACTGAGGGATCATTCATAAATATACGAACAAGCAATCAACAATATGAACAATCTTATAGCTTCTCTTATTGTGGGAACTATTCTTTTGCTTGAAGCATTTGCAATTATAAACATTAGATCGACAAATGTAGAATGTTTAAAGAAACTTATATCATCATCAGATAAATAAACTTACACAAACTTTGCACATTTGTATTACAATTTCTTTCATTGACCACTGACCCCATCTTCAAAATTTATTCACTAAAAATTGAGTTCCTAGTCATTTCAGCAAAACTAGAGTTGGACTAATTCCTTAAGCACATCAATCAAACAACTTAATGGAATAAATGATGTTTAGAGTAGATGGTACAGCGCTTGCTCATGATATGGTCCAGTGTATTCCATTTCTTTTATCATACACTGAAGTGTAATGCAATTCTAATATTGCGATACCCTTGGTGTTTATATATGCTGAGATTTAGATCGAGTAGTAACGCATGTAATACCATTAAGCTTAATATAAGGCTCAAAAATCGGGCACAACATTATAGAAGTAGTTTATTCTCAAACATTTTTCGGTGGTAACTTCAAATAGTTACAGAAGAAGAAACGCACGCTGTGTCACTGCTATGATAGTGAACTTGCGCTAAGCTACCCACTTGTCCTCATGCTATAGATATTCTTAACCTTACCTCGATTTTTGTCATAACTGAGTTTAAGGTAGTAATTTCATACAGTCACAGAAGAAGACACGTATGAGCTCTAAGTACTCCAACCCTATTACGTACACAAAGTTAAGCTGCAGTAACGTTGTGGTTGATATTCGAATATCACAGAGAGAGGAACGTGGGCAAGCTTTCCAGTAGATATTTCAGTTACAGTGGCATGTAGAATAATTATTAAACTGTATTTTTATGTTACTTTACACTGGATAAAACTGACGAATCACAGAAGATGATAATACTGCTTCACATTATCATAACGACTATAGCAGAGCAGCTGCTGTAAGCCAGCATATAACAATCGCACCTAAATATTACAAAGTTTGATTCGTGAGGTATGTGATCAAACATTCTAATCTCTAATGCATGCTTTACTGGACTATCCAATGCTGATGTACCCAAGATAGGACCATGCATTCTTGTTAGATACGAATGCATGAAATGGAGTCATGTTATTATAGTTATAAGATGGATTAATACGCACCATCATGTATGCTAGCTTTGTAATAATGGCTCATGAATGCAAGATGAAGCTCATCTAGCATAGGTAGAGGACTATAGGTTGATGCTAACCTATGATAGTGATATTCTAAGATATTGGAGTCAATAGCTACTTCACAGAGTAACTATTTCCGCATTTGCCAGAAGAATGATACATTCTAACACTGAACTTTAGTGCAAGGTTTGTTTATTTATTTGTCTAATTTCACACAAAACTACTTCAGGGTTATGCTAAACAACTTTGTTTCAGAACAATCAGGAAAAACTGCTGAATGATAGAAAAGGTAGTAAAGGACATGAAGTACCTGTGTAAAGATTGGGCCTAGTTTAAGTGTATAATACCAGCATGGATACAGTTTGAACTTGACTGAATTGTTCAACCCCACAGGTGCCGGCAGGTTGATCTCTTGATGTACAGGTTACAGTGGATGCAAGATGCTTGAAGAGCATATCAATATGCTACCCCTATAAATCACTGATGAACCCTTGAAACATTGGATTGACCAAGAGATTTTATATGACACCAATTAGTCAAAGAAGGGCAGGATGCAATCTCAAGCTCTACTTACTCGTCAAATATAGGAAAAGAACTATATGGTTCTCAGAGCATGCCAGATGAGAAAATTCTAGAGTTAGTGATCAAAATCAGTGATGTTGATCTTATTAATGTAGGTGGTACTAACCAAAACCAGAACTAGGAAAATTGCTGAGTGGCTCGTTGAAAAAAAGAAATGTTTTTTTCTATGTTATTTTCAGAATTACTAGGTTGTACGATAAGATACAATTCATACACACTGTTGTGTTGTTAACATTCAGTTACTTACTTTGAACACAGCTGAAAGGAATACATCAACAGGTTGCACAACTGAAGATGGAAATAAAAATTAAAAATTTAGTTAAATGAACGTTGCACCTTATAATATCCACTACATTTTTCCATTTTTTTATTTATTTTTCATCTTTTTATATTTATCTTTTGTTATTCTTATTTTAACTTGTGAGAGTCGTCACCTTCCCACAACTGCCTGCAGGCAGTGAAGGGTTGTGGGCTTTAGCACCCACATATCGCTCATCTTATTTCTAATTTTCTAATGTCAGACTAGCGGAGATTTTTTTGGAGGTAAGAAGCTTCATTTGTGGTGACAAAAGAGAGAGCTACCTATAACATCATCATTGAATTTCATTGAGATGTATTCAGTATAGTTATATAGTTGCTATATATTTGATTTTCTTTGTTATTGAACAGTTTCTGCTTACATTGATATTTCTAACATATATTTAATTCTGAGCGTTAATTTTGTGTCAAATTAAATTATTTTATCTCACGCACATAGGATTTAATTTTAACACTGGTTAAAGATGAAAGACATGTACGAAGAGGTATAGAAAACTGTGGCAGGTGAAACACTATTGAATAAATTGTGAAATAATTGGTTTGTACTTAATACATGACCGATTATTTTCTAAATATCATGTTTAAATAAGAAATCATCTTTCCATATCCTCTGTTTTTAATTACGCTTTACGTTTGTTTTAATGTTTGAATTTTTCTGGCAAGGTACGTAATTTTAGTTTAATATTCAAATACGGTTTTATGTTCTGTTCTAAATCTTCTGTACAACGTTTGACGTATAGAGCACGCGTATATCTAATGTAGAAGTACTTTAATCCTCCTTTTTGTTCACAACTTTCCAAACAACTTGCTTTACGAGTCAGTGTACCATTTGTTGCCTTAATATAATAAAGGTTTACTGGTATTTCAATTCCATAGCTCTGTGCATATATTCAGCAAAGTATGAAATGCAGGTGTTCGTGTGGCTTACGTATAGAGACGCTATTCTATGAATTAACTATAGTTCCAATGACAAAATAAACAGTCACATATGATGTTTGTTTCCAATATTTCCTTTAGGTTCGTTTTTTGTGTAAGCCTCTAAAGCTGTGAAAGTACACTTTTTTGACATATTAAGTTAGGACCAATTAAATAACACACTAAACGTGAAATTTGCTTATTTCATTTAATACAAATCATGGTTTGTTCTGGTTGCACATAAAACCTCCTCTTGCTCTGAATCATATGGAAGCTAAGCAGTACTCGAATTGTACTATTTATACCGATTCGCTTAATACTCTGCTAGCCCTAGAATAGTTTGACACTAGTTCACACCCTGTTCTCTCCAATATTCAAAACCGACTGGCCAATTTCTCTTTAAATCTACTTTTATCAAGTTCCACTAGAAACCAGCCACGTTGGCACTTTGGATAACAAGCTCGCTGACACCGCAATTCAGTCTATCTACACTAGCACTGTCACTGCTGTGTACTGTGCCTGTTCCATATATGGATTATCTTCCTGTATTCAAGGCTCAGCTTCGTGCCAGTGTGCAGTCGACTTGAAATGAGCAACGTGAAAATAATCTTTTCCAGATAAGAGCCTCTTTTAAACTTTACCCGTCTTTTCCCGAAAGTATCAGAAAGAGGAATTTGTCCTAACTTGACTGCTCATTGGCCATAATTTTTTAACTCATCGTTTTCTTTTCTCTGGGAGTTATGCACCAATGTGTAGTTTGTGTAGTCATGACATAATAGTGCACATTTAACTATCATGCCGTCGTTACGATTCTCAACAACAGCACAATTTTAGACGTGATTTGTCCCAAAGTTTACCTTTGGCACTGGATTGTGTTATTGGCGATGGTGACACTGTCCACCCTACAAATGTTTTTAGTTTTGAAGGGTCATTGGCCTTTTTAACGCTACATAAATTTTCTAACCAAGGATTAGGCTTCGTTTTGTTGTAACATGATTCCTTTTTACGAATGTTAATTTTACTTTACTTTGAATATTAAATCGCTTTGTATGCAAAGATAGCCTAGTTGCTTTGCTCCAAACAACCAAACATCTAACTGCAACGTTACTTACAATCCTGTACACGTTTACACTCTCATCCCCAAGACATGTGTTCGGCACAGTAATTTGAAAACCCTCTCTTTTGTAATTCAAAACGTTTTTAGCTGCAATAATAAACTGAAATTCTTGATTGGAATTCAGTAGAAGAACTAAAATGTTAAGTTTTATTTGTAGTAATGGTGCTTTCAGGAAAAAGCGTTGCACTTGCCGTATATCATATTTTGTTCAAACAATTAATAATTAAACCATATTTAAATATCTTTTTGAAACTGTTCACACAATTTTATATAACTAAACTGTAATTTGACCTGTCATCTTAATGTAACGCCCCTTTTTCCTGTTCCAGTTTACATTCTCGTCCTTCACCTGAAGACGACCTAACAAGATCAAAATGTTGTTCTCTGCTTTTATTTTATAAAAGTGTTAATATCCGTCCTCGCCGTTTTGAGAATGGATATTTAACCGTAGTTGGTATTAATATTGAATGTTATTGAAAATCCACTCAATAGAAAACAAAATTACTCTTCGGTAACTAAATACCTTATCAAGAAAATGAATTATTAAATGTTAAATGAAACCAACCATACTATTTTCTGCATCAGTTGAAATCAAAACACCACCTATTACAAAATATGTAAGAGAAGTTAAATGGTCACACTTATTACTACTTCTGCTGCACCATGTTGTGCTTCAGGATTACTAGTATTTTCCAATAGATGTTAAATTTATTATTATATATGTACGAATTTTGATTAATGTTTAAAAGGAATGTCAATAGATATTACCTTAGAGATACAGCCACAAGTCAGGTATCAAAACGAAGCAACACGCAACTATCAATCATTTTCTCATACTTCACTATTTGTAAATAATTTGCTTGTCACTTGACCTCTGAACCCTCCATTTTGACAGAGATATGTCAGAAGACTTATACGACTAAAACCCGTGTTTCGATACCTGTGACGCAAATAACACAAATACCCTTTTTCTAGTTCTGTGTTTAATAAAAAAAAACAACTTGACCTCTGAGTTTCTCTGTATACCTTTATTTTGTATTTTATTTCTAAGTAAAATACATATTAAACAATAATAAATTCAAAGTTATTACTACTTAGTTTAGCAGAAATTTACGTAGCAGTTTATAATAAAACGCTCTGAATTCAAAACGATATAACTAAAGGAAAGATTGGAAACACACGCCGTATGTGACTGTTTATGTGGACAGGGTACGCAATACATTATTTACACCCGCATCAGACATCTTGACTCGAATATCTTAGAAGAATCGCTATCATACATTAGCATCAACTTTGGGTACTACCTGTGCTATAGTCTTCTGGCAATGCCAGATGAGCTTCATCTTGCATTCATGAACCAATATTACAAGGTGTAATGATGCGTATTAATCCATTCCATAACTGCAGTTGCATGACTTCACTTCAGGTATCACACGCATTCGTATCGAACAAGAATACATAGTCCTTTCTTGGGTACATCAGCATTGGATAGTCCAGTGAAACATGCATCAGAGATAAGAAGGTTTGATCACATACGTCATGTGTCAAACTTTGTAACATTTAGGTGCTATTGTTATATGCTGGCTTATAGTAGCTGCTCTGCCACAGTGGTTATGTAATCATGAGTATTCTAATCCTCTGTGATTCGACAGTTTTATAAAAGATACAGTTTATTAATTATTCTACATTCCACTGTAACTAAAATGTTTACTGTAAAGCTTACTCACGTTTCTCACTCTGTGTTATCTGAATAAACTAGCCAGAGTCATCCAGACATTCATGTCATTCCTTGCCTATCTCCCCTTTATAACTCTTGGTTAGGTCATCATCTTTAAACTCGCTAAGTTTTTTTTTTTTTACCTTACCATTGATAATCTTGTACAGTATTAGAAATATGCAATATGAAAAGAAAGCTGTTAGTAGTTTAAATAACTGTATCTTAAGTTATATATTTGAGGTATCTGAAACTTCTATCTATAGTTTTATGTAACTGTGGTATGACATGTTTTCTTTCACCTCATTCCATGCCTTTAAAAATTAATGTTACCATAAATAGAAAATTTAGCTTTTAAAATAATAAACAACAAATAGAAAAAAAAGTTTATTCATGTTGTTCTTATGAACTTCAGGAGAAACTGTATATTACTATAGATTATCATGAAGTACAGGTTCCTACTCTCTCATATAATTATCCATTAAAGTAACACTAAATACTCCTATTAAAGTACTTGAATTCATAAATAGAAACATAAACTGGACATAATATAAAGTATAAAGTACTTTGTTATAACAAGAAAAACAAACACAGTGTTTGTACTTGCTTGCATGATAGACTGACACTTATATTTGATTGGAACTGTTTTCTTAAAACACTCCTCAATGACAACTTCCACAAAACAATTTTAATTTAGCATTTCGTACTTAACAGGTAATGTAGGATTGACCCAGAACAAGTAATGCTAGTCATGTGTTGCTAATTATTATATAAACATCCATTTAAAGCTATATACTTGAGATATCACCTGACCTAACACTTTCTGGCACAGTTATTTACTTTGTTACACGATGTTCACCATTACAGCCGTACAAGTCAAAAGAGCTTAACTGTTGTTATCTCTAAAGGACAATGAAGACATTTAAAACAAATTTAATGAATTCTCTGAGCAAGTTATATGTGAAAATTTCACATACTAGAATAAATAACTACCGTATTTTTCTGCTTATATGACGCGTCATTATTTTCAAAACTATCTTTATGGAAATAAATGTTTTTCAGTTATCATTATTTATTTGTTAAGCATCAGCATAATCTTTTATTATTCTTTAGAATACCTCAAAAGCGGTGTCCTTAATAAATAAAATATGGTTGTTTCATACTTTTACATCAAAACATTGTTCATTCATTGTGAAAAATTCCCAAATCTTCTTTTCTATCACTGAATTCACTGAAAACGAGCTCTGAAAGTTCACTCTAGACCAGCAGTCATCCTGGTGTGTGTACTCGTGTTAGCTGCCCATAAACAATTACTTTCTATTTCCAAATTTATATGTTTTTATTGCCTTATTTATGGATATTACTCTTCTATTTCTTCTATTTCTACAGTCATTTCTCATCATGACCTATTTTCTTTAGCCTGTGAAAGAAAACAAGCACAGAGAAGTGAAGAGGTTGATCGCGCTAGTTACTTGTCCATGCTGTACAAGATGCGCTATTCCTAGGCATAAGATTTATTACTTTCGGTGCATAGCATGCAGGGTGTTTTGGTACTTCTATTTTAGAAAAAAAGCCTCTCCTCACCGAAAAATACGGTAATTCAAAAATAATATTATATGGAAATATATACGTTTGTTTGTTTAGAATTAAATACAAAGTTATAGAATGGGCTATGTATGCTCCACCTACCGCGAGTATCCAAACCAACTTTTTAGCGATGTGAGTTTGCACACATACCACTCTGCCCCTGGAAAACATTGAAATTTGTTGTTTGAAAATATTTTATACGTTTATATACCACAATACTCAAGGTTAACTTTATATTTCACGTGGGAACATAAGTTCAATTTTTTGTCCATGAATTCAATAACACCAATTTGTTAACACAACCATTTTCCGGTAGTAAGAGGGCATTTATTTCATGTATACTTGAAATATTAGTGTGTAGAAAGAGCTTATATTGATTTGACCTTGCAGATATAACTGATATTTATAATGTGCCTATTACAAAATTCTATTTCAAGTCATGTAATAAATCATTTTGGTTCATAATTTCAAATCGTAATTACACCAAAAAAGTCTTAACTATGAGGATTATCGAATTTTGAGTAAATTTTAATTATTATAAATTTGGACGAAAAGCCTAAATATCTACAAATACAAGTAAGAAGAATATTATGTCAGAGAACAGGATATGTTCAAATGAAAATCGAGTGATCGTAAAATCTCTTAAGGGAAATTTTATTTTAAATACAGCTTAACTCGGGAGTTTTCTCACTGTGTGACTTGCATTAAGTGTGTTTAAGAAATCGATTAAATCAAAATGGTCAAAATAAAAAAAATCATCTTTTTGTGACAAAACTGATTTTGTGAAACTAGTTACAAATCTGACGACTTGAGGACCTAAATTACAAATATGTATAGTAGAAATGAAGATATATATATATCAAAAATAAAACTAATTAAATCTCATTATTATGTCATGTATGCTGTTTGTTCTCTTCATAAAATAGTTGTGAAATTACATTGTTTCACTTTGTACGGCCCCCAAGATAGCTTTGTACTTAAGCAAAAACACAAATATGTACATACTATCAGGCATGTATTTTTCTGGTAATTATTGGGCATCTCCTTATGAGGGAGGACCATTATTCACATCAATGGTGAATAGTAAATATTACAAAAACATAAGCTTGGCATATGGCAAGTGATAATTACATTTAGGATCAAATATAATTAGTAAGTACACGCTTGGAAGCCTAGCTTACATTTTATGCTAAATTATGTGACTGGAGGTGAAAAGGTAAAGTGTGAACCTACACCACATATAACACATTACAACGTTCATAGAATAATTGATTGATGAAATTAGCTTTCTGGTCCTTCTGATTATCTTCTAAAACTTCAATCTATATTATGTAGTGCTCAATTTGAACTTCAGTAACATACGGTACCAATCTATTATACAAATGAGAAAGCCTCAGATCACTTCATCAAGTAGCCAACATCAATAAACATGTGCCAGTGACCTCTTTCAGTCTCCAGGAGTGGGCTTTAGACTTCCTATGAGACTCAATAATTTTACAGGCTGGTTTTTCCTCTGGAAAGCACTGATCATACACTACTTACGCTAGAAATGGGCATCTTGAGTCGAATGTACCAGTAGAACCACTCTTATTGTTTTATTTAAAAAGTTGAGAACCTAAAATCTTTGAAGACTGCTATTTCAGCAAAGTCATTAACATTTTCTCACTTATCATTTAGATGGATAATTACAAATCCTTAAAAATACTGGCATCTATGTATAATTTCAAGTGAGAAACTTCCAATTTTTGTATCAAAATCAAATAGAAATATCTGAAAGTTTAAATTTAAACAAAACATAAATAATATTATATTAGGCATTTAAAACTATGTTGAACAATTAAAACCGAGGTATTATTTTTGCCTGTTGAAAAACACTTCATTGAAATTTAGAATAAAGTTTTTTGTAAAAATATAATCTAATAACAATAGTAATAATTCAGATAAAAACATAAGCAGTCTGTCACACACACATTCCGTTATAATTTACTTTTACTATGTTTTTAATGTGTAGAAAGTTTACCTTTCTGAAATAATTGCACTCAGAAATTATGAGATTGGAAAATGTTAAGCCAATATCAGATCTATTATTTGAAATTGGTTGTCACTAGAGTCACGGTATGTACTATTTTTTGATTACATACAATTTTACTCAGCACAATACTTATCGTATGTGTGACAGACAGAATAATGTTAAAAGAACATATTGGTTTATTGCAAGCTGTGTCAGCAGTACTAACTGTAATAAGCGTTGCTCTGGTATCAAAGCTTCCTTTAGAACTTCAACAGACTAATGAGTTAAAGAGTGTAACTTTATTGAATCTGATTTAAGGAGTTTTGTTGCCCTTCAGTTTACAATATTCTGTGTCTTAAAGACAACTTCTACCTGTAGTATGAAATACACTATTATTTCTGTGATTTTGTTCAATAATGGATGGACTGTGTTACTATTCATTTAATCATTATACTGTGTGAAGAGTCATTTTTTTGTTATTTAATTGTCTTTTGTTCCTGTTCCCTGACTGAGACAACTGGATCAGCTTTAACCTATAAAGGCCTACAAACTGTAAGAGCCAGAGGAGTTTACACTGTTCAAACTTCCTCGTGTTATTTTTCTTTTCATCTAGCAACTGTTTTTCTTCAGAGAAATTCCAAGCACTTCAAGTATATCAAGAGTAACAATTATTATTTTTGGTATTTTTTGTATTATTTTGAGCAAATACTTCATTTCACTACCTATGGATGAACCACTGTGGAAAATATTCGTGTTTCATATAAATATAGCTTTCAAAACTTTTCACTCGTATTGTATTTTCCATTATGATAGTAATTAAATTGATGATAATGCTTTGAGATTATTTCAAGTTAATATCTAGAAATATTTTAAATAATACGAAAGCATAATTACACTATAAGAGAAATTGTCTTGCTATTTCTTAATTTACACACAGAATGTCACATATTTTTAAGTATTCAAAACGTTTTAGAAATACCATAGTCAAATTTATCTTTTCTTTCTAAAGTTATTTTTTCTAATATATGTTTTATTTTTCTCTGGTAACCTTTCCCAATGCGGTTTGTCTTCGATCTCACCCCCCATAAAGTTCGCTGATGATATAGCAATTTGGGAAAGTGCTCCTACACCAGGAATAGCAGCCACTAACTTACAACCACAACTAAACAGATTAATTGAATACTGCCAAAAACATTGAATTAAAATAAACACAGCGAAGACACATTAGTGATATTTTCAAAATCAACAAAACATCAAAAAGTTCTACCCTAGATCTACATGAACGGAGAGCTTTTCCATACTGCTACATCTGCAGAATATTAAGAGTTAACATATGATTCTAAACTTACCTGGATACAACATGTAAATAACATAAAAACAAAAATTTGGCGAAGAATAAACTATGCTAGGAGTCTTACTGGTAAAAGGTATGGAACAATACCAGAAAACATGATTAAAATATACATGACATACATAAGACCAGTAATAGACTATGCAGCTCCTGCATGGATTAATGTAAGTTTAAAATAATTACAAACCAAACTCTAAACATTACAGAATACACTAATTACATCATCCACCTCCTCAAAGTTCATGCATAAATACTTAAATACACAAACAATACCAGATAGACTTCTACACAGTACAATAAAATATTTTGATAAAAATTTGCGAAAAAAATGAGTTGTTATGCGAACTAGACAGATATTGCATATATGATAAATAGAGACCTAAACACCTCTCCCTCTTAAACTTGTACATCAGATCTTTAAGATAAAATCAAATTTAAAATAATAATAATAATAAAATAGTGCTAAAATAAAACAGGCTACCTACGTTCTAGACTTAATAAAACAAAAAATTGAAAGAACAATATAAATGGACATGCCCTGAAAATGACCAGATTTAAAATTATGCTATTACTCCATCCCTTTGTATTTACTCTAAATGGATTAACGAGTCCATTCAAACAAAGTACTGAAAGGTGGAAGAGGTCTAGTGTACCTCACCCTCCTGGGTATACAAATATATATACCCAAATACCTAGAGAGAGAAAGAGAGAGAATAAGATCGCGTGGCTCAAACCTCTACACTGAAGTTTAATTCCTTGTGGAAGCTTCACTCTGTTATATTACATTATACATATTATAGGCCAGAAGCGTTGTTTGAAGATACGTCAACTAGAAGAAGTTAATACAGGCAACGGTGTAGTATTGTGCAAATGCGTTCCAATCTGTATACATTTATATATTATTTTATCAGAGACGGAACGTTGTTCCCTGATTATTTCGAGCAAACCCACCTCTACAAATCTCTAACTTCATAAAGTTTTTCCAACCCTTAGAAGAAAGAAAACAAATAATCATAAACTCTTTCATCCAAGCTGTAGGCAAGAAATCGAAGTATAATGACAGCAAAGTTTGCAAAGTATAACGGATACTTCTACTAATATTGATTAAAAAGTTCCAAACAACTTATGGTCAGAGCTTATGCTCTTCAATTTTCATAATAATTTTCTGTACTCATGTTGTTCAGAGCTGACTTACAAACTCGAAGAAATAAAATGAGCCGTATTGTTGAAAGTTTTGTGAGTACAGACGATGAAGTTCCAAAGCAAATCTTTTGAGAATTTCCACTTCTAATTTTTTCACACCTCTTTTCTAGGTTTATTTTACATTAAGAGCTGAACTAGAAACCTTTTCAAAATAAAGCAGTGAAATGCCACTACTTGATAGCAAATGAACTCATGCTGTTCAATTTCCGTCATCAGGTGGGGCAATGTTTATGAGCGTATTTGTAGCAAAGTGACTGTAATGAAAATTGTCTAAAGTACTATCTCTATATTTAATTAATCTGCGTTACTGATCCAGTTACATTTCTAGGCCCCCAGCTAGTACAGCGGTATGTATCCAGATTTACAACGCTAATTTCAGGGGTTCGATTCCCCTCGGTGGGCTGAGCAGATAGCCCTTTGGGGCTTTGCTGTAAGAAAAACACACATACATTTCTCGACTTCCGTCAATTGCCACTATTTTTCCTTAATTCCACAGTTTCAAGTTCTGAAGGTATTATTACTTCTGTAAATTTGTTTTTTCTTTCAATTATTATATATTTACTAAATGAAGTAGTTTCAAAAAATAGTTTGTTAATTTTATATATAAGATTTGTAAAAATCAAAGATTTTATGGTTATTGTTTTCTTCTTTTGAATTTCCCGCAAAGCGACTCGAGGGTTATCTGCACTAGCTGTCCCTAATTTAGCAGTGTAAGACTAGAGAGAAGGCAGCTAGTCATCACCACCCACCGCCAACTCTTGGGTTACTCTTTTACCAACGAAGAGTGGGATTCACGTCACATTATAACGCGCACGACTGAAATGGCGGGCATGTTTGATGTAACCGGAATTCCATCCCGCGACCCTCGGATTACGAGGGTAACGCCTTAACACACTTGGCCATGCCGGGCTTTCATAGTTATAAATTCTGTTTGCAGATTCCTAAAATCGCATAAAATTTTTGTTACTTTAGCTCCCAATTTGGTAGAAACTCCTGCGAAACGTATTGCTGTTGTTTTATTTAAACTACGTTTTCTACATGCGGTAGTTATACATGTATGCTAGATTATAAAGAATAATAAAACTTAGGGTCATATTAGTTCTAAAATAATTTTACTGGTATGAGATACTTTTAAATATACATTACCTTACAATTATTAAATTTAACTAGTGTAATTATGTAGATATTAGACTCTTATTCCAGATTTTTTTTAACATTATCAGTTGCAGTTAGAGTTTCATGAGCAAGTATTTAAGTGAGCAAGTTCTCAGCTTACAGTACCGAGCCGTCCCTAATTTAGTTGTGTAAGATTAGAGGGAAGGCAGCTAGTCAGCACCACCCACCGCCAACTCTTGGGTTACTCTTTGTACCAACGAATAGTGGGATTGACCGTTACATTATAACGCTCCCACGGCTGAGAGGGCGAGCATTTTTGGCACGACTTGGGCGCGAACCCGCCACCCTCAGATTACGAAACGCACGCCTTAACGCGTTAGGCCCTCAGAGCATGCTTGATTTGGTTTTATTCTCAACTGATTATGGGACGAAGCTGTGCAAGCAAATTTTCTGAATTTAAAACCACTGTACATCAATGTTTACATTTAAACTCCTTCAATGCTGGTCTTTTTACCACACATACTTTCTTAATAGGAGACAACAGCCCTGCCAATTCATTAAAATACTAATAAAGACTTTAATAACATCATTTTTAACAGTTTACTTTTATATTGCTGAGTGTGTTTGTGTTTTAAGCCACATTAGGCTATCTTCTGAGCCCACCGAGGGGAATCGAACGCCTGATTTTAGCGTTACAAATCCGTAGACTTACCGCTACACAAGCGGGGGCCGTGTTGCTGCGAGCAATATATATACATATATATACAATACCATAGGTGATCTAACTTGTTATGTGAAAGATGTGTGAGATGCTCTGATGTTGAAAGTAAATTAGTAATATCTAACCTTCTCTTTTAAAAATTGAAATTCGTATTACGCTCAATAAATTTCAACAGGATAAAAGTCGTCTTCAACTTCTGGGTTATTTATTCGTCTCATGGAAGATGTACGGAAAATATTGTTTGCAGGCAGCCGAAAACAAAAAAAGCATAAGCAAGGTCTTACCCATATTTAATTTATAAAACTGTAGGGATTTGTCTATTAATGTGTTTAAAAGCGATACTTTAAGTATGATATATTAAACAAATCTGTTAAGGATGATATCGGCTGCAACGTTACTGCAGTGATGAAATACCTCGCTGTATCTTGTATTTCAAGTAGCAGATTCTGTATTATTTATTTACTCAAAACTATGGGAAAATTCATGTTTCGCGTGCGATGTATTTTGATTATTCTGGTATTTTGTATTTAAATGCATAAAATAAATGAAATGTAAAGCAGTACTATGTATTTGAAGTAATCAAAACAGTTAAATCACTTGCCTAAATTATTTACGTAACAGGTTAGATATTTAGAGTTTTGAACGAATTTGATGGCCGTGCGGGCATCTTAATGATTGCGAAATAAACCATATTCCATCACATGTGATAACTACAAAACATCTATTCTTTAAACTACACCTTGAGTCGAATCATGTGATGATAAAATAACAAACTGATGACACGTATAGTGAGAGACATCATAATTATATCAGTAGAATGTATTCTAGTATTATATCTATGAAATTACGTTTGATTGGTTTAATTAAATTGATTTCTTACGTTGTTAACATATTCATTGTTTTACAGTCAGATCGTATATTTAGACTTACTGCAGCAGCTGAATGTTCAGACCTACATTATTTAAGCTCTAATAGGGAACTGAGAATTTTAAATCCGAAACAAAACACAAGTTTTTTTTAATGTCACGTTAAACAGAATTAGAAAAATGCAATCTTACTCTCATCTTAATGAAGTATGGCGGTGATCAATAGTGTATTTGACTATTTGGATACCAGGATGTACCTATATGATCACAATGGGACGTCATAACTGTTCAATGTCTTTAACTAAACACTTGTACAATCAAAGTGTAGATTTCCATATTCAAACCACAAACAAGTTATTAATATTTTGTATACTGTGTACTGTGTTGAAATAAATTGTCAAGGAGAGAGTATGTTCTATTTGGAGAAAAGGTAAGTTAATGTGCTCCTTGATCAAGTCGTAAAAGTGAAAGCAACTTGCATCAAATTTAAATTTAATTATGAGCTTGAGAACAAGACAGAAACAGAAGAGAGAGAAAAACTGTAACATACAAATATATATGTTTTCTAATCGCTCTTAATAATAAATCATTTTTTAACTTTTCCTTTTAAATAGTTTGCCCATAATTGTATTCTTGTATATAATGAGTTATTGTCTCAAGTAAGGTTCTCTCTCTTCATTTTACCTCCACAGAAATCCAAACACCCATTCAAGTGTTCGTCGATATTGGCATTTTCTGAAGAGAATAAGAGGATCCTGTGAACTGATCACAATTCGACACATCACTTTGGCCTATAATTCTCGTAAATGAGAGTCTTTGGAGGGTCTCCTGTTGGTAAGATTTAACTAAGGTGCTGGTGTTTGGGTACAGTACCAATGAATCCTGATGTAACTACAATGTCATTGTTGGAGTTCATCATATATTATGAATCAATAGTAGATTGAGCCAATGGCACTGAATGTTCTCCATTTTGTAGGGATTCTATATTCAGTTATACTAAATAAAATGAAATAAACACATTTTTAAGAAAGTGACCACGTTTAGAAGACTGATCAGCAGCCATCACCTCAATACTTTCCTTCATCTCGTTGTTTCCATTTTCCATACTTTGTTTGAGAAAGCATTGTGACAAATGTCTCCCTTCTTCGTCTAGATGGAATTGGAAGTGTATGCTGACACTCCAAAGTCAGTTAAGAAACAAATCTCTGGAATCATCTTGGTGGAAGCATCACTGCCAACATAGAGGCCATTGGGGATAAAACAATTAAAGACACTCCCCTCGTGGGAGGATAACAAAAGGTACAACCTTTATGTACTGCAAACAAGATTGTTTCTTCTAAGACCAGGAACTTCCTGATTCCACTTCAATTTCAGACATATACTATTATATTCCATTGTACTGCTTAAGTAGTAGTGCAGACAATTTTTCTTTGGTTCAATGAGACTCTTCCCCACATTATGTGAAGAACTTTTTTTCCTCTGGAACTGCTATACCTGCTAAGTCTATATTCACTCCTGTGTCTGTCCACACTATTGAATTGCAGCGACTGCTCTGTCCACTTTCTTTAATCCTGAGGTGCAGATCAGTTACTTATCTCTCAGTTGACATTTTCCTCTGACAGACACGTTCCATGGAGATAGACATACCTTTTTTTTACATAAGAGAAGGGTCGTGGTCGCAAACAAAATGGTTCTGCACTCAGTTATCCTTCTTCTAAGTAAAAATGGCCCCACTGGTACAGTGGAACTCTCGAGGTTTTTGTTCTGATAAGAATTATATTAAGGCCTTCGTCAATTATATCATCATATATGGGTTTTTCCTTAGAACAACATCCTCAGACCTGCCAGTGATGTAATCTTTCAATAGGTTTCTTCATATTAGAGTGAAAGGTTGTATGATGGACGAGTTTATAGAAGAGTGCCACTGCTGTTTGACCAACATATACCTACCCAGTCTATGCCATTGATAAGCCATTACTCCAGGCTTGTCACCACCACATTTGTAACCTTTTTTTGATCTTTCTGAAAGAGACAGAAACTCCTGACTGAAAGTATTGTGTTATTTTTTAACATCTTTCAAACAGTTCTTCAGGTACCATTTTTATGGGTGATTCGAAATAAGGCGACTCTGTGAACTCTGTCATGGTTTGCTGTGGCTCTATCATTATTCACAGGATATCATTTACAGTTTATATGTTCACTGCCGAATTGTATGCCATATTGCTTTCTTAAGACCTTTTAAAGGCTAAGGAGTAAACTAACTGTACTTTCAACAATAAATACCGTAGTTCTATAACGGTTCTGATTTCTTTTCACGCGAGTTTTTGCCTTTTTCTCTGACAAATTCAGAAAAGACTTGCCAATTTTGTGAGCCATCGATTTCTATCTAGCTTTTATGGATACTTGGTGTTATTGTTATTCCAGGGAACAAGCTGTTGAGACTGAAGCTAGATATGTCTGTTCTGGTGCTGTGAGAGCAGTGCCTGTCCTGAATATGGACAATGGCCTCGTGAACAAAGCACTTCTTCCCAGTTGGTACTCGACTTGGCATGAACATATTCATAACAAAATTTTCTAAGTGAAGTCTGCAGTTGCTATTTCGTCATCTAGTTTCATTAAGATCTATGGGAAAATGTCATCTTGTCTATGCTACACATTTTACAGTTTTCTTACTCGTCCTTTTCTCCTACCTCGGTCTGATCCACAAACTTTTACCATTTGTGATGATAATCACGTCTCAACTGGTTACGTTTTGCTTTCGTTCTTCGTTGCTATTGTGATCAACAGCACTACTTTAGGCATGTTTTTTCTCCAGGTTTACCTTTAACGTTGGAAAATGTCATTGACGATGGTGACAGTGTTTGTACTGATCGTATTTTTTAGCTTTCTGGAGACATTGTTCTTTTTATTCTATTTTTGTACTTTATTTCGCTTTTTTATTACTTTTATAGTTTTGTGTTTTCTACATTTTTAACGGATGTTTCGCACAGATAGTGTAGGCTTTGTGCCATAATGAGTGAAACAAACACACAGTTAAAAACTCTTCCATTCGGTAATATCAAGAATGTAAGACGACAAAGTGAAGCTACCACAAGTAATGAAATTGTGGGGGAATAGATGTGAGTTACGTGATATTATTTCATGAAAGGAAGTCTCCTGTGTTTATATGTATTTGAGAGCGACTGGTGTGGGTATCAGGTATTAGGTTTTACCAAACGCAATTTTTCCAATTCGAAAAGCGTAAACGCAATGATTGGTAAATATATTAAGAAACGTATGTTAATTTTAGAGTAGGTCCAAATTGGTCCAAATTACTTTCTCTAGCCTGTTAAAGTATATTATAAAAATGTTTTTGCTAACCAGAAACCTTCATAAAAACAGCAAAATTTCTCAGCATGAAAGTTATATTTGCAGCTGTTCTTGTACTCATAAGTCTGACGTTGACGAAAAGCAGAACTGTCGATGTAGATTGTCAAATGTTATAGAGTAAGCTCATTTTCTAAATGTATTGTTGTATTAAATATTTGGTGATAATATTACTGAAATAAATGTTCTGTTTCCGTATCTATGTTTGAGCAGTATAGAAATAACGCAGTAAAATCCAGAGGAAAATACAGATTTATCATACATACAGTTGCAGTTATGTACTTAAACAAAAGCCTTATTTTGATGCTATTTTCATCAACTATACTAAGTAGAAAGATAATTTTAAAAGTTTAACAAACATCTTTTATTTGGGTTATACATTACTTCAAAAATAACATGACTACTCATAGAGTACGCTCTTATAAACAACTATAATTTATGATCTGTTACATAGCAACATAGAACAAATTTTTCTTTTGATTCATTAATATATTTCTTCAAAAATTGGTTCGTAACATGAGAAAAATATCCAGTTTAAGTAAATCAAAGATGTTTTCTTTGATGCAAAGACGAAAGTAGAGAAGCCTGAAAAACTGAACGAGCTGTGAAAATGCACGGAATCAATTTGGGAATATATGTAATGCCGTAATTGTTTCGATAATTCATTGTAATTTGGGAAACAATGTATCACTAACGTGAATATCTTAACATTAGAAATAAATTATGATTAGAACGATGTAATTTTATTTTAATTTTACTTATTTGAATTATAATTTCAAATTTGTGACTGTGTCATAAATGTTACATACCTTCTGTTTATAAGCAGTTTTCCATGTTTAAAGAAACATGTCAAATTAACTGGAAACAAACAGAAGTAAAAATGTATTAGAAAGTAGTTATGATAGAATTTAGGACAATTATATGGTTCTTCACACGAAAATTTAATTATACAATTAATTTTCATAAAAGTGAAATTGTAAGATATAATATAAATGTTGGTTTCTTAGAACGTATTTTTCATTTGAAGCTTTTAGATGAAATAAGAGGGTGTGAATTTGCAAAACGTCCTTACTAGAATTATAAATAGTTCTTCAATGACATGTGTACTGAAGAAAAAGATGCAGATATACAGGTGATGATGAACTATTATATATACATATTATTTATTTTACATAAGTAATCTGTGAAAATTTTATTCATCCGAAATTGTTCTATTATGAATTATTACCAGAAAAGTTCCTTTTATAGCTATATTTGCAGCTCAGAAAAATAACATCTCAGTACCCTACAGAAACGTTGATTAACGACTTCGTACTGTGTTTTTCCTTTTGATATTTGGCTTTGAGAAATTACTCCACTAGATTTACTTGCAGTTTAGATGCCTCACAAAAGTTAAATAAGAATTTCAAACAATACATGAAATTCAATAATGAATGTTTTACTGAGATATACTTTATAGTTTGGGAATTGTGAAGATAGGGATGTATTAAGTAACTTAATAGTCACCCAGGACACTACAGTAGAGTGTTAAATGTAGTATCATACAATAGAACTATAACTCAGTTCTTAAGCTTTAAACACATACATTATATGCTTGTACAAACGTACAATCTTGTAATATCTTATGTAATATTAAATGTTACTTCTTTGTGCTCACTGGATCTTAAACAATATGTCACTTGTAGATTTGGAGCAGTTTATGAGGATCCAGAAAATACACTCTCTGAAGTGATTGAAAAATGTTTCTAAAGAAATGCGTTCATAAGGTTAAACAAACAACAAAACTGGGAGTACATTAAAGGACTATTTCTGGAATTTCAAATGACGTAACGTGTTATATAATGGTTAGACCTCGCAGTAATTATTCATGTATCATAGCTTCTAGATGAAGTAAAAATTGCTGTTTCGATTAGTTTTACATTGTAAACTAATAAAGTATTCGGCCATGCTCGGAAGAAAATGTCTTTAAATATCCTGAGTATTTTGAATAAATCATTCATGTTACTCGTGATTTCTTTATCTAACTAGATATTTTTTTATTGAAATCAGTAAAAATAACACTTGTGGAAAAATAATTATTTGCTAAAGTTATTTTTATCAAAGAAAACCAGAAAACATTGCTTCTACTTCTAATGTGTACTTTGCATGATTTTAAAGTTTGTAAAACAAAATTTCCTACTTTTTGAATCATGTTTATAATGGTAGTGTGCTATTAAAGAACTTGCTTGTTTGTTGTTAGATATACTTCTAAGCAATGTGCAATTTGCCAACAAAGTCATGGAACTTGAGTTATAGCGATATAAAGTTAGTTAAAAATTATAGTTAAAATTATTACAAATAAACAGAGTTTTTAACAGTTTTGTTAGAAGAAGGTTATTATTATAGTTAAATAAACAAACAGCTCAAGAAATGAAGACATGAAAAAATTATTTTTAACTTGACATGTAAAAATTTCACAACTTTAGAGGCTATTAGAAAGGGGTAAGATGTTTTGAGTAGAAACTATTTGCATATTTCTCCATGCCTAGACTGATTTGGGATCTAATCAAAGCTGCGTCATTTGATAATTTCTTGTTTTAAATTATGTTGATTACTAGCTGCCTTCCTTCTGATTTTTTTCAATTTTAAATTAGGGAAGGCTAACACAGCTAACTCTTGTTTAGCTTTGCGTGAAATTCAAAAAACAAACAAACATTCCACTGATATGCCACGTCACATTTCATGTCATATATTTCAACCACATTTATCACAGTTTTTCCATAGTTCTTAGCCTTTCAGTTCCTCAGGATAGACAATTCTGGTTGTTTTCCCAAGTGGTACCAAAACGAAATTGTGATTGTCATCATTTGCATTATATTGGCTATCCGAAAAGCATGGGCTCTGAGCATCGAAATGAAATCTATCAGTCAAAGTACTAAAAATTCTATTGCTAGTACACCACGAAACTCCGCTGGTACAAAGGAAAATCTACGTATTTACAACACTAAAACCAGGTGTTCAATTCCCCTCGATGGACTCAGCAGATACCCCGAAGACCTTATCCGCTACAGAAAAAATACTTAATGTTACGTAAGATACCACAAGATTGGTAGTCTGTACAAGCATAAAATATATTTGTTTAAAACTTTAAAATGTATTATAGTTCTGTGGTAGTTATATCTCACTCTCTTATAATGAGGGCTAGCATGGCGAGATGGTTAAGGCAATAGACCCCATAACCCTAGTGTCATGGGTACGAATATCTCTCACACTTCTCGCCCTTTCAGCGGTGAGGATGTTAAAATGTGACGGTCAATCCCACTATTCGTTTGTAAAAGAGTAGCCCAAGAATTGTCAGTGGGTGGTGATGACTAGCTGCCTTACCTCTAGTCTTACACTGCTAAATTAGGGACGGCTAGTGCAGATAGTCCTCGTGTAGTTTAAACCTTCTTAGGTCATCTTCAGATTAGCAAAGAGAGTTTACAACTGACGGCTGCCAGGAACTTCTCTTAGGGACGAGAGCGATAACTTATGCGGGATTGTACAGGGCGTTGCAGTTAGAAGTTACGTTATTAATTATATTGGTGTAGAAGAGTTCCTTTATATTGATTTAATTTTCTTTTAATTGTTGTATAAGTAGAGCTTCGTTTGTTTTGGTTTAAAGAAGTTAACATCTGTATATTTGGTAGTGAAAATAATTTTATTAAATAACATGTACGAAGTAAGTTAGTGTGGTCTAGAGCAGAAGTCAATGTCACTGTTTAAACAATACCATCAATATTTATTTTCAAGGTCTTTGTTACACCGTTGATACAATATGCCTAACCTAACATAACGACTGTTTGTAATTGAGCGCAAAGCTACACATTTGGCTGTCTGTGCTCTACCCACCACAGGTATCGAAACCCGGGTTCTAGCGGAGTGGGAGAGGAGACATTCTGCTGTGCCACTAGGGTCAATATCCTGGAGAGAAAAGGGCTAACGGTGTATAGCAAATACGTACAGTACAGTTTATGTCTACTTCCTTTTTGCCGCCTTTGTCTTGCTTTGCGTTATCACCCGACATTTTCAAACTGCCCCACCTCACTTCATTACCTCAAACAAGCCAAATTAAAATACTGGAAAACTTTTACGAATAGATAAAGCGGTGATCAAGAGAAAATACAACGTTCATAAATACCCCTGTTGGGCCCGACATTACCAGGTGGATTAAGGCATTCAAGACGTAATCTGAGAGTCGTGGTTTCGAATCACCGTCGCACCAAATATACTTGCCCTTCTAGCCGTGAGGGCGTTATAATGTTACGGTCAATGACAGTATTCGTTGGTAAAAGTGTAGCCCACTAGTTGGCATTGGGTGGTGAAGTCTAACTGCCTTCCCTTTAGTTTTACACTGCTAAATTAGGGACAGTTAGCGCAGACAGCCCTCATGTAGCTTTGCGCGAAATTCAAAAACCAAAAAACAAACACCCTATTAAAAAAAAATTCCTCAGACTTTTCTCACTCTAATCTCAGCCCCTACCAAGGTTTCGTTTAGTTTATGTCTTCACGGATATAAATTTTAATATTCGTTTTAAAGGTGTGTTGAGGTGATAATGGTTACTTTTATAATATTCCAATAATATATACATATACATTTTTGTTTCTATTACACGCAGTAAACTTAACAATGGTATAATTAACTGTTGCATCTGTATATCGACAGTGAAATATCTTAGAACCATATGTTTTAATCTTCTTTCATCATTATTGTTATTATTTAAGTTTATAACCATATACGAAACACACTCTTTCATATGTGTAAAATCTAAAAGGTCATTTTCTAGAAAGATTTAAGCTTATATTCGTTTTATTTTATATTTTACGCATGTATTTCCGAGAACAACAGCTAATTTAATATGATATTTAATTTTTTTTATTTGTAATAATTTTAACTATAAGTTTGGACTACTTTCAATTTGCAAGTACTCAATTCCCATTTCATTGTGGCCCAGCATGGCCAGGTAGTTCAAGGTATTCAAATCCCCGTCGCTCCAAATATGCTTGCCTTTTCAGCCATAAGGCATTATAATGTTACAGTCAATCCTCCAATTCGTTTGTAATAGAGTAGTCCATGAGTTGGCGGTGAGAGGTGATGACCAGCTGCCTTCCCTCTAGCCTTACACTGATAAATTAGGGACTGGTAGAGAAGATAGCTCTCGAGTAACTATGCGCGAAATTAAAAAAACAAACAAACAATCATTACATTGTGGTCAGCAGTAGTCGATTTAAGGTTGTGTGGGTACCGGGTCTAACACCTTTTGTGGGCCTTACATCGTTTGTAGTTTTACATGGAATAATATTGTCAATGATTCCGCATTAAGACCTCTGGCAGTGGGGCTGAGCTCACTCTAACAACAACCAAAATACACCACCAGTTAGGTCACAAACAGCTCGTTGTTTAGATGTTTACTTATCTACAAATTATTTGTATTCTATACCTGTTCTTTTTTAAGCATTTCTCTATTTAATTGTTTATTTTAGATGATGTCTAATTACCTCTAGTATATTTTCACATTTCTGTATTTCATACAGATAACTAGAAAGAATTTATCTACGTGGAATACATTTTAATATTGTATACAGTGAGTTGCGCCTGGCATGCCCAAGCGCGTTAAGGCGTGCGCTTCGTAATTTGAGGGTAGCGGGTTCGCGCCCGATTCGCGCCAAACATGCTCGCCCTACCAGCCGTGGTGACGTTATAATATAACGGTCAATTCCACTATTCGTTGATTCAAGAGTAGCCCAAGAGTTGGCGGAGGGTGGTGATGAGTAGCTGCCTTCCCTCTAGTCTTACACTGCTAAATTAGGGACGGCTCGGTGCAGTGGGCTAACAGCCTGCTTACTTAAATACTTGTTCACGAAACCGCAAGAGATTGCCGCCCTATGTTCCTTGATAGAATCGAGTGGTAAATTCAAATACAATGAGTTAAGGCTTTAGTTACTATATTTTGCTCACAAAGGATTTTCACAAATTAAAACTTATTACAATAGTTTGAGCTTAACCATAATTTAAATATAGTATTTGGGTCATAATGACCACAGGGAAACATGTTTCATTTTATCTTGCAATTAATTGCAGTTAATTCCACTTAATTTTTATTTTACCACCTACTTTCACCTTACTTGCCATTTCATCATTTCATTTTGTGTTCGCCTGGCATGGCCAAGCGCGTAAGGCGTGCGACTCGTAATCCGAGGGTCACGGGTTCGCGCCCGCGTCGCGCTAAACATGCTCACCTTCCCAGCCGTGGGGGTATATAATGTCACGGTCAATCCCACTATTCGTTGGTAAAAGAGTAGCCCAAGAGTTGGCGGTGGGTGGTGATGGCTAGTTGCCTTCCCTCTAGTCTTACACTGCTATATTAGGGACGGCTAGCACAGATAGCCCTCGAGTAGCTTTGTGCGAAATTCCAAAACAAACAAACAAACAAGCATTTTGTGCATACACTATAAATTGGTTTCAAAATTCACGCTAATCCATTACAAATGTTGTTTATCAGTACTGCAGTGACTCATTTTTCAGCATTCCTTCATTTACTTTTTAAACATCAGTTTCTTTTAATATAAATCTTCTCTGTATAATATTTCTTGAACTAATATATTTAATATTTGTTTACCGTCATTCTAGAACTACTTTTACTGAATGTATTTTGAACACATTGTTTTATTTCTCTTTTTTTCTTACACGGTTTTTGCTATAAAAGTACCTCCACTTCACATCTATATAGCATATTAATGATTCTGGGAAACTCTAATATTATAAATTATTTTAGTTGGAAATTCGTTATAGATGGTAGGATATTGTAAGATTTATCATCAGGTATCATCATGTCGTTTTTTTTGTACAAACGTATTTTATAATATTACTTGTATCAGCTAACATTCTAAATCTTTCTTCATTTTGTAGAATAAGTATATAGCATAAAACACATCGGACCACAACATAAATTCTAATAACAAATATAATCTTTGATGTGTGTTGTAAAGCATTGCATAAATATGTTTATGTTTTAATATTTCATACATAAAGTATCAACTACAACTTCACTTTTTAAGATTTTTCTGCCTGAAAACATTAATCAGTGAAAGTAATTATGATAGTACTGAGTGAAAACACTGAGAAATATGTAATAATATGTCAATCACACTCTTTCTACCACTGAGGGTTTTCTTCCACAATCAGGCCTGATCAGGCTTCTCTGGTATGACAAACACGATTGTTATGATGTTAAGAAAAAGGAATTATATAACATTCATAATTATTTTTTGTATTAAAAAATTGTAATTTTATTAACTAAACAAAACATTTACTTAAATAATTAATTATAAATATCATAAAATATATATTAATTGACAATACATAAAATATACTTTCAATTCATATAACTTTTCTTTTAAATGGTGGACCGTGTGAAGGGTCATTTTAAATACAAAAGGATTAACACGACATACTGTCATCAAAAATGAGTTAACCCAAAGCTCTTTTGTAGTGTTTTTCAATTCTAAATACTTAACAATAGCATAAGCTATGAGAAAATTAGACTAGCTGACATGATAAATAATAAGTCATCATACATAAATTAAAGTTTACTTAATCCAAGAGAGTTCTCTCTTTTGTCAGGGGTCATGTGAAAACTTTCATTTTGGTTGTTCAACTTTTATCATATTAATATCATTCAATGAACTTGAAGTTTTCTCATATTCTTCTTTCTGGTATTCATAATATTAAATATTGATGTATACACCTTTTATTTAGTTGTGAAAAAATAGATACATAAAGTTACCTGTTACCATTTAAATATAAAAATAAGTGTTTTAATTTTTGTTCTTTTCTCATTAAATATTGCGCTGCGTAAATCTGCAAATATATAGTCTAAATATAGTATATACTGTGCTTCTAGTTACAACCAATTTCAAACAATAGATCTGAAATTGTATTAAATATTACCATATTCTGGAAAAGTAAACTATCTACACATTGAAAACATAGTAGAAGTATATTATAATGAATTGTGTATCTGACAGACTGGTTATATTTTTATTCAAATTATAAATTAATATTACGTTTTATTGTTAAAAAACTTTATTCTAAAGTGATTATGTTTCATTGGAAAAATTTAATGACTTTGCTGTAATTATGATCTTTAGATATTTGAGATTCTCAATTCATGAAATAATACTTTGACAGTTGTTCTACTGGTACATTTGAGTCAAGATGCCCAATGTTGGTGTGAATACAATGTGGTAAATGCTGTTCAGAGAGAAAAACAGTTTAGAAAATTATTGGGTCTCGTAGGGAAGCCCTGGTCCACTTCTGGAGACTGAAAGAGGTACTGGCACATGCTTGTTGATGTTGGCTACTTTATAAAGTTGTCTGAGGCAAACCCATTTGTCTAATAGATTGGTACCTTCCATTACAAAAGTTCTAGTTGAGCATTGTACAGCATAGATTAATTTGTGGTAGAACTTGTACATGTTCCATCACCTATTCAGACGAAACTCAGGGCCATCGTGAAGTTCCAATATACAAACTTTCGGAAACATTGAACAAAACAAATAGAAATGTCAAAGTTCCTTTACAATGTGCGATACATCAATATAATGAACTTGCAGGACGTTGTATTACCATATGAAACTTCAGAACTCAAAATACTGTTACGTCTAAAATTGAAATCTAGCTTATTTTAGAAATATCTTTCATTTACTCAACAACACACATCTTCTAACGTCTTAAACCTTGTTCTAATTAATTTTATTACTTATATATATCAGGTATGTCGGAAGGTAAAAAACAACAACACCAGGAAACAGTCACGAAATATTAAATACTTTTTGGCTGACAAGTAAAACGCTTGAAAGTATTAAGCAATAATGTCAAACAATATCAAGTATTCTATTGTACAAATAAAATAGAAATCAAATTGTTTGTGATGTAGAAAATAGTAAGCCATGCAATTAACAAGAATATATCGAGTAATATTAAATATACACATATTGATACATAAAACAATTATTAACAGCATAATGTTTAGAATTTGCATGAAAAACTGTAATCTCATATCATATAAAAAGTGTTGAATATTATTGTATATACCACTCGATTACAACAAGGAACATAGGGCCGCAATCTATTGCGGTTTCATAAACAAGTATTTAAGTGAGCAGGTTAAAATTCTATTAACAGGAATTTTTAAAAAAATTACGATATTAGCATTTTCTCCTTACTTCACCTAAGTAGTATAGGGGTTTTTAACATAGTTACTATATAGCACGTTCACACCAATATGTTTGTTAATTTACAGTAGTTCAACTGAAGGAGAGTTTCAAAGAAAAACATTAATTATATGTAATTAAATTTACTCTTATTATAAATCGTAAGTTATTTAAGACTAATATAAAATATATTTCAATTTAGTCAGTGATTTTACACTATGAAATAAACTAGATAAGATTGTTTTAAGAACTTCATTGCACTTACAAAGAAATAAATATCGATTGTTAGATTCGATTTGTATAAGGATTTTGTTTACAATAATTCTTGCCAATTAGTGTAAAATGTTGAAAACACTCACCCAACAAAAACAAACATCCCTTTTTTAATCTATAAAATTAAACATTAAAGTTTTTTTTCAGAGCTATTAATGATTTACATAAATATATGGCAGCAATTCATATACATGTTACTTCCCTTTACTATATGATTTAAAGTACAAATGAAGCCTATGAAGAGTACAATTTCTTTTATTTGGATAAGCTGTTTCTTAACATGAATACAAGTAATTCTTCTAGTATGAACTCATACGTTGTCACGAACTGTGTCCAACAGTTGGTCAGACTAATACACAGCAATGCATACATGATAGCTATATTATCCACGGTCAAACTAATATTTAAGATGTATAGCAACCTACTATAGCACCCACGGAAACACAAGTCTAAGCTTGGCTTGATTTGAATTTCGAGCCAAGCTACATAAGGACTGTCTGCACTAGCCATCCCTAATTTAGTAGTGTAAGACTAGAAGGAAGGCAACTAGTCATCACCACCCACCGCCAACTCTTGGGGTACTCTTTTAGCAACGAATAGTAGCATTGATCGTTACAGTATAGCAACCCCACGGCTGAAGGGGCGAGCATGTTTGGTGTGACGCGGACTCGCAACCGCAGCCCTCAGATTACGAGTTGAGCGCCTTAACCACCTGGCCATGTTGGGCCAAATGTCTAGGAAAGTAACATTGTTCTTAATAGATAGCATACACAGGTAGATTGTTAACCCTAAAAGAGAATTGTAATATTTACGATTCTTAATTTCATAACAAAATAATCTGCATTATCTAAAGTACAAATTATAGTAATTTATACAAGTTTAGTTTGTTGTTTTATATATTTATTTGAAGAATAACACATCTTTATAAGCAAGCGAGAAACCGAGACTCTTGATAACGAGAAACCTATTTGAATAGAAATATATCTCAGAATTGGTGGAATGGGTATTAACACTGTTATTGATCAGCAGAAAACAAAGTTTCAACTTTCTTAGATCATATTCAGATATCTGTTGTTCTCTGCTTATACCGATATCAGCCGTTTTGAGATACTTTTAAACTGAGACTGTTCCCAATATCAAAATATTTTTTTTTAATAATTATACTCAATTAAGATGAAAGGCCATGAGAATTGAAATAGTTTAATATATTTCACATGCGCGCTCGTCTTACTTCGTGCTCATCAGAATTGCAATAAATATTCTAATTTCAAATTGCCCTTTAACATTTATTTCCGGTAAAAAAATGTTTTATAATTTTTGCAACATAATTTACTTAAGCTAACAAACCAGATGTATACGAAATAAAACAGTTTTGTTCACTGTTATTTAATAGGGTAAGTATTGTAGGAAATTTTTCAATAGATAAAAAAACATTTCCTTTTTTGACAGTTTCGTAATGTGTTTTATCATCTAGACTTTGTTTGAACCACATCTCACCTAAGCTTTTGCCAATTTAACTTTTATAATCCCTGTTTCGTGAGTCTTACGATAAGCTGACGTCCAAACCAAGTAGAGATTATTATATTTTTCTTCATAAATAAGCACAAAGCAACACAATGGGCTAACTGTGCTCTATCCACCACAGGTATCGACACTCGAATTTTAGCGTTAAAAAGTGCAGACACACCTCTGTACTACTGCGGAACACCAAGCTTAATGTGCAAGGCAGAACATCGAATTAAGAAAATCTTTTTGACGTCTGTAATATTAACGAAACCACACATCACTTCTGCTTGAATCTACGAAAAACTGTTATTAAAATAAAATTCAGTTATATCACACTGCCACTATGTTTTTACATTATACTTATTATTGAAAATAAGCGAAACATAATTTTAATGTTCTTCATACTTTAACTAAAGTTTCTGCATGTCATTGAAATTTAAAAATCAACAAACATGATTCATGACATAGTTAAACAAAACAATAAATGTATATTCTCAATATTTTGATAGGTTAGCCTTCAATTATTACGTACCGTGCTCGACAAATATTCAGAATATGTCAATTGCCTAATAAGAAATTTTAGTAATTCAGTTCAATTCCAAGTTATGATATTTGCATGTTAGTAGTTACCATAAAGAAGACATAAGAATTTTCACCAAACTATAAAAACATTATACACTTGTAATCCATAATTAAATTGATTGTCCTGACCTCTGTAACTTATAAATTTTTGCATGTAAAAAGTTGTGTCACAAATTTTAACGTATTAGGTCTACCTCGAAATATTTGATTATTCACAACAAAGAATCTGGACAATATTTTTCGATGCTATTATAATTGTGTATGTTTTTAGATATCGCTGAGTACCAAAATATAATTCGAGTTTTTACTTTTATTTACTTTCTTAAGAAAATCTCAAATAAAAAAAATATTTTCTAAAGTCATAAATGAAGTTTTTCTATATAAGAGAGCCAGCAAGACCAGATGGTTGCCTCCCCAGAGGATCATCTGTAATGTCTGCGAACTTACAACGATAAAAACCCGTGGTGGGCAGAGCACAGATAGCCCATTGTGTAGTTTTGTGCTTAAATCAAAACAACAAAATCAACCAGGTAGTTAAGACACTTCCCTCATAATCCGAGGGTCGCGGGTTTGAATACCCATCACTCCAAACATGATCACCCTTTCAGCCGTGGGAACGTTATAATATGACCATCAATTCAAACAAACAAACTCCCACAAAGAACAATATAAACCACAAAATAACTCTATAAAAAACAACCCAAACTTGTATAAATATATACGTCAGGTAACGCAGATCATATTGTTATAAAAGTAATAAAACTATATATTAAATTCTCTAAAGATAAGTAACATATTTGTATCTAATAATCAATTTATATGTTCTATTTATTTAAACAATCAATTTTATTGAGTCTAGTTTTATGTTTCCGTGTGGAATATGATTGGCTCGTATGCATTCTGAAACATTACCTGGACCAAAAGTTGAAAACAACTCGTAGCCATATAAGAGCTCAAACTGGAATAATTAGTTACACGATTGTCACGTCAGAGGTTATGAATGCGAAAGGGATAATATTCTACATAGGCTCCGCTTTCACTTTGGATCATAACATACAGAGCAAATAACTTTACGCTCTTCTGCCATCTATTGATTTAAATCGGTAATAATTAACTCAGAAGGAAAAACCATAAATGTTTACTTTATTTTTAAAAATACATTTAAATTCTTGTTATATAGTTGTACACTAAATAGCGAGAGTAACTGTGAAATAAATTTCTTGAACAATCTCAGTCTAAGATTATATTTTTATTTCTTGAAAATGCAATGTAATTCCTAAAATAATCACACTAATTTCACTTTATAAGCTACAATAACAGAGAAATATCAGAAATATATATTTTCATGTTAATCTTACGACTTATGATAAGGCTAATTATTTATCGATAATGTCTTTTTTATCAGACTCCTGCCTTCACTTGAACTACTGTAAATTAAATTCATTTTTGATAGAGACAAAATAATATCACTTGTTTTTTCTCAAATTTATGTCCATAAACTAAATCTGCTTCCACATTATTGTAATGTCGTACATTAACTGCATTTTTCTTTCGTGTACAGAAACAATATTAAATAAATTTGACATGAGGCACATAAATAAGAGATCAAACCTTTAAATACTTTCTTAACTTGACAAATAATTTTCCAAAACCGTAACTGATTATTTCAATCAACGCTAATAAGCAGTATAAAATTTAGTTACACTCATTTTTTAAAATTCAGTTCAGTAAAATAAAATATTTGGTTATCCACGCAGTATTGTGAAGCCTACATATATATATAGTTTTCCTTTGATAAATTGGTGTTTTCAGTATGCAGAATATAAACGAATGACCAGACACATCAACTTCTAGACATAGTCATCTTTAATTTAGAACTGCTCAACTCTCCCTCGTTGTCTGCTCTTAAACAATTGTTTTATTTATTTTTCTAGTATCAACGCTTCCTCAGAGAAAATAAATTATGGAATATGTTTTCCGAGTATCGTGGTTTGAATCTTGGATCATCTAGTGCTCAATACTGATAGAGCCCGCTTTTCATTTATTTTTTTCAACATACCATACCAATAACGTTAAGATAGATTTTAATTCTATCAGTAACCTGGTTGAAATAAAAATAATAATACAGAATTTCAACACATTTTGGAAAGAAGTTTCAAAAACAATACGTATTTTAATGTTCTGTTCAAAGCTGTATTACCAGCTATTTGTGTTGAGACCATCGTGGGTATCTAAACGCAAAAGGCAGGTTTATAGGTTTAATTTGAAAATACGTAGTGGTTCGTGTTTGGAAATGTTCGCACAAATAAAGTAACTAGCCCAACCTCACTTTTTCAGATCATTATTCAAATAAATCCTTATAAAAATTGATGTCTCTGAGGAGCACATTAAGCAATTAATGCTTTATGAGTTTAAAAAAGGCAATAGCGCAGCAGAAACTACACGAAACGGTCAAGATGTTTATGGTGCGGAGTCTCTCAATGAAAGAAAACGTCTAAGGTGGTTTCACAAGCTCAGCTCAGGTGTCTACAGTTTATGTGACGCGTTAAGTTCAGGTCGTCCTGTTGATTTTAAGAATGACTTCCTGTTAGCTGCGCTTGATAAAGATTGTGCTATAATAGTTGAAGAACTACCGCAGAAGCTTAACTCAAACCATTTAACAAGTCATTGTCATCTGCAACTGCTTGGAAAGATGTCAAAACTTAGCAAATGAATCCCCATGATTTGACAGAAGCCAACCTCAGAACAAGAGTGGACATTTGCACTTATCTGAACTCTCATGAACGTAACTCACCTGTTTTGGACAGGTTAGTGGCTGGAGATGAAAAATGATAAATTATAAAAGTGTTAAGCGCCACAGACAATCGCTCAATACATGTAAACTAGCTAATATTCAGACTAAAATGGACCTCCACTCTAGAAAAGTCTTGTTAAGCGTTTGGCGGGTGTTGTTGATGTGATACACTTTGAGTTGCTGCAGCTCAATGTTATGATTACGTCGGACTACTATTGTCAACAGTTAGAGCGCTTGAATGTTACACTGAGAAAAAAGAGGCCTGCTTTGATCAATCTTAAATGTGTTGTGTTACACGGCATAATATAGCAAAGGTCACATCTGCAAAAATCGAGGAGCTAAATTGGAGAAAACTTCCACATCCTCCTTATTCTCCTGACCTTGCCCCATCTGATTGTCATCTATTCCGAAAATTGGAGAACTATTTAAAAAAACAGCAACAACTTATATTTAAAGAAATTATTTTCACTTACGTTTTTTCTGTAAATCTATGGACTGTTAGAAGAAGGCCTGTCAGAAACATAGTTTTATAAGCCCACAATTTATCAGTACTACTACTACTAGCAGTACTAGTAGAGCAAGGCCAATCAGTAATAACAAACTTAATGTCCTAAGAAGTAATTATATTGTTAAACATTTGGAATATAGGTTTTATTAATATGGCTTAGAACATAACAGAAATTGTTAATATAAGGTGTTTATCATATGCAATAAATACCATATCTTGAAATATACTAAGTCAAAATAATATCGGCAAATTGTACCAACTCATCAAACAACTTTGTCACACACAACACTGAAAACTGATTCACAAACAGCCTGGTAACCTGGATTGTAATTTATAAGCTCATGACCTATACGAGGGAATGGCTGGTACTCGACATTCCTCTTACTCTTTACTTCAAAAGTTACTTTTCTGAACTAATTAGTTGCTACTTTCTTCGCGTTATAATAATGTATTGGTAATCGTTTGTTGATATTTTAATTCACGAACCCATTCAACACTGTCTATTTATTGGTTGCTACTATCTTGTACATTTATAACATACTTATTTTATGTAAGAATGGAAATACAGTTCTGCCCACTATTTAGTTCCCTATTTTGCATATGTGTATGCACAATAAAACTTATTTAATATAAATATGACTAAAACTGTACTAAATAATAAGTTTGTCTGGTACAAAGAAGTATTTTAATATTATTATTATTAATAGTATTTAAAAATAAAGGTAATGTAGACAACGCTTGTCAGTAATACAGCTGTATAAGTTGCTTGAGTATATATTTTTTTTATGTTTCTTGAAGTATTTCACGTGATATTTTAATGGTTATGTAAGAATGTTTTGTTTGTTTATCCTGGAATACTGTAAGCCTTTGTTAGTGTATACTTACTTTTATTTTGTTATTTTTGTATTTATGTTTTATCTTACGTATAATCACGATGGACTGGCATATTCTATTACACAACAAGATCGGCAATATTTTGGCACTTCAGCTTCTATTCTTTGTATACACGTAGTATCGGTAAAAGGAACATCAGTATTTTGAAACTGCGTGAAATTTTAAAAATACACTAATGTTGTGGTACCATTATGACATCAAGTTATTTGTCATAAGATGTAAAGAAGGCTGTAATTAACTTACCTTTCTACACAGTCTTATTCATTATTTATTTGGGCAATACATTAAAGTAACTACTCCCAATCTGCAGCTTCAGTTTGGGAACCACTTGCTAGAAAATTTTCGTCTTTTCAGCTATATCCGTGATATATTTTCATTATTAATCCCAATACTTAGTGATAAAGAGTATACCATTAATGACGGTGTTCATTAGCTGGTTTTCCCCTTTGTTAAGGACAGCTAACGCAGATAACCCTCTAGTAGTTTTATGAGGAATTCAACAAATAAATGTCATCAACTCGTAACTTGCATTGTAAGTTTGATATTTATCATGCTAGTTTGTAATCATGTATGAAAGCGATGGTTGGTAGATTGGTTGGTCTCTTCTCTGTTAGTCGTGGTAGCAATCTTAGTAGATTTGACATGTGAAAACGAAATGATAATTTTCTAAAAGGATTTAAGTTTAATATTGACTTTTTATATATTTCCACAACTTTCATATATGCATTTCTGAAAATTGCAACTTTTTAATATAATGTTCAATGATGTGTTTATTTGTAATAATAAGTTTATCAATTTGTTTTAATTACTTATGGCTTTCTTCTCTTGTAAAGTCCAAGGTTGTGAATCTGTTACTATTTTAGAAACATTTTATTCACCAATCATTTCATTTGTGTTAAATGAATTAACTTAAAAGAATTAATTAGTTAATTATCGACGTAAGATTTTAATAACCAAACATTTCACAGTAGTTAAAATTATTTTCAGATTGTCCAAAACCACTTTTTTGTTTCTGAACCATTCGTTACTTACAGAAAGTTCTTAGTTTTAACCATTCATTATTTACAGAAAGGAGAAAAAAAGATTGGGTTTTGAATAATGTACATTTTAGCTTTGTCTAAGTCAGAAGATTAACAATGTATTCTGTTGATATCCGAATAACTTGTAATTTATTATTAAACAATTTATATCATATACACTACACCACTATATAGAACCACTTGATAGGTATATATGAAGCATTATCTTCTTCATTCGATTTTCTTTTGTTCAGGGTTACTGTCCAACCAAAAATTCCTCGAAACCTGCGTTACGCATTGAAGAAAAGTAAATTCAATTATATATCAAATTTCATATTTATTTTTTGATAATTTTTAAGTTCTCTAAATGCCCACTGATGTCCATTGTTGGTGTAAGATCACATATGAATAGATGAGATTAGGTGAGCTTTTTTCCAAGAATTTCTTCTGCACTGATTTTTTTTTGGAAATATATCTATCAGGCCATGTTTCACCTACGACGCAGGGTCAGAAAATACAAACTACTAAACTGACTAGTATATAAAATCAGGACCAATATTTGATAAGTGCAATGCAAGTGGCAGCAAAATCAGTGAGAGCTTCTTATATAAACGAAGTTGGATAGAAATTATAGTTTGTGAACTTTCCAGAAAGAAGACAACTGTGGATGCTTTAAAGCTGTCTGCATCCCTCTAGTAAACGGCTAATTTGTTGTGCTAATGGGAGTGCAAGGAAGTATCAAGAAATGATATGATCGGTTGTTTGTGATCTTACAGGTTTGGAAGTTGTGATGTGAAGGTGAATATAGCAGGTCGGATCAAGACAAGGGAGATGCAAACGTGTTCTAGAAAGAGAGAGTAAATGCAAATTAAAATGATAGTAATTGTAATTTTATACTTAATTCTGACCATGTTGGTTAAAAGAATATTTTGTTAAAATACGTACAAACAAACCTTATAATAGCGACGAAATAAACGATCCATGATATTTTTCTCATAAGACTTTATTCTTTATTTCTTTGGTTCACTGCAGTTCTTGAAGAAGGAAACTGTACAATAACTATAACTATTTCTTTAACTTATGCTTATATTAAAATGTTCTCCAAGTTGTTGGAAACTGTTTTCCGTTATTCGGCCATTTATTCCCTGTATGGTGTAATCTTCGGTTCCGTCTAGCAGCTGGATATTTTATAATAACATCTTGTTTAGCCTTGAGAGCTGAACCCTACTGTGTTCTTTAGGCCACTCACTATAAATTATTTATTTATTTATTATTAATCACAAAGCTTCTCAATAGAGTTCCTTTGCGGTGCTATACAAGGGTATCTAAACTCAATTAGTAGCGTGATAATTACTCATTTTCATTTCAAATTTCACATTATACTCATCTAATGCAGTTTCAGTTTTCTCTGTTTTTGAATGAAGCTGTTAGACTAGTAGTTACTATTAGTGAACTTTTATAATTTTCAAAAATGAATAAGATCATATGTTTAAAATACATAAAATTTATACTTACTATATAAATTTTAATACTTTCACACATATATATACAAAATGAATGCATTTATTTTATAAGACAGTACAATGTACTTTAAGACACAAAGTTATGAATTGAAAATACTATTCAACTTCATTCACGACAGGAAATCCAACAGAGCAAAAAGGAAATCAATTGGTTTTAACTACTCGTCCTATGTTCTATTAGGTTCTCCTATTTGCAAAACCAAGCACCTTAGAACATTAAAGGTATATAATCCTTATTTTTTCAGAGAAAAATATTAGTTTCAAATGATCAGTTTAATTGTAAAAAAAAGGAAATGCTTCATACTGACCAAATTAATTTAAAACCATATTTCTTCCTTTCAATTGTGATATTTCAATTCAATATTTTCACATTTTTGTTAGAAATTTTGTAGATAGTTTCAACATAAATTTTACTGATTAAAATATAGATGTACCCAACAGAATGACGTTGCAAAATTACACTTACGATTTTTATTATGCACATTTAATCGTCGTAATAAAATCAAATACGTGAGAATAATTGTACGAATTACAGTTAAAAATTCAGATATCAATGTTGAAAATACTTTGCTAAGGCACAGAGATTGGGAAATGTTCAGTTAAACCTTAGATGAAAAAAAAAGTGATGTCATTTCTATATCTATGAATTAGAATGTAGTAGTTTAAGTGTGGGCAAAAATCTAAAAAAATATGTAGAAACGCACACAAATATTTAACTTTCTCACAACAAATCTTGCATCATTTAAAATTAAAGTTAAATATATTGCGTGGTAAAAATTGCTTTATCTTACAAATTGTATTAGATATGGTTATATTACGAATTTCACGATAAGTACCAAGAAATCAAAACAATATATACTTAAATCATTTCAGAGATTTTGTTTCATTGTCAGCAGATCTAGGGGATTCTGTACATTTTTTATTCAGGGCATTATTGAAACCATGTTAGTTTTTTAAATTTATAAATCTAAACCATAAAATCTATAATTTGTTTCCATTTCAAATAAGATATAACCGTGTTAACGTTTCATGTGTCAGGTTAGCTTCAATAGAATAATTTAGACTACCAAGAAAAATAAATTTGGTCTCAATAATGTAATTTATAGAAATGATAACACTTGATTCAGCAAGAAGATTCTTTTAATAGATGACAACTGTAAAAATTCGACCCTTAATTCTATGAGTCATTCAAAATTACTTTGAATTTTATGTAATATCCCCTATTTAAATTGCTATAAAAAACAATTTTGAGTAACATGACAACATTCATCTAGATTGTTTGGTTGGTTTGGTGTTTTATGGCAGAAATCAACGACGCTATATGCACCAAACATACAGTAAAAAGATAAAATTAAAGTAAAATTATCAAAATTCATGAAAGAAAAAGTTAAGGCAAAACAAAGCAAAGTTTAATTTTTGAACTAAAAATATAAATAGCATTAAGTCCAATTTTTACATCTAATATACAGTAGTATGAGATAAACTACAGTAATACAAGTTGTAAAAGACTTTCTGCAAAATAATTGTAATTACCGTAACTCGCTATGATGACTAACGGGTAAGTTCAAAACCAGCATTAGTCACCTGAAGTTAGCCTTTACAGTATTGGTTTTGAGTTATCTGACGTTACGGCCATTTTTTAGTTTCAAGTCGATCTAGATGTAATTTGATTCTTAAAAGGGAATCACATTAAAAATGATCTAACATATCATTTTGAAAACCTAAGTAGCATTAAAAAGATTAATGACCTTTAAAAATCTAAAACATTTCTAAGGTAGACAGTGTCATCAATTGCCAATAACAATGTCTAACGTTACGAATAAACGTTGGGACATAATACGCTTAAAATGGTGCCGTCATTGAGAGTCGTAACGACGACATGACAGTAAAATGTGGCTTACTGTTACTTGAGTGTTACACAGACAACACGTTGGTGCATCAGTCCCAGATACAAAGAACGATCAGTTAAAAACTGTGACCAATGCGTCGTCTTGTTAAAACAACTTCCTCCTTCTGATCCTTGGGGAAGCAAGACGGCCAAAGTCAAATACAGGGTTATATTTGGAAAGGCTTGTTTTCACGTTGCTTACTCCAAGCTGACTGCCAACTGGCATGGAATTGAGCCTTGAATACAGGACCATAGTCTATGTATGGAACAGGCACAGCAGTGATAGTGCCAGAGCAGACACATTTAGCTGTGATGTCGGCGAGCTCATTTCTGTGAATAGCAACGTGGCCTGGTATCCAGAAAAACCGGATAGAAGAAGTATTAAAGAGAAATATGCCAATCGGTTTAGAATATCGGTGAGAACTGAGTGAGAACTAACGCGAAGCGATTCCAGGTCAAGTAGAGAACTATGCGAGTCAGAATAAATAGTGCAATTTGAGTGCTTCTGAACTTTTATGTGATCCAGGGCAAGAGAAAATGCGTACAGTTCAGCAGTAAATAGAGAATTTGTGGAGGGGATTCTGTGCACAACCACTGAACCACAATAATCTATGACAGAGCCAACACAGTCATCTGATTTCGAACCATCTGTATAAATAGGAATGAAAGAATGGTTTGAAAGATGTTCAGCAAAAAACAGATAATATTCCCATTTGGGATTGTCTGTTTTTCTCAGTTGACTTAAAATTAGGTTACATTTTGGGACTGTAGTAAGCCTTGGTGGGATGGGGTGTCCAGTGGATACAGAACCAATTTATCCAACTGTACCTGGATACGAACGCTAGAAGGAACAATGACAGATCATTTGTTCTGAAAAAGCATGGTCTATCGAGGAAGGAAAGCTCAACCCCCGTAGGGATGCTTTAATAAGGAAAGAAGTTTCGAAGCACAGAGTAGAGACAATTGCGACTGGCGGAGGTGCAAAGGAAGTTTATGAAACTGTATATTAGCTCTGAACTGGGGAAGTGCAGAATGCCCAAATGCAGAGCTGAAACCCCTAATGATGAACAGGGTCCAGCGTCTTTAAGGCCGAAGTCCTGGCTAATCCATAGACCAGTGATCCATGATCTAGTTTTATCAAATAGGAGCGCGATATATCTTTAGCATAAAACATTGATCCCCTTCCCAAGTGGTACAAGAGAGTACACAGAGGAGGTTCAGTGCTCTTTTACATTTGATCCATTGCTGTTTGCTGTGTGGCATAAAGGTCAGCTTCCAGTCAAAGCTAAGCCCCAAAACTCTATCTCAGGGACTACAAGCAGCAAAACCGATACGGAGCTTAGGATCAAAGTGAATATCCTGTTGGGGCAAAAGTGCATGCAAATGGTCTTAGAGACAGAGAGAAGTTAAAGCCGTTTGCTGTGGTCCTCTTCAGTAAATGATTGAAAGCAGTCTGTAGCTGCCGCTCCATATACCTCATGTTCGACGACTGACATGTGATTTGAAAGTCGTTGACACAGAGCCCCTTTGCAATAGTAAAAGGGAGTTACTCAGTGATGGCATTAATCTTTATACTGAAAAGTTTGACACTCAAAACACAGCCCTAAGGTACTCCAGATTCTGTGGAAAAGAACGAGAAAATTTCTAACCACACGAACTTGGAATCGCCTGTCCATTAATTTTTTTAAAATAAAAATGGGCAAATGGCTATGTAAACTATATATATGGATATCTCAAAAAATGCCACACCTCCATGTTGTATCACAGGCCTTTTCAATATAATAAATATTCATACAAGATGTTGCATGAGAAAGGCTTCTCTCATCGACGATTCAAGTCCAAACAGCTGCTCCATAGTAGAGCACTCTCATCAGAACCCACACTGGGTGGGCGAGAGGAGGCTGTTTGATTCAAGTAACCAAACAAGATAAACATTAACCATCATCTCCACGGTCTTACAGATACAGCTCGTCAAAGCAGTTGCAGGGTAGGTTGAAAAAATCCTGGTATTCTTCCCAGGCTTATATAAAGGTAGAACAATAGTCTAGTGTCAGGCATCAGAAAGAACATTATCGTGCCAGATCCAGTTAAAAACAATAAGAAAATAGCAAGAGAAGCAGGAGATAGATAGTGCACCATTTCTGAACGTACATCATCAGGTCCGACTAATGTACTGCCAGACTGATGAAGGGTCAGATTGAGTTCCAGAAGTGTAAAGGGACGACTATAGACATAGAGACAATAAGCTCGAAAGGAAATGGGTGTATGATCTGCCCGGGTCTTCATGGCAAGAAGGTGGAGGATGAAGCAAAAGTACTAGATACCTGATAAAACCTTTCACTTAGAGTATCGGCAATGCTCAATACATCAGCTACCTCCTGGCCATGACAGAGCAAGATCGAGAAGGGGACGGAATTATATTCTCCACTGACCTTTCGATTCTTGTCCCATATGACTTTGGAGCAGGTTGTAGAAGATATGCTGGTTATGAACTTAATCAAAGAGTCAATCCTTCTGGCTTTCACGTCTTACCCACTGAGCACGTGCACGGGCCTGCCGGAAAGTTATGCAGTAAGAAAATGTGGGATACATATGAAAAGTATTCAAGGCCCGTTTTCAAGCCTTATGTGCCGTGTAGCAGGCAGGATTTCACCACAAACGAGGGTATCGTGGATAATGTTTAGAGGTTTTAGGAATACATTAAGCAGCTGCTTGTATAATACAGTCAGTTACTGCTGCCATAGTTGTTTATTGATGGCTTACAGACGATGGCAAGATCAAGTTCTACGAGAGCAATGAAAGAGGGCCAGTTTGCTTGAACCAGCTTTCACTGGAGCATACGTGTCGGGTGGCATCGATCACACTCTGTCTCTCTGAAAATTATAGGAAAATGATCACTGCCTCGTGGGTTATTGTCAACCCTCTATGAATTGTGAGAGAATAGTGAATGGGATCAAATTGAGAGATAAATAGCAGTAAAAGACAGTCCAGCTTCATGAAAATATGTTTAAGAACCACTACTGAAAAGAGAAAGGTTGTGATCAGAGAGCAAACACTCTATAGAGCGACCCATATCATCAATATCAGCACTTCCCCAGAGAAGATGGTGTCCATTAAAGTTCCCCAGGACAGCAGCTGTTCAATGAGAAATTAAGGGCTGATTTATCATAGGTCTTTCAAGTCAACAAGTAGACAGAATAAACAGTGATTGTATGATCCAAGAAAACACGGATGTCTACGGCCTCCGAGTGTGTGTCAAGTAGCAAAGACAGGGTGGGTACATTCTGTTCAACCAACAGTGTTACCCCTCCATCCACTCGTCCATCATACAACCTGCATTTCTGTACATTGAAAACTTCCGAAAGGTGACTGTATCGGCACGTTTCAGAAATGTTTCCTGTCAGTAAAGATATACAGGATGGTAGGAAGCGACCAGTGGTTTGATGTCATCCAGAGTAGAAAGTAAACCTCGACAGTTCCGTTGTATCAAGGTGGCTATTTTTATTTAAGTGTAAAGGAACTGAGTGGAGAACCATTCTGTTTACGACCACGTTTATTTTTTACGGCCTTTATTCCAGGGAGGCCTATCGACCTCCATGAACCCTGCCATGGATCGATTGAGCTGATCTTTGTTGCTAGAAGAGGATTCCAGCAACTGAGAACGTGAATGAATGATCGTTTTGCATCTTGGGGTAGGAGAAGAAGATGTACCCAAAGAAATGCTCGTACCTTTATAGTTTTCATTAGGAAATTCTGCAAATTCACACTTTTTAATTGCACCTGGAAGCTTCTGATGAAATGTGCTTTCTGTTGCATAAACTTTAATGTTGTAGTCTTTCTTTCATAACATAATTGTATACATATATTCGTGTGTCAGATATGATATAATTGCCGCAAGTTGTATTATGACTACTAACAAATACATTTTTCTCTTTTGTTTATGATAAACTTGATATCTTTATTTATCATTTTTTGCATATCTTTATTGATACATTTAGTACTTGTAAACTTAAGATGTTTTACATTATTGAGCAAAAGACAAAGAATGGAAATCATAAATAGAAAAAAGGGAAATTAAATTGAACTGAAGTCACTTCGTACTTGGTCTCTAATTTACTCTGGTGTAGTTTAAGGATCAAATGATTTCCTATTCATGGATTTCTTTCTTAAACCTCAAAGTTGGCTGAATATTAGTTACATATTTGAAATATTTTGTTACAGTTCGTCATAAATTTAAGTTTTAAAAGTGTCTAAATTATTTTAACAATTTTAAAATATAGAAAAGGAAAACGTGTTAAATATATTTCATTGTTCTTGAATACTGTCGTTCCGAAACACTTGCTTCTTTGCACCTTCTTTTATTGCGTCAAACGTGCGCTCAATATAAATAAAATTTTAATAACAATTTGTACATTAATTTGGCTTTTAGTGAAGAGAAGTTACAGTTATCATATTGATATTAGTGATAAACATTGTTTCAAAGGTTACAATGGATTAAAGGAAAGTAATTAATCATGATACTAAAAACACCTACTCATTCTGCCCTTTCTCTCAAACATTTTAAGGAACACTCTGAACTTACTTTTTGAGTTGTATATTTATTCATCTCTGAATTGAAGAAACGTATGTTTGACATACACAAAATAGGCAATTTTGTTATGCTACGAACCAACTTTTGTAAAAATGGAAAAGTGGAAAAAATTAGTTACTGTATTTTAGATACTGTATGATAGATCATGCTTGTGTATAAAATTACAGTCTGTGTTAAATCATTCAAGAAGTTCACGTATAATCCAGTTGTCTGGTTAAGTTTCAAAACTACTCTTAACTCATTAGAGGGAAAGAAAAATACATCGACACTAATGAAACAATTTTAATCATTTTCTTAAATATAGAAACATAGTTGTGTACGACATGCTGCTCTGTTTTAATGGCTTTTAATATTATTCTGTTGCTCTGTTTGTTTCCTGGTTAAAGACAAATGTGAAAAGAAAGAGAACAATTATTCAGTAGTGCGATTATTTAATATTTTATATATGTAATTAAAGTTTGGAAACACAGGTATTACACATCATTTGCCAACCTATGTCTATTGAGCTGTCTTTTGTCAACGTGGGACTTATGAATACAACAAGAGTTTCAAATAGAACTTTCATCTGGAGAATGTTTCTATCTTGGTGAAGATTTCAGCTTAAAACCCTTTTATATCGTTCATCCAACATCTTTTATTCAATAATATGAGTTGTTTCCTATTTATGCTAAACGTAATAAGTTTATTAATATTTTTACCAATCATTTCAGCCTTTGTTCGGATTAAACTTTTGAGGTTGATAACAACCAATAACGGAGTGTTCATGCTAAACAAAGGAGTTTATTTTGTACAATAAAATCACGTTCCTCAAAGCTGCTTTTTCTGCAGTTTTCTTCGTTATAGAAATATACTTCTGTAAAATCACATTATAAATTTTACAGGTTGGAAGAGCTGTCTACATATCCATTCATAGGAATAAAATATAATATACAGTAACAGGCACATAATTCAACCTCACAATTGGAAACAGAATATCACAGAAATATCCATTGATAATATATTAGCTTAAGATATTAAACAACAGTGGGAAAACCCACTGAATTAAACTGATCACGTGTAACTGTTTAAAGACTTCTGCAAAAGTATGTACGCGTTTAAGTTTGAGTTTTTTGTGTATTCTTTTTTTTAATATATATAAATGTGAAAATACAAACATATCTCACATTAGTTTGGATACCAAAGTAACTTTTATTATACATTTTTTTAAGTTTATTTGTACTAAAGAACGTATATGCTAAGTTTACTATTTTCACAGTATGCTGATTCTACAATTATAGTTTATCTAGCTTTCAAATATTTTTTTAAATATATAAAAGAGTACTTTAGAATGTTGAAACTAATATTATTTATGTGGATAGCTATCTTCTCTATATAATATAAATATATAATAACGTTTCATTACTTTTCGAAGCAGCATATTCTTTCCAAAGTCATGGAGTTCTCAAACAGATAATCGGGAGATTTATGAAACGTAGAATTTTTCTGTCTTTTGGTGAAAAAACATGTCAAAAAACAACGTCAGAAAAAGATAACGACATTTCATGAAAGACAAAGAATAGGGGAAGGTTATGTCGATGTGGATTCAAAACTTAAAAATCTGCGAAACTTACATCAAGCGGTAGAATACGCCTGCTCAGTATGATTAAAGGTAACCAAATCATTCATACAAAATTTACAAACAACACGAAATTCAGTATTCACTAAAGCACACATAGCTTCCAGATACACTCTCACACTATTATTACACAGTAAGGAAAACGATTCCTCGTTGTTACACATACTCAAAAATATTTCAATAGATTAAATCTGCGCCACCATGTAGCACAGTGTTATGTCTGCGAACTTATAACGCTAGAATCTGGGTTTTTATATCCAATGTGGTAAACTTCAAACAAACATAGAAACAAAAGCTTACTTCTTCAAAACGCTTAACAAAATTGCATCACTAAGAACACGAAGAAAAAGAAGTATATACAAGAAAAGACATGTATATTTCTGATACAATCTGTTCTTCCGCTAATTTTTAACGTCTTTAGTGTAAAGTGATTTGCTTATTTGCATATTCCAAATCATTTAAGCATAACGTAATAATTGCAATTTATTAATGTGTATTCAATACAACACGATTCATCTTTGTATAACTGTTTTATGTTCTTCTTGTTTGGTTTAATTAATTGCAGCTACACGTATCTTTCCAAAAATTGTTAAGTTTACGATATTATATAAATAAGTATATTGATTTGGTTTGAATATTTTTTAAGTAATTCCTCCCGAAAATATTTATGGTTTTCAATTTTACTAGTAATTATATATTTGAGAATACTTTCATGAATAATTGACGTATCTCTGTGTTTTCTTATAGTAAATCCAAATCGGGCTGTCTGCTGTGTCCATTGATAAGAATTGAACCCCTGTTTCTAGTGTTGCAAATCCGTAGGCCAAACGCTGTCCCAGAATGGGATAAATAATTCATAAACTTCTTGTTTTTTTAATAATTTGAAATATAGTTCGAACTATCCTGAAGACGAGAGATTTAAGGGTATCTATAAAGTCGCCAATTCTAATCGAGGTACTATTGTAGATTAGTCCTCTGAGACTTCATTACATTAGCACATTATCTAAGATATTTTTCATGATAAATCAGGAACAAGTTAGCGTTGGAAGAGAATAATCGAGATGTCTTACCAACACATCAACTTAGTCACATACATTATTACTGGAAAAAGAGAGAAATAGCGATTGATTATTTGGTGGCAAATTTCACGAGTTTCAGAAAAAAAAATGTTCAGGAAATCCCCATCTCTAATGAAATGGATAAATTTATGGTGTTATCTACCATCACTTAAAAGTATATAATTAAAATTTTTAAAATCTACACTATATTCATCAATATTAAAATTATTTTTTTTTACATATTGAGACAACATAATAAATTATAAACAGTGGTTCTAAAATCTTGAGTTGAAAATTATATGTATCTATGCAAAACATGACCAAACTATGCAACAATCTTTATGAACCTTAGGAACTAAATGCATGATATTAGAATAAAAAACAATTTATTTCATTTCAAGACATTCAGTTTTAGTCAATAAATTTTCATTTTAATAAAAGTCTTTGTAATTTACATTGTGTATTTCTTCTTGGATCCATATCTGATTTCTAAATTTTTGCCTTTATTAATAAAATCAGTTTTATTTCTGTGTTAGTGTTTTTAGTGGTGCAAAGCTATACGATTATCAGTTGTTTTTTTTAATTTAGGGGAAAGCTATGCAAGGGCTATCTGCGCTAGCTGTCCCTAATTTTGCAGCGTAAGACAAAGCGGAAGGCAGCTAGTCATTACCACCTACCGTCAACTCTTGGACTACTCTTTTACCAACGAATATTGCGATTAACCCGTCATATTATAACCTATCCACACTATTTTCGTCACAAGCAAAATGTGAGAAACGATTTTTAGTTGCTTGTAGCGTCGTTTTGCGGCCTACTGTGCATATAATTATATTTGTGAAGTCAAGGTCGTCGTTGGTTTAGATCTAAGTGACTTTTTACATTCTCTGGAGACAGTAAGTTCTTCAAGAATGTAAACAGTTATATCCTGTAATGGTAGGTCAGCTGATACCTCGAGAGGTTAGGCTAAGTGATACGTGAATAATAATTACTAGCACGTGAATAACGCAAATTGTTTTGAATAAACCCGAACTTACCTATTAAAGTTATTTCCCAAATTTCCAGTCATAAAAAAAATAAATTAATTATTTTTTTCTTATTCTGTTTTACTTTACATTAGAAAAAGCCTGTTAGTTCGGATTTAATATTACCAAATGCTTAAATATAAGGATCTGAACATTTGACTGCTATACAAACTGGCGGGAAAACAATTTTTTAATAACTTGATAACCCCCATAAAACGGGAGTGTTTTAACATAATTTAATAACTACCAGTCTTGAAAAAAAATATTGATATAAATATGGAGGGATTTTAGGTCCGAGAAGGGATAACTGCAAATGAAGATACAGTGATTATAAAATCTCATAAAATTAAGTTTATAGGTTTACAAAACTGAAAGGTGTGATTCGATTCCTTGAAGTAAATGTAACCAGATAGCTCGTTGTGTAACTTTGCCCTAAAACAAACAAGAAAGTGGTTATTACAATAATAGAGTAAAAAAACACTTTTAAGTGATTAAGCGATAAAGTGATAAAATTTTCAACTGTATATAGATCCAACTAAAACTAAAGAATATACAGTATAAAGATGAAAATAAAATTTATTCACTTAAAACAAATGTCATTAAATAAAACCAGGTAGATCTCATTCTGTTGTTATTTTTGCAATTTTGAAGCGTCAAAAAAAAGTAGTTGTTCTGTAAGTCCTAAATGTCTTTAAACTATGAAAAAAAAATGAAATTAGGAATAGAGAAGTATCGACAACATCATCTCATGCAAAGGATATGAGACTGCCATCCCTCAGAGCTCCATTTTAGACAGCAGTAGTTGTTTTTAAAGGTTTTGTTTGTCAATTTCTTTATTGGACACTCAGAATACCTATACCATCACCTTGTTCGGTTTTAATACTCTACCGCGTTATCAATGTTTTAAAAGCGTCACTAGATCTGATGACTCTTACAAGAAAAGTCAATCAGTTTGTCATTTTTCCATCACGTCATTCGACTTTTAAGTGTATTATATAGAAGACATGTTTATTTGGTATCACATGTTGTGAAGTGGGTTTAACATCGGAATAATTTAGAACTCTTATGTATCAAACCTCTAACAATGCGAATTTTACTGGTAGAACCTATGAGTACAGTGGTGAAATTGTGCATTCTCCTTCTGTATTAACATCCAAAGTAATTTAATTATTATTACAAACTATACTTAATTATGTAGTTTTACTTTTTACAAATGTCATACTTTTTAATGTATTTATCGAGTACCTTCCGGAATGTGTAGTAAATTGATGGATACGTTGGTTTCGCTCGTTGATAACATTAATTTAAATAATTCTGTGTATTTTTGGGGTGTTTGTCTTTTTTTTTTTGTAATGCCAAAGCTACAATTGACAGAAGTCATGTACTTGAATTAAGTAATTTGAATGTCTGTAATTGACGTCCATTCTTGTATTTATCAACATGTTATTATTTACCAACAATGGATAATATTTTTACAAATTGTTTCAATGTAGTTCCCGATTTAATCCCTTGCGATATTTCTGATCAAAATGCATTATCTCTTATTGTCCTATAAAATCTGTTAAATTTATAGCCATTTAAATATTTTTATTAATGATGACACTACACTAAATAATTTTATTTCTACTCTTAATTTATGTTAATTGGAACTATCTTGTAAGACCTGGCATAACCAGGTGGTTAAGGCACTCGACTCGTAATTCGAAACTCGCGGGTTCAAATCACCGTCACACCAAACATGCTCGCCCTTTCAACTGTGGGAGCGTTATAAAGAGACAGTTAATCCCACTATTCGTTGGTAAAAGAGTGACCCAAGAGTTGGCAGTGGGTGGTGATATCTAGCTGCTTTCCCTCTTGTCTTACACTGCTAAATTAGGGAGGGCTAGTGCAGATAGCTCTCGTGTAGCATTGCGCAAAATTTCAAACCAAACTATCTTGTAAATAAACAATTATTCCACATTTGAAAAATATGATCACAACCTGTATAATGTATCTTTTCCATTTGTTGAAGTTGTAAAAGTAAATAGTGGATAAGAAAGACATTATTACGTAAAAAAAGACTTTCTCGTTGTTTTAAACAAATAATACAAATGTAAAATGTAGCCACCAAATTCAGCCATTAAAAACACAAAGTTAAATATATAGTTATAAGAGTACCACAGTACGTGCCAACTTATTAAACAACTTTTGCTTTTACGAATATTTAAAAGGGTTCGATTTCCCTCGGTGGACACAGCAGATTGTTAAATGTGGCTTTGCTATAAAAAAAAAACATGCACACACACAACTAGATTGAAATACTCCTATGCCTAAGGTACCATTAAATGTATTACGTTTACCCTATTAAATTACAGTTGATATCAATATAGTATTTGAAACGATGCAAATATTAGTTTTTCTACACTTCAATCAAAAATAGTTGTGCAAAAATAAATACAATTGACAGAAATAGAAATATTATTTCGTTTAAACTTACGTCACATGCATTTCTCTACTACACCTAAATATGTTGTCAAAAGTGATATTTATTCTTACTCGACTCTGTTTCTCAACCTGAAGATGATTTAAGATGGTCAAAACATGGTTCTGTATTTTATTTCAATTAAAGCTTTAATACTCATACCAGCCGGCTTTAGAAAACATTATTCCTAATAAGAATATTTATCGTTTGAAAGCCATCATATGCACAAAATTTATTAAGTTGTATTTTGAATTTCTTAGTGTTTCCCTGCTATCAGTGAAGTATGAGTTAATGAGGTGACAGAGCTCTGGATATCCGGTTTGGTGAGGTAGGTTCAAATCTGTAGTACACCTCAAAATTTTTTCCACACCCTAGGGCAGTGGATGAACTATAACAAGGGTAGTTTCATATTGATGGCGTTTACTAGCTGCCATTTCTGCAGTCTGTATCTTAAATTATTTTATAGGTATTATAATCTTGTAATTTTATAACTGTTGCATCCTAATTTTATGTATCTTTAACATAATTATTTGAAGAAATTTATACAAGAACATCCTTATTAAATAATTTTAGTGAACTGCAATAATATTTTGTTCTATATATTCATAATATCAACTTTATAAATGCACATGTTTCAGAATTGTATTTATGAGAAACTGAAAAAAATAACTCAATGATTATAACCTCATAGCACCAATTGCACTGTCTGTACTGCATAACTAAATTTTCAAACCAACATGAGTTTTCTACATGCATACCTTGTGGAAAAATTATTATTTTTTTATTTTATGCTAGTTATCCTATCAGGTTCACTGTGTGTATAATTAAAGGGTTTACTCGTAGTACTGTTACTGTGGTGATATTTTTAAATGATTAAAAAATAATACACTTGTATTTGGAATAAAATGATGGCTTAAAATAAAATCTTCTCTAAATCCATCTGATACGATTTATCGTATGTCCAATTAACTTTCTTAACAAACACTTTATTAAAGTTAAAGTTCAAGTAATGTTTCAGGTTCTTCCTGTGGAGCAACCAAGGTAGCTCAGTGTTTTAAATAATTAAATCTGCAAAAATAGCAAAGAAAAAAGATATTGATGACAAACATCTACAAGGAATTAATTTAAACATTTTAAATAAATTACATTTCTATGATTCATACTGGTGAACACCTCATCTGAAATGTTCACTTTACTGATTTACGTTCATGGTGTAGGATTATAGTATAGTTTTCTTTCTTTCTGTAGTTTTGTTATTTATTATAAAAGATGTGTAGGTTTCACATAATAAATGTTCAAGAAAGTAACTGCTTCACATTTGTTCAGGTTTTCTGTGTCATTTTAAAAGTTGTTAATAATTGTTATCTCCTTTGGAGGACACTGCTTAAAGTGATATTATATCAAGAAGTTGAAAGTAATGTTCTTCAGTGATTGTGTAAGGTATATCTAGAAATTACAACTGGTATATAAAGTGATAGTATACATGATAGTATATAAAGTGATGGGTAAATATGAGGTAAAAATTCATAAATTTTTTTTGGAGTGGAACCTCTGAAAGTATAGTAGTAGCATTTTGTTTCACTCACTAGATTCTCTAAGATTCCACTAACGCATTGTTAGTAGTGTACTGCTTGTCTTGAAAACACCTCTTAAAGTTTATGAATATCCACGACACTAGAAATAGTACTGCTCTCATAAAACTTACACATTCAGTGTGAAACAATAATGGCAGGTCAATCCTGCTAACCTACATTTATTGTTGGGTCAGAGACAATTGTTAAGAACTGCTAGTCCAAATTTATGAGACAAACACGATACACATCAGGTGTGGTCACAAATTGTTTTAAGAAGAATTATAAATAAATTTGCATGTTCTAGCATCTTCAAACACAATAATGAAGGAATGAAAGTTTATGAAAGAAGTTGGTTTTTTATAAGAGTGAGTTCCAATTCCAGAACGCTAATATCTACAAGAGGGAAATATGTACCACTAATAGGGTGTACCTGTGATATAACAACAAATGTTAACTGGAAGATTGTTTGATAATTGTATGAAGGAGAAGTAAGTAAAAGTTCACATATTACTAACACAACTCAGAATTAACCTTGTACAACAAGGTCATCAGAGGTGTACTACGAATATTTAAAAAAAATTACGGATTTCCTGGAGGACCAAGGATGTAATTGGTAATCAAATAAGTGTATGATACAACAAACGATAATCCAGAAGTATTAAAATAGAAAGTAAAAATGGATATTGTTTGTGAAACACAAAGAAATGCTCAATTTCTGTACTGATAACAGCTTGCTAAGTGTAATGACTTATACCAGTCTTTTTTCCTATTGTAAATATAAAATGTTCCCATTATACCAAACTGACATATTTTGTCTTGTTTTCTTTTGAGTTCCCATATAGTTATTTGTTGTAATTGTGATAAATTAGGCATATTTTTAAAAAGATATTTCATGTTGTATTAACTGATGAAAGCAGGTTATAATCAACGTTGTTAGAAGTTGAGATCTAAGTTACAATTCGTGTCATTACGAACATCAAGTAAGAACATACAATAGTTTGTTTGTTTGTTTTTTGAATTTTGCACAAAGCTACTCGAGGGCTATCTGTGCTAGCCGTCCCTAATTTAGTAGAGTAAGACTAGAGGGAAGACAGCTAGTCATCACCACTCACCGCCAACTCTTGGGCTACTCTTTTACCAACGAATTGTGAGACAACATTTGTAATGTTGTTGAAACAAACTATTACTAGTGGAAAAATAGTATACACTTTACTCTCTTTGTCTTATACGTTTTAACATACATTTTGGTTTTTCAAGCCATATCAAGTATCTTATTGGTTCACTGGTGCATTTAAACGCTTCACTTTCTTCTCTGCTTTACACTGAAAATGTAAAGCTCCTAACCTCGCCTACTCTTGACAACATTTTACCTGGTGAATGCAAGTCTTTAATATTATAATTTCCAGCTTCATACGTTTAACTGTTATCGAGTAATGAAATCATTCTCAAGAATCTGTGATGATAGTTTAGTATAAGCGAATAAGACAAGAAAAACGTCATTCAATACAACTGACAATCATTTTCTTTTACCTGCCAATTCATGAATTATTTGCCTGTCAATTGACCCATGAATTGCCCTGTATAATTCACTTTTTGTTTCGTATTTCTAAAGGTAATAGAGAACCAATAATTAATATTGATTTATCAAAGATATTTAAAAAAAAAATCAATGTCAAGTAATGAAGTAATTTGTAATAATGGTTAGGACAGCGACACTGACACTGTCTCACCCAAATGTGTTTATAGTCTACCTTATAAGTCACCCGCTGGTACAGGGGTAACTCTACGGAATTACAACGCTAAAATCAGGTATTTCGAGTTCAGTTGGTGGACTCCGTAGGTAGCCCAGTGTTTTTGCTATAAGAAAACATTTACAACGCAGTACCACTTTATTTATTTTTGAATACTTTTTGAAGACATCTTGGAAATACGTTTGTTTCAAAGTGAGAATCTAATTAGGTATGTAATTTGGCAATTATAGCTTGTTCGGTTTGGTTTGTTTTGAAATTCGCGCAAAGCTACACGAGGGCTACCTGCGCTAGCCGTCCCTAATTTTTCAGTGCAAAACTAGAGGGTAGGAGCTAATCATCACCACCCATCGCCAACTCCTGGGCTACTCTTTTACCAACGAATAGAGAGATTATAACGCCCTCACGGCTGAAAGGGCGAGCATGTTAGGTGTGACGATGATTCGAACTCGCGTTCTCGGATAACGTGTCGAGTTGCTTAACCAACTGGTCATGACGGGCGTCTACTGCAGGGGCATAAAAAGTATCGTTACACGTTGGCAAAAATGTATATTTTATGCTATTTATCTAATACGTTGTAAGATACATTTTATTTTTTAATTCTATCAAAAGTCACGTCTCAATGGTTCGTCATTTAATCTACAAGGTGTTCATTTTCTTTTGTGTATCACACAATTGAAAATTTAATGTTCCTTAACTCATTTGCACTTTACATAGTTTCATGCTTCATATTTTTAACTGCTATCGAGTTTTAAATCATATGTAATGGACAGTCACATAATTACATTCAGCTCATTTTCTTTCATTGTATGGGTTGGGTTGACATCCTAAATTTCTCTTATCCATTGGACACAACCTAGGAAATGCCCAACAAGAGGTCTCGGTAGTGAGTGGCACGGCCGTCATTGCAATTAACTTTAAACATTCGCTTTGGCATGGTCGATATAAACGTCAGCAGAAAGCTGGCTGGAATGTTATTCCAAGTGGTGAAGATGGTTTGACGAAGATCATGCACTGTTTGGAATTGACGTCCATTACTATAGACTTCCCTTGCCATTCACCCCCCCCCAACATTTTCAATGGGGCTCATTTCGGAAGAACACGCTGTATAGTCTAAAAGAATCACATTATTCGCCTTATAAAAAGTCCTTTGTCCTACGGGCATTGTGGATTGCAGCGTTGTCCTGATGAAAGATCCAGTTATTTCCATACAAGCGAGGGCCTTCAGTCAATAAGGATGCTCTCTCCAACATGCAAATGTAGCCAGCTGCTGTTTGACGTCCCTGTATAATCTAAAGTTCCATTGTGGAATGGAAGGAGAAATCACCGCAGATCATGATAGAACCTCTTCCACTGTATCGTGTAGAAAATGTCTCCGGTGGGATATCCTTATCGTGTCAGTAACGTTGACAACGCTAATGCGTGAACACAAATTTCGTTACTTGTTTACCGTTTAACGCTTTGTTTCAGGATGGTCTTAAACATTTCACTAGTTAATATTTCGGCAAATTTCATAGTGTTCACATTTTCCATATTAAATGCTATAAACATTTGTTTATTTTTATTTTACCATTTCTTATTTTCATCTTTCGAAGCTCTACTCAAATAAGTGGTTGACTCTAACAACGCAAAATGCATATTTTTGTTTTAAGTTCATTAGCCTCAAAATTTTGTACAGCAGTGTATCTCGCACCGAAAAAATTGTGTTGAATGAAATGTGGTATTTCCTTTCATATTTCCTTCAAATTATAAATATCATTTTCAAGTGATTGTCTCAAAACAATAGTTTGTAACTAACTGTATCTGGATTCGGAAATCATTTTGTCAGCTGAGAGGATTAAGACTTATATATATATGTGTGTGTGTGTATGTGTGTATACATATCTGAGATTATCTTTACAAATACTAAGTCAGTTAGGTTTGTTTTGTTCTGCATTTCCCGCAAAGCTACATGAGGGATATTGCGCAAACCGTCCATAATTTAGCAGCGTAAGACTAGAGGGAATGCAGCTAGTCAAAACCACCCACCACCAATTTTGAGCTACTCTTTTACCAACGAATAGTGGGATTGACCGTCACATTATAATGCCCCCCACGTCTGAATAGGCAACTATGTGATAAGGATTCGAACCCGATCAGAGTCGATAGCCCTATCCACCTGTCCATGCCGGACAAGTCAATTAGGATTCATTTTTAATTTCGCGCAAAGCTACACGAGCGCTATCTTCACTCGCCGTCTCTCATTTAACAGTGTAAGACTACTATGATGACAGATAGTAATCACCATCTACTGCCCAACTCTTGGGTTACTCTTTTACCAATGAGTAATGTGTTCGACCCTCACATAAAGAAACTTACTAGCTAGTCACTTGACAACCACGTGTTAATAACCTTCCCAATCAGCTAGTAAAGTTTAATATAACTATTTATTATCTCAGCTGTTAGATCAAAATTTACTATTATTCACTTGATGAATAATCCTTAATCTCGTGAGTGGAGCAAAGAAAAACAAAGTTTGTAAGCAACCCTGGTTATCAAGAAATGGATAGAAAAGAATCATCTATTCTGAGTACATTAGACACTGGCAGTTCTCCTTCATGTGACTATAGCCACAGTAAGAAAAATGTGGTTGTCCGTTTTAGCAGCAACATATAGCACGAGACATTTCCTAGTTCTGACAACTTTGGTGAGTAATTTTCTTCCTTCACTGAACAACTCTTCTGCTTGGTTTTGAGCATTGTTGCTTTAGAAAAGGGACTTATTCCCTTTACTCTTTTAAATTCGTAAGTTTTTATGCATTATGCCAGAATTATTATCACAATATTTTACAATATTTTTTTTTCTAAATTTTGTGGGTAATAACATGATTTGATTTTGTCAAAGAAGCATACACCATTCTTCGATACACTCAGATGGGTAAATCGAGATGTTTTGCCATATGCTGTCAGAATCCGTTTAGATTTAAGTTGTCAAGTAAAAACTTCTAAAAATTTGTACATGAGTTTGGAGGTCCCGAAAATAGGCTAGCAAAAAGAGAAATGATTATACCTAGCTATGTTTTACAAAGCAAATTTGAAACTTAGTTTGTGAAAGACTGAATACAGCCTTTACTCAAGAACAAACACTATCATATATATGTATTATTTTCAGGTAAAATACAGTAATATTTACTGTAGAAGTAAAAGTTATCGAATCTATAAAAACTTGTTCCAGACGATATTCTTCTTAAATTTGTATTAGTATCCAGTTTAGAAAATATTATATTATATTTAAAACTATAACGTCATACTTTCCCACAACAACATGTAATGACCATGTGAAAGTTATCTATTCCTCTTGTAAAACAAAACATTTGTAACCTCAAGGTATCATCTAACCGTCTGATGTAGAACACTGCTGTCTGTTTTCTTGTACATAGGATAATTTCACAACTACTTTCTTAACAGTGTTACGTATTATAATTTATCTCGGACGCGTCTACGATTTTCTCATATGATGTACGTTACGTATCACGATTTTGAACAGCCTGAAATTTTAATTATAATTTAAAAGTTAATTGAATATCAGTATGTAACAAATATGCATGAAATGTTTATTACAAAAAATGGTATATATACGAGAGTTTTGCAAACTTAGAAACAAAATTAAATCGTTTATCAAGTGAGGAACTGAATATTTTATCGAAGCTTCAGGACGAACAAGAACGCGTAATTCAGTGTTAATATCAGGAGAGTTCACTTGAATATATATAATTTTCCGATAAATAAGCATATAAAAATATAGCTTCTTAGGTTTTAGTATACTGACTGCAGCAGACCAACAATATATTCTGTTTCTTATCACGTCAATTAATAATATTTAGAATGTTCATTAGGAAATGATATAATATATATATATATATTATTGATTCTTAAACTCGAGAATATTCTACAAATTAAGTGAACAGGCGGAACTTTCCCAATACATATTCAACAATATAGGTTACATGCATTAAAAGAAGACAAACATAGATATTAATATAAACGTATAACTGTAAATCTGTTAGAACAGATAAATAAAGTATTACGTTTGATTAATTCTATTGGTACCTAAAACAGAAAGAACTTAGACAACGCGAGTAGAGGAATCCTTTACAACGTGTAATAAATCAATATATTCAACATACAGGTCGTTGCATCAATATATAACATTTCAGATCTTTTACTTTTGCTATTCTTTAATTATAATCCCGATAAACATTTTTACAAACTTAAGAAATATCCTCTTTTTACTCAACAACACACTCAAACTCTTTTCACGTCCTAAAACTGCTCTAATTGATTTTATTACTTACATTTATTAGGCATGTTGGAATGTCCAAAACACTAGAATCAAATATGAAATATTAAATATTATCTCACAGTCAAGAAAACGCTTTAAAATATTGACAATAATTTCAAAAATAACAAGTATGGTATTCCACATGCAAAATAAATATTCAATTGAGTGTTGTGTAGAACAAAGTCGTAAAGTAAAACAAATCATAAAAATATTTCAGATAATATTCAGTACACACACCATACACATACGTATGGTCGGGCATGACCAGGTGGGTTAAGGCAATCGACTGATAATCTGAGGGTCGCGGGTTTGAATACCCGAACCACCAAACATGCTCACCCTTTTAGCCGTGGAAGCGTTATGTGATAAAAGACTAGCCAAAGAGTTGACGGTGGGTGGTGATGACCAGCTGACCCCCCTGTTGTCTCAGACCGTAAAACTTACGGCGAAATGATTGGATTTTGTAAGAAAAAGTACTGTCATCTTCTGTAATTTCGATTGATGAAGTTGACCATCTGCATATTGAAAACTAAATAAAATTCCTTATATGCAAAATGTTGGGCGATGGAAAAGGAGCAATAACATTCAAACTCACCAATTTAATTATTTGTATAGAACGATTTTCCCAATTCCAATGTCTTTTTTTTATCTTTTGTCTAATACTAGAAGTCAAGCATCCTAAACACAATGCCATAACAGTTTCCTTACATACACACTTTTTTCAGTGGGAAAGCTACGTTTTCAGGTCCATGGTATGAATAATGGATACAATAATTGTGAAGCTCAGTCAGAAAATATACTTTTATTTTTACTATGAGCACAATAATGCTAAATGAAATGTATTTTCACTATTTCACTATTATAGAAATTTAGACTTTGTTTTTTTTTTACTTTTTGAAAGATAAAATAAATTAAATGTCCATGTTTCGTTATTCTCTTTGAAAACAGCGAAAATAAGAAAGAGAAGGAGTGATGAGCCAAAACCAAAGTTTGAACTGTATTAATCGTAAAGAATGTTGACAGGATACACAAGAAAATTCATAAGGTTCATAATGGAAAAATAAACAACTGTATATTTATTTTGTTGCCGTTTAATATTACCGTATAATATTAATTATGTTTGGAAACGAACAGACGTGTTAGTACTGTCACGGAATTTATTAAAGATGTAATATGTATGACGTGCTATAACAGAGTAAAGCTTCCATGAAAAATGAAATTGTAAAAGAGCAGGTGTGAGTCACGTAATATTATTATATAGAGGGAAATCTGCTGTTTTCTAAAGGATCACTCTGTTATTGGTTTTTACCACACATAATTCGTCCAGTCTATAAATGAAGATTGCAATGATTGGTGAAAACATTAGTTACCTTATTAACTTTAAGATAACTAGAAATTAGTTTAAACTATTGGTTGAAAATGTTGGATAAATGATATAAAAAGAGCTTTCTAAAGTTAAATCATCATGAAAACTGTAACATTCTCAATATGAAAGTTCTCTTTGCAGCTTTTGTTGTGCTCGTAATCCTGGCGATAGCCAAAGGCAACGCCATAAATATAGTTTGGAAACTGCTGTTTAGTAAGTTCATTTTTAAATTTTATTCCTACTACATAAGATATTAGTTAATAGTATTACTTGAAAAAGTGTTATCTTTCTTGTATTTGACGATTAGAACAAAACAGACAACTATAATAAAATACAATTGAATCAAACTTCACAAAAACGTCACTATACATGAGAAATTTTTTCTCATCAATGACATCACAATTTCCAATGATCGTAAGGAATCGAGGGTCACATTAAAACTACTTCAACAGATGATTTTAACTGAGTTACTTACACATGAATATCAGGAATAATTTCGTTAAAGTTGTAGTCTTCAAGTCTAAATGTCATGATCTATTGTTCGGGGAAAACAGTGCAACTTTTTTTCCATTTAATAAAGTATCTTTGCATAAGCTAGTATGTAACATAAGAGAAAATGCCCTTTTAAGATAAATCAAACGTACTTTTTATGCAGAGCCCAATAAAGATAATCCTAAAAAATGGACGATAAAAAGAGTGTGATACAAAATATTTTAGTGGAAAGGCAGATTGGTAAGTATTTGGAGTATTATAAACAATCATTTTTTATGAATTTATTATAATTTTGAAAATATTGTTTTATTACTGTGAATTACAGTAAAAAACCTTCTTGGTACACGAATTGTATTTAGAATTACATTCATATCGAAGATTTGTTTAAAAAGTAACAGTAGATGTTATGAATCAAGGATTAAAACGACAGTATTCAAATATGACAGACAGGTATTCTGCGATATTTCCGAACTTCAACATCTTGAAAAGTATTTATATATTGTTTAAAACGTGAATGTGTTTCAGACAGTAACAATAAACATCAAGTTTTAATTGATATTTAGCAAACATTAAGGTTGGTAAAGTAATCTTTCCTTCTATAAACTACATGTAAAGATAAATGTTTGGACATAACTTGTGATATTAATTTTAACATACTTTACTTGCTTTAGTAATATTTTTCATTATCTGTCTTTATTTCAAAAATGTCGCTTACTCTCAGTTTATATTCGGTTGCTTGTGTCTAAATAAACATATTAAATTCATTCTAAAAGAACTAGAAGAGAAGCATATTTGAAAATAGTTTTAACAACATTTAGAGCAATTATATTGTTCTTGACACATACTGTAGAACGTAACATCTAAGTTGATGTTACATAAAGTGTTTTTCATTTCAAGAAACAATTCGATAATGTGAAAAAGCAGAATTTCTTACAGAAACTTTTACGAGTTCTACAATGCAATGTGTAAAGAATAAAGAGATGTGGATGTCAGATGATAATTAAATAGAACGAAATTTTAGATTAAATTTCTACATGCCTATTCAAAATTTGTTTTTTATGTTATACTGAGAACTACAACAACAAAAATTTTATTTTTGAACTTTAGAGAAATTAGTAACTATATATAATCACGAGATTATAGAATACTTGACAAATAAGAGAAATGAAGTCTCAGTACTCTACAGATATTTTATCCGACTTAACTAATGCGCCTCATAAATAACCATTGAGTCTGGTATCACTCGAGAAATTGGATATAGTCTAGTTGGCTATATCAAGGTTTATGTCTTAAAAAATCTCAAATGACATTAAATTCTGTTTATACATTCGTGCAGAAAATGCAAAAGTGTATCGGTGAGAAATATGCAGAACTTGACGTTAATCCAGAATCTATACTCACTGAAGCGGTAAGCAAATGTTTGTGAAGACGTAAATTAAAATAAGATTAAAATATATCAACACATTTAATACATTAAAGAACTATCTATAAACTTCAACACCTGAAATGCTGAAAATTCTATAAATACTGTTATCCGCAAGAACATTTGAAAATATTCACAGTTTAAAATAAGGAAACGTGTCGAATAGCGGTTAGATCTTGTAATAACTATTACAACAAATGTGTTGTAAATATTATAACTAGTTAATTGTTTAGTTTTGCTTTCGTCGTATAGAAGGCTAACCTATAATAATTCTTTTATTTTCAAATATGTTGACTTTATGTGGTTATATATTAAGGTTTTACTCTAAACAAGTCATTTCTAAAACAAAAAAGACAAAAAAGGCACTTAATAAAAACCTACATTTCTTAACATAGACTCATAAAGTACCCTTCTTGAAGTGGGATTAAATAGTTAGTTGTATATTTCTTACAATGTTTTTTAATAACAACCATGAGAAACAATATACAATTTTTCACCGTTATCACTATATCATACTTTAAAGAGAGATAGGTATATTCTAAAGCTGCAAAAGCAGATGGTTAAGACGGGTTCAAAGTCTTGTCCCATGGGGCACTGCAATGAGACAATTATTCCCTCTCCTTGTTAGTAAAATAGTAGCACAAGAGTTGGTGACGGGAAGTGATAACTAGCTGTCCTCCCTCAAGTCTCTCACTCTTAGATTAGAGACAGCTATCAAAATTAAAACCAAACGTGCCAAAACAACTAGTGAGAACAGGAATTATAGAACAGTAATCGTACGTAGAATGACACTGGTAACCCATGTTAAAAGCTTTTGGTACACTGCACTTCAGAATTATAGTTCTGAAAGAATGAACTTTATATGTTTGATGGACACCGAAGATAAATGTGTCCTCTTTACGTTCTATACATTTATATCTACTTTCGTTGGCTGAATAAAATGCGACATCACTGAAAAAATATTAAACGGTACATACATAGAAACTAAACCATGAACAAAATTAATGAGATGCAAATACTTGAAAGAGATGTTTTATTTAATTCAAGGAAGAAAACTAACTTTTATTACACGATAAAAATATTTTAAACTTTTCATTGCTCTTAGTGTCAACTAAGATATATGGGCTTATTCAATCCAATAATAACCAAGTTTTGTCGCTATTTTAGAGCGTGTGTCAGTATATTGTGATTTTGTACCGCATTTGGTATCTACTAATTTGATTTATATACGAAATGTTATTGGATTTATCGATGTAAATTGACATTAGTATTTAACAATAACAATGTTATTTATATTTACAGTTTCAACGGATCATTTAACAGCGGATGAGGGAGAACATCTACATATTACGTATAATATAATAAATCTGAATCTGTCGTGGTATCCTTTTCTTTGAAATGTGTTTAACTCTTAAATACGTTTATTATGAAAATAAAATTGTCAAAACAAGAACAAGAGTACCTTGTGATTTTGATAATCCACTTAATTATATGTTGTTGTTTTTTTCAGTATCTGAGTTACAGGGAAAAAATCCAGTTTATATATTATATAAAACAAAAAATTATTCCTCAATAAAAAATGTCAATGAAGAAAACAACCAGTAAGTGAAAATGAGGAATTTTCTAAATTACACGAATTTATTTGTTTTTTTTAATTTCGCGTAAAGTTATAGGAGGGATATTTGTGCTAGTCGTCCCTAATTTTGCAGTATAAGAGCATGTTTAGAGCGACAGGGATTCTAACTTGTGACCCTACGTTTACGAGTCGAGCTCATTAACCATCCAGCCGTGCCGAGCCTTATACGAATTCCTAATTTAAAATTATTAATTTGGTTTAGAAATTCATCAGACAGGCAGGAGCCATGGCTAGTGGTCACGTGTTATTAAAAAAAACTTGTTTGTTTGTTGTTAATTGCGAAGCTAAGCAGTGAAGCGTTTGCAATCTGACCACCGCAAGAATCGAAATCTGATATTTAATACTATTAAAGTAGTTCTTTCGTATTTTGTTTTACAGCAAAGCCAAATTGGGTTATTTTGCGTGTCCATCGCGCAAAATTTAACTCCCGGTTATGGCATTGTAAGTCCATAAATTAACCACTGTCTTATCAGGAAACTTAATGGTAGCTGCAACTTATAGTTAAAATTACTACACATAAAAAAATTTTCAACACTACACTAAATACACAAGAAGGTACAATTCAGTGTTAAATCTTTCTAAAAATGATGTTTTCGTTTACATGTGTGTTATTATAATGAATAAGAAAATATTCAACTAATGACCTGAAAGTCAGATGGACATTCAATTACAAAAATCGATGGTAAATATTAAAACTTGATAACGAGAGAAATGCAAAATGTATGATGCTGAATCTTTATATATTGAAAAAAGTTGTGGCCTAAAGTGTTAAACAGTGAATTGTTTTAACCTATTGTAAAAAATGTATATAAATATGTACTAAAGTTAGTGAGAAATTGTAGAAACACAGAAAGGACAGTAAAATAAATTTAATTGGAAAAATTTCTATCTTTGAGAAAGTACTTATTAGAGGTCCAAATTTAATGCATAGAAGTTTTGTCAACACACACACGAAATGAGAAAAGTAATTAAATTGTTTGTAGCTAAGTTATTTAAAATACTGTCATAAACTGTACTACAATAGTTTTGTTATAACTCGAGTGTAGTATATTTCTACTAATTAAGGTGCGACGTTTTCAGCCCAGTGATTAGTGAAGCACTCTTGTACACATGTAGTTTTATTTCCCTAAGGTCACTGTCATTACTGAGTTTAAAACGACTTTAGTGATATAAGTAGTACATGTTCTTTTGTAAAAACTGAAATGAAAACAATAGTATAGCTGTATAAATCAATATCAGATTCAAGTTCAGAAAAAAAAGGTAGTAAAGTATGTTGAACTCATTCTCAAGATGGCCAAAATTAAAATATAGGAACCAACATTAATATATGCACGTTATGTCAACACTGTAACAAAGACCATGAAAATAAACATTACTAATGTTGGCTGAGACGGTGACACTGTCTTCTAATTTAACTTACATTGTGTAAATTATTTCATATATGTTCTAAAATTGTTTTCATTTCAAAATATGATTTTTTTTAAAGCTCATTCGTAAATTTTCTCTTTCTGGTACTAATGCAACAAAATTATGAATTATTATACATTTTGATTTTTAAGCTATAGAAAGTTTACAAATACAAAATATTAAAATAATCATATCTTACTTATACTTTCAGGGTAATAATAACAACTAGAAAGAAAAAAACACTTATAATTTACACACACATAATGCTTTAAATGAAGATTTCTTTATTTATCCATGTAAGGAATTTTCCAGTTATAAAAAGTATCTTATTCTCCTTTTTATTATTTATAAGTAACGTGTTTAAAGTAAAATGTAAAATGACAATCTTGACATATAACAAATTGTCACATCAACGAATATGGAAATTAAAAGAATAATTAAATTGCTAGCCTTCTCTACTACGAAAATAAAATAAACAGCAAAACAAAATTAAACGATACATTTTGAGATTCACAATGTATTAGGTCATTTCCTTCGTCTGCACTTGAAATCATATTGTATACGAACTCCAATTGATATGACCTCGAATATGATCTTAGAGACACAACCGCAGAGTATGTAGAAAATTGCCCTTCGATACAACTAACAATCTTTTTCTACTCTCTGTCTGTTTATGGATTATTTGCCTGTCAATTGACTTCTGATTCGCTCTGTATAGTTCACCTTATCTTATTGTATTTTTAAAGGTAATTAATAACTAATAATAACTATTGAATTAACAAAGAGAATGCTCGAACATTACTGTCAATTAATGGAGAATTCACAATAATAGGCTCGGAACACAAAACGAAATAGGTAAGTTAATGGTTCAAAACATACATTATGTGACTACTTATCTATTAGTGGAATTGTGGTTAATTTAAACAGTATCGTTTTTCTACTTTAAGAAGCCAGACATGACCAGGTGGTTAAGGCGCTCGACTCGTAATCTGAGTGTCTCAGATTCGAATCCCCGACATACCAAAAAAGTTCGCCTTTAAACCATGGAGTCGTTATAATGTTCGATGAATCCCACTATTTGTTGTTAAAAAAAGTAGTCCAAAAGTTGGCGGTGGGTGATGATGACTAACTGCCCCTCTAATCTTACAGTGCTTAATTAAGGAGAGCTAACACAGATAAAATTGTGCGAAATTTAAAAACAAAGAAACTCTAGTTTAAGAACAAGCGCACCTGCGCGCCACATCTGACACAACAAATACAATGCTCAATGCTATAGAAACGTGAGCTATTATTTGTTAAAAAACGAAATTGTACACTTACTTGTGAAACGTGATAGGGTTTAAGTAATAATTAAAGACTTGATAACTGAAGTTAAATGAGGATTAAACACTCCAACCCTAGGTAAAAACGTTAATCAAACTTTATCTGTAAAGTCCTTAATGGAAAACAAAACTGAATTTGAATTAACACAGAATAATGTTTCGTACGAGAAAAATTAAAATTTTGAAGGATATGAAAATTTTTATTGATCACTGTATTACAAAACACTTGTGAATATTTATGCACGATGTTGCCAACAGTGTATTTAAAAAGTAACCAACTGTCCTTCTGAGTTAGTCTTAAATGTAAAAGAACCTTCATGACTGTTTGTGTATATCTTTAGAATAAAACAATATGTATAATATTACCATGTTTCATGTTTTATAACTGCAGGATATTTATGGTCCAATACATACGTATGTATGTATGTATTTGTTTTATTCTCCATGCTTAACTTGTAAAACTGTTTAAAATTACATGCTCTTTAGAGAGCTTTGTACTTAGGTTCGATGGTTCCGGGTATTTCGCGAAAACATTTACAAATATTCTTCGAAAGCGGATTACAAATTTGTGGTTGATTTAAATTAGAATATGTGAATAACTAGGCCAACTAATTAGAGTTTGTAACTTGGCTAAAAAAAGAAATTTGCATTATTGTGGCAATGATCCTTAAACGGAAAAATGTGCAGAGTAGTAGCTCAGACTTTTAATTTGTATTGCAACGATCTTATAAGTGTAGTCCAACAAGTCCACAGATTCGCTGGTTAATAACATAAATTTCGCACGCTTTGTAGTTGTAACCGTGGTATTATTGAGATATGGAATCGTATTCGTATATACGTCACTGTTTTTGTAGTAACCGATGAAACAGGTATAACTCTTATTCCTTTGAGCATAAATAAGTATTATTAAATTGTCCGTCATTTGTATACGTTAGTCACACCAAACATGCTCGCCCTTTCAGCTGTGGGGATGTTATAATGTAACGATCAATCTCACCATTCGTAGATAAAAGTGTAGCCGAAGTATTGGCGGTGGGTGGTGATGACTAGCTGCCTTCTTTCTTGTTTTACACTACTAAATTCGGGACGGCTATTGCATATAACCCTCGTGTAGGTTTGCGCGAAATTCAAAAAACAAACAAACAATTCTTTGAGAACTGGTTTTCATGGATCATGTAGGAAAATAATATATTGATTCCAACCTTGGCAGCAGTTCTATAGGAGCTTTGTTTACTGATGGAATACTTTCGCTATATCCTGTTTACTTTCTCAAGTGTTTCTTAGGGATACTTATTTTTCTCTGTACTGCACTTCATCCTTCAACATTCTTTTTGAAGTGTACCACTATACTTTTATTATTTGATAAAAATAATTTAATAAATTTTAATTTATCCCATTTTACTCAAGTCTGATATTTTTCAGTTTTCAATAGACTGTTTCTCACTCGACCTAGTCACCTGCGATAAAAGTAGAAATACTTTTTTCACATCCTGATTTATATAGCGCTTTCCTTTTTTGGGGTGCATACAAAGATAATTAAATTTTATGTTTTTCTTGTTTTTCTTACTTCAATGTATGTCTTAAAACCTCATATGTTGTAGTCTATCATCAGGTTCTACTGGAAACTGCTTTAATTCTTGCTGTTAATAAAAATTGTCGTTATAATGTAGAATGCTTTTAATAACAAAAAATATGTATATTTGATTACTAAGATTAATTTTCAAATAATGAAAAGAAATCAATTAGCACAAAGATTTATTTTTCTATTTTTGAACTTTAATATTATAGAATATTTGACCTGGGTCCATGATACAGAAATTATGTGTCTGTCACATTTAATGTCTTAAAATTGTGTCATATGTCTTTCAGAAGAGAAAACTCCACATTTGTATGAATTTTATTCACTACAACATAATTAAACTGCTTTGCGTATTATAGTGTATGAATATACTATGAGTTTTTTACGTTCTCGTAGTGTTGTAATATTTATTTTGAATTAATTATTTCTTCAGAATGTGTACAGGTTTCACATAAAACGTGGTTGAGAGAGTTGTTAATTTAATCATGTTTCCCGTTTCCTTTATTTAATTTTTTATTTTCAAAATCAGTTATATCCTTTTACTATGAGTACAACATTGCTATGTGTGACCTCATGTAAGCTAAGATTTAGTGTGTAATGTTGTTCACTGGTTGTTTATTTAATACCTATATCTTAAGGTGTGAGGAATGTATCCTCAGAATGACTTGTGAAATTTTAACACTAGTCGAACTCTACAGATAAAGTTTCTTCAAACATGCTGATCTATGAAAACCGATATTAGCTCAAGCAATATTAGATAAATTTGTAAAACATTGTATAAAGCCCTCTAACTAAGTCTTTAATTTGGTAAACTGGTTCATTCAGTGTTGAGTGTTTTGTTAATAAGTCATTTCCTTTATGACTTCTCTGTCCAGTCAAATTCTTACATTTAGCATAGTTATTAAATATTTTAAATATTACTCCATAGTTTTGTGTCTTCATCAAACCCCCTGTTTATCACATTTACCTGGTTAACTTTTTATATTAATTCAGTTCATCTAAATATGCCAATCTCATTTAATCTCTCTTTTCAATTCTGTGGTTCCACGTTTTGAAAATTCGCTTGCACAAAATGTTTTTTTTTTTCTTAAATGAATACGTTATAAAATATTGGGTAATTTTATATAAGATTATAAAAACCAAAGATTTTCCAATAATAAAAATTAATTTCAGATCTCTCACAACAATTTACAAAATATCCTGTTAATATAACTTCCAGTTCCGCAGAAAATTCTGTCAAACCTATTGTATTTTTTAATGTTCTTTAGGCATGGGAGTAATATTGTCCAACCCTCAACATTTAAAACATGCATGGATGATTGATTATAAAGAAAACAACAAATATATCTGACCTAAGTTCTATTGATAATTTTTCTAGCATGAAAATATTTTAGAGGTTTCTACAAATGACCTTAATGTCATCAAGTTAACTAATGTAATTCTTTGATTGTTTTTAATATTACATTTATCTTAAGGAATTAAAGTTGAGATGAAAATAATATTTATAACACAACAAATATTATCCTTTCACTCTTCAATAAAAACTATTTGTGCAAAAATATGAACTTTCTTCAATTTCTACTTGAGTTACAAATCACCATACCTAAATTTGTGATCCAAAGTGATATTTATACCTAACAAGAATATTCATCGTTTCAAAGCCATCATTTGCACAAAATTTATTAAGAACATATTTTGAATGACTTATTTTCTTCTTGCTGGCAGTAAAGCATGTATTGACCAAGTGACAGAACTCTTGATTTTGGGTCTGTTAAGCTGTTTCAAATGTCTGGTAAACCACAAAATTGTTTTCACTTTCTAGGGACGTTGGTAAGCTATAAGGCAAATTCAAATCACACTGTATATTTGAATAAAAATAGTTTTAAGTTGGTGGGGTTTATTAGCTGCCTTAACTACCTCTATATCTTCAAAATTATATTATAGATATTATAATCTTGTAATTTTATAACTGTTGCTTCCGAACTTCAAGTATCATTAATATGATTATTGGAAGAAAACTATACTAGAACCTTCTTACTAAACAATTTCAGTTATCTGCAATAATATTTTATTCTCCACATTCATAATATAAACTATAAACATTAACTTTCTACTCTCTATATATGTACTTGCTTCAGGCTTGCATTTACCAGAAACTGAAAAATAAATAACCCAATACTAGCTTCATAGTACCATTAGCAATGTCTACACTGCATAACTCGATTTCAAAGTAAATGCATAAGCTTCTCACAAGCATACCTTAAGGGAATTTTGTTTTTCATTTATTAATTCTTAACTAAAATAATAAGTTTCTAGTTTTTACACAGTAGCTAGTTTTATAACTTAATGAAGAAAGAAATACCCATACGGTTGTTGTTTATATTTTAATGAATTAAATTACATTCAAATATTTAGTTTATTACACAAAACAATATCATTCACAAATCAAACGATGTTTTGTACCTCTTATAATTTAACAGGCTTTCTAAAAGTTAAAAGTGTGTTGATAAAACTAGCTTTACCGGTTAAGCTGAGCTAAGCAATAGTATATGAGAATCTAAACATGAAATAATTCAAAACCAATTATGAGAACAAGCTAGCATTATTTTGACGTCTGTAATTTATGACATTCTATTTTTTATTATTATAAATGTAATACCAAACATCAGAAAGAATTAGAGACATTCTTTGAAAGTATGTGACAGAAGATATGACACGTGGGTTACACATTTTGGTTTATATCAACGTAAAAACAAAATGACTAGAAGCTATAAAGTTAAATTATATCTCAGTAATATCTATAATATAGGTTCATAAATCAAATTAAAACTCACAACTCAAATACGAGTGAAATGATTATCTTCGATGTGCAGCTCAAAGCAGACAAGAATCATGCCAAATATAAAACTTTTGAATTTATCTATGTATTTTCAATTATAATTAAACCTTATATCACAGTAATGACTTATGTTCTTTTAGTTACACTTTCATACTTACTGTATTAACATTTTTAGTTACACTTTCATACTTACTATATTAACACACAATTATAATAAAATAGTTTAATTAAGGTTTAAATATAACTCTTCAAAGACGTTATGACATGTAATCTTCTACCTTGTTGTATGCATACAAGTATTTGTTTTCAATCTCAAAACTCCATACTTTTACTTGTTTCCTTATATTCATAAATTGTTAATAGACGATATTCCATCATTTTAACTTGTAACAGCCCCAGAGAGCAGGTTTCACCTATCATAGTTGATATTTTTAAAGCTATGAATTTGCTTATTCTTACTTATATAAACGATATAATATAGAAAATTTTAATAACATTCAATTATATATTTAATACATACATTAACATTTTTAGGTCGAGTATTTAACAAGCTACATATTTTTACCTAATGTCACATAGTCAGTCTATTACCAACATTGAGATCAATTATATTTTTGTATTTTGTTTATCATACTAACTTCATATGGTCTCCAGTTAGAAACTAATTATATATGTATTATTTAAACCAAATTCTTTAGGCATGGAATTAATTTCATCACTGATAATTGGTATATATGTAAGAAATTATATTTATTTAGAAAAGCTGTAAACCTGCATTATGAAAATAATTTTCCTAATATAAAAGACCTTCAAACGTATAAATGACCTTAATGATAAATTTCATTCTAATGTAATATTCTAAAGTGTAATATGTGCAGTTCTTTGCCCATTAGTAGTATATACAGTTTCATGGTATTTTTTATTTAGATTAGTATATTACCAGTCTTTCTTGTTTATTATGTTAGGCGATAGTTAAATGTAGTGAAACATCTCTTTAAAATCTTGAAGAATAACAATATGAAGCAAAATAATTTGATTGCAAAAACAATGCACTTATATGTTCAAATTTGAAACTCTCTACATATATTATGTAATTTTCTTACATAATCAAAAGGAATGATGTGCACCAGCATTTATGATATATGAAATGTAAATTTAATTAACATATTGCTTTATATCTACTGTATAAATTAATAATATTGACCTGTTATATATGATTAGGTCAAGAAAGGATTAAGAGCAACTAATACCCTAAGCACAACCCTCTTGGCCCCTCCATTGTTCAACTGACATCACATTAAGACTCAATACGTGCTGAAAGTGAAATAAAAGTTCGATAATTTACAACAATTCTTTAGTTTTCTTCCACGTCAAACCCCAAAACTATATTAAATAAAAACTTTTATTTATTTAACAGATTGGGCACGGATCAAAATCAAGCAATCACTCAAGCCATTTATTTAGAAATGATCAGGAAAATTACTTCATTCATTAATGATAATTGAAAAGAATTATTTTTACTGTATATTTGTTTTCACTTTGAGTGAAAATTTTCACTTTGATATTCAGAAATTCACACTTTGATGTTAAACAAATGATAAAGTAACTCAAAACCTTTCATTCAAAAAAATTCTCATTTTTACATAAATAATTTCTCACTTTGAACTTAAAACCTGGTAAGTAAATTATTTATATTTACCTCAACATCTAATATGGCGTAACAAATCTGCTTCTATACTTAGCAGAGACAGGACATTCAGACTGTCTTTTTGCATAATTGTTCTGTAGGAAATTTAATATGCTTGAGTTGGGAAAATGAAAGTTCTACTATGTAATTTGTGACCATTAATGTTAAATATATACGCATGCAATCTTTACGTTGGAAATACACACTCAGTTTTGTCTTATGAAATTATTTTATAAAGATCAGCGTGACTGAATGTAGTTTTTACAGTTTTCGTTGCACTGAACTTATGGCGCAGGTATGATGTGAAACTGCTAAAGCTCGGCATAGAAATTAGTGTTTAAGTTTGTTGGGTAAGAATCAATTTGCTTTTGAGTACTCTGAGAGTACCTTTCAGTTTCAGATGATGAAGTGACATCATTTGGCACATTACTTAGAAAAGAAAATCTGTTTGCTATTTTTTGTACACCTCTACTCTTCTTCTCATCTGGGTTTCTAATTTGTCAACATTTGTGAAGAAGATGGTGATACGAAATTTATTTATGGCAATCAGATCTACTTCTTGTGCATATTCGTCATTGAGTACCTTCTTTCTGACACATTTGCGAGTTTGAGCTACATTGTAATCAACATCTGGTAGTATTTCTTTGCAACTACTTCAAATCTTTCAAAGTGCATAGTTGGTCAGCTAATGACCCGTACAGATCTGTACATGTTTTTAAGTTCGCATCCACATTTTGTAAAACTTGACTTGTTCTATGAAACGTTTGCAAAATCTTATCCTATATGATCAACATAATTACAAATTCTAGCTCTTGCATCTTGTTTGTAAAATTGTCTGCTTCTCTTCTAGCATCTTCCTTTTGGGACTGGTCTTCAACAAGATATTCTAAAGCTTCCAAAACCTTAAAGAAAGACTTTAAAATTGCTGTTGTTCCCATCCGGTATCAGAGAGGAATTTTAGTACACTTTCTCTTCCAAGACAAGCTTTAAGAATTTTCCACCAGCTTGATGTGGCTAAAAAAATTTATAGAGCAAATGCACTGTAGAGAAAAAAATTAACTGCCACTTGACAACAGTCAACAGCACATCGGCCCACCATATTTAGTGATTTGGCTGCACAAAGCACCTATATGGCAAACTTATTTTCTTCTAAAATCTTTTGCTGCATTCCCCTATAACGCCCAGATATGTTAGTAACATTGCCGTAAGTGACCCTTACATTTTGAAAAATTAAGTTTGCAAACTTCACGTAAGAACTGCAATACCTGGTTTGCCATTTCCTCACCCTGTATGGCTTGTTAGTTTCAGAAAGTTTAAAAAAGTGTTTAATAGGCTGCTTATCTTTTAAGTATCGAAGTGCAACATTTAACTGATCTATATGTGATAGGTCTGGCGTCTATTCAACTAACAAGCTAATATAACCAGAAGAATTTACTTCATCAACAATGAACACGTGGACCTTTTGAGCCATTAATTCAATGAGTTCTTTACAGGTAATTTTTGGACAAGAAAGAAGCATATCCTTTATCAGAGTTTTCATATTTCGAAATGTGCCCTGCTAAAAATGGATCAAACTGATTTATGAGATCAAGTGGCACTAAAATTTCCATTCTGCAGTGAACCAAATTTTAATCTATTCCTCAAAAAGCCACGCCACGTTCAACTAACCTATAAGTAACAGCTATTACACACTCCTACATATGATCCCATTAATTGCACCCTTCTTTAATTTGTTTTTTTCCAATTCTTGTCACAAGCCGAAACTTTGACTGCCAGTTAAGTGTGTAAGCATAGAGTCTCCGTGAGTAGTGCGTCTTTCATGATGGTCAATTACAATAGTGTTTTGCCAATCAATGAATCGTTCTCTATCAAAAAAACGCGAGGAAAATTTAGGGGCATAAAGTTCACAAAGAAAGCAGCAAACTGATATGGTGATTGTGAATACAATAGCCACTCTCTGTTGTATTGCTCACCATTGGCTTTTAATCTAAAGAAACGTTTTTGCAAACAGTACTTTTTTGGTTTGCCACTACTGAAAGTCCGGCAAGATTTCCCAAAGAACCCTTTGTGGTTTTGATAGTCAGTGGGTCCAAAAGTAATCCAATAAGTCACATCAGCAGCACAGAATTCGAGCCAGAACCCTGGATCTTTTGCTTTAGTTTCATCATCTTTTGTTGACTGAAGCATTTTACCGTACTTCAGTAGATTTTTATTTTCAGCAATTATTTCAATTCAGATTGTCTTGAAGAGCAATTTGCATTAACATTAACACTAGAGATATGAAGAAAATATACAGGCAAAATCAGAATTGTGCTAGTTGAATCAGCCTGTGACACCTCAACGTCATCGTAATGTTCGGACCTTGAAATGGACAAAGTGGTACTTGTAGGTGTGAGCTTGGTTCAACTTCAATCTTCTCAGAGTGATATACAGTACAAGTGACTTCTCATGGTGGATATGGGTTTTGATTTGGAAGGTCATGTTCTGTTCGTGGAATGAAACAATTAATCAGCTTTCCAGTCTTGCATAGCTATTTGTTGGTTCTTTTTTGCGAGTTTTCTCTTCTGTGCACCACTTGATTGAACATGTTTCATGTTACAGTGTGTAAAATACAGAAACACAAAATAATATGCATCATATATAATTATAATGATTAGAGAAACTGAAATTCACGGAGGAAAACGTTCGTAAGACAGTCAAACATACAAAACTTAAGGTCTACATTTAGACAAAGATTGTCAAAAAGCTCTCCTAGGATCAAGGTCTATCAGCACTTAAACATAAATTCATAAATACTTTTATTGATTTTCTGCATTTTGGTTGTTAAAAACTATTCGAGACCAGTCTCGAAACGATTCGAATCAAATTAGTTTCAGTCATTGCAAAAATTTCATGAAGGTTGTTTCTATGTTAGCTGCAGGCAAGAAGCAATGTAAATGGTGATATGAAAATCCATTATGAGCCAAAAATTATTCCAAAACAATTTGTGATCAATACTGTAGTAGTCTCTATACATAATGATCATTCTCTACTGGTACACATATATAACATACAATCAAATGTAAACAGTACTGCACATTGAACTACTAAATACTGGGTTAGGTCTAAGCTAGAGTACCTTAATCCTAAACAAATATCTGAAGAATGAGTTGTAACCTCAGCTTTGAGCTCAATTTTTACCTGGGGGCTTTAGATGAACCAACAAATCATACATCAAAAAATAGGCATATATCTGAAACTTTATTTGTATGTGAACGCAAATTCAAAACAACGGCCTTAAATTGGGAATAGTCCACATCATTATTAAAGGCTAAAGTAGCGTTACCAGTTACACTGAACTAGTTAGAGTATTTAGGCCTAACGTTCTCGTCGCTCAGTTCTCTGATAACAACACTAACATCAAGCCTCATGCTAAAACATTGCAACTGAGGCCACTAACGTAAAGCCTGGTACGCAGAACTAACCTTCCTCACATGAACTTGTTCAATTCATGCACTGTTACTGACAATCCTAAATTAATTTTGATGATTTATCGGTTCTTTACAGTATCTTTGTATGACCACGGTACTGAACTATTTCTAGTAATATACCGTATACATAACAAGTTAAGAATCATGTTGTCGCACATGTCGATGTCTTGCGCAATTTGACTTAAAAGATCGAATTAGCGTCTTTAGACTGCTTCAATCAGTCAATTGTTTTCCCAGATTTTCAGAAATATAAAAGAACGCATACTGATCAAACTTTATGGCCCCTAAATAGTTGAATTACACCAAAAAGTTTGTCGTCGTTGTCTCTGTGTTTCTGTCTCTGTTTATTCGTTCGTGTCATAAAAAATATCACCAGAAGGCCAGGCCAGTTTGGGTAATTATGACGTCAGATAGGTTTGTTTGTTTGTTTGTTTTGAATTTCGCACAAAGCTACACAATTGCTATCTGTGCTAGCCGTCCCTAATTTAGTAGTGTAAGACTACAGTGAAGGCAGCTAGTCATCACCACCCACCGCCAACTCTTGGGCTATTCTTTTACCAACGAATAGTGGGATTGACAGTCACTTAACATTCTGACGTTATAAAAGGCGATCATGGTTAGTGTGATGAGAATTCGAGCCCGCTACCTACAGATTACAAGTCGAACGCCAGGTATTTTGCGCCCGCGTCGCGCTAAACATGCTCGCCCTCCTAACCGTGGGGGTGTATAATGTGACGGTCAATCCCACTATTCGTTGGTAAAAGAGTAGCCCAAGAGTTGGCGGTGGGTGGTGATGACTAGCTGCCTTCCCTCCCCTCTAGTCTTACGCTGCTAAATTAGGGACCGCTAGCACAGATAACCCTGGAGTAGCTTTGTGCGAAATTCCAAAAACAAACTTTAAGATCAAACATCATAACATACGATTATCTATTACCTGAATTTTTAACATTTTGTACTGCTCTTCACAGTAATCTTTTGTAAATCAATAACTTGTAACTTCAGATACTTTTCGAAACTTTAGTCACTCGTCGAGCCAAATAAAACGTTTTTTAACGATGCAGTGTAAAGTCCAACACAACAGACAAGCACAATTACAAAAAAATCGACTGAAATTGAGTGTGGCGGTTAAAGAGTTATGGGCATAATAACCTGGGGAAAACTCTAAGGTGCCTTAAGCACGTGCTTATTTTACTTAATGGTTAATCCAGGGTTTGATAAGGACATATCAGATGTCCTGTTCACACCTGCATACAATTTTTTTAAACCTGAAGATTAATAAGAATTATAATTCAAGTATTCTAATATGATAGTTTCATGTTTCTTATTTGTGACTGCTATGGAGTAACGAAATCATACTCGTAGTTCGGTATTGACTGTTCTGGAACAGTTGAACTAAATGTTTAATTTTGCAAACGTGTAGATGTATTTTTAAATTCTTTGCCATTTGCATATGCTCCTTGAATTTATGTTTTGTTCGTTTTAGAACAAAGCCACACTAGGCTATTTGCTGTATCCGCTGCGTGGAATTGTACCTCGGGTTTTAGCACTGTAAGACTATAGACATACCGCTATTCCTCAGGAGGACTGCATTCATACGTATAATTATAATTAAGCGAAACTTCTGTAAAGTTTTTGGAAACATTAATTTGAAACAATGTTACTGAGAAAGAATTTGGAATTTTATCATGAGAAAAAGTAGAGTTAATTTTTAGTACGTCGTGCTAGTTTTGAAAACGTCTATTACAACTACATACTGTTAGATTAGTCTATAACTTTATTTTTTGAGCTTTGTATCAAAATTACAATAATGGGAATTTTGTGAAGATGAATTTCAGAAACTCACAAAGTTTGCTGCCAAATAATATATTATTTTTCTTATTCAGCAATTATATCTATGGGCAAGTTGATGTGCATGTATGCGAACTAGATAATCTCCGTCCATTTCTATAGCCCGTTTAATTTCAACATGAGAGATATTCATTTAAATAATCCATTTATTCATGCATAAAGTTTTAATGGACTAATTGACCAAATTATTTCTGGTAAGAACGACGTTGTTGAAAACCTTTAGTCTTTCATCATTAGGTATAACTTGGATATATTAAAATTATTTTGAAGAAAAAACAAATAATACCATTTACTTAAAGTATTTTCAAAAACATTTAGTAATAGGATTAAAAAGTCTTAATTATTTTTTCTTGGCGAATTATTTTTAAGAAATAAATTAGTATCTAAACAAGTTGTGAACTATTAAATACACATAAAATTAATACATGTAAAAAGAGACACAAGTAAACCGAAATTGTTGTTACTTATAAAAAGAAGATATGGCGACTTTTCAAAAGTGCGTTGGCTGCGTATGTCTGAACGAAACAGTGATTGTGTTATATTAAAACGATTTTAAATACGCATATAAGCAACCTACTTGATGTCACCAGCAGTTATAAAATCACGATGAAATAGCTGATGACAACACTATATCAAACCTTCTTGGGTGTCCGTAAGCACCAAGATAGATAGATCCACTAAATAATTGAAATTTCGTGCAACTTAACTGCAGGGTAGGTCTGGATTTAACTAGATGACCACAGTTAAGATCATAGAGTACACAGACAAGACACGAGGAATAGAAATAATCTTTAATTAGAATACAAAACATTAGATTCCTGTTTATCACAGAGTAACTGCAAAACCAGGAAAATATACCAAGAAACATGTTCTTCACTAAATATTTAATCCATTAGAAGAAGGTCGAAAAGGGAATTATATTCCATGCAATATCCGTCTTAGCAACGGATTATTTAACATGTATGGCACAGCGTTACGTCTGTGGACTCATAGATATAAAAACCAGGTTTCGAGTTCCATGATAGGCTGAGCACGAATAGCCTTTTGTGTATCTATGTTTTTAATTACAAAGAAAGAAACCTGAACAAATATTTGGGTTTTATGATATTTCTCCTGGCATAAGTTACTAGAAATAAACTGCTCAAAAATTAAAGGGACATGTTCATCTTATGTAATCTATCTCAGTGTTCCAGATGTGATAATATTTTTTTTAGGTAATTTTCCACATTTCAGTTCCACCAGTATCCATTTTTAATGCGTGATATACGGTAAAACATGAAGAATGGTCCGGCATGGCCAAGCGTGTTCAGTCGTGCGACTCGTAATCTGAGGGTCGCGGGTTCGCATTCTCGTCGCGCCAAACATGTTCGTTCTTTCAGCCGTGGGGGTGTTATAATGTGGAAATCAATCCCACTATTCGTTGGTAAAAGAGTAGCACAAGAGTTGGCCTTGGGTGGTAATGACTAGGTGCCTTCTCTGTTGTTTTACATGCTAAATTAGAGACTTCGAGCACAGATAACCCTCGAGTAGCTTTGTGCGAAATCCAAAAACAAACAAACAAGAAAAAATATTTTTTAAATTACCAATATCTCCAAAATTGATATGCCATATAAAAAAAAATACTTTATACAGTTAAGATGTGTTTATTCAAAAGTCTTTATTCCTTCCTCGTCAAGGAAGTCCATTCACAGTGTGCCGACATGGGCTCATGTGTTATCCTGCATGAGAATGAACCCATCGCCGACAGCACCAGCAGAATGCCTCACAATTGGTTCCTGAATTTGGTCTCTATATTGTCGTGCGTTTAAAGCACTCCTGTCAAGTAGGTCTATGCGGTCACCCAAGCATATGGCGTCCTGAGGCGTCCTTCGTGCAGGCGATTTCGAACTGTTTGGGTCGATATTTGAGTATCAATGAAATGACGAAGATCATTTCGCCGTGATCGATCCGTAGCTAACCTGTCCCGCAAAGCTTTAGTCACGATGTAGTGTTCCTCTCTGGCTGTTGTGCAGGGACGACGGCCTTGACCTGGTCTTCTGCTATAAGAGTTTATCCCCTGGTAGCGCCGCCAAAGTCGATTTACAACACTAGGTGACACACCGACTCGCTGTGCCACCCTCCTTTGAGTTTGGCCATCCTCCTGCATCTGGACTGCCCTGGCAACCTCGTTTTCTGTGACATGGCGCCTGACTGCTTGGGTACACACTAACAAAACCAACTGCAAAATATAAATGTTGGTGTTTGTTTCTGGAATAAATAAGGAATGCACATTTTTACCTCGCAGCTTTATATAAAGCATCTTGAATTGTATTCTCTTTGAGTGAGGTGAGTTTCGTTTGAGTTGCTTCAAACTTCACTCGCAAGCTTAAAAATACACTTGTAGACGAACGGATATGTTTTTCTTACATAAATTTAGCTATGGCAAAATATAGTGAAATATGTACTTGTTCCTTTCCTTTCTTTTGAGCTGTTTATATTGAGGATTTGTTTATTTCAGTGTTATTAAACAGAAAGCTACAAGTCCACAAACATGCAACTAGGGAGCTTATATATATCAAGGAAACAGGAAGACCACTTAGAATACATTTATGGTATACATTCGTGCTGCAGCATTGGCTAATGTGATAATAATGCTGTATAAACATATTTCATAAAGAAATATTACGTACTGAAATCTCCCGCTGGTACAGCACTAAGTCTACGGATATACAACGCTAAAATATGGAGTTCAATTCACCTCGGTGGACTCAGCAAAGAACCCGATGTGGCTTTGCACTGAGAAAACATACACACTTGCCAGAGTATTTTAATTTACTTACTATTAAAATAAAAAAATAAATACGCCAGTGTCTTCATATGAAGTACAAGTGATCTCTTCTGATTGTACTTTAGAAACAAGTTACAACATTTCTTATGTTCACGTAAAAACCGACAGAGATAAAATCAATGCACTTATCCACTTATTAGGTAAGTACTCAGCTTTCAGGTATACACATAGTTACTGTTTACAAAAAAAAACCCATACTGGATAACGTAACCACAAGTTTGTAGCATTCGTTTTCAGCTGTAGTCTAAATTGAACAATTTACAAAGTTCCCGAATTAAGTTTATCCTCTGATGCTTTTATCTTAAACATTAATTTAAACAAATGTTCATACTTGTGTTTGAAAATATTCTTTGTAATCAATAATTTTAAAAATACATTTGCAATTTCACTTTTTCAGTTGACTGCAGCCAGCTTTTCCATGCTGACAGTTCTTCTGATACAAATAGATACATATGCTGAAAATATTCACATGAATTTCAGCTTCCAGGAAAATTGAATCTAGTGGGAGAAGAAATGTAAATAATAGCGCACACTTGTTCAGTTTTATCGTTTATTATATCAACTATAGGCATTTATACTCAAACATTATCAGTACAACAATTTAATATAATGAATCTTCTAGAAAATAAGAAAAACAAACAGCGAAAGAAATAAAACATGTCAAGTTCTTTCGCCTTTTTGATCTGATAACTATTCATATCTGGATCAAACATCTGTGCGAAATACTATAGAGTTGGTGTCTGTATCAATTCAGTTTACTAGCTGTTTGATCAATGTATAGAGACACGTTTTAACTCGAATGTAAATTGTTAATATGTTAATTATAATTTTCACATGTCTTTCAACCATTATAACTCATACATCTACCGAAATACTTGTTCATATTCCTCACTCATCAATCTCTATGGTAATAGCAATGTTCATCTTATGCTCTACGTTTTCTTGTTCTTTCTGAGCCATTGGTAAAAATCAAGTCTTTCCTGCATTGCTGTATGGGAAGATATAAGCAGTTAACTTTGTGGTTATCCAACAAACCACAATAAAACTATACACTTTGTCCATTTTCATTTTGTGTTCGTGAGGTTTCGATATTATCTTTACTTTTGACAGTGATAAATTGTTTCCTGAATTTTGTTTTATATTATTGTGACATAAATTAACGAATTTTACTCACAAATTTTAAACATATGTTTTTATGTATCGATCTTTTGGAAATTGCGTTCAAACATCATTAATAATTCCATCATGGTTACAGTGAATTATAAACTTTCATAGAGAGACTGAGAAAGTGTGAATTATAAATATTTATGTAACAGTTGCAGATGACAGTTAGTGTCAAGCAGAGGTGTCGCTAGGCTGTGAAACATGAGGGTCCGTACCCTGAATAATCAGATGATACAATGAAAACTCAAAAGAGAAAAATGAGATCTTACTGAAACGCCGAAATTTCCCACCCCTAGATGCTCGAGTCCACATTTCTTTAATCAGCTATCGACATGTGATCTCAAGATATTATAAAGTTTGTAGTTAATTGAATACTAAAGTGGTTTGATAATACGTGTCAGGTGAGAATAATTATGACGTATTATATAAAATACTTGTATACACATATCTGTTTTTATTATTTGTAACAACACCATTACTGAGATTTATCTCTCTATATATATAAGCGAACAATGAATGTCTTAACAATTTTCAGGTATAAGTTGAAACTATACACTTTTATACTCAATTACAGTTTATAATATGTTTGTGATAAAGCAGCCTCTTCCTTTTTAATTTTATAGTGTTTTACGAAAGTTTTTTCTTCATAAAAAGAATGTCCTCTTCATGAAAATTATTTTCTTTGCAAGTCAGAGATGAATGCAGAAAACCCTGAAAAAATGGACTAGCTGAGAGAATACATGGAATCAATTTATAAAGAAAAGTCAGAATGTGTTGGTTTTGTTGTATTATAATTAATATTGTTTCCGTATTTCATTATATTTTGATGAACAATGAGTTTCCAACATAAATATGTTAACATTAGAAAACAATTACAGTTGTAGAACTATGTGATTTTAAATAAATGTCATTTCCTATTTGTGATCTCCATTTTCCGTTCTTGTATTAAGAGTGTTAAATACCTTATTTTTATAAGTAGTGAATGTATAAACAAAGATATGGAAATGGTAATTAAAATTTAATTGATATTGAAGTTAACTTGACGCTTTAAAGAAGTATCCTTAAAATCAGAGTCCCATGGAGGATCAACGATTGAGATTGAGGACTTTTTAAGCTAAAATATGTGGTTCGATTTCTTACTGTAAGAAAAACACATGTAGAATATTGTATGATTAAAACAAACGAACAACACCGCAAATAAGTGTGTAAAGAAAAGTCAAATGAGACATAAAAGTACCTTAAAACCTTTTCCATCTTTTAAGACTAGAAAATTAAGATGCAACGTTTAAAACTTAAAGTTCCAATGTGTAGAAACAAAACATCTACAATTTGTAATTGATATTTAATAAAATTTAAACTAAGAGAAGAAAGTCCTGTCAGAAACAATACTGATGAACGTTTCATCATAGTGTTATATTTAAACATAACTCACATATCTAGAATGGTGCAAAACTACAATAAATTTATTTTCTTTATGTTTGAATTACACTGCGTAACAAAATTTTTACTTCTTCTTGTTTCTTGGTTGAAAGTGTTATTATTCAATTGCTTATGACTCGAGCAAATGCAGAAGACCTACTTATCTCTTCAAATTTTGCTTTTATGACTTGGGTAATGAAATTTTCAAATTTGTCCATTTTTCAAAACTTTCCAGGTAGATTCAGTGCTCAGTAGCTGAAAGAGAATTTAAGTGAACCTCACTACACTTATACCTTATTACAACATTCGTAATGGTGGGATAGTAACCAAACTTTCTCTTTCGATCAATAACTTTTGGATTGTATTGCTCTTCCTGTTTTAAGAAATAAATCATGGCAAGACACACGCTGGCTATTACATAGGTCAGAAATATTGTTTCGAGGAAAAACTGCTACCTTCTTACAACCAGATATAAAACTGTTATTTGTGAAATGTGGAAATAATATATGATTATAAATCGAATTCACTTTTGAGTAGTAATTTTCCTTTCTATTATTTCCCCAATATACGTGTGGTTTAAAACAGAATAATACTGCTTTTATCTTAGCAATAACACACTCGATAATAGGAATTGACTATTTAAATAAGGTTAAAACTCAACTTTGTCAGTTATTAAAGTCAGTATGTAAGCATCCAAAATTAAAATATTAAATGCATCAGCCATTTTTTCTCATCCAGTTCCTATATACCAAATACAATAGTGCTGAGTAATAACCACATATTTTCATAACATAATGTAATTTAAAAAAATAAAAGTACAATTATCACTCCAGTTTACAATACTTCGAAAACAAGTTTTAAAATATAATTAAACATACCAATTATAAATATAATTTACAATATATTTTAATTGTTATGGGATTATTTCTTTTCGTTGAATTGAAAGTTATAATTTTATATGAATATTTACTAAAATGTTTAACCATTTTACATCATATTAAATTATTGCAAAATATAAATATTTTTTCTTTGTTTTTTTAATTTCGCGCAAAGCTACTCCAGAGCTATCTGCGCTAGCCGTCCCTAATTTAGCAGTGTAAGACTAAAGGGAAGGCAACTGGTCACCACCACCTACCACCAACTCTTGAGCTACTCTTTTACCAACGAATAGTTGGATTGACCGTCATATTATAATGCCCTCACGGCTGAAAGGGCAGGCATGTTTGGTGCGACCGGGATTCGAACCCGCGACAGTGGGATTACGAATCAAACGCCTTAACAAGCTTGGACAAATTATTTTTGTTGATATTGTTGTTTAACGCAGTGCCACGTAATTGTACGTTTAACCTTATCACCTTACCTCTTCACAAGCACTGGTAAATCACTTCATCCAGTATATTTTCTGGGTCCTCTTTCTCTCATGAGACGAACCAGCTTTCATAAAAACATTTTATTAAATTACAAAAGGAATGACTTGTGTTATTACAAACTTATTATAAATTATTTTCATGAATAGAAATGTATAGCTTCAGCTTATACCAGAAGTTAATATAACACCCAGATGAAAATATGTCTGTGAAAATACTCAACTTAGTGTAAAGTACAGTTCAGTAATTATGTGTGTGGCAAAACTTTAGTTTTTCATTCAAGAGTTTTGTTGCGTTATTTTTTACTGATGAAGTACGGATATGAAAGAGAAAATTTATTCCATCAATACGATTAAATAACATTTATACATCAATAAATTTGAAAATGAACTTACTACATACGAGGGCTGTTCAAAAAATACGCGGACTGTTTGAAATGCGTGGCTCCAGTTGGTTCCAGGGGAATCCGCTTGGTGTCGCTAGGATTGCACGGATCATCTGATTACGACGCCATTTCTCGATTGCAGATATCTTTATTTGTGTATTAGCTACGCGGTTTTAAGTGAAGTGAGATTTTTCGTTTGGCGGATTTTAGAATGAATGACTGAAGGAGCAACGACTTGCTGTGAAATTTTGTGTTAAACTTGGAAAATCTGCGACTTAAACCTTTGCTATGTTTAACACGGCTTACGGTGACGTTGCTATGAAGCGTATGGCATGTTTCAAGTTGCATGAACGTAGGAAATTGAACTACATATTTCAGCTTAAAATTCATGATCCTACTCGCTGATCCACCAGGGGACTCTGACTTTTAAGATAGTTCTTTCGTTCGTCAAATTAACCAAAATATAAATTTAATTTTCTTACGAATTGCTTATTTTTGAAAGATGTGTGACATTCTTCATGCAAATGTAAAGTTAGAATCCATAACTGATAAACATAAAATTAAATTAAAATTACATTGGTGAACACTTGTAATTTGTTTCTAAAATTAGCACATTTACGTTATGAACACGATGTTTACCAAATTACAGTAAATTATCGAAACAGGGTAAATCATAATACGACAAACACGAACCCAATCAGACTTTTTTTTTAATTTTAGAATTTTGAGTTAAACTTTGAAAATCTGCGACTGAAACTTTTGCTATGCTTAACAAAGCTTACAGTGATGTTGCTATGAAGCGTACGGCATGTTTCAAGTGGCATGAACGTTTTAAGGATGGTCGTCAGTCCATTGAAGATGATGATTGTCCTGGACGTTCTTCCACGTCAACTGACGACCCACACGTCGATAAAATCAACACCCTGGTGTGGGCAAATCGACGTCTGACTGTCAGGGAGCTTGCTGAAGAGTGTGGGAAATCAGTTAGATCTTGTTACGAGATTTTGACCGAAAATTTGAAGATGAACCGCGTTGCTGCGAAATTCAGCCCTCCGAACTCGTGAGTTTTTGGCCAAACACTCGATCACTGTTCTTCCCCACCCCCATACTCACCTGACCTTGCTTCTTGCGATTTTTTCTTGTTCCCCAAACTCAAAAGACCCTTGAAAGGAAGAAGATTTGAGACGATTCCCGAGATTAAGGCAAATGCGAAAAAAAAGCTGGAGGACATTACAAAAGAAGCGTACCAGGACTGTATCAACAAGTGGAAACACAGTTGGGATAAGTGTGTGCGTTGGGGAGGAGAGTACTTTGAAGGGGTCCCAGACCTGTAACTTCTAAATAAAGTACATTTTGTTTTATGACGTCAGTCCACGTATTTTTTTAACAGACCTCGTATTATATGTGAACCTATATACTTTCGTCGACGTCAAGGTTAAGAGCACAACGAGAGCTACAAACAGAACTCTCATCATAATAAATATTTCAGTTTATAAGGCCACCTTTATATCATTCATCAAAAGCTTTCAGCTAATAATTTGAACTACCCTGTAATTAAATTGATTATTCACTTTTTTCGGATTGTTCAAATTGCGTTTGGTTAAAACCAATAACAGTACGATTACACTAAACAGAGGCACATGGATCCCTATAATTAGATCACGTGACTCGAACTGTATTTTCTTTTCTTGTGGAAGCTTTCCTTTGTTATAGCACATTGTCAGTATTACAGGTTGTATTTACAAATACATCTATTATAATAAAATGTAGTAGATTGATATTACATATATTCTAAACTCACAGATTACATAAAGGTTTTAGAATAGAACATTATTAAAGTGTTTAATGATCAACTAATAACTTAAATTGTTGAGCAAGACTAAAAAAAGATGTTTATCTGCTGAGATGCTGACAGAAATATTCATGTGTTTCAGTTTTAATATTTTTGTGTATTCTCTTGTTTTTTTCATTCGTATTTATTCGTGAAAAAGACAAATATGATTGATATAAGTTTCAATACATAAATAATTTATATCATAGAAAATTTCAAGTTTATGATACCACACCAAAATATCTCCAAACGTACTGCGTTCTTTGTGTGTTGGGCCAGATAATGCTTAGTAGTCAGCATTAGAGTAGTAACACCGTTAAATATATTTCGCATTCTCAGGTAAAGAACATTATAGAAGTGACTGAAAGTGCCACAACAACACAGCGCTTACAGACATCACACAAAGTTTAAATGTAGTTTTGTTATCAGCTATCTCGTCATTATATTATAACATCTATTAGGGTCAAGTAAATTGCTGAAATACATATTTCAAATGATTTTAATATAGTGTAATCAATGTTTCGTTCGAATATACGCATCAAACGCAACTCTGTATAGCTGCCATATTTTCATTTTGCTACACATCAACAATTTCAATATACTTTTTCTCTTTTAAAGGTAATTAAATTTATTTTTATACAATAAGTATATTATAATTTGGTACAAATTTCCAAAAGAAATAATTAAAACATTTAAATTATATTACTACATAATTTTTTAGAATACTTTCGTAAATAAATGGTATAACATGTTTCTTTTCAAAAAGTAATTTTAGTATATCACAAGTCAACCTCAATAATAAAGACTGAAGGCCTCCATAAACGTCATTTCTACCTGAACTACTTTTGCCCATTCGTCTACTAAAACTTTATCTATTGAGAAAGGCATCGTTTAACTAAGTATTTGTCATAGTGAAACGGAAACATATTACAAAGACGATATTAACCTAGTTCCAATAGCAAATTATCAGTTGGTCACAGACATCATTGCTGAATAATAATAATAATAAAAGATGGCGTGGTAGCAAAATTCGTGGGTGACTGAAACACATGTTTAGTGAATCTACTTTCGTTACTGTAGGCCCGGTATGGCCAGGTGGATCAACCCGACTAGTAATATGGGGGTTGCAGTTTGGAATCTCCGTCACACAAAACTTACTCGCCCTTTCAGCCGTGGGTACGTTATAATATTATGTTCAATCCCAATAGTCGTTGGTAAAAGAGTAATCCAAGAGTTGGCGGCGGCTGATGATGATTAGCTACCTTCCCTCCTGTCTTACACTTCTAAATTATGGACGGCTGGCACAGACAGCCCTCGTGTAGTTTTGTACGAAATTCAAAAATAAACAATATGTTATTATAATTTGAACAAAAGTTCACTAAATATATTTTATGGTCTCATCCAACAGCTTGTAGTTGCAATGGGTTATTTTCAAAACTAACGCAATATCCTTACTAATTAAATTTAATTGCTTATCTGATAAAATTCAAAACTCTATCACAGTATCATAATTTCTAATTAATGTTGCCAAAACCTCGCCTATTCATGATTATAAATGTATTACTACACTCCCCTTCGTGAAATAGCAGTAGTCTACTGTCTTACAATGCTAAAATCTGATGTTTGATTCCATGCAGTGATCACAGCAGATAGCTTACTATGGCTTTGTTCTAACACGAAAAAAACATAAATTCGAGAAAGGTACACAAATTATACATAGTTTTAGTAATATTTGTGTACGTTGCAAAGGAATAAATTTGTTTCAACTATTACTTTGATAAAGGATTATAGAAACCAAACCATCATCACCAATCCGTGAATAAGATTTCGTCACTCGACAACAATCACAAATATAAAGCATGAAACTATTTTATTAATGACACAGCTACAATGAAACTCAGATATTTTCATGTAGTCATGTTGTCTTTTCAAGAAATAGTTTCTTGTAATTTGTGTTAAAATCACAAAAGCATTTAATTTTTTCACTTACAACTTTTAATTTCAAATTTCTAACTGATATATATCTGAACAATATATACATGTATCTATTTTTGTTCAATCTGGAAAAAACAAACTTTCTGTTAATATTTGTTAGACATGTATTAACACGAATACAAATACGTTTTAATAACAAAAATTGCTTGAAACAGCTAATATTCTCTCCCAAGTCAATCACATTTTGGAATTGTATTGGATTAAGCAGAAAGCTACACAATGGCATGTCTGTGCTCTGCCCAATACAGGTACCGAAATCAGGATTTTAAAAGTGTGAGTCCGCAGACATACCACTCTGTCATTGGATGCCCACCTCTTGAGACAGAATGGGAAGAATTTCAAGCTGTCCCTGTGGTAAACAACATTGTGCAACAATTTCTTTTTTACATTTTCTTGTTTCTGGGCAGAAAGTGTTACATCCCAATTTATTATGCCTGAAGTAAATGGAAAAGACCTATTTTTCTCTTCTAACTTTGCTTTTGTGATCTAAGAACATATAACGAAAACATAATAGGTTAAACATTTGGGAAATGATGTGTGAAAGAGATTTACATTACAGTTTCAAATCTCGAAAAACTATTCACTTCTAAAGAATTTTGTTCATTTTTGTATAACTTTAGTATAAATACATATAAATCTTGATTCATATGTTGTTTTACTCAGACCTAATGTAAATAAAAATTTGAAAGTTCGCTTGTTTTTATATTAAAAATAGCTTAATTTCTAAATTTCATTATCCACGTCACAAAAGCAAAGTTATAAGGGAATAATGGCCATTTTCTGTACTTTTACATCCTAAGCAATAACGAATCACACATACTATCCAGCAACAAAACTTGTTTTATACAATGTAATGTTAGAGAAGTTTAAGATAAAGAGTGATGACATGAAAAAGAGATATGGGGTATTTTTGAAGCAAGTTGAACCACACCAGATATAAAGTATTCTCAAACAGTATTTTAGTCTGTTACTGGATATTAAATCAATGGAAGTGAGAAGTGGGGAAAGAAAACCATGTTGAACCACACTAGACGTAAAGTATTCTCAAACAGTATTGTAGTTCGGAATTTGATACCAAATAAATGGAAGTAAGAAGTGGAGAAAGAAAAACAGTAATGAAAAGATGCTCATAGTAAAAACCAATCTTCTGAAAACACAAAAGAACGGGGAAAATAAATAAAGAGTCCAGGGCCTAAGTTTTCGAAACATGAATCTCAAAGAGACAGATCGGAACTAAGAAGATAAAAGGCTCATGGGTGAGTGTCTCACAATGAAACGAGAGGAAGAAAACATAAGGGATGTCTAATAAAAGATGAAGACAAACTTACAAGTAAGAACCAGCTTAAGGATGTATAAAAAGATAAATTTTATTTTGTCTATAATTTAGTGAAACAATTAGTGTATAACTTAACGCACATGATAACCCACATATAATACACAGGTATTAATTTTAGTACTGTTCATTACTTTGAGTTGTAAAGCTTGATCGAGTTAACTCCTTGTGTTGCATATTCCCTTGGGGGCACTCTCTGTCTGTTATTATCTTACTATTATATGGTAGCCTAAGTTACAAGGTAAGGATAACATGCACTAAGAAAACTAATTGTTCATTGTATATGTAATTATGTCGAAAGTGATGACATTTAAAAGATCAGACTCACACTAAAAATGCGGTATGCTCCATCTCTCATCTTTCTCATTTCATTTTAGAACCAGTTTTCCAACTATTACTTGATCTTCCAAGATTCTTATTAATAACATACAAGGAAGAAAGGTACTTAGAACTAAGTTCATAATATATTATATAGTTAAACTACTTTTCTGTTTGTTTTTAATACAAATGTTTAGGAACCTTGTACTTTGTTGTTGTTTTGTACACTGATAAGATTTTCATAAAACATTGTTACTTTTTGTCAATGCACGTGTACAGCCTCATTTTTATGCTCCAACTGTTAACATTACATCCGTCGGTAAACAAACACACATACGAGATGTAAACTTCTCTTTTTACAGACTCAGGCATAACTGCTTTTTCTCGACATACCATACGGGGATGCAGTAACCCTGTAATGGATTTACCACATTTATTATAATATCTACGCTTATTTCTGCATAATTTTCTTTTTCACCAGTAACCTATATTTTTAACTGTTTATTGTGCAGGTTCCACATCTCGAAATTTTCAGAGCGTTCGTGTGCGTAAAAATCAACAATGTATTAGGCATGTACGAAATACCAGTGATTAACAGTATCGTCGAGAGCTGTGGTGAAGATTGGTCGTGACACAGGAGAGAGAGCTTGAAGGGCGTGAGATTAGCCTGGAAAGACATTGTTAGCCTAAGAGAGGTATAACAATACCAATTCAAATTTAATTTGCTTGACGTGAACATGGATCGTCGATAAAATATTTAATTGTAGACTAAATATAAGATTTAGTGTTGTCTGTAAGTTTATAAATCATTATTTCTGATAACTATTTGTGCAACTGTTATTATAAATTGTATTGTTTTATCTTTGTAAATTGAAATATATTTGCATTAAAAAAGAAAATTATTTTGTCAAATTCGTTGGAAACTAACCTAAATTTAATACATATTAACATTCAATTAACTGCTAAGCTCAAATTAAAATTCCGGTTATTTGAGTCGTAATCCGTAACGTATGTAACATAACAAATCAGGGAATCAGAAATACGGTATAATATGTAACACCCCTCCCAAGAAAGAAAAGTTCGAGTAACAACCTATGCTGGAAATAATTTATGCATAATATGTGCTCCACATTGCACATCACATTAGGGAAATTGGACATTAATCATGAAGAGGCACAGGCTTTACTGTAATTTAACGGGAACTGAATATTTAGGTGTAAAACAGCCACCACAGAAGTTACAAATAACACATACAACTCATTCACTGATACAGTCGTATTATACGTTTAAGAGCAAATTATTTAGGTAAGCAATACTGTTTTCTTGAATTAAAATAGTAAATATCATAAACATTACCATTTCTGTTTTACAAAAAGGTTTATACTTATAAAATTTTTTTTGGTTATTTGTTTTTATAAGTGTATAGACAGTTATGAAGTTTGAATATCAGTATAATATCTTTATAAGCTTATATTAAACAGTGTTACTACGACTGCTGTTCCTAGTTGAGGTTGGTCTAGGTCTACCGATGATAAGAGAATCAGTAATTCCCCGATACAGTTGTTTGAAAAACGGACATTTTTATAGGTTAAATCTCCATAAAACTTGTGAAATTGTTGAACGTGTTTACTTGAATTAAGCAGAAAGCTACATATTGGGCTATCTGTACCCTTCCCACCACGGTGTGAGTTCGCTGACATGCCGCTGTGCCACGAGAGGACGTGGAATAAAATGTTTTCCACGTGCAGTAACGCGATACCTTGAAATACAAATAGCGAAGGTACACTGAACTCATCAAATGAACGATATAATACACTACACTATAAACCGCCTCATAAACAACCTGAAGCACTTGGATGGAATTTATAACACGTGTCTTATACGAGGGACGGTCAGGTGCTCGGAATACGTCTTACTCCTTTCTTAACAAGTTGTTTATTTTCACAGATTCTATGATAATATATCCTATATGTTGTTACTTTTCTTGCGTTATATTACTTTATCTGCAATTATACTATGAAATTTTAATTAATATACCCTTTTAAGCCATGTCCATTTACTCGTTGTAGTATCTTATACACGTACATCACAGTTTACTTTTTGTAAGATTGCACATACAGTCCTATACTCACTACACTGTTACATGTATTGGTCATATTCATACACAATTAAACTTATTCAACATAAATATAACTAAAACTGACTCCGATAATAAGTTTGACTAGAATATTCTTAAAAGCATTTAAAGGAAGATATACCAAGGTCATGTATATTTCATTGCACTTAAGTGTGCTTTTTCTATAAGTGTGCTATCTATAACTAGGATGAGTTGGCATAAACATAAACGATTATTTTAGAAGGAAAATATATCATTGATTATTTTCTAAATACGCTGATGACGATATCGTGGATAAATAAGAACTCTCATTCCCACGTACTTCATAATAATCTGATCGATAATGCTTTACATTTCTTTCAACGTGGCCGAGCATGACTAAGTAGTTAAGGCATTCGATCGTAATCAGAGTCGCGAATTCGAATCCCGGTTATACTAAACATGATCGCCCTTTCAGCCGTGGGGACCTTACAATATGGCGGTCAATCTCACTATTCGTTGGTAAAAGAGTAGCTTAAGAGTAAGCGGTGAGTGATGATTACTAACTGCTTTTCCTTCTATTTTAACACTACAAAATTAGGAATCGCTTGCGAAGATAGCCCTCGTGTAGCTTTGCCCAAAATGCAAAATAAAATTAAAATTTCTTCATCGTTTTAATTTTTCTGGTACGAAATACTTGGGGTTAATTCAAATTCAGTTTCTTTTATTCCGTTCAAAACCTTACAGATAATATTTGGTGCACATTTGTGCCTAGTGTAGAAGTAATTATTCCTCATTTAACTTCAGTCATAAAGTCTTTATTTAGTACTTAAATTCGAACATGATTCGTGAGTAAGTGTACTATTTGTTTGCTAACAGAAACAATAGCTCACATGTGTTTATATGGTATTGCTTATTGTGTTTGTTCTGTCAGATGTAGCACACAAGTCGGCGATTCTAACTGGGATAAGGAGTCGCATAATGTCTGTTTTAACCCTTTCCTTCACCTATATCGTTTTGTGTTCTGAGCCCTTTACTGTGAATTACTCCATTAATTGACTTTTATTTTATGGTATTCTCTTTCATAAATCAATGTTATTATTGGTAATGAAATACCATTAGTAATGCAATGCAAAAAGGTGAACTATACAGGTCGATTCAGAGATCAATTGACAGGCAAATAATTCATGAATAGACAGAATGCGAAAATTTATGAATGAACGTTTTAAAGAATTTTAATATTTCTACATTTTGTAAAGAACACATACGAAATAAGTCAGTTTACACTTTAAAGTATAAGGCAAAGTAATCGTTTAAAACAACATCAGTAATCTTTATTTCCATAGTCCTTGTTACAGTGTTGACATCATCTGCATATATTTCAGTAGATTTCTGTATTTTAATTTTGGCCATGTAGAATGTTTGTACAAATAAAAGTGCGACGTTTTCAGCACAGTGATAAATGCAACACTCTTGTACAAACTTAAATTTTTATATATTTTCACAGTGTTATTGTCATTTCTCTGTTTTAAAACTACCTCAGTGTTATAAGCATTAGATGTCCTTCTATAAAAAGAAATGAAAAAAAAAAGTATGACTGTCTAAATTATGTTCAGATTCAGGTTCAGAAAAAAAAGGAATACAAAATGTGCAACTCAAACTGAAGATGGATAAAATTAAAATATAGAAATCTACTTAAATAAATGCACGTGATGTCAACTCTGTGACAAAGACCATGGAAATAAAGATTACTGATGTTGATCTAGACGGTGACATTGCCTTATACAGATGTTGATGGAGACGATGACACTACACTCGAGTTATAGCGAACTTTGTAGTACAATTTATCATCGTATTAAAAAAAAAACTCAATTGCAAATAATTTAATTGTTTTACTTATTTCTTGTGTGTGTTAATAAAACTTCTATTATTGGCGTCTAATAACTACTTTCTCAAAAATATGAATATTTCCAATTAAATTTATTTTTCTTTCCTTTCCGTTTTCATACAATTTCTCACTATTCCTAGAATATGTTTATTTGATTTATCACAATAATTCAAAATAATTTAATATGTAACGTTTTGAGCCATAACCTTTTTCTTTAAATAAAGGTTCACTATCAGAAAGTACACATTTCTCTGGTTATTCAATCATCTCTTACACCTGAAGTTTAATATTTAACATTGTTATTTGTTATTAAGTGTACAACTTACTTTTATCATTAGTTAAATATTTTCTTATTTATCGTAGTAACACTATTAGAATGTTCGATATGTATCCCGTCTTACCTTGGGTAAAAACATCGCAAAGGCTGAAAGTGGACAGAGTTTGAACGTGGCAGAATTGAGCTACAAAAGCAAGGTCTCTCTTTACGTGCCATCGCTGGTGAGATTGGGCGTAGTAAAACTGCTGTTACAAATTTCTTAAAAGACCCTTGTTATCAACAAAATCTTGGATGGTGGGGAAATAAACAATAATATTCAGACTCACCATTCTAATTATTAATATGGAGCGTTCTTCCCAGTTATGACGTCAATCTTTGTCTATAGTATCGGATTGCAAGTTAAACACCCTAAACACAAGGCCATGCCAAGTCACTTATGTTCGTACTTTCTTCAGTGAGGAAGTTACATTTTTAGATTTGTGGGAAATAATGGATACATTAATTTTGTAATTCAGCTCAAAATACATGCTTTTTACTTTTGCTACAAGCACAATAATGATAATTAAAAATTTATTTTCTCTATTTTCGAAACTTTCATATGTTTTTCTCGCATTTTAAAAGAAAAGATATGTAAAATATCCGTGTTTCGTATGTCGCATTTAATGTTGAAATATCTGCTATCAAAAGAGTGAAAACAAAAAAGAAAATTAGTAATTGAATCAAAGAGTGAACGGGTGAGTCAAAAGCTCGAACATTATTGATCGTAAAGAGTGCCTACAGGATACACGAGAAAATTGATAGGGCTCGTTATAGAAGAAACAAACTGTATATTTATATTTTTAACATTTAATATTACTGTATAACATTAATTACGTATGCAAATATGTTAGTGCTTTCATGGAGATATATTAAAGATGTAATATATATAGTGCTGTAATAGAGGGAAGCTCCCACAAAGAATGAAAATGTAAACGATTGGTTTGGTTTTTGAATTTCGCGAAAAGCTACACGAGGGCTATTTGCGATAGACGTCCCTGATTTTGCAATGTAAGACAAGATGAAAAGCCGCTACTCATTATTAACCACCGCCAAATCTTGGGCTACTCTTTTACTAACGAATAGTGGGATTGACCGTCACATATAACGCCCCCACGGCTGAATGGGCGAGCATTTTTGGTGTGACGGGAATACGAACCGATGATCCTCAGATTACGAGTCGAAAGCCCAGACGTCACGCGCGAGGTCGTATTATATGAAGTGAAGATGATCACTGAATCATTACATATTGCCAAACACTGTTCGCCGAATCAGGAGAGAAGCTTTCAGTGATTGAAACACTAGATAAGTCATAAGTTTAAAATAACTAAAAATTAGTTGTTGAAATGTTTGATAAATGATATAAAAAGGGTTTATGAAGTGAAATCTCCATGAAAACAGCAACATTTTCAACATAAAGTTATGTTTACAACTCTTGTTGTCCTGGCGAAGGCCAAAGATAACATCAGTGTGCAGTAAGTTCATTTTCAAACTTTACTGATTTATAACATGTTAAATACTTAATCGCATTACTGAAATGAATATTCTCTTTTGTATTTTACCATTGGAAAAGCAAAACAACACAAAAATAGAGTAAAATGATATTTTATTCAAACCTCTTTATTTTGACAAGAACGTCACTACACAAGAAAAAAATCAAAATCGTTTCATCAATGATGTTACAATTTCCAACAGCTCTGTGGATGTGAGGGTTATATTTGAAAATTTTGAAAGAAGTATTTTAACTCGGTTATACATGGACTTCTGAAATAATTTGATTGAAGTTCTGCACTTCTACTCACGTTTATTATGATTTATTGTTTGGGGAAAATAGTGAAACTTGTTCTTTCTATCGATATTAAATAAAGCATTTTGACATTAGCTACTATGTAACCTGATAAAAATATTGTCTTAATATAGATCAAACATATATTTTTATTCAGAGATGAATAAAGAGAAGCCTTATAAAATGCACGAGTTAAAAGAGTGCGATACCAAAGTTTTTGGTAAAAGGGCAAATTGTTTGAGTATTATAATTAATCATTTTTCATTAATTAATTATAATTTTGAAAACAATGTTTTCTTAGTGTGAATAATCGATTTTCTCCTCAGTAGTAAGCCTTCTTGGTATAAAAATTGTACTTAAAATTTGATTTTTATCGAGGGTTAATTTAACGCAGTAACTGTAGATGTTAAGAACGGAGGTTTAAAACGACAGTATTCAACTATGATAGAAAACTATATTAAAAGTTATATTTGTGTAAATATATGAAGCATCCAGAAACTACAAAAACAGAAATAAACTAGTAGAAACAACAGCAGACCAGAGTTTACAGTGATATGATCGTAAGTCAATGAAGTATTCGTTACAATTTCCAAAATGTACAGTTTTTAGTGAGATGCCAAATACCAACATAGGACATATCACTGTATTAATTAGTTATCGCAAGAGTTAAATAAATTACCGGACAAATTGGGTGTGTGTGTTAGATATATAATTATGTACACGTAGTATGGTGTGAAGGTAATAGTTTAGAATTCGATAAAAAATGCATAAGACAGTTGTGATAAAATCACTTCAAATTTCAGTAGATTAATCCCTCAATGGTGACAAGTTATTGTTTGGTAGAGATACAGCTGAACACAACCTACTTATTGTGAAATAGACTAATGGGATTTTTTGTCCTTTCCTCTTTAAATTAAAACTGTGATTTTTGGCAATAACTCACACATTTTGTTGTGGTCACAAAACGGTTACATGTATATGTGTTACATATACACACACACACATGTAGGCGTCTGACCCAGAGGGCAAAGGGGACGGACGCCTTCCCCCACTTTTTTCACTCACCGTGATGCATCAAATATATTTCAATGTCTTCTCAATCTATACAAAACCAGCAAACAGTCTAACCTGCACTCAGTTTTTCGTGCTACCACTAAACAGTTTAAAGATCGATAACGACTTCCATATTTCTAAAAGCTTTTATAACATGTCACCATTCGGCCTTAGATGAAGAAATTAGAAATATTTATTTGATCTTTAAACGTCTTCAATATCCTGTGGGGTTTATCAGAAATGCCCATTCACTTTTCCTAAGTAGCTTTAAGCTTGGAACAGTATACGTATATATATTTTTTTAATTTTATTTCTGATTGCCTTGTTGATTGTCCTTTGAACCGTGTATAATTACTATCCAGGACATGATATGCTGCAGATCACTCGGGGAAGGTGTAGATCACTTGCGCTATCGAATTGCATTACACTATATAATTTTTTTTACTTTTCCTTTTTCCTGGGCAGAAAGTGTTATTTCCTAATTGGTTATATCTAAAGGAAATCGAAAAGACCTATTTCCCTTTTCAAACTTTTATGACCTGCATTATGAAATTTTGAAAGAACTTTTTAGAATGTTGTATTATATACACTTTACTTTTAAAGGGAGCCTAATGACTTTATTTGATTTGCTGACCAAAGCTGTGTTGATGAGCCTTACATGGGCAAAAGTCCAGGCTACACCAGAAGGTACGGTCAATCAAATAATGCATTAGGATCTTTTTGTCATAGATTCTCTGTAGCTCAGATGGAATAAGCATTAAGAATTTAATTCTGAAATAAATACTGGCAATTCAGCAGCTATTGATAAAAACTAACTTTTCATTTGTTGAGTTCCAACATTATGAAGCAAAACCAAAATTATATTTGTGCATACCCACCATGTATTTGTCACAATCAGCAAAAATTTTCAGGATGCAAAACTTTTCACAAAAATTTTTGTGCAGTGTGTTTAAAGAAATTAGTATTTAATCAAAACATTTTTCCATCTTTTTCAGGTTCTTTTTTTTTCTCAATATCCCGCAAATTCAGTGGTACAAGACGAGAGGAAAGGGTTACTCTTTTACCAACGAATAATGGGACTAACCGTCACATTATAATGCCCTCAGGGCTAAAAGGGCGAGTATATTTGGTGCGACAGGGATTCGAACCCGTGACTCTCAGATTACGAGTCGAACACCTTAACCAACCTGGCCATGCCAGGGCCTACTCAGGTTTTAATCGTACTTGTTCATAGATGAAGTTGTTGAAAAATAGTTTTCAAAAAGTTCCCTACTTTTATTTATTTGTATTTATTTAATACATTCTTATATTTGTTAAACACAGTTTAATAATTTATATAAAGTTTCTTTAATAAATTCCATTGACTATTAATTTTCATATTAGTATTGCAACATTACCAATAAAATTTTATAATCTATTACAATTTTTACAATATCTGTTAAGGAAATTTAACTATGTGTTAAGCTAATTTGTGTGGATATAAGAACCATGCTTTTTAATTATAAGTATAAAATATCAAATAATAAATTACATGGATTTTAGTTCTCTAGTGGTTCAGAATTTTGTTTGAGAACTTATAAAATTAAAATCGAGTTCAGATGCTCATGTTGGACAGAGCACAAAGAGCCTATTATGTAGTTTTATACAACAAATAAACTCTTTGACAGTCTGTCATTCGTATTTCTAAATTTGGGGTGGTTGTATCTCTCACTTGGATGTTTATCCTATATGTATCCTGAGCCTAAAGGATTCTTTAAGATTGATCACAGAAATTTACTAAACAGAACAATATAATCTGTCACTAGATTTAGAATGTTCTAAGGTTACCTAACATTGTTGTTGTTTATATTTCAATAGCACACTCCCTATTTTTGGGTTGTGGATGCTTTGTAAGAGAAGAATAATCAAAATGTGTATTAGATGCCGTTATTTTGCTGTTTTACCATTATTCTATCATTTAAAAATCAGGAACTACATTTAAAAATGAACATAGTTGGTTAATTAGATCAAATCAAATAAACTTCCTATAATTACAGTTCGAATATATGTTCAGCGAATGATTAAAAATACATTAAGATATCACATTAAATATTTTAATTAAGTATTTAATTTTTGAGTATTTTTGCAATGATATGCTATTAAAGGTATACACCCAAAAATAATGTATCTGAAGTTATTGGGAAATAAAGGGGAAAATTACGAGGTATGGAATAATTATTGAAGTAATTTTGATCTTATAACAACCTTTCGTAGTGTCAAATTCAAAATTTGAATAACCAACTATATTATGAATGTATGTCAGTAAACCCGGAAATAAACCGTAGTTTATAATTATATTTTGATATCATTCATGTTTTATTTTCTAATATTCAGAAATAAATGTGAAAGAAATCGATGCTCAATTTTCTATGTAATTTCTCACGTTTGAGATCTGATTTATTCAATCGAAGAGCTATAACTTCTAGAACAGATTGATTCAGTTCCAAACCCATTACAAACACAAGGTATATATAGTTGCACATAAGAACCTATATTGCTATTTTCTTCATTTACTAAGATATCTAAGCTCTATCCTTCACGTGCAATGAAATTTTATTTTTTTGCTATACCAAAGTAATTAAATTTTATTGATAAACTAATTATTACAAAGAAATATTAGACGTTATATTCAATAGCTGCAACTATCGGAAATGCACATATCAAAGTTGTGGAAATATATAAGAAGTCAATATTAAAGTTAAATCCTTTTAGGAAAGTATTTCGTTTTCACATGTCAAATCTATTAAGAAATCTACCTCGATAAACAGAGAAAACACCAGTCAGTCTAGCAACCATCGCTCTCATACTTGATTAGCAACCAGCGTGATAAATATCAAACTTCCAATGCAAGTAACGAGTTTATGACGTTTATTTGTTGAAATACTCGTAAAACTACTAAAGGGTTATCTACGCTACCTATCTCTAATTTTGAAGCAATAACCAAGGGGGAAAACCAGCTAATGATCACCGTCATTAATGATTTACTCTTTATCACTAAATACTGGGATTGATAATGAAACTATACCATCGACAGAGCTGAAAAGACGAAAATTTTCGATCAAGTGCTTCCCAAACTGAACCTGCAGATTGGGAGTATTTATTTCAATGTGTTGTACAAATAAATAATGAATACGACTGTGGTACTAATGGTATCAAAAGATTAGAGTACTTTCAAAATTTTACGCGCTTTCAAAAATACTAAAGTACCTTTAACCGATACTACGTGAATGCAAAGAATCGGAGCTAAAGTGCCGAAATATTGCCATCCTTGATGTGTAATAGAATATGCCAGTCCAGCGTGGTTATATGTAAGAAAAAAACATAAATACGAAAATAAGAAAATAAACGTAATTATAGAATAACAAAGGCTTACAGTATTCCAGGATAAACAAACAAAACATTCTTACATAACCTTGGCCCGGCATGGCCAAGCGCGTAAGGCGTGCGACTCGTAATCCGAGGGTCGCGGGTTCGCGCCCGCGTCGCGCTAAACATGCTCGCCCTCCCAGCCGTGGGGGCGTATAATGTGACGGTCAATCCCACTTTTCGTTGGTAAAAGAGTAGCCCAAGAGTTGGCGGTGGGTGATGATGACTAGCTGCCTTCCCTCTAGTCTTACACTGCTAAATTAGGGACGGCTAGCACAGATAGCCCTCGAGTAGCTTTGTGCGAAATTCCAAACAAACAAACAAAACTTGCATAACCATTAAAATATCACGTGAAATACTTCAAAAAACATAAAAAAAATATATACTCAAGCAACTTATACAGCTGTATTACTGACAAGCGTTGTCTACATTACCTTTATTTTTAAATACTATTAATAATAATAATATTAAAATACTTCTACCAGACAAACTTATTATTTAGTACAGTTTTAGTCATATTTATATTAAATAAGTTTTATTGTGCATACACATATGCAAAATAGGGAACTAAATAGTGGGCAGAACTGTATTTCCATTCTTACATAAAATAAGTATGTTATAAGTGTACAAGACAGTAGCAACCAATAAATAGACAGTGTTGAATGGGTTCGTGAATTAAAATATCAACAAACGATTACCAATACATTATTATAACGCGAAGAAAGTAACAACTAATTAGTTCAGAAAAGTAACTTTTGAAGTAAAGAGTAAGAGGAATGCCGAGTACCAGCCATTCCCTCGTATAGGTCATGAGCTTATAAATTACAATCCAGGTTACCAGGCTGTTTGTGAATCAGTTTTCAGTGTTGTGTGTGACAAAGTTGTTTGATGAGTTGGTACAATTTGCCGATATTATTTTGACTTAGTATATTTCAAGATATGGTATTTATTGCATATGATAAACACCTTATATTAACAATTTCTGTTATGTTCTAAGCCATATTAATAAAACCTATATTCCAAATGTTTAACAATATAATTACTTCTTAGGACATTAAGTTTGTTATTACTGATTGGCCTTGCTCTACTAGTACTGCTCGTAGTAGCAGTACTGATAAATTGTGGGCTTATAAAACTGTGATTCTGACAGGCCTACTTCTAACAGTCCATAGATTAACAGAAAAAAACGTAAGTTAAAATTATTTCTTTAAATATAAGTTGTTGTTTTTTAAATAGTTCTGCAACATTCGGAGGCCCGGCATAGCCAAGTGTGTTAAGGAGTGCGACTCGTAATCTGAGTGTCGCGGGTTCGCATCCCCGTCGCGTTAAACATACTCGCCCTTTCAGCCGTGGTGGCGTTATAAAGTAACGGCCAATCCCTCTCTTCGTTGTTAAAAGAGTAGCCCGAGAGTTGGTGGTGGGTGGTGATGACTAGCTGCCTTCCCTCTAGTCTTACACTACTAAATTAGGGACGACTAGCACAGATAGCCCTCGAATAGCTTTGTGCGAAATTCAAAAACAAACAAACAAACAACATTAGGAATATATGATAATCAGATGGGGCAATGCCAAGAGAATAAGGAGGATGTGGAAGAGGATGTCATTAGGCTCCCTTTAAAAGTAAAGTGTATATAATATTTAACAGACTCAAAAAGCCAGAGATAAAAATTTATTTTTGATCTTTAAAAATATTTAACTAGAAAAGAATGTGTGCTCACCAAAATAAGTGTTTATATTATTGAAATGTTTATTTAATCAGTATACTAAACTTTATATTTTTATCTATTACCTAACCAAAGTAAACAAGACTTAAAAACCTGTCTTGTTGAATAGTATTAAAATTAAAATTAGCTCATACTAATATAAATACACTTGAAACTAAAAAAGACGTGATAAGTTCAGTTGCTAAAAACTGTGTTCTAAATATTGGATATCAAAGGAAACAATAAGTAGTGGATATTAAGGGAGGTACATTAAAAATGGGTGTGAAAAATTTCAAACTATCAGAAATATTGAACTTCAGAAAGAAAAGCATATGTGAAAAATACCAGATGTTAATGAATGCACTGTATGTAGCAGATACTGAAAGAAACTGCATCAATAACAAATATCAAAGTAGATGTTGCAAGTTACATAAATTTCTTATAAACACGGATACTAACATAGAAGACAAATAATAGGTGCTAAAGTGGGTATCATACAGGAAATAAATTATAAGATACATTTTGAATAGTAGATACAGAAAGAGGTGTGGTAGGTGGAAATAAAAATGATGGTTTAAGTAATTTATAAGTTTAAAATATGCCAAGTATTAGAAAGTTCTTTCGAATAATACTTCACTTTAAATAAATTTTAATATTATAGTTTTCTTAAAACTCCACAAAAATACTTTAAAATCTTTCAAGTAGTGGTTTTCGTACTAGCTTATTGACAAATTTTATTTTAAATATGATCATAATTGAAAATTTTCCCTCACACGATTTCCATCTTTAGACTTTATATTTAATTTGCAGACTAACAACATAAGATTATTGTTAAATTAAGTTTTAATGTCATATTATTTATATTGCATATAAACGATCTATTAATTACTTACATAAAAAGAAAGTGATGCACTATTTTTAAAACTGGTAACCAATGTGTTCATACAGTTAGTTTAGGTAATTTAGCATGTATTATGTAAAATTGTTTTGTTTTAGGGCCAGCACTGTAAGCACACTTTAAAGCATCTTAAAACAGACGTATCCCATAGATAAACATTGTTAACATATAAATCTTAACTAATTGATGTGTCTATCTTGATAAAGTTATTTTTTTCTTTCATGTGGATGAGCCGTCATTGATAAAAAGAAGTATAGATACCAAAGTTGGGTGATGCTTACATAATGCTGCCATTATAACACTACTTCCAAAGTTAATAATAAAGAATGGCAATTGGTTAGAAACTATTGATTTACTTATGTGTATACATGTGCATGTATTTTCTAAAGATAAACTGCACATTTATATTAGTATTTGAACTTAGTAAGTTTAGAACTTTGTAGTATCAAGCTACCAAATAAAGGAGGAGGTTGTTTGCTAAGCTTTTTAAACTGAACAACTCATAATTTGTTTCAAAAAGTATCATTTTCTGTTAATGAAGAGTTTCACAGGGCACATTCATGTGACTACATTCTCTCAATTTTGTGTTTATGGAAGAAATGGTGGCATCTTGCAACATTAAGATAGAACAGAGCAGCAGGAGCTGTCCACATGTAGCAGGTAATATTACATAAAATAACAAAGAACAATCTTTGTATTCAAATGCAATGTAATTGAAATGCTTCCACTGTGTCACTCTAGAGAATCTAATGAGTATTCGTGATGTTCCTTATTTAATATTTGGATTTCTGTGCAATCATTTTAATATCATGTAGTCAACATCTGTACATCTTCACAGACAGACTTCAAACATTAATGGAAAGAATGCACTGAAATATTCAACATTTCAATATCAAAGAAATATTTAGATACTAACCAAATAATTTATTTCAATTTAATGAACTGAGTTAAAACCTTTTTTTAAGTTCACATACTCTGTCTTACCATTTTCATGAAACCATTCTAATTACTTATTAAAATTGCTTGTTCTCTTGTGTAATAACAAGTGTAATTCATTGTCAAGGCAAAACTATATCTTTCATGCTATTCTGATCTGTGTCAGTCTTTGTCACAGTAAATTCTCAATTCAGATAATTAACACAGAAATTAAAGTATATTTTAAAACAAATACAGGCAAGACTCTCAATAGTTAATTCATCATGATGATGAGAAAACCATTTGAAATAAAAATTTATTCTAAAAACTGCTGGTATAGATATTAAAACTTTTATTAAAATGAAGTACAGAACAGTATTTTCATCTTGTTTACAAACAATTTGGACAATAGGACTAGACCATTGAGAATATGACTACATAACCCCTTTTGATCAGAAATGCTTTGTAAAGACTTTCTAATATAATGCCAATGGGTTCACCCACAATGTTTTTCTGTGGGGAACATAAGGTTCATGGGGGTGAGTCTAAATAAAAAAAAGTGGTGAAGGGCAGTAATAAAAATATGTAGACAAATACTCTTAAAGAATGAAGAATAAATAAAAAATAGTGAGCAAAAACTGTTGAAATATCTCAACATTTGTTACATGTTGTACCAAATATTTCGTGTCTGAAATGAGTTTTAAGCACTGGAACATACTGAGCCATCTCAGCCTTACACAATTTTTACTTCATATATATGTGTTATTCATGTTCTAAGCATCTGCACATTTTGAAAATCATTCATTGCAAACTCCTTAACCTTATGATAATGGGGTTGAACCCATTTAGCTATTTCTGTGATACACAGTTCAACAATATGTACTATAACTAACCTTTCTTATCACATCTTAACAACAACTAGTAAGATTTTGTTAAAGATAAGTATTTGGTAGAAAAAGAATGATATTTTAATGTGTTTAACTAAAGATTTGTAATTTGTGTCTTATAGTTGTTTCTACTCAGACTAAATGTTTTCAATATTATCATAAATGTATTGTCCAACTAAACGTTTAAAATTATAAACAAAAAATGTACATACCCTTTCATTTCTGACTGATTAATCTAAAAAAAATATATTTCTTCTTATATTCTTAACTCTAGGTTTTCACTTTTATCTTTCTCTCCTATCCTTTAACACTTATTAGTTATTACTGCAATACATGTTAATGGGCATTGAATGGCAATATTAGGGTCTCATCGGCAGAGGCACTTTTCTTCAGAACTTTTGGACATTTACCTACTACTCTAATCTTTATGAAACAAGGCACTTTGGCTTATATTGTAAAATATTAATAAACGTTTCTATTGTGCATATTAAATATAAAATAACACATAATTAACTAAAATATAAAACTAAAGCCCAAATCCAATCTTACTCTATCTACCCGATATATTTATAACTAAGAAACAACATTAAGCTGCAAGGGAAGACAAAAAAGCAACAATGCTAAAAACAATTTCACAAGTTCTTGTGGAATTCTTCATGACAATTTTAAAATAGCTAGTGGGAGATCATATTTTAAAATGTGGCATTTATTGGTGAAAAGCAACTAGCTGAGCTGAGAAATCACAACTCTATGTTTAGAAATCTGGAATCTGTCAAGAGTTAAACGAAACTCCTTTTGTTTTCTCTGAACATGTCCTAAGGAGCTTGAAATGAGAATGCTTAAATGGAGCAACTAACCCAGATTCTATCTACATAAAATATTAGTGTATATCAAGAAGTATTCAAGTTACAAAATTCATAAGATAATGTTTTGTGAACAAAATTCTTTGTTTTATTTTAAAATAAAGGTATTAAAACTGAAACAACATAAAACTTCGAACTATATGTAAATTTAATAATAATTTTGTTAGAACACATTCCTTAATTGCATTTTGAAACACAGTAAAATCTCATGACATGCATTGAACAAGTGTACTTATAACCATATAGTTAACATATTTAATAGGCAAAGAAATCAAAGGCATCAGTTATCTAGACTTCTTGAATTTCTGGGAAATGAACAGAAAAATTAACAGAATCTGGAAATCATGAGATTCACAAATTTAATGTAAAATATACCGATATTTAACCTTTATTTGACTATTACTGTATTCCTTCCTAAGCTCTTCTATGACGTCTATGAGAATTTTCTGAAAGTCCTTAGAAGTATTTTCATCAACAATAGCTCCTAAGTCTCTCCTCAGTTTCCTTTCCAGTCTCCTACTTAAAAAGGTAAACTCAAAATATAAAACTAACCAAAAAAATAATGATTTAAAACTCTTTATCACAAGTGATTCTCTGCATTCCCAGTCATATAGTTCCCAAAAAATTAATTACATGATATCTCACAAAATACATAATAATTATAAATTTTAAAAAATATATAATACATTTGTCAACTGTTGTGTCTACTGTAAGAAAATTACTAAAATAATCAAAATGTTTCAACAGATAATGTGATTGATTTATGTTGACATGAATAAAAATGAAACTAATGAGGATTTATGATCAATATTTCAGAAATGTTAAATATTAAGTTATGTATAATTTGGTTAGAGGAAAATGTAACTAGGATTAAACAGTGAAGCGAACCACCCTGTCCCCAAACCTAAACACTTCAATTACCCGCATCACAACATAATTGATGGCACCCTCGCCCAAAAAGTGTGATCGCGAAAGCTTAGAACATAATCATATATTTAAACTAAATTCTCTCGTACTATACAGAATTAATGAATCGTTTAAAGTGATTAAGGCTCCCCTCCATATCTCTTTACTACCACTGTTAACTTGAAAGAAAAGCAAGAAAAAACTGATTGTATTAACTTTTGTTAATTAAAAAAATGTTTGCAATTTTTTATTTCTATTCACAGGCAAAAAACTAAATGTTCTTTAGTAACTTTATTATACCACTTATACATAATACTTTTTTTTATATATTTGTACTGATCCCCAGTGAAACAGCGGTATGTCTGTGCATTGTGATGTTAGAATCCACGTTTCGATAGCTATGGTGGGCAGAGTACAAATAGCCTACTGTATAGCTTTGCCCTTAACTATAAATAAACAAAACATTCGAACCGGATAAGTGAGACAATAGAATGTTGATTTACTTCTACGCAAAGTAAATTAATTCTCAATCAAATATAAGAAAGAAGCGATATGAATGTCAATATAAATACGGTTACACAGTTCTAATTCGAGAACCATATAACTACATGTCAGTCACTCTGTTGTAGTTGTCGTGAAATACTGATGTAGCTGCAGTTAGTTTATTGTGGCGCTGTTACATATTTCATACGCATAAAAACTAAAATGTCATTTTCTAGAATGAGTTAAGCCTATTTTTGTTTTATTTTATATTTTACGTGTGAAGTTCCGAGAAAAGTAGTTTATTTAATATAATATTTAAAACTGTGTTTATTTTTAATCATTTTAACTATAAGTTTGGACTACTTTAATATTAAAAGAACTCAAGTTCATTACTTTGTGGTCAGCAGTGGCATAATTAAGGTAATGTGGGTCCAGGGGCTTATAATATTTGTGGGCACGACATCTCATGTAATTTTACGTGGAATGAAATTGTCAATAGGCCCACATAAAAACCATAAGCGTTGGGGTTGAGTCCAATCTAGCTCCTATATAAACACGCCACTGCTGGTCAGGTCGCAGATAGCTTATTGTTTAGATTAATTAACAACAAATAAAGTTCATTAACAGTACTTGGGTCGATCTTATGTTAAGAAATTTTTAGAAATACATTGACAAAAAAGTTTTAAGAACTAATTACAAAAACATAATTTCCAGAAGCATTTATTTACTGATTGAAATATTTTGAGTAACACAAATTTAGGAGACATTATTATTTTATTGAAAAAAAGAGACCGGATTTTTTTTCTCTAAACAAGACACCGAATAGAAAACATATTTAATTACAAACCACAAACTCAGCAGTTGCATTGCTTTACAGAAGTTTTATTTTCGACATGAAAGCTTTTTAAGAGTTAATCATAACCAAACAGGAAGGAAACTACAACAGATTCAGATTATTATTTTATGGGTAATATATATATAGATGCTGGTCCTTATCAGCTGTTAAGTGAACCGTTGAAGTTGTAAATATTAAAACATTGAAATGTACAAATGTTGTTGTCAATTCACTTAGAACAGATACACTAACATTTTATTAAATATATTAGTCAAATCATTCATTACCAATTGTGGTTAAAAATAACAACATATAGTCAGTGTTCTATAATAGGGACAAATCTTTGTTATCGTTAGATTGCATAAGCTCATAAATCTTCATATTCAGGGAAATAAAATGCTTAAAAATTTATCTTATAAGTGAGTTTTCAAACTGAAAAAAAAGTCGAATCTTTGTTTGATGTTCGTTGTTAATTGTTTTAACATCTCTCAGATTCTTTACATTTAGTGGTTAATATTTCTTCAGTGATGTCACATTTCACTCCATCATACAATATTTCTATATATTTATATAGTTGTAAATGACTAGAGTTTAAACAGAATACAGTTGCCTTTAGTAACCAATAAAGGTATGATTTTTAGAATTATTATTTTAAAATGGAGTGTGTTTGAAACTTTTAAGCAACAATTACCTTGTCATAAATATAAATTCCACATAATTACTATCCTGACTGAATTATTTCTCAAGTATCAGTTTCTAAGGTGTAATAAAGCGAGCACACTTTAGTCTTTTGTGAATACACTGTGTGCATGTAGTTTTAGTTCTAACAACTTTTAAAAATATGTAATTAATTTTTTTGTGCCAAGAAAGAAAAATGTAAATGCATCGATATTATATTCTGCTATTAATTTCATTTGAAAAATACATTTTTCAAAGTTAAAAAAGATTCGAACTCCTAAAATCGAAACAGAAAAATGAACAAATCATTTCTAGCGAAATGTTTTTACTCATAGTACTCTACATTAAGGATATTTTTTTCTACTTTTATTGATTATTTTGAATTGAGTACAAAATTACACAATGAGCTATCTATGCTTTGACCCCACAGGTATCAAAATTGCATTTCCAGCGGCGTGAGTCCCTAGACATGCCATTGTGTTACTGTGTGAATTAGAAAAATTTATAAATAGATAATGAGAAATACCGATTTCTATAAAATGTGATATTTGCTTTTTTAAAAGAAAAGAACGTGTTGACAGAAAAATTTAGGAATGACATCATAATAAATAACCATATATTTACAAAATATTTGAATAATTAAAGAGCAAACCTGCTGTGCTACAAAAATAAAATAAATATCAGAATAAAATTAAAAATACTAATTAATAATACTATTTACAGTGCGTCTTAGTTGTCATGGTATTCCCTAAACAAAGTGAAATTTGTAATAATTAAATAGTTACAATAACGTCTGTATAATCATTATACAACAGTTATGTTATATGGACCTACAAACATTTTTTTAAGTTATTGTAAAGAATAATGTTTATACACTTTCCAGCACATAAAATGTTTAAGTTTTGACATATTAGTTTAATGTATTGCTGACATATATTAATCTTCTTACCTGACATCTTCAGAAATAGTACTTAATGGTATCAGATGTTGCAACGTCCAGATCCTTTCCAGCTGCTAAAATTTTATCACTAACACATTTATTGACCTCCTGCTTGAAAAGTTCAATACGAGATGTTATAAAATTGAAAGTTTCAACATAGACAATACACATTTGTTTAAATTAAATTTTATTTCCATCTTAAACATACATCATTATCTACAATTTCGTGGTTCACAGTAACGTTACCTCGTGCATTCATGATGTCAGAAAACCATCAAGGTTGAAAAAGTCTTGATACAAAATAATAGAAACCCAATAACCTGAGTACTTTACCTTTCTTTTTTAAGAGTGACCTGGAAATACTTACTTCATTCATTCCGTTGGTTACAACTTAAAGCTTTATTCTTAAGAATAAAACCAACTATTTTATCAGCTTGTTTTCAGTTTGTCACTAATTTAGAAATTGTTTGTTTTTTATCTCTTCACACATACATTCATTTGTCACAAATCACAGCATTTGTCCTTAATACCAAGCTTTCAAACCACTATTGTTAATATCAGGTAACTGTATTCTATACTTATCTCTAAAATATCATACTCCTGCCACCATCAAGGTAGGTTATCTTAATTGCAGGGAACAGCCATACATTCCAAACCCTCTCTGATGTTTCCAGCGTCAGAGGTTTGGTCAATCAAAGACGTCATGTCGTGGTTCCCTGATGTTTGCTCATTGTGGTAGCAAGGACCATGATGCCTATAAATATGAAACGGACCCTCATTGCGTCAATTGCAATGATTCTCGACCATCCTACTTTCGTTCTTGTCCTTAACGGTTGGAAAAAAAAAGGTGCAGCATTTGAAAATGATTCATAACATTACTTATTCTGAGGCTCAAAAATTACTGTCCACCGCTTCATCTCGAACTATGGTGCAGCACTACGTTTCACAGATACTGAAGGAGAGCAGACAGATCTCTCTGTGACTCCAAAAGCATCGTTCTCAAAACTAATGAAAAGCCTTTTGACCTCGATGGTAAAAAGTTGATAAATATACTTCAACACCCATCTCTGTCCCCTACATACATTCCAACAAATTCTAAGATCTATATTTTTTGATTCTTGGCACAGATATTTCCTCGGATACATCTTCTTCTCCCACTCCAACATGCAAAACAATCGTTTGTTCGTGTCCTCAGTCACTGAAATCCCTTTCCAACAGCAAAAGCCTTCCCTAATCGACCAGGGTAGGATTCATAGAGGTCGATAGACCTCCCTAGAATAAGGACAGTAAGGAAAAAAGACGTGGTCGTACACAGAAGGGTTCTCCACCCAATTTGTCTATACATAAATAAAAATGGACACCCTGTTACAATGGAATTGTCGAGGTTACGTTCTAAAACACTTATTACTTCCTACTATCACGTATGTCTTTCCTTACAGGAAACATTTCTGAAACTTGCGCATACCTTTCGGCAGTTTCCTTTGTACAGAAATAACAGGCTGTGTGATGTGTGATGGACGAGTGCATAAAATTGTGGCACTGTCAGTTGATCAGCATGTGTCCCTTTTGTCTTTGCCTTTCGACACACCCTTGGAGGCTATCACTGTTTGTTCTTTCTTCCTGTGGCCTGGAGTGACATATGATCAATCAGACCTTTATGCTCTCATTGAAGAGTTACCGTCTTTATTTTTACTCCTTGGGGTCTTCAATTGACATCATCCCCTCTGGGGAAGTGCTGATATTGATAGGAGGAGTCGCTCTGTAGAACATATCCTCTCTGATCACAACCTTTCCCTTTTCAATACCGGTTCTTCTACTTATTTTCATGCACCTAGTCAGTCCTTTCCTGTTGTCCATTTGCTCCTTTTCATTATTCTCCAATTTTGAGGGTTGACAATAATCCACGAGGTAGATAATTTTAATTTTCCTACAATTTTGAAAGAACTGGCCATGGTCGATGCCACCTGACCTTTCTGCCCCGGTGGAAATTCAATCAGGCAAACTGGCCCTCTTTCCCTGCGCTCACTGAACTTGATCCTGCACTTGTCTGTAAGCCATCATTAGACCACTGTGTGGCAGCAGTAACTGACTGTATTATACAGGCAGCTACTTAATGTATTCCTTAAACCTCCACACATTTTCCGCTTTTCCTTCATCCGTTGTGGAATTATGCCTGCCACATAGTACGGAAGACTGAAAATCTATCTGCGCTGGCTGCCCTAATTTAGTAGTGTAAGACTAAAAGGAAGGCAGTTAGTCATCATTACCCACCGCCAAATCTTGGGCTACTGTTTTACCAACAAATAGTGGGATTGACCATAACATTATAACGGCCCCACGGCTGAAAAGGCGAGCAGGTTTGGTGTGACGGGGATGCGAACCCGTGACCCTCAGTTACGAGTCGCACGCCTTAACCAACCTGGCCATGCCAGGCCCCGTTTACATGCACTTTTGCTACCAACTGCGTATTCACCCTTATCCATATTGGTGAAGTTGTGCTAACTGTGGTCCCTGAGACAAAGTTCTTTTAGCTTATCCTTGACTGTAAGTTGACCTTTATACAACACATCAAGCAGCTATGGGTCAAATGTACAAGAGCACTGAACCGCCTTCGTGTCCTCTCTTTGTGAGCGGATCGATGTTCTATGCTAAAGATACATCGTGCTATTATTCGATCAAAACTCGACAATGGATCATTGGTCTATGGCTCGGCGAGACCCTCAGTCTTCACGATGCTGGACCCCATTCATCATCAAGGAATTTGGCTCTGCACTGGGGCTTTCTGCACTTCCTCATTTCAGGCTTATACATAGGCTCCTTTTGGCCTAAGTAGACAAACACAGTTGCAAGAATTGTGTCTGTCCTTGGATAACACCGCTCTATCCTTTGGTCAGCCCATCCCACCATGGCTTATTACAGTCCCCAAATGTGACCATTCTTTAAGTCATCTGAAAAAAACAGATTTTTCGATTGGAAGTACTGTCTTTTATTGATGATCATTTTTTGAACTATATTTCCATTCCTATTGATACAGATACTTCAAAAAAAGGTGACTTTGTGGGCTCTACCATTGTTTGTTGCTATTCGGTGGTTGCGTGCAGAATCCCTTCTGCAGCTTCTGTGATGACTGGTGAACATACGCCATTTCTCGTGCTCTGGATCACATAGAAGCTGAGCAATACTCAAACTACACTATTTATACTGACTCGCCTCGTTCTTTACTGGCCCTGAAATCGCTTCAGGTTAGTTCACACCTTATTTTCGCCAATATTCAGAACCGACTGGTCCATTTCTCTTTAATGTCTACTTCTATCCAGTTATTGTGGATACTGTGCCACGTTGGGATTCGCGGGACAAAGCTCGCTGACACATCAGCTAAATTTATCTGCTCTTGCACTATCACTGCTGTGCCTGTTCCATATATGGACTATGGTCCTCTATTCAAGGCTCGGCTCCGTGCCAGCTGACAGTCGACATGGAGTGAGCAACGCGAAAACAAGCTTTACCAAATGAAACCTTATATTGGACTTTGGCCGTCTTGCTTCCGTAAGGATCGGAAAGAGAAAGTTGTTCTAACTAAACGACATATTGGTCACAGTTTTTTGGCTCATTGTTTTCTTTTATCTGGAATTGTGGCTCTGTCATTAATCACAGAATTTACTTTGTAGTTTATATGTTTACTGCCAAACTGTATGTTATCTAGTTGGTCATGGATCTTATAAAGTTTAAGCAGTAAACTAACTACTCTTTCAATACTTACATTAACTCTGTAGCGGCTTTATTTCCGTTTCATGAGAGCTTTCGACATTTTATCTAAGAAATTCAGAAATACTTGCCTAGTTTTCTAACCCATCAGTTTCTATCCAGTTTTTCTTGAGACTTGGCAGTATTTTTATTCCAAGGAAAAAGCATGCTGACACTGTAGCTGACTCCATCTGCTCTGGTACTGTCAGAACTAGCCTGTCCTGTATTTAGACTACGGCCCTTTGAACAAAACACGAATTCGTGCCCTTTGGAACTCATTTTGGCATGATCAAATTCACGACAAGTTTTTCCAAGTCAAGCCTACAGTTGCTGTTTCGCCATTTATACTCGATAAGTATCTATGAGAGAAAAGTCTCTCTTGTATGCCACACATTTTTCGTAGTTTTTTGCTCGACCTTTTCTTCTACCTTGGTCTCAACCACAAATGTGCACCATTTGTGATACTCAAGTCTCAACTGATCAGGTTTTAGTTTTAATCTTCTTTATTATTGTGAGCAACAGCACCATTTTAGACATGTTTTTTTTTCCATATTTATCATTAACGTTGGAAAATGCCATTGATGATGGTGATAATGTCTGTACGGATAGTATTTTTAGCATTATAGGGGTCATAAGACTTTTCATTCTGTTTTTGCGCAATGTTTCGCTTTTTTATTGCTTGTATAGAGTTTATTTATTTTAACAGGATAGAACAACGCAATGATGGGTAAATAAACAAAGAAACGTGTTAATTTTAGGGTAGTTAAGAATTGATTAAAATTACTGGATCCAAGCTGTTGGATTATGATATAACAATGGTTTTTCTAACCGAAAATCTTTTGAAAACAGCAAAATTTCTTAATATGAAAGTTTTATTTGCAGCTTTTGTTCTTCTCGTAAACCTCACGATCACGAAAGGCTTGGTCTGGTTTGTTTTGAATTTCGCGCAAAGCTTCTTGAGGGCTATTTGCGCTAGCCGTCTCTACTTTAGCTGTGTAAGACTAGAGGGAAGGCAGCTAGTCATCACCACCCACCGTTAAATCTTCGGCTGCTCTACCAACGAATATTGGGATTGATCGTCACATTATAACGCTCCCACAGCTGAAAGGGTAAGCATGTTTACTAAGTGGGGATTTGAACCCGCGACAGACATATTGCGAGTCGATCGCCTTAACCCATCTAGCCATTCCGGGCCTTGACGAAAAGCAAAGCTGTCGATGTAGGTTGGCAAACGTTATGCAGTAACTTTATTTTCAAAATTTATTAGTGTATTAAATAGTTGGTAATATTATTACTGACATAAATGTTCTTTTTCCATATCTATGCTTAAGCAGTATGAAACCAACGCAATAAAAACTAAAAAATATATAAATTTATCATATATACAATTGCAGTTCTGTATTAAAAAACAAAATATTAAAATTTTCTGGTTTCGATGGTATTGTCATTAGCTACAAGAAATCGATAGTCATTTATAAAATATTCAATAAACGTCTTTGAATTGGTTTATTCATTAACTTGTGAAATAATCTGACTAGTTAAGCAATACGCTGTTATAATCAATTGTGATTTATAATTTCTAAAATAGGCAAGTAGTGCTAATTCTCCTTCTATTCAATATGTTACTACAAAAGTTGGTTCGTAACATGAGAAAAATAACCAGTTTAAGTAAATCAGAAATGCTTTTGTTTTATTCAGAGACAAAAGTAGAGAAGCCTCAAAAACTCAACGAGCTAAGAAAATTTACAGAATCCAAAATTATAGCCAATTCAGAGTGGGTTGGTATTTGTAAACTATAATTGCTTCGACAATTCATTCCAATTTGTGTAACAATGTTTCGCTGTCTTGAAACTGTTAACATTAGAAAAAGTACAGATCTAGAACGACGTAATTTTCATTTACTTTTCCTTATTTGAATTATAATTTCCATTCTCTGACTCTGTATCAGAATGTACATACTTTCTTTATATGCAAAAACGGCTCGTTTTGGTTAGGAAAATATTTTACATAGAAGAGCGAACAACGTTTCGACCTTTTTCGGTCATCGTCAGGTTCACAAAGAAAGAGGTAACTGACCGGAAGCTGACCACATGTTTGAAAGGGGTTGTGTAACTGAGTGTCGGAATGTAGAGGGCGGTGTTAGAAGTTTGAATATATAATTTTATTTATTTTATTATTTTAATATAGGTATAAAGGCGTTCCTTTATATTGGTTTGTACGAGAAGTGTAAGTTTTTGTGTTTTTATCAGTGTATTTGTACTTACCTGTTACCGTTATGTCTGAACTAAGATACCGTACACCACTATTAACAGTACACGCTCACACGATCGTTAAGAAACTAAGAAATTTAAACCAACGAATTATTAAAAGAAGAAATGACATTTATTTTATTCAACAATGTAGAAAAGAACAACTAACCCCTAATTTTGAAAAGGTAAAACTTTCAAAAAATTTTAATACATACACAAACGTTATCCAAAATTTACAGATAAACTATTTAAAGCCATGTTGGACCCAAAATACAAAGAACTACATGACTTACAAAAACAAAAAATGAACCTAGACCATCAACTGGCATGCTGCATTAAACCAGAGATTTACGGACTCATACAACGAAACATAAACCAAATCAATACTAAGAACGACAGAGACAAAAAGATCTGCCACAACAAAAAACTAGAAAAACTATGATGCAAACAAAAGAAAAATCCGTTGATAAACCTCATAATTAACAGATCCGACCGTCAAATAAACACAGACGAGAAACATCTACTTAACAAAGGACCCAACTTCGCAATAGCACCTAGGTACATTCCAACCATAGAAATCAAAACATGTTTAGAAGACCTAGCCAGGAGACTTGTGATACTTTCTACAGAGAAGAAAAACAAGGAAACAACCACACACAACCAACAGAAAGAAGTCAACTTAGATAATTTTATTGACATCCAACAGCCAAACTTCCCAGGTAAAATTACAAATTTATATTTTCCAGAAACACCTAAAAACAACATCTTAAACGATTTTTTGAAAGAATTTTCTCACAAAACCATCAACATAATTTCACAAAACAGAAAACTAAAAAACAACCTTACAAAAAGAGACATTAATTCCATTAAAAACCTAAAACAAGACAAAAACATAAAAATTCTAAGAGCAGATAAAGGTAATGCTACAGTCATAATGAACACGAATGAATACATCCAAAAAATGAATAACATCCTATCAGACACGAACAAATTTAAACCAATACACACAAATCCAACAAAGACACACGAGACGCAACTGAACACATTACTACTACAAATGAAAAAAGCCAACACAATTTCACAAACACTTTATTCCTACCTACGTAAAACCGACTCACGCACACCGCAAATATACGGCATTCCCAAACCTCATAAACCAGATTGTCCATTACGACCAATAATGTCCACATATGAATCGTTTAATTACAATCTTGGTAAATACATAGCATGGGCATTCTTCAAATATGTAACATCAGCCAGTTCATTCATCAAAGACTCTTTTAATTTCAAGTCTAATCTAAATCAACTTAATCATAAAGCCTTAATGGCCAGTTTCGATGTTATATCCCTCTTTACAGAAGTTCCAACCACTGAAGCCTGCAAGATAGCCTTAGAACTCTATATCCGAGACCCTAACCCAACTATAGAAATTCCCAGTAACCAGTTAGCAACCCTCATAGAATTCACCACGATAAAGACAAACTTCATGTTCAACAACCACAACTATATACAAACAAATGGCCTAAGCATGGGCAACCCAGTATCACCAGTTCTAGCCAATATTTTTATGACACAAGTTGAAACACAAGCAATTAACACAGCATTACAATCACCACTATACTGGTACAGATATGTAGATGACACGGTTGCGGGATTCAAATCCACAGAACACACACTTAATTTTTTCAATCACATTAACTGTACAATCCCAACATTAACTTTACATGTGAACAGGAAAAAAAGCAATCAAATATCATTTCTTAACCTCAAAATTACAAGAACTGACACACAATTTAAAACAGAAATCCACCGAAAAATCACCCATACTGGACTATACATTCCTTGGGACTCAGCACATGAAACAAAACAAAAACTCAACGTACTAAGAAACCAAATAAACACAGCCATAAAACTATGCTCACCAGATAAAATTAACGATGAATTAGACAAAATAAAACAATACTTCATTAACATCAATAAGTTTCCTCCACAAACCGTAGAAAACATTATACGCACACACTTAGACAAAAAGCAAAATCAACCAACTAATGTAAATACAGCTTACGAATCAAAAACCACGAAACCATATACAGCTGTATACCATATATTCATGAATTCAGCAAACAAATAACAAACATTTGGCAAAAATTAGTAACAAAATATGACATTCCAGTTAATACCAAATATATTCAAAAACCAGGCACAAAACTGAGGTCTATACTATGTAAAAACTACACAGACAAACACCATACCAACATTATTTATAAAATACAATGTGATAACTGCCACGACTTCTCTATTGGAGAAACAAGTAGAAAAATGGAAACCAGATTCAAAGAACATAGAAAGTCACCTTCACACGTTTTCCAACACTGCAAGTCAAATAAACACAACATAACCATAGAAAACACTCAAATACTAAATACAAACATAAACAAACGCAAAATTAAAGAAGCCTTACTTATACAACAACTTAAACCCAAAATAAACCAATATAAAGGAACGCCTTTATACCTATGTTAATATAATAAAATAAATAAAATTATATATTCAAACATCTAATACCGCCCTCTACATTTCGACACACAGTCACACAACCCCTTTCAAACATGTGGTCAGCTTTCGGTCAGTTACATCTTTCTTTGTGAACCTGACGATAACCGAAGAAGGTCGAAACGTTGTTCGCTCTTCTATGTAAAATATTTTCCCAACCCAAACGAGCCGTTTTTGCATATAAATTTCTCAACAAGTGGGTTTCTCGACATCACTGATGTACATACTTTCTGTTTGTAAGTAGTTATCCGTATCTAAAGAAGTGTATCAAATTGACTGTAAACAAACAGAAGTAAAAACATATTGCAAAATAGTTGTGAAACTATTTAGGACAATTATATCGTTTCTAGCACAAAAATTTAATTATAAAATTAAATGTTATAAAAGTAAAATCGTAAAATATAAAATATAGTTGATTTGTTAGAACGTATTTTACATTTGAAGCTAGGCCCGGCATGGCCAAGCGTATTGAGGTGTGCGATTCGTAATCTGAAGGTCGCGCGTTCGCATCTCCGTTGTGCCAAACATGCTCGCCCTTTCAGCCGTGGAGGCGTTATAATGTGACGGTCAATCCCACTATTTTTTCGTAAAAGAGTAGCCCAAGAGTTGATGGTGGGTGCCTTTCCTCTAGTCTTACACTACTAAATTAGGGACGGCTAGCAAAGATAGCCCTCGAGCAGCTTTGTGCGAAATTCAAAATCAAACAAACATTTGAAGTTTTCATATGCAATCCGAGGGTGTGAATTTGGCAAATTTCCTTACCAGAATTATGAAGAGATCTTGAATGACACGTGTACTGAAGGAAAAAGATGCAGATATGCAATTGATGATGAACTATTATTTATATGTTTTTCTTTTACATTTATATAACTAATCTTTGAAATATTTACTTATTATATTAAAATGTTCTATAATCAACTATTTCCAGATAAGTCCCTTTATAGTTACATTGGGCAGCTCACAAAAATAACATTTCAGTACTCAACAGAAATGGTGATTCGTGAGTTTGTACAATGATTGTTCCTTCTCAATATTTGACATTGAATAATTAATCCAGCGGATTTTCTTGCAGTTTAGACGTCTCATCTAAGTTAAATTTGAAACTATAACGATGTATGAGAGTCAAGAATGAAAGTTTTGCTAACACATACATTATAGTTCGGGCATTTTTAAGAGAGGAATGCATTAAGTAACTTAATAGTCACTCGGAGCACTACAGGGCAGTGTTAAATATGATATCATACAACAGAACTATAACTTATTTCTTAAGCTTGAAACACATACATTATATACTTGTACAAACTTCTAATTTTGTAATATCTTACGTAACAATAAGTGTTACGACTCAATGCTTACAAAACCTCAAACTATGTGTCACTGATAGATTTCCAGCAGCTCGTGAGGAACCAGAAAACACACTCTCTGAAGAGATTGACAAATGTTTCTAAAGAGGTACGTTGAAAAGCTTAATCATACAATTATATTGGAAATACATTAAACAACTATTTTTAGACTTGGACATCTTGCGTGCTGAAATGTATAAATATTATCATTTGCAAGACAATTTAGAAATCTTTGTAATTTCAAATAACGTAAGGTGTTATATAACAGTTATACCTTGTTGTAACTACTCACGTATCTTAACGTCACAATTGAGAGTTATATTATTAGTGTACCGTGTGATGAGCGGTTGAAAATGTCTTTGAATATCTTGAGGTGTTTTGAATAAATCATCGATGTTATTCGTGATTTTTTATCCAAATAAATATTTTGAATGAAATCAATAAAAATAACAATTGTAAAAAATAATAAATTACTAAAGATATTTTAACAAAGCAAATCGGGAAACATTGCTTCCGCTTATTATATGTACTTTGCATAATTTTCAAGTTTCCTATTTCCTACTTTTTTGATGTCCTAGTGAATGCCATCAACCATCAAATAATGGGTTATTCTTTACTATCGTATAATGGAATTAAATATTGCATTTTCACATTTCCATAGCTAAAAGGAAAAGCATATTTTTTTTGAAGGAACTCGAAACAGTGAACTGCGAATTGAGTTCCCAAACCATCAGGTCATAGTTGGTAACGTTAAAAGACATAACCATTTTGATGTTGAAAATTTATTCGTAGCAGAAAATTATAACTCAGAATGAAATATACTAATAACAATGGTGATAATGAATTAATGATATTGAATGCTATTAAAGCAGTTATAACTAGAGTTAAAATAAATTACAAATCCACAAGTAGCTACTTATCAAATGCAATTATCATCTGAGAATATTTTCTAAAATTTTGTTTATCCAAGTAACCTATAAACATTATCAATTTTATTATGTAATAATAAATTTTACTGTACCTTAAGAATTATTTATATGCATATTAATATTTTTTCAGCCCTGCATGGCCAAGCATGTTAAGGCGTGCCACTCGTAATCTGAGGGTCGCGGGTTCGCATCCCCGTCTCGCCAAACATGCTCGCCCTCTCAGCCGTGAGAGCGTTATAATGTGACGGTCAATCCCACTATTCGTTGGTAAAAGAGTAGCCCAAGAGTTGGCGGTGGGTGGTGATGACTAGCTGCCTTCCCTGTAGTCTTACACTGCTAAGGTAGAGACGGCTAGCACAGATAGCCCTCGAGTAGCTTTGTGCGAAATTCCAAAACTTTTGTTTAGCTTTACGTGAAATTCAAAAACAAACAAACAAACATCACACCACCAATTTCATATCACATTTTATATCATACATTTCAATCACATGTTTTCACAGTTTTCGCACATTTCTTAGTCTTTCAATTCTTCAGGACAGACAATTCTGTTTGTTTTTCCAAGTGGTTCCAAAATGAAACGGTTATTACCATCATCAACTTAACACTGGCCATAAGAAAATCATGGGCTTTGGAGGTTGAAAATAAAACCAATTAGCCAGAGGAAGTAAAATCCTCAAAATTTGGAACGACACAAATAAAGAAAATTAGAATATCCTCAAACATTTACGCCCATTGACGAATATGAAAACAAATGCTTGAAACTTCTAAATAACGGTGCCAAGTAAGACATTAAGTTCAGAGTGTTTTCTAACTGAATTTTTTCATGGAATCCACATCATCACCCACAGATAAAGTTCCAAATTAATTCTCCATAAAATAACGATGGACTTCATTTTACATTTCCAATAACTGAAAACAGTTCACAATTTAAACGTTTATTGTGTTTTAAGAGAGGTGTAGAGTTTCATAAGGCTTCATTCAGTTAAGATCTCAAGTGGGTTAGCTCTGAGTCTGAAGGCTTATAACGCAAAACTGCAGGTTCTGATAATTGTTTTGTTTGTGAATTTCGCGCAAAGCTACTCGAGGTCTATCTGCGCTAGCCATCCCTACATTAGCAGTATAAGACTAAAAGGATGGTAGTTAGTGTATGCAAAATTTGTAAATCGATTAGCGTGTACGACATAACAAAGAATTTCAGTTTACAAATTCTGCTCAAAAAATGAAAGACCTTCCGTGATGACGAAAAACCACTTGAAATAAAATTTCTTTTCAAGACGGCTTGGTATGGGTATTAGCACATCAATTAAAATAACGTACACAACAACGTTTCGACCGTCTTAGTTCATCTTCACTTCAGATGAACTAAGAGAGAGTCTGCAACTCACCGTTGCCGGGCACGTCTTTGGAACGAAGTGTAAAGGGGTATGGGGTTGTAGAGAGCGTGTTTCAGTTAGAAATTAGGTTATTAATTAGCACATGTGTGAAGGTGTTCCTTTATGTTGATTTCATTTTGTTTTAGTTTTTGTATAAGTAGGGCTCCTTGATTTTGGTTTAAAGAAGTTCACATTCCTTCCTGTTTTTTTTGTAATGAAAACAATTTTATTAATAACATGTCTGTAGTTAGTTAATTTCGTTTTAAGAAGTCGATGTTTAAACCGATATCATCAATATTTATTTTCACGGTCTTTGTTACTCTGTTGAAACAATGTGCATATACTAATATATAATATAATATATTTGTTATTAAACACGAAGCAACACAATAAGCTATCTCTACTCTATCCACTATGAGGTATTAAAACCTCACTTTTGCCAGTGTGATTACGCAGATATAACCAATGTACCACTAGGGATAATATACCTGAGAAAAAAGGGCTAATGTTGTATAGCAAATACGTAGAATATTCATGTTTGTACAGGTTTGAAGTTTAATATTCGTGTTAAAGGTATTGTGAAATGATAATGATTACTTTCATAATATTCTGATAACATATATACATATTTTTTCTTTTACATACAGTAAAAGTTATAAGGAAATAATTAGTTGCTGCATCTCTTTGTTGACAGTGAAATATCATAGAAACACATTATTAATAATCGTGTACGAAACCGATTGTTGCAAGACTGGTTGATAATTTGTTATTTATCCGTGATGACGAGAAAACCCACTTGTAGAGAAAAATATATATATATAAAACAGCTGGTAAAGGTTGAGAAAACTTTTATGTCGAGGAACAAACAACGTTTCCACCTTATTCGGTCATCGTCAGGTTCACAAAGAAAGAAAGAAGTAACTGACCACATGTTTGAAGGGGGTTGTGTAATTGAGTGTAGGAATGTAGAGGGCGTACTTAGATTTTGATTATATTTATTATTATAGATATAAAGGTGTTCCTTTGTATTGATTTATTTTGGGCTTGAGTTGTTGTATAAGTAAGGCTTATTCAATTTTATGTTTCTTTATGACTGTTTCTTTCTTTAGTATTTGGGTGTTTTTTTATGGTCATGTTGTGTTTATTTGATTTGCAGTGTTCGAAAACGTGTGAAGGTGACTTTTTGTGTTCTTTGAATCCGGTTTCCATTTTTCTTCATGTTTCTCCAATATAGAAGTGTCGCAGTTATCACATTGTATTTTATAAATAATGTTGGTGTGTTGTTTGTCAGTGCTGTTTTTACATAGTATTGACTTTAGTTTTGTGCCTGGTTTTTGAATAAATTTGGTATTAACTGGAATGCCATATCTTGTTACTAGTTTTTGCCAAATGCTGGTTATATTTCTGCTGGTGTCTGAAACAAATGGTATGCAGCAGTATATGGTTTCGTGACAATGTAATTCATAGGATGTATTTACTTTTGTTGGTTGATTTTACTTTTTGTCTAGGTGTGTACGTATCATGTTTTCTACGGTTTCTGAAGAAAACTTATTGATGTTGATGAAGTATTGTTTTATTTTGTCTAATTCTTCGTTAATTTTATTTGATGATCAAAGTTTTATGACTGTGTTTATTTGGCTTCTTAGTATGTTGAGTTTTTGTTTTGTTTCATGTGCTGAGTCCCAAGGAATGTATAGTCCAGTATGGGTGATTATTCGGTGATTTTCTGTTTCAAATTGTATATCGGTTCTTGTAATTTTGAGGTTAAGAAATGATATTTGATTGCTTTTTTCCTGTTCACATGTAAAGTTAATGTTGGGATTGTAGAGTTAATGTGATTGAAAAAATTAAGTGTGTGTTCTGTAGATCTGAATCCCGAAACCGTCTCATCTACATATCTGAACCAATATAGTTATGGATGTAATGTTGTATTAATTGCTTTTGTTTTAGCTTGTGTCATAAACATATTGGCCAGAACTGGTGATACTTGGTTGTTCATGCTTAGGCATTTTGTTTGTATATAGTTGTGGTTGTTGAACATGAAGTGTGTTTTCATCGTGGTGAATTCTATGAAGGTTGCTGAAAATGTCTCTTGATGGGTTAGGGCCTCGAATAAATAGTTTTGAGGTTATCTTGCAGGTTTCAACGGTTCAAACTCCTGTAAAAAAGGATATAAGATCGAAACTGGTTATTAAGGCTTTATGATTATTTTGATTAAGATTAAACTTGAAATAAAAAGAGTCTTTGATGAATGAGCTGGCTGGTGTTACATATTTGGAGAATGCCAAAGTTATCTATTTACCAAGATTGTAATTAAACAATTCGTATGTGGACATTTTTGGTCGTAATGGACAATCTGGTTAATGAGGTTTGGGAATGCCGTATATTTGTGGTGTGTGAAAGTCGATCTTGCATAGGTAGGATTAAAGTGTTTTTGAAATTGTGTTGGCTTTTTCATTTTTAGTAGTATTTTGTTTAGTTGCGTTTCGTGTGTCTTTGTTCGATATATTGGTTCAAATTTGTTTGTGTCTGATAGGATGTTCTTTATTGTTTGGGTGTATTCATTTGTGTTCATTATGACTATAGCGTTTCCTTTATCTGCTTTTAGAATTTTTATGTTTTGTCTTGTTTTTTGTTTTTAATGGAATTAATATCTCTTTTTGTAAGATTGTTTTTTAGTTTTCTGTTTTGTCAAATTATGTTGATAGTGTTGTGAGAAAATTCTTTGAAAAAATCATTGAAGATATTGTTTTTATGTATTTCTAAAAATATAATTTTTAATTTTTTCTCGGAACTTTGGCTGTTCGATGTCAATAAAATTATCAAAGTTTTCTTGTTTCTGTTGGTTTCTTCGGTTGTTTTCGTGTTTTTGTTTCCTGTTGAAAGTATTTCGAAAAACAGCAGCTTATTTAATATAATATTTAAAGTTATGTTTATTCGTAATCATTTTAACTACAAATTACGACTAATTTAATATCGCAAGAACTCAAGTTTCATTACTTTGTTGTCAACTATGACAGATTTAATTTTGTTCAAATCCAGGGGCTAATAACTTTTATGGGTTCAACATCCTATGTGATTTTATATAGAATAAAACTGTCAAGGAGTCCACATTAACATCATGGGCACCGAGGCTGAGCACCCAAGTACCGACCTAAATACGCCATTAATGGTCAGGTCGCAGATAGCTCATTGTTTGAAAGTTTACTTTTCAACAAACAAACAAAGTTAATTTATAACACTTGGCTCGATCATGTGTTAAGAAATTTTAGAAATACATTAATAAAAAAGTTCTAAGAACGAATTACAAAAAAACATAATTTACAGAAGCATTTTCTTTCCTCATTGAAATATCTGTGTAACACATATTTAGGAAACATTTTTATTTTATTGAAAAAAGAAAGATCGGATTTTCTTTCTCTAAACAACACACCAAACAAACAATGTATATTTAATTAAAAAATACAAACTGAACAATTGTATTGCTTTAAAGATGTTTTATTTTCGAGATAAAAGGTATTTAAGAGTTAAACACAACCAAACACGAAGGAAACCACAACAGATTCAGATTATTATATTATAAGCAATAGATATAGATGCTGGTCCTCATCAGCTGTTAAGTGATCCGTTGAAGCTGTAAGTATAAATAACATTGAAATACATAAATGTTGTTTTCAGTTCACTTACAACAGATCCACCAACATATCATTAATATATTAGTCAAATTATTTAATACCAATTGTGGTATAAACCAACAACATATAGTCAGTGTTCTGTAATGGTTACACAATGAGTTATCTATGCTCTGTCCCTCACATATATCAAACCTCGGTGTCAAGCAGTGTGAGTCCTAGACATACCAACGTGTCACTGTGTGGATTAGAGCGTTTTATAGATATATAGTGACAAATATTGATTTCTATTAAATGTGTTTTGGCATTATATAAAAAATAACGTATTAAAAGAAAAAGGTAGAGTGTCATCTTAAAAAGTAGGCACACATTTGGAAAATATGTGAATAATTTAGTGCCAGTCCAATGTTCCAATAAATAAAGTAAATGTCAGAATAAAATTAAATATACTAACTAATAATACTTTTTACAGTACATTTTAGTTGTCGTGGAATTCCTTATACAAAGTGCAATTTGTGATAAATAATCACTTTAAAGACTGTATAACTGTTGTAACACAGTAATGTTATATGGAACTAAAAGTATCTTTTACGACATTGTAAAGAATAAGTTTACACTCTCTAGCACATATAATGTTCAAGTTTCAAGATATTCATATCATTTATTGCTGATGTATTGATATATTTTGGTTTTCTCACCTAACATCCTCAAAAACAGTTCTTAAGAGCATCAGACATTACATCGTCCAGACCCGCTCCAGCTTTTAAAATTTCATTACCGATACATTCTATTACTTCCTGCATCAAGAGGTAAATACAACAAATGTTATAGGAGATGTTATAAAATTAAAAGTTTGAAGAAAACACAGAAATAATACAAAATAATAGAGATCTCATAACCTGAGAAGTTTACCTTTCTTCTTCATGGGTGAGCTGGAAATTGTTACTTTATACATTCCTTTGGTTATTACTAACAAATTATAACAAACATTGTAGCAAAATAATATAAGAATGCAGAAGGAATCGTGGGACACACCTCCAGAAGTATATTACTATTTACATCAATTTTGCCAAATTCAGACCTACATAGTGTCCACTTTCTTCTCTTTCATGATATAATTAACCATATTGTGTTTTATCTTATTTTATAGGTAGAAGACAACACTATGACTGTGCGTGGAGTGACGATAATTCAAGATTATTGTCATCCAACTCTTAATGGTCAGCTGTAGGAAGAAGAAGACTCGGAAGAGTCCAGAATTTTGCTTTTTTTGAATTTTCGCGCAAAGTTATATGAGGGCTATCTGCACTAGTCGTCCCTAATTTAGCAGTGTAAAAACAGAGCGAAGGCAGGTAGTCACCACAACTCACCGCCAACTCTTGGGCTATTATTTTACGAACGAATAGTGGATTTGGTCGTAACGTTATAACGCCGCAGGGCTAAAAGGGCGAGCATGTTTGTTGTGATGGAAATTCTAACCCGTGACCCTCAGAGTCTTATCCACCTGGCCTTGCCGGCCAATTTTGTTTGGTATCTCGTTGCTTTGTTTATTTTTTGTTATTGTTGCTTCTCCTTGTATGTGAAAAAGCACACTTTTAATGTTTATTTAAAGTACAAATAATATTTAAACATTCAATTTTTAATGTACAGTCCTTATGCTTTTTTAGTTTTATACAGTTTATTTTAATTTCAACTACATCTCCAACTAAAGAGTTAGTTGGTAGCTTAACAATAAACTTGTGGTCGCTAAACTTTATGTTCGATTCCCCACAGATGACAGAAGCTTTATTATGAACAATAAAACCAACTTTTTTATCAGCCAGTTTTCTGCTTGTAAATGATTTGGAATTTTGTTTTTTGTTTTTTATCTCTTCACACATACTTTCAGCTGTAACAAATCACTGCAGTTGTCCTTGATATCAGGCCTTCAAACCACTATTGTGAATATCAGACAACTGCCTTCTACCTTTATCTTTATAATATCATATTCCTCTATTGCTGCGTGTATTTAAGTAAAGATTGTAATAAGGGAGTAGATTGTTTGTTTTTTGAATTTCGCACTAAGCTACTCGAGGGCTATCTGTGGTAGCCGTCACTAATTTTGCATTGTAAGACCAGAGGGAAGACAGCTAGTCATCACCACACACCGCCAACTCTTGGTCTACTCTTTTACCAATGAATAGTGGGATTGACCGTCACATTATAATGTCCCCACGGCTGAAAGGGCTAGCATGTTTGGCGCAAAGGGGATGCAAACCCGTGATCTTCAGATTACGAGTCGCACGCCTTAACACGCTTGGCCATGCCAAGCGATTAAGGTTTCTGAACTTAATAACTCTTCAGAAAATGGAATGTGAATGAGGTATTTAAAGTTGTGATATTGTTGATGCCTCATTTTACTTCCAACTTTAATTATGGCAATTGTAAGATTAAGGGAACAAATATACATTTTCTCACGGTAGAAAGAACCTACAACTTAGTCACCTTTGATTTCTTTACAGCTTGGTTGCCCTTGGAACTGTTTGCCTTCAGGTTTCGGAGATGCAAATAATTTAAAGCAAAACGAAATAAATATTTATCGATAAAGAGTGGTTTCGAAATGTTAGGTTATAAGGTAATTTAGTAGCTTCCATAGCCCAGATGGACCAGAATATTTCTTATTGTCATGTAAGAATGGATTGAACAATAAAAAAATATTTCGAACTGCAATAAAAATAACTTAACATTAAAAGACATACGATGTGTGAATATTACTTTACCAGGATGCAAAACATATAATTTCTAGAAAGTCTGGGGTCATATATGCGCCCCCAAGAAAGGTTTTGAAGATTTAAAACTGTGAGATTAAATCTTTAGTGACTGAATTAAGAGAAGTAAGTTTTAATACATAAGTTGTAGCTGTACATTACATGAAAAAGTGGTCAGTCCAATGCGTGGGTGGAGCAATTGCATCCTATGGCTCTAATAATATGTTAATACTTGACTTATAATACCATAGATTTTTACATATGCATCTATTCGTAGGCAAATCAAAATTTATATGGTAATATTATAGTTATGTATTACATTTTATGATTCTGTGTATATAAATTTTTAATCAAGTACTTCTAGTAGTTACGTTGTATTGACATAGTTCTGTATTGTTGTGCAAATTTCAAATTTGATTAATAGTTACCTTAAAGTACCATATTGTTGCATCTATCCTTCTACACATAAATAGTTAAGTATAGTTAGGTAAATAAGTAGGCTTAAACTTAGTCATTAAAAAGGCATTTAAAGCAGTATCCTCATAATCTAAAAAACAGAAGCATCTGTCGAAATTAATTATCTAGTATGTAAGTAGTAGCCTTTAAAATATACTACAAAGACGCTTTTAAACAATTAAATTTTAAAATAACAATTACTTGATACCATCCTAGTATATGTTAAAATTGATTTCAACCGAATAGCGTATAATAAATGATAATAAATAATAAATTGAAACTTCTAGATGAAAACATTTTTCATCTAATTTTGTGTGAAGTTTCGAGCAGACGTACTTCATCAGGCACTAATGATCTTTAATGACTGAATATATTTTCATTTACACGTGTCGAATTATTCTTTACTTAATTTATCCAAGATTTTCGTCTCATGCTATGCGAAATAATATGCAACCTGTACAGTTTGTTTTTAAAACAGGGTAGCTTGAAACAGACTAAATATGAGCCCGATCTCGTGACTGAAGCCTCACCTACTTACGCTGTATCCAACATATCGAGTGGCGTCAGCCTCAAATTCTATTCAAAACATTTGGAATTACAAAATGAAACATTTCGAGCGATAGTTAATTATACCACAAAACTAAATAAGATAATTTAGAGACTAGTGATATAAACGTAGACAGAACATAAAATGATATATTAGATAAACATCACCTTCTCTTCCGCTTCTCTTTCTGCTTTGCACATTTCTCTCACGTACTCTTCAAAATTACCATAATGAAATTTTGAATATTCACAATTTTTAGCTGCATCTGGAAGCTTGAGACAAAAAAATACTTTCTGGTCATTCAAATTTAATATTGCATTCTACAACTTTGTTTTCATGAAAGTTACTTATTTAACCATATCCATATGGCAGGAATCATATTATTCTTATAAACTCTATTATAACCAGCTTTAAATATATTTATTTTCTCTTTATTAATAATGAAGTTGATGTATTTATTTATACATAAACAACCACTTAAGAATTGAAATAAAACAATATTTCGAAGGAAAGACAGAGGATGGAAAACAAAACTAAAAGAAAGAAAACCACATTGTTTTAGATCTGTAAACTGTATCTAAATACAACAACACATTTATAGTGTAATCATTTATACACAATAAAAAATTAAAGCAAGTAGAATGAAAATTACATGCGTCAAACAAACTTTATATCATAACCACAAATATTTTAAAAATGAATCGCGTTGTCTTCGTTTTAACCTCTCAACAACGAGTTAAAATAAAATAAATAAAAAAGTCAGCAAATAGATAGTTTAAAGCAAAGAGGATCACAGTAGACACGCAAAACAGCCCCCAGTGATAACGATACGTCTGCGGACCAACAACGCTCGAAACCGATTTTCGATACTCATGTTGGAAGGAGAACAAATAGCCCATTGTGTATCTTTGTGTTCAACTACGAACAAATACATGTAGAATATCAGAAATAATCCGTAAGGTTTAACGTAAGCACTTGCACCAGATGAAGGCCATACAAACTTGTAGTGAGAGAATAAATTATATGCTTTATTTTTTTTTTTTCGCGCAAGGCTACCCTAGGGATATCTGCGCTAGCCGTCCCTAATTTAGGAGTGTAACATTAGAGGAAAGGCAGCTAGTCTTCACCACCCGCAGCCAAATTTTGGGCTACTCTTTCACCAACCAATAGTGGGATTAACATTACATGATAACGCCCCCACAGCAGAAAAAGCGAGCATGTTTGGTGCGACGGGTTACGAACACGCGACCATCAGGCTACGAGTGGCACGCCTTAACCCACCTGGCCATTCCGGGCCTTGCTATATTGTAGTAATTATTTCTGTACAACGCATGTTATTAATGTGGATTCACGTGCAGGCAATATGGGAAATGATTACATAAGTTAAAGTAAGGGGCGCTGCAGACATCATTATAAAGGTGCTGTACCAACAACCAGAAGGATTTTACTATAAAAACATCTTCTATTTTATAGCACGCCTCGTATAAACTGCTGTTTAATCGATGTTTAACACTTAATAATCTTTGATAAGACAAATAGTGTTAACATTTTTAAATTTCGCTGATTACGTTTTCAAGATGTGTAAAACATCGAGACCTTCCGAAAGGTGATCTATAAATCTACAACACTGAGTATTGTAATTCCGTAAACTTATCGCTAACACACGAGACCTTGGTTCATAGAATTATCTTTTAGAATTTTAACTGAAGACCAAAATATGTTAAGACAGAAGATTCATGTCAGTAACACGTTATTTAGAAAATGTTTTGGTTTGTTTGTTTATTTAGATTAAGCAAATGCTGCACAATGGCTTATCTGTGATCAGCCCACCATGGGTATCGAAACACGGTTTTTACCAGTGTGAGTTCGCAGACATACCGCTGTGCCAATAGAAGACGTTTCCAAAATGACATATGATTAATTATAACAAAAACACCTACCCATTCTGCTAGTTGTTTATAACGTTCCCCCATGCACACTCTCAGATGATTCACTTTTGCAGAATCGTCTTTAATACCTACATAAAATAAAAACATGTCTGATCTATTTTGTGGGGTAGATTTTAATTTTACGAACCAGTGTTAGTAAAACTACTTTAATAAACTAAGTTTTCTGATTCGCATATTTACGATACATAATACTAGATATATTGCAAAAGATTCTTTTAGGTATCGATGTGAGTTGGTGAGATGAATCATTATATAAACTATTAGAAACACACGCAGGTACAACAGCTATTTCCGTCGAAAACTTAACATTCAAAAATGTTTATCAGCTATGAGAAATATGATTTTATTTAAATTTTATTTTAAAATGAGCTATCATTACTGTATTACACCACAGAGTAAATTTTGTTGAGGCATTTCTTTGCAAGCGCAGTTATCAATGAAAGTGTTTTCTTTTTTGTTCCAAAATTTTTACTGAAGAAAAACAATCCTTTTATGATTTTTATTACTTATGTTTGAAATTTACCAATTTTTAATAGTTAAATCTGAATCTTTCCAGTTTTTGTTTCTAATTTTACAGGTTTAATTAGAAACATAATTTTATGCAAATCTCAATTGTTTTTTTATTGCTGAGTTATAAAAATACAAGTTAATACTCATCAAAATAGCTCTAGAAGTGGATGTTCAACCTAGATAGAAGGTATCTGTTGAAATTTTTAAAACCGACAATCAACTTATCATATTCATAGAAAATTGCAACGGTCCAAATGCGAGAATTTCAGATTTTTCTTAAATTTAATAAAATAGCAGTACAAATTACAAAACTTTGCTCTGATAGTATTTCGATATAGTTTTAAGATTCTTTGTGTTTCTCCTGATCTAATGAAAATATTAATTGAAAACATTTACTTCCATAGAATAATTACTTAACATTTTATACATTAATAAACTTTGAAAATGAACTTACTACACATCAATTTCCACATCGTGTCTACAGAGTTGCCGTTCGTCACCGTCAGGCTTACGACCACAACAAGAGCTGTAAACAGAACTTTCATGTTGAATGTTGAGATATTTGTTGTTTTCATGAATATTTCAAGTTGAGGAACCCACTTTTATATAATTCTTCCAATAGCTTTGAGCCAATAATTTCAACTATATTGTCATTAACCCTAAAATTATCTGAACTTTGTTGGTATATTTACCTATCATTGCGTAGCTCTTTCAGGATTGGAGAAATTGGATTGGGATTTAGCGAATAACGATGTGACTGAGTCAAAGAGAGGCGCTTCCTCCCAACAATAAGATCACGTGATTCAAACCTATTTGCTACAATTTTATTCCTTGTGGAAGCTTTACTTTTTTATATTACGTTATACGTATTACAGGCTAGAATACAGGCAATGGTGTAGTGTTGTGAAAATGCGTTCCCATTCATATATATATTTCTTTATCATATGTAGAATGTTGTTCCCTGATTATTTCGAGCAAACCCACCTATAGAAACCACTGACTTAATGAAGTTTTGGTTACCCTTAGAACAAAAATAAATAATAATAACCTTTTTATCCAAACTTTCATAAACTCTTTCATCCAAGTAATCAAAATATAATGACAGGAAAGATTGAAAATATAATGTGTGCTTCTGTTTATTATGGTTACCAAACAACTCGTGGTCAGAGTTATAGTTTTTAATTTTCTCAATTGTTTCAGAGCTGATTCGGAAACTTGAAGAAACAAAATGAACGTTATTGTTCAGATTTTTTAGTTCGGACAATGAAATTTTAAAGTAAATCTCCTGGCTTTTTCTACTTCTAAGTTTTTCACCATGTTTTCTATGTTTATTTTCCACTCAGAGGCTGAACTAGAAACATACTGAAAAAAAAGCATTAAATTTCCATTACTGAAGAGCAAATAAACTCATGATGTTTAATTCCCATCTTTAGGTGGGGCAGAGTTTATCAACTTATTTGCAGGATAATGATTGCAGTGGACATTGTTTAAAGTGCTAGGTAAAAGTGAAAGAAAATGTTTACGACATGGCTCTGTAAAGAGCCTGATCCAGTCCAAAAATCTTGTTTGGTATTTGATTGTCAGTTATCTTTCAGTGTTAGTCGGCATTTAGTGATAATAGGTGTTTAGGAACATCCCATTTCTTATTTTATCACACTTAACTGGTAACCAATAATTGTTAATTTTCTAGTAATACAAATATGGCCCGTTTGGTTCGGCAACTATTATACATCGTATGTCCTCCTACAAATGGTTCCTGTCCACTGACAATGATAGACGTATGCACAGATTTACGTATTTGTTAAAGACCGAAGACCATCAGTGCTGCAGGGCAAATGTATGTACCCTTCTGAGTGCCCCTTTGATTTTAACCTCAAGGTTTTGTAAGGTACTATTTCTTCTGGGCATATGAGATACAAAAAGAGTCTTTGTGATGTAAAAAGTTTCTTATACTGTAGCACAGGTATATTAAAATGGACAACATCTCTATTGTGGGATATCTCTCGACTTATTTTATCTGCTTTACTGATCTAGTTGCATTTATTTTTAGTATTTTTCTTTGATTCCATAGTTTAAAATATTGAGAATTTTTAGAACTGTCAGTTCAAGTAAGAGATTTATTTTAAAAAATGATATCAGAGCAGTTTACTGAATTGATAGTCACTGTACATAATGTATTCAAGAAAACTTCATTTATATTGGTCTTTTTATCACAAATGGTTCCTTAACAGGAGACAACAGCTATGCTAAATTGTGAAAATGTTGACAAAAACTCAAATTACATATTTCTTGGCAGTTTATATTACCAAGTGTTTATAACTTTATGTCAACTAAAATACCAAGGATCAACTTACTAGTTAGATTATAGACATGTGGGATGTTGCACTAAAGTTGAAAGTACTTAAGTAATATCTAAGCTTCTCTTTTAAACGTTAAAATCCTCATCTAGCTCAACAAATTTCTATAGATTAAATGTCATCTTCAAGTTACATGTAATTTGTATTTGTTTTTTGTTTTGTTTTTTAATTTCGCACTAAGCTACTCGAGGGCTATCTGTGGTAGCCGTCCCTAATGTAGCAGTGTAAGACTAGAGGGAAGGCATCTAGTCATCACCACCCACCGCCAACTCTTGGGCTACTCTTTTACCAACGAACAGTGGGACTGACCGTCACATTCTAACGCCCCCACGGCTGAAAGGGCCAACTTATTTGTCGCTATGGGGATGCGAACCCGCTACCCTCAGGTTACGAGTCGCACGCCTTAACACGCTTGGCCATGCCGGCCAAACAAGGCACAAGCAAGGTCTTTCAAAAAGTTAATTTATAAATTTGTTAGAATTTGTCTGTTAATGTCTTCAAAAGTGATATTTTAACTATATTAAACAAATCAGTTAAAGCTATATATGTAGAGTTTTGAACGAAAGTGATGGCCGCGCGGGGCATCTCAATGATTGCGAGTTAAGCCCTACTTCATAACACGTAATACCCATGAAACATCTCTACTAAAAACTACACTTTGAGTCCAATCATTTGATGAAAAATGTGACAAACGGATCAACTTATCTAGTAAGAGACATCAGATTTAGTAACGCTTTCAATACCTTCAGTCATGTGAATAAATTAGGACACCCTATGAAAGCCTGTGTATTTTTTAACATTTTTGGATAAATAGATATTCAATCTCAATTTTAACAATACTGAGAGATTATAGAAATATAACTTAACAATTAAAACTGATGAAAATAATTTTCAAGTTGTTCTGTAAATGTAATTCTACAAATTTGAATATTCTAACTGAGGAAAAAGTTAAGACACCCTATCCCCTAATAGCTGGTGTTACCCCCTTTGGCTGAAATAACTGCAGTGAGACGCTTCTTGACGCCATCTTCCAGTCTCTGACATCGGTCTGAAGAAATTTTGCCCCACTCCTAATTGCAGAATTCTTTCAGCTGTTAGATGTTTCAGGGTTTTTTTTTGCATGTACAGCCCGTTTCAAGACATCCCACAGCATCTCAATGGGATTGAGATCTGGGCTTTGTCTCGGCCATTCCAGGACTCGCCATTTCTTAGTTTTCAGCCATTTCTAGGTGGATTTACTGGGTCCAGTTTCTCTTCAGCTTTAATTTTCTTACAGATAGTCTCACATGTTCCTCAAGCACCCTGTGATACACCGTAGAATTCCTGGTGGATTCTATGATTGTGAGGTGTCCAGGTTCTGCTGCAGCAAAGCAGCCCCAAACCATGACACTTCCACCTGCATGCTTCACTTTTGCTATGAGGTTCTTTTCCTAGAATGCTGTATTTGGTTTACTCCAAACATGTCCTCTGTTCTGGTGTCCAAATAATTCACTTTCACATCAACAGTAGCCGAAGCCTGTTGTAGGTCCCGTAATGAAATGTTAGGGTTTTTGGAGACATTTTTTACCATCTTGCGGTCTACTCTCGGTGCAAATTTGCTTGAACAACCAGACATGGGCATGTTGGCAGTTGTTTTGAAAGCCCTCCGCTTGTTGACTATTTTCCGAACAGTGGAATGGCTGATTTTAAAATATTGTGAGATCTTTTTAAATTCCTTACCATACTCATAAGCTGCTACAATTTTCCTTCTGAAGGCCTCAGACAGCTCATTTCCTCTCACCATGGTTCTCACTCTCACTTCAACAGTCAGAAGCACACCCAACTTAATGTCTGAGGTTTAAATAGGGAAAGCCTCATTCAAAATGCTGAGTAACGATCTTCTAATCACGTTCACCTGGAGTGATACACCTATGTGTGAGTTGAACCATTGTAAGTGGGAATAAGTGTTGGGGTGTCCTAACTTTTTCTCACTTAGAATATGCATTTTTGTACAATTACATTTACAGAAGATCTTGAAAAGTCTTTTCTTCAGTTTTAATTGTTTTGTTATTTTCCTATAATATCTCAATATTGTTAAAATTGAGAATAAATATCCATATATCGAAAAATGTTACAAGAATACAGAAGCCCTCATAGGGTGTCCTAACTTTTTCACATGACTGTAGGTATCGTGGACAAGTATTAAAACTGAACAACTTGATGATATAGTGTCTATAGAAAAGTAAAGAAATCGATACACAAAACAAAAAAAACTAGATTACTTTTGTTTTTGGTGCAAAGTTAAATAAAACGCTATTTGGGTACGTTGACCTACAGGAATCAAATCACAGTTTTGAGTTTCGTACATCCGTAAACTTATTGTTATCATATTTAATAATCACTTTATCTTTATTTGAACTTAATGTTTCTCTGGCCTGAAATACCATCATGTTTATATTAGTAGAAAATATTATTGTCTTATAGTTATTAAATTACGTTTCACTGGTTTAAATAAATTTGTTTCCAACGGTGTTTTAGAGCCAGATCGCATATTTAGACTATTATTGCAGTAGCTGAACGTTCAGAACTTTACATTTAAGCCCTACTGGGGAACTAGGAATTTTGAACCCAAACAAACACAAGTTTTTGTAAATGTCACGTAAAATAAAGTAAACACTAAAACTCACTTTCATTTCAGTGAAGCAAAAGTGTGTTTGACTATTTTAATAAAATTTCTTTGCAATATTTTTAATTTATGCCTTAATATATATTATGACGCCATTATAGTGAGGAGAAACATTAAAACAACAAATAACCATCTGAAAGAATGTTTCTTTGATCCAAACTAACTAAATTGATAATACCTTCGATACCAGAATTTAACTATATGATTACAATGGGACGTCATTATTATTTAATGTCTTTAGCTAAGGACTTATACAGTCAAAGATTAAGTTTCCATATGCAAACCACAAAGAGTTTAATTATATTGTTTTGTGAATTTCAATGATTACAAGATTTTCACTTGCTTCAACAGTTATAAAAAACTTATACAAACTCTCATAATACACTTAAGAATCTAAGGAGATGACTTAAGGAAAGTTACAAGCACGAAGTGTTTTTGTTTTGTCGTTAAGCACAAAGCTATAGAAAAGGTTATCTGTTGTCTTTCCACCATGGGAATCGAAACTCAGTTTCTAGCTGTATAAGACTGCGGCCATCCAGTTGTGCTTTTGGCAGGCTGAACATAACGTGTAAAAAGTATAAACATAATGCGGTATATTTAATATTGAGTTAAATTATATTAATATTATTTAATGTCATGCCTTGTAGGACGTAAAACTGGTAAAAATAACAGAAGTTTTACGAAGACGATCAATGAAAACGCGTTAGGTGAAACCTCAGTGAAATGTAACAGAACGTTGCGTAATATAATTTTGTACCCAATATATAATTGTATATTATGTATTAAATATATAATTTACATTTGTCATCGCGAAACGGTAACATATTACAATGACGATGTTAACTGAGTTCCAATAGCACATCATAAGTTGGTCATAGGTATTATTGCCGAATAATAATAGTAATAAAAGATAGCGTGGTAGCAAAATTCGTGAGTTCCTGAAATACGTTTAGAAAATCTCGGTTCGTGGCTCAGACACCCGACTTGTAATCTTAGGGTTGCAGTTTGGAATCCCCATCACACAAAACATACTCGCCCTTTCAGCAGTGGGGACGTTATAACATTTGGTCAATCCCAATAGTCGTTGGTAAGACAGTGACCCAAGAGTTAGCGGCGGCTGATGATGATTAGCTACTTTTCTTTAGTCTTACACTTCTAAATTATGGACGGCTAGCACAGACAGCCCTTGTGTATTATAATTTATGGTCTCATCTAACAGCATGTAGTTGCATTGGGCTATTTTCAAAACTAACGTAATATCCTCACTAATTAAATTTAATTGTTTATCTGATAAAATTCAAAACTCTATGACAGTATCATGATTTCTAATCAACGGTTCCAAAAACTTTGTATATTCATGATTATAAATGTGATAATACAGACCCCCTCGTGAAATAACAGTAAGTCTACTGTCTTACAATGCTAAAATCTGATGTTTGATTCCACGCAGTGATCACAGCAGATAGCTTACTGTGAATTTGTTCTGACACGAAGAAAACATAAATTCGAGGAAAGTACACAAATTACAAACAGTTTTAGTAATATTTGTGCCGTTGCGAAGGAATAAATTAGTTATTTGTTTCAACAATTCCTTTGAAAAAGGATTATATAAACCATCATCACCAATCCGTGACTAAGATTTCGTCACTCGACAACAATCACAAATATGAAGCATGAAACAATTATATTAATAACATAGCTACAAGAAAACTCAAATATTTTCATGTAGTCTTGTTGTCTTATCAAGAAATAGTTTTCTTGTAATTTGTGTTAAAATTAACAGACAGTTTCTACAATTTTTGCTTTCATAATGAGACCTGAGAAAAATACATCTGTAATTATTGCTTTACACATTAATTAAATCTGGGTCTTTGCTTTTGTGTTTTGAGCCTTCTTATTCAGCAAAGAGTCTCAAATATTATTTTGTGAAACTTCCTCATAGTGTGCCTAACCAACACTTGTGAAGAATAAAACTACAGACATGAAAAGTAAACATACATCATACAGAAGTAACAGGACATCCAGAGGTTCTCTGAAACAACTTACTGATCTGAGATTAATATTGATGATACTAAGTGTAACAAGAGAAAGACTCATGAAAACACAAAATTCAGCCATTGCAGAGTACGCCACGACAACTGGACACAGAATAAACTGGTAAAACACTAGAATCATCGACACAGACAAATTCTGGAAGACAATAAAAATAAAAAAATCATTTAATATTTACATTATTAAACCTTCACTAAATAGAGATTCTGCGTAAGAGGTAAGTAACCTGTAGCTGTCATTGGTTGAATTTCAGGAAGTCTCTCTTTCAATTATTTCTTATTAAAAGCAGTTTAAATTATATAAGTCGTTTTTTTAACAACAAGTAATAAAGCAATTACCAATTGAATTTGATGACAATCTAAAACATATAAGGTTTCAAGATATACATTGATGTAAAAACAAGAATTCAATGAATAAATATAATAGTATAATAAATGGTAAAAATAAAATACAACTTACGTACTTTTGCACACAAATGACAGTCACTTTTACAGGATTGTGATTAGATCCATAGACGTCTATTGCTCTTGAGAGGATTCCATCAAACCAAACACATTGATCTCCAAATAGGAATCTACTTGTAACTCTTCAGGAAGAAACTCTACTAAGTGAGTATGCCTCAATTCTGTGGTAAATGTGTTTTCTTTATCAAACTGATGATGTCACCTCGAGATCGTTGTTCTCATAAAGCACTAGTCTGCTGGAACTAACACAGAGACATCATTTGGTCAACCATAAAAACATATAAAATCTATAATTTTAATGTAGATATGCGATATCACTGCAATTTTCCTTTTTTTTTTTAGTAAATGTTTAGACTATAGAGAACAATAAAACAAAGCATAGAAACTTGATGTATGATTTATAAAAATCTATATAATAATAACAAGTAACAAAAAATGACATGTCAGTGTATCACATAAACATTTAATTTTTTCACTTATAACTTTTCATTTTAAATTTGTAATTCATATATATCTAAACAATATATACATATCTGCTTTTGTTAAATGTAGAAAACATTTCTGTTAATATTTCTAAGACATGTATTGACATGAATAAAAATATGTTTTAATATCAAAAATTGCTTGGAAACACCCAATATTCTCTCCCAAGTCAACCATTTTTTGGAATTGTTTTGGATTAAGCACAAAGCTACACAATAGCCTATCTGTGCTCTGCCCAATACAGGTACCGAAATCAAGATTTTAACAGTGTGAGTCCGCAGACATACCACTCTGTCATTGGATGCCCACCTCTTGAGACAGAATGGGAAGAATTTCAAGCTGTCCCTGTGGTAAATAACATTGTGCAACAATTTCATTTTTACATTTTCTTGTTTCTGGGCAGAAAGTGTTACATCCCAATTTATTATGCCTGAAGTAAATGGAAAAGACCTATTTTTCTCTTCTAACTTTACTTTTGTGATCTAAGAACGTATAACGAAAAATAATTGAATAAATATTTGGGAACTGTTGAGGGAAAGTGATATGCATTACAGTCGCAAATCTCGAAAAACTACTCACTTCTAAACATTTTTGTTCATTTTTGTATAACTTTAGTATAAAAAACATCTAAATCTTGAATCCTACGTTGTTTTATTCAGACCTAATGTAAATGAAAATGTGAAAGTTTGCCCGTTTTTACTTGAAAAATAACTTAATTTCTAAATTTCATTATCCACGTAACAAAAGTAAAGTTTGAAGGGCCATTTTATGTACATTTACAACATAAGCAATAACGAATAGCACATACTATCCAGGAACAAAATTTGTTAGAGTGTGTAATGTTGTAGAAGTTTAAGATAAAGAGGATGTGATGGCATGAAAAAGAGAGATGGGGTATGTTTGAAGCAAGTTCAACCACACCAGATATAAAATATTCTCAAAGAGTATTGTAATCTGGAATTGGATACCAAATCAATGGAAGTGAGAAGTGAAGATAGCAAAACAGTAATGAAAAGGTGCTCATAATGGAAACCAATCTCCTGAAAACACAAAGGAACGGGAAAAATAAATGAAGAGTACAAGACTTACGCTTTCAAAACATCATAGATCAATAACATTATTTACGTGAATCCAAAAGAGATAGATAAGAGCTAAGAAGATAAAAGCCTCGTGAAAGAGTGTCTCACAATCAAAGAAAAGGTAGAAAACATGAGGGATGTCTAATAGAAGATGAAGACAAACTTACAAGTAGGAAACAGCTTAAGGATTTATCAAAAGATAAACTTTGGTTTTGTCTATACTTTAGTGAAACAATTAGTGTATAACTTAACTCACATTATATATGAAAAAAGGTAATTATTGTAGTACTGTTCATTACACTTAGTTTGTAAAGCTTGATCGAGTTAACTCCTTGTGTTGCATATTTTACTACTATATGGTAGCCTGCGTTACAAGGTGAGGATAACATGCACTAACAAAACTAATTGTTCATTCTATATATAATTATGCAGAAAGTAAAGGATCAGACTCGCACTAAAAATGTGGAAAGCTCCATCTCTCATCTTTACTCACTTCATTTTGGAACCACCAGTTTTCTTATCTCTAGTTGACCTTCTAATATTCTTATTAATAACATAGAAAGAAGAAAAGTACTTCGAAGTAGGTTCATAATGTATTATATAGCTAAACTGATTTTCTGTTTGTTTTTAATGCAAATGTTAAGGAGTCTTGTGCTTTATTGTTGTTTTGTACACTGCAAAGCTTTTCATAAAACATTGTTTCCTTGTGTTAATGCACGTGTTCTGCCTCATTTTTTATGCTCCATCTGTTAACATTAGATCCGTCGGTAAACAAACACACATACGAGATGTAAACTTCTCTTTTTACAACCCAGACATATCTGCTTTTTCTAGACATACCATACGGGGATGCAATAACCCTATAACGGATTTACCACATTTATTATATCTACGCTTATTTGTGCATAATTTTCTTTTTCACCAGTAACGTATATTTTTAACTGTTTATTGTGCAGGTTCCACATCTCGAAATTTTCAGAGCGTTTGTGTGCGTAAGAATCCACACTGTATTAGATATGTATGAAATACTAGTGATTAACAGTATCGTCGAGAGCTTTGTTGAAGATTAGTCGCGACACAGGAGAGAGAGCTGAAGGGCGTGAGGATAGCCTGGAAAGACGTCGTCAGCTTATTCGAGGCGTAACAATATCAATTCAGAATTAATTTGCTCGGCGTGGACATAGGTAGTCGATAAAATATTTAGTTGTAGACTGGATATGAGACTCAGTGTTGTCGGTAAGTTTGTAAAACTTGTATATAAACCATCATTTGTGATAACTATTATTGTAACTGTTATTATAATTTGTATTGTTTTATCTTTGTAAATTGAAATATGTTTGCATTAAAAAAGAAAATTATTTTGTTAGCTCGTTGGCAACTAACATAAATTTAACACATGTTTACATTTAATTAACTAGTAAGCTCAAAATAAAATTCCGGTTATTTGAAGTAGTAATACGTAACGTGTGTAATATAAGAAATTAGAGACTCAGACGAAATACAGTATAATATATAAAACCCCTCCCACGAAAGAAAATTTTGAGTAACGAATTATGCTGGAAATAATTTATTCATTATATGTGCTCCACAGCGCAGATCACATTAGGAAAATCCGACATTATTTATAAAGAGCCACTGGCTTTACTGTAACTTAACAGGAACTGAAAATTTAAGTGTAAAACAGCCACCACAGAAGTCATAAATAGCACATACAACTAATCCACTGATACAGTCGTACTATACGATTAAGAGTAAATTATTTAGGTAACCAATACCGTTTTCTTGAATTAAAATATTAAATATCATAAAGAATAACATATTTGTATAAAAAAAGTTTATACTCATAAAATTTTTAGGTTGTGTTTTTTTCTTAAATGTGTAGACAGTTATGAAGGTTGCATATCAGTATCATATCTTTATAAGCCTACATTTAACAGTGTCACTATTACTGCTATTCCTACTTCCCCTAAGCAATTGTTCAGTCAAATGTTTGGAATACGGACATTTTTATAGGTTAAATCTTCACAAACATTGTGAAATTGTTGAACGAGTTCATTTTGAATAAAGAATAAAGCCCATAATGAGCTATATATGTCCTTCCGACCACGGTTTGAGTTTTCTAAGATGCCATTGTGCCACAAGAGGACGTTGAATGAAATGTTTTCCATATGCAGTAAACGCGATGCCTTTAAATATAAATAGGTTAGGTACACTGAACTCGTGAAATGGACGATATAATACATTACACTGTAAACCGACTCATAAACAACCTGCATCGCTGGAATTAAATTTTCAACACGTGTCTTATACGAGGGTCAGTTAGGTGCTCGGCATACGTTTTGCTCCTTTCTTAACAAGTTGTTTCTTTTCATAGATTTTATGATAATATTTCCTATTTGTCGTTGCTTTACTTGCGTTATGTTACTTTATTTGCAATTATACTATGATGTTTTATTGTACACTTACATCAGAGTTTAGTTTTTGTAAGATTGCACACACAGTCCTATATTCACTACTGTTACATCTATTGCTCACGTACATACACAATTAAACTTTTTCAGCATAAATATAACTAAACCTGTCCCCGATAATAAGTTTTTCTAGCTTATTCTTAATAACATTTAAAGGGAGATATACTTAGGTCAAGTATATTGTCATTGCGTGTCTGTGTTTTTCTCATAGCAAAGTCACATAGCGCTATCACTGAACCCACCGAGGGGAATCGAACCCTCTGATTTTAGAGTTGTAAATTCGTAGACATACCGCTGTACTAGCAAGGGACTAGTGTCGTTGCACTGAAGTATGCTTTTTCTCATATGTTTCCTAAAGTATTGCTCTTACAATTTGAATAGTTTATAAGAATGCCGCGTTTGTTTAGCCTTTGTTAGTATATAATTTCCTGTATTTTGTTGTTTAAATATTTGTGTTTTTGCTACTTTTAGCTAGGCTGGGTTGGCATAAAAAAAAAACAATCATGAGGATTATTTTACGTTGAAGTGTAACTTAGAAGGAAAATATATCATTTATTATTTTCTAATTACGCTGTTGGTGACATCGTGCATAAATAACAACTGTTATTCCCACGTGCTTCATAATAACCTGATCGATAATGCTTTACATTTCCTTCAACGTGGTCCGGTATGGCCAAGTGGTTAAGGCATTCGACTCGTAATCCGAGAGTCGCGGATTCGAATCCCTCTCACACCAAACATACTCACCCTTTCAGTCTAGGGGGCGTTATATTATTGCGTTTAATCTCACTATTAGTTGGTAAAAGAGTAGCCCAAGCGTTGGCGGTGGGTGGTAATGAGTTGCTGCCTTCCCTCTACTTTTACACTGCAAAATTAGGGATCGCCAGCGCAAATAGCCCTCGTGTAGCTTTGCGCAAAATGCAAAACAAATTAAAATTCCTTCAACATTTTATTTTTTCTGGTACAAAATATTTGGGATTATTTCAAACTCCGTTTTATTTTCCGTACAAGACCATACAGATAATGTGTGGTGCACATTTGTACCTGGAGTAGAAGTATTTAATCCTCATTTAACTTCAGTCAGCAAGTCTTTAATCAGTACTTCAATCCTAACATGTTTCGCGAGTAAGTGTACCATTTGTTTGCTAACAGAAACAATAGCTCACATGTGTTTATGTAGTATTACTTATTGTGTTTGTTCTGTCAGATGTGGCACACAAGTGGGCGTGTCGTTAATGTAGAGAAACGGTGCTGTTTCAAATAACCGAAAGTTTAACTAAATGATAAGGAGTCGCATAATGTCTGTTTTAACGCTTTCCTTTACCTATATCGTTTTGTGTTCTGAGCCCTTTACTGTGAATTACTCTATTAATTAACACTTACTTTAAAGTATTCTCTTCCATAAATCAATATTTATTATTGGTTATGAATCACCATTAGAAATGCAATGCATAAAGGTGAACTATACAGGTCGATTCAGAGATCAATTGACAGGCAAATAATTCATGAATAGACAGAATGCGAAAATTTATAAATGAACGTTTTAAAGAGTTTTAATATGTTTAAATTTTGTAAAGAACACATACGAAATAAGTCAGTTTACACTTCAAAGTATAAGGCAATGTCATTGTTTAGAACAACATCAGTAACCTTTATTTCCATAGTCCTTGTTACAGTGTTGACACCATCTGCATATATTTCAGTAGATTTCTGTATTTTAATTTTGGCCATGAAGAATGCTTGTACAAATAAAGGTGCAACGTTTTCAGCACAGTGATTAATGCAACACTCTTGTACAAACGTAATTTTTCTATTTATTTTCGCATTGTTATTGTCATTGCTGTGTTTTAAAACTACCTCAGTGTTATAAGCATTAGATGTTCTTCTACAAAACGTAAATGAAAAAAAAAAAGTATGATTGTCTAAATAATTTTCAGATTCAGGTTCAGAAAAAAAGGAATACAAAATGTGAAACTCAAACTGAAGATGGATAAAATTAAAATATAGAAATCTACTAAAATACATACAATATTACAGATGTTGATAGAGACGGTGACACTACACTCGAGTTATAAAGAACTTTGTAGTACAGTTTATAATTGTATTTTAAAAAACTTAATTGAAAATAATTTAATTATTTTACTTATTTCTTGTGTGTGTTGATAAAACTTCTATAATCTAGCGTTTAATAACTACTTTCTGAAAAATATAAATATTTCCTATTAAATTTATTTTCTTTCCTTTCCGTGTTTCTACAGTTTCTCACTATTCCTAGTATATATTTATTTGATTCATCATAATAATTCAAAACAATTTAAGGTTTAACGTTTTGAGCCACAACTTTTTTCTATAAATAAAATTTCACGGACACAAAGTATACATTTTTCTCATTATCAACTCATCACTTACATTGCTGTTTCTGATGAAGTGTCCAACAAACTTTTATCATTAGTTAAATATTTTCTAATTTATCGTAGTAACACTATTAGAATGTTCGATATGTATAAGTAAAAAGAAAAATTTTGGAAGGATTTAACACTGAATTCTACCCTCTTGTGTGTTTAATGTTGCGTCAAAATTTTGATTATGTGTAACAATTTTAACTATAAGTTGCAAGTACTATTAATTTCACTGATAGAACAGTCTTTAATTTATGGATTTACAACGCTATAACCATGAATTACATTCTGCGCGATGTGCATGAAAGATAATACAGTTTCACTTTTGCTCTAAAATAAACAAACGAACGAACCATTCTTATAGAAATAAATGTCAGATTTCGATACCTTCGGTGGTTAGATTGCAGACACGTCACTCTTTAGCTTTGCACTAAACAACAAACACAAAATTATTTAATAACACGTGACCACTATAGCTATGGTTTCTTTCTGTCTGAAGAAAATTTCTATAACAAATTAACAAGCTTGAAGAATGAATTACTACTTTAAACTCGTGTAATTTGGAAAATTTCTTATTTTGATTTTTTTTAGTACTTGAAAATGATGGCAGTTTTCTTCATTGAACCTTTATGTTTAAAAATAATCTAAGATATTTCTTTTTATTTTATAAAATATACCCACTGGGTTTTTTTTCCCTGTAAACAAGATACTGAAACAAATAACATATAATTAAGTAGCTTATCAAAATCACACTGTACCCTTTGCTTCATCACAACCTCAAGATGATATTTCACAAATCACTAAGAACTCAACAATGTTATTGTTTTGACAGTTTTATTTTCAAAATAAACGTATTCAAGAGTTAAACACATTTAAAAGAAAAGGAAATCACTACAGATTCAGGTTATTATAAGTAATATGTAGATGCTGATTCTCATTTTAGTTGTTAAATGATCCGTTGAAGCTGTAAATATAAATAACATTAAAATGATTAAGTATTAATCAATTACATCGAATAAATCCAATAACATTTCGTATATCAGTGTAATTAGTTAATACCAAATATGGTAGAAAAGTCACATAATACTGACCAGCGTTCTAAAATAGTGACAAAACTTGGTTATTTTAAACTATTTTCCTTCTTGGAGTAAATGAATCTTGTCTTTTTCCAGATATTTGAGTTACAATGTTTTAGTTCATGATTCAGATTCTATGTATGTACCGTTTAATATTTCTTCAGTGAATGTCGTATTTCATTCGTCAACTAATAGTTGTTATAAATGTATAAAACGTGAAAAGGACATATTTATCTTTTGTGTCCATTAAGCATATAACATTCATTCATTCATGTATGTCAATTTGATTAAATAAATCTGTCTATAAATATAAATCATAACTTTTTAATATCTTCAAATGTTGTGATAACTATCTTCTTCCTGTCACTCTGAAACATAAAATGATTTTCAAACAATTTAAATAATTTGACAACCAATCTTAATGGCTAAATCTTTGTAAAGACACTTGTTACTTCTTACATATAGAGAAGTAAATCTCAGTACTGGTATTGTATGTATTAAACAGATATGTATAAACAGGAAGTTTATATTTATTTGTTATGAATTTAGCGCAGAGATACTCGATGGCCATCAGCGCTAGCCGTCCCTATTTTGCATTGTAAGACTAGAGGTGAAGGCAGCTGGTCATCACCACCCACCGCTAACTCTTTGGTTACTCTTCTACCGACGAATAGGTGTATTGATCGTAATATTATAACGTCCCCATGGCTGAGAGGGCGAGCATATTTGGTGTGACGGGGCTACGAAATCGCGACTTTCATATTAAATATATTTTCATACCAGGATGTTAAAATTATTTCCAACTTCTTATAGAATTTGATATAGAGGATCTCTTTCCTAGAACCACAACACATCATACTAAATAATGTATTACAAACTTAACAGTGTAATTCTTTTATAAGGGCCCCCCGCTAGTACAGCGGTATGACTCCGGATTTACAACGCTAAAATCAGGGGTTCTATTCCACTCTGTGGGCTGAGCAGATAGCCCTTTGTGGCTTTGCTGTAACAAAAAACACACACTCTTTTATAATAATTACTTATCATAAAAATAAAAGGTTAGTCAGTTTTCCATATTGGAGTGAGCATACTTCCATCTTTCTCAACATTTGTGTAACTATTTTACCTGATCTCAGTTTCTATACACGTACTATTTAATATTTCTTTAATGGTCGAAATTTTTCATCACTCGATTCCATCAAGGAACATAGGGCCGTAATCACTTGCGGTTTCTTGAACAGATATTTAAGTGAGTAGGTTGTTAGCCCACAACACCGAGCCGTCCCTAATTTAGTAGTGTAAGACTAGAGAAAAGGCAGCGAGTCATCACCACCCACCGCCAACTTTTGGGCTACTCCTATGCTAACGAAAAGTGGGATTGACCGTCACAGTCAAATCCGCGACCCTCAGATTACGAGTCGAACGCCTTAACCCACTTGGCCATGCCGGGCCACGTGTTAAATTAAAATGTGAAATACATTTCAATAAAGTATATAATTTGGAAATAAAAGAATAATAAAAGATTCAGTACAACTATTCCATGAAGTCAACATTAATCATAATAACTTTACAAAATATTTACAATACATATTTAACTTCGGTGATATTTTGTAGTTAAAATGAAAGTTATGATACACGAACAGTTACCATAATCATTATACATTACGAACATTGTTGATATTATTGTAAATAATAATGTCTATAGATTTTTCATCGCATATGAAGTTCGAGTGCAGAGCTATTTATTTAATTTATTCCTAACATATTGGTATATTTTAACCATCATTACTTACTTTTTCACAAACAGTTATTAATCAATTTATTGAATGCAGATCCTGGATCCACGTTAGCTTCAACAATCTTCTTACTGACACATTTCTGAACTTTCTGTAAGTTAAATAAGTGAGACTTAATTTTATATAAGATATTACAGGATTGTAATTTGTAGAAGTATAAAATGTATTTCATTAAAATTTTAAATTCAATTATAGTTATGTTGTAGGATATCAAATACTAACCTGTTTTGGGTGACCATTAAGGTACTTCATTCATACCTTGAAAACACTCAATCTGAACGTGTTTACGAAACTTTTCATCTTGAATTTTATATCTACTGAAATTTTAAAAAAATAATTAATAAAAACGTCTACACTGTAAACAGATATATTTAATTTTTGGTTTCACTGTAAATATTAAAACAACAACTCATAACAAGAAATACATATATATATATATAGAGAGAGTAAATATTAATAATATAAGCGTAGATAATATATACATGTACATATGTAATAGTTTATCATCACCTGTTCATCAGCATATCTTCCTGGCTTACACATTTCATTCATGTAATCTTCATAATTCTGGTAAGAAAAGTATGCCTTTTCACAATCTTCAACTGCGCCTGGAAGCTTCAGAGGAAAGATATTTTTTGATAAATCGACTTTAAATTAGTTCTAAAGCTTTTCATTCATAACATTTGATTACATTATCAAATTAATGTGTCAAAAACAATATAATTACCCTAATCTGTATAATATCTATTTTTAAATTCGCTTGTTTTCTGTTTATTAACAATAAAATTGATGTGTTTATTTAGACATAAACTGAAAGTAAGTAATATTCTTATTGTTCAAATACAGAGAATGAAAAACATAATAAAACAAATAAAATAAATGAAAGTAGCATCGCTCCGTTTTAGATATGTGAGTTATGTCTATAAATAAAAATACTTTGAAATATTCATCTATAATTTTTTGTGGTTTGCAAAAACAAAATAATTACTGTTTGTGACATAACTTCCTTCTTCTATCTTAAAATTTGTTAAATATTAGTTACAGTTTGGAGATGTTAGAACTTCGTGTTTTGAACGTTCTGTAATACTTTTTCTGAATATAAGATAAGGAAAAGTTCTTAAGATATTTGTTTCTCATGTAGTTGAATGTTGTCGTCTATAATACACTTGTTTTTAATGTTTGTTTCTTTCACTGAAAGCCACACAATATGCTGTCTGTGCTCTGCTCAGTGCACGGAACCAAATAGCACATTTTAACTTTACAAGTCTATAATTTTGCCGATAACACACCAGGCGGCTTTGATTATTAGGCTTGTTCTCTCATGAGTCGAATTAACCCTCAATATCAACTAAATTTTAATTGCAGCTTGCATATCTACGACTTATAAACTGAAGGTATGTAACATTCTTGATACAAAGATACAGAAAGAAAATTATAATTAACTAAAGGAAGATTAAATTAATATTACATCATTCTAGATCTGTAATTTATTTCTAAAGCTAACATATTCACATAAGCAATACATGGTTTATCAAATTACAATGAATTACCGAAACTCTGTTATTAATCGTAATACAACAAATACTAACCAAATCTGTCTTGTCTTTAATAACTGAGTCCATGCATTCTTTCAGCTCCTTCGGTTTTCCAGGCTTATCTGCTGTCGACTATACACAAGAGAAAAACATGTTTGATTTTCCTAAAGAGGATATGTCTTTCATGTTAAGAACCAGCTTTTGTGGGAACACTTTATTAAATGGAAGGAATGAGTTAATGAGTTTTACTTAATAACAAATTATGAATCATAGATGGGTATAACAGTGTATAGCTTCAGTATTCAAAACACGCCACAAGTTAATCTAGGACCCAAGTAAAACATGTATCCTGAACTACAGAACTGTTGTTGTGTGTGTGGTAAATATTTGTTTTAATAATATTTTACTCTAGTTTTAATGCGTTGTGTTTCTACTATTGAAGTATAGATATCAAAATGGAGCATTTATTCCAGTAACACGATTAATATTTGATACATCGAGAAAAGCTGAACATGAACTTACTACGCATCTTTTGCCAAACTGTTTCTATAACAATGACTTTCACCAATGTCAGGCTAAAGAGAGCAACCAGGGCTACAAACAAAACTTTCATGTTGAGAATGTTGCTGGTTTAATGCTCTGTGTTTCAGTTTTAATACATTTTGTGTTTTCTCTAATTTTCATCTTTAGTGTGTACTCGTGAGAAGGCTAATTGGTTTAAAATTAGTTTCTATACCTCAATAATTTATATCACACATAATATCACATATATCACACTAGGTTTCAAACGATTCAACACCAAAATGTCTCAAACATTATTGTGACCTCAGTGACTTGGATCACTTGTCGTCCAATGATAAACGTCCGAAGCTTCAGATCGTAGCGTCTAAAGTTAGAACAGTGACGTTCAGCTGTGTGAGAAATATCAGTGTGACAGTCAGTCCCTTACCCTGTCCAAACAGCATGATATAGCCCGACGCTGCCTAATGGTCTTGCTGCTTCTGGTTAGTAAATTAAATTTAATGTGAAATAAAGTTTAATATCATGGTTTGAAAACTTTGCTATTTATTTGTGTTTCACATAAGATACCTTTCAGGTTTAATGTTACAAGGTGAACTGTGATGGTAGTTGTCCAAACAAAGGGATAAAAGTTGGATGTTTGAAATGTTTTGTAGAGGATGTATGTAAAGTACTTCAATAAATATTGTCTATAAATGTAAAGCATAACTTTTTTAATATCTTCAAATGTTGTAATAACTCTCTTCTTCCTGTCACTCTGAAACATAAAATGATTTTTAAGCAATTTAAAGAATTTGACAAGAGAAGACAAAACATCCAATCTTAAAGGCTAAATTTTCTAAAGACACTCGTTTTTCACTTATGGCGTTAGAGGTCACGTAATAATAATTCTACCGTACACTTTTGAACCAGTAAGATATCTCCTGTGTGTTTTTATCAGGAATCACAACAAAATTCACAACTTCAGAGTCAGTATAGTAATGAACAACAGGTGTTTCTTTGTCAGCATTCATTAACTCGGATAAACTTTGTTTGTTAAGCTTTCTGCTATACCCTGACCAGCAGGTCCCGTAAACGTTTTTACATACTCAAATAATTGAGGAATGATTTTCGTTTTATATATTAAATACCGTGAAGTCAGTATATAATCTGTCCTGAAAGAGCGCGCAATATGCAATACTACCTGTTACCGCCCAGGGAACGAGTCTGGTGGTCGCATGAAGTTCAAGTACGCTCTCGTAATTTTGTCCGGATCAAAGGATGTGACGAACCATCAGTTGCTTGAAAATCGGTAGTGTACCTGTGATAAATCTAGCGTTACAGTCCGATTACTGATCACTGAGTCACCTTGGAGATTTTCGTTCAAAAAAAAACTTTCAATCTTCGTCAGAGTAAAGGCTGAATACGTTTTGTCAGATACTTCAAAATATTTTTACTGTGAGAACCTTATGGATTTCCCTATAAGGAAAGCAAACTATAAATTATCGTGAAATAATGACAATAATTTAATATTGCATATATATATATATATATATATATAGCGTTTATAGTTTAATAAAAAGAGAAAATTTTCCTTAGTTAAGATATAGAATTAATCTAGAGAATAGCAAACTTTCTTTTGCGTAGGTTACTGACTGTTACCTGAGTATGGCTCAATGAAATAAGTAACTCATTTATATATATATCAACATTTTTAAAAGTACCACTAATTTCGAAATACTGTATTTCTTATATTTTTAGTTGATTGGAAGTGTTTTCACATTTTGCATTACACTTCAACTAGCCTATTTAAATATACTACATAATACTTGGTTGGTAAAAAATATGTTAAATACTTTAACAAAAATGTATATAACAATTATGTTACTTCGAATTCATAAACAGCGTAATATTATAATACAAATATGGTTACATCATTTAATACCAATAAAAATAAAATGTAAATAAAACATATCTAAATACTTCTAAAATTCACAAGCTGTTTCCATAAAATTCAGTTTTTTCTACATTTTTTTATTAAATAACTCTCAAATAATAAAAGTTTTTGTCCGTCATCACAAGATCAGAACAGTAATTAGAAAACGAAAGGTTCTTGCAATGCATCATTTTCACTTCACATACAGTTTTAAAAAAAAATGTTTGGAGTGGAAATAGATTATTTTATATACTTTTCCTCAGTTACATGTGTATTTTATGTTTTACCAAAAACATCTAATTCTCGACAATTTATTAACGCTTGTTTTAATGTAAAAAGTGATCATGAAAATGTCACTGTACCTTATTGTTGCCCTATTGTGGCAAACAAGCAAAATTCCATGCACCAAATAAAACACAATCCTAATCATAAAAGGCATGTTTATAAATAGAAAGGATTCCACCATCAGTAATCTACTACAATGGAGAACCAATATAATTACAGTATAATATATATAGTACACAAGGTAAATACAGATGTCCGCCCATTAATTAAATTGGTGAACTCGTATATTACACCTCCTCACGACCAAACTGTTTTGAGAACAATTTTCATTTGATCTTTTTCTATGCAGACAATCTTACTTCACCAGTCGCAATGAAAAGAGACTTGGGACTTTTTGTTCATAATTTCTCAACATTACGTTGTTGGCAGATTTTTATGTATCTGTGTACTGGTTATAATCTGAAACATTCTTGTCACTTGTATGGCTTACGATTTTGTAGGTCACAGCAAGTGGTTGAATTTTTATTTTGTATGTACAGTACAGTTCTTGTTATTGTTTGAAATTGTTAAAAATATTTAATTACTTTACTTTTTTGTATGTTCTCGTAAATGTGAGAAAAGAATCGAACTTGGACAGTTTCATAGACGAACGAGATTTTTCAGTTGTTGAATGAAGGAAAGAAGTTTGTTAACTTAGTAAGGTTTCTTTTACCAGAATTTTAATCTTCATCTTAGTAGTAGCAATTATTCCAAAGTTTACATACTGTTGCTACGTTCTATATATTCACTATGTTTTAGTATTACGCATTGCCAAGAATTGTTGACTTCTCTTCCTGTTTTGATCAATATTCCAATATATTCTTTACTTGGAACTTAAAGATGGCGCTTAGTTTAATCAAGTTATCACGTCGTGCCGACTCTGCACCTGCAGGAGTTGTTTGTTTTGTTGTAAAGCTATACAATGGATTATCATCTGTCTGTACACCACGGGAATGTTGTATATCGTATGTAGCTTTACGTTAAAGCTACCGCTGTTCCACTGAGGGATCATTCATAAATATACGAACAAGCAATCAACAATATGAACAATCTTAAGGCTTCTCTTATCGTGGGAACTATTCTTTTGCTTGAAGCATTTGCAATTATAAACATTAGGTCGACAAATGTAGAATGTTTAAAGAAACTTATATCATCATCAGATAAATAAACTTATCCAAACTTTGCACATTTGTATTATAATTTCTTTAATTGACCACTGAGGCCATCTTCAAGCTTTATTCACTAAAAATTGAATTCCTAGTCATTACAGCAAAACTAGAGTTGAACTAATTCCTTAAGCACGTCAATCAAACAACTTAATGGAATAAATGATGTTTAGAGTAGATGGTTCAGCACCTAGTCATGATATTGTCCAGTGTATTCCATTGCTTTTATCATACACCGAAGTTTAATGCAATTATAGTATTGCGATACTCTTGGTGTTTATATATGCTGACATTTAGATCCAGTAGTAACGCATGTAATACCATTAAGCTTAATTTTAGGCTCAAAAATCGGGCACAACATTATAGAAGTGGTTTATTCTCAAACATTTTTCGGTGGTAACTTCAAATAGTTACAAAAGAAGAAACGCACGCTGTGTCACTGCTATGATAGTGAACTTGCGCTAAGCTACCCACTTGTCCTCATGCTATAGATATTCTTAACCTTACCTCGATTTTTGTCATAACCGAGTTTAAGGTAGTAATTTCATACAGTCACAGAAGAAGACGTGTATGAGCTTTAAGTACTCCAACCCTATTACGTACACAAAGTTAAGCTGGAATAACGTTGTGGTTAACTAAACACAAATACATCTTGAGCCTTTGTACAACCCCACTGGTTGTAGGAAAAGAATAGGGCTATCCTGGCTTTCCCACTCTGTTCATGTCATATTCTTTTCTGATGATCCAGGAGGGTGCAAATCATATAACTTGTGTGTCGTTTGTTTGTTAATACCAATGGAAAATAACAATACCTTGCTAGAATAAAATATAGATAGGCTTTTTGGTTTTGACTCTTCGCTCAGCGAGTGGAAAACTCTGGTGCTGCAAATCCGAAAAGTAATGGAACTTAAGATAAGCGTGGCAATCAGCTTCAGAGAGTGCAATAGACATATTGCTCGAAAATGTTTAGTGGCTATTTAACTCTTGAATGGCTAGGTAAAAGTGGGTATGTGTTTGTCAGAATGCAATAGCAAAAGATAGTTCTTGATCGACACAGGAGTAATCATAATATAGGTAAATATTACAACACATCAAACACTCTAAGTAAAGCAACCACTCTGGTTAGTTTATTCGAATATCACAGAGAGAGGAACGTGGGCAAGCTTTCCAGCAGATATTTTATTTACAGTGGCATGAAGAATAATTAATAAACTGTATTTTTATGTTACTTTACACTGGATAAAACTGACAAATCACATAAATGATAATACTGCTTCACATTACCATAACCACTATAGCAGAGCAGCTACTGTAAGCCAGCATATAACAATCGTACCTAAATATTACAAAGTTTGATTCGTGGGGTATGTGATCAAACATTCTAATCTATAATGCATGCTTTACTGGACTATCCAATGCTGATGTACCCAAGATAGGACCATGCATTCTTGTCGAAAACGGATGCATGAAATGGAGTCATGTTATTACAGTTATAAGATGGATTAATACGCATCATCGTGTATGCTATCTTTGTAATAATGGCTCATGAATGCAAGATGAAGCTCATCTAGCCTAGTTAGAGGACTATAGGTTGATGCTAACATATGATAGTAATATTCTAAGATATTCGAGTTAAGATGTCTGATTCTGGTGTAAATAAAGTATTGTGTACGCTGCCCAAAAAAAAACCGGTAAACTCCAAAACAGTGGCATTGGACTTCAGCTTAAGCTAATAGATTTGAGAAAAACGTAGTCATCTTCCAGAGACAGAGAGGAGTCACCAATATATATTTGTGACTCTTAGCTATTTCACAGAGTGAACTGAGGCTTCCGCATTTGCCAGCAGAATGATACATTCTAACATTGAACTTTAGTGCAAGGTTTGTTTATTTATTTGTCTAATTTCACACAAAACTACTTCAGGGTTATGCTAAACAACTTTGTTTCAGAACAATCAGGAAAAACTGCTGAATGATAGAAAAGGTAGTAAAGGACATGAAGTACCTGTGTAAAGATTGGGCCTAGTTTAAGTGTATAATACCAGCATTGATACAGTTTGAACTTGACTGAATTGTTCAACCCCACATATGCCGGCAGGTCGATCTCTTGAGGTACAGGTTACAGTGAATACAAGATGCTTAAAGAACATATCAATAAGGTACACCTATAAATCACTGATGAACTCTTGAAACATTGGATTGACAAGGAGATTTTATGTGACACCAATTAGTCAAAGAAGGGCAGAATGCAATCTTAAGCTCTACTTACTCGTCAAATATAGTAAAAGAACTATATGGTTCTCAGAGCATGCCAGATGAGAAAATTCTAGAGTTAGTGATCAAAATCAGTCACGTTGATCTTATTAATGTAGGTGGGACTAACCAAAACCAGAACAAGGAAAATTGCTGAGGGGCTCGTTGAAAGAAAGAAATGTTTTTTATTTTATTTTCAGAGTTACTAGGTGGTACGATAAGATACAATTCATAAACACTGTTGTGTTGTTAACATTCAGTTACATACTCTGAACACATGTGAAAGGAATACATCAACAGGTTGTACAATTGAAGATAGAAACTAAAAATTAAAAATTTAGTTAAATGAAGGTTGCACCTTATAATATACACTACATTTTTCCATTTTTTATTTATTTTTCATCTTTTTTTATATTTATCTTTTCTTATTCTTATTTTAACTTGTGAGAGTCGTCACCTTCCCAAAACTGCCTGCAGGCAGTGAAGGACTGTGGGCTTTAGCAACCACATCCCGCTCTCCTAATTTCTAATTTTCTAATGTCAGACTAGCAAAGATAGTTTTGGGGGTAAGAAGCTTCATTTGTGGTGACAAAAGAGAGAGCTACATATAACATCTTCAATGAATTTCATTGAGATGTATTCAGTATAGTTATATAGTTGCTATATATTTGATTTTCTTTGTTATTGAACAGTTTCTGCTTACATTGATATTTCTAACATATATTTAATTCTGAGTGTTAATTTTGTGTCAAATTAAATTATTTTATCTCACGCCCATAGGATTTAATTTTAACACTGGTTAAAGATGAAAGAAATATACGAAGAGATAGAGAAAATTATGGCATGTGAAACACTATTGAATAAATTGTGAAATAATTTGTTTGTACTTAATACATGATCGATTATTTTCTAAATAACATGTTTGAATAAGAAATCATCTTTCCATATCCTCCGTTTTTAATAACGCTAGACGTTTGTTTTAATGTTTTAATTTTTCTGGTAAGATACGTAATTTTAGTTTAATATTCAAATACGGTTCTGTGTTCTGTTCTAAAACTTCTGTATAACGTTTGACGTATAGAACACGTGCATATCTATTGTAGAAGTACTTTAATCCTCTTTTTAATTCAGAACTTTCCAAACAACTGGTTTTACAAGTCAGTGTACCATTTGTTGTCTTAATATAATAACAGTTTATTGGTATTTCAATTCCATAGTTCTGTGCATATATTCAGCAAAGTATGAAATGCAGGTGTTCGTGTGGCTTACGTATAGAGACGCTATTCTGTGAATAAACTACAGTTCCAATGACAAAATAAACAGTCACATATGATGCTTGTTTTCAATATTTCCTTTAGGTTCGTTTTTTGTGTAAGCCTCTAAAGCTGTGAAATTACAATTTTTTGACATATTAAGTTATGACCAATTAAATGTTTTTGTGTAAGCCTCTAAAGCTGTGAAAGCACAATTTTTTGACATATTAAGTTATGACCAATTAAATAACACACTAAACGTGAAATTTGCCTATTTCTTTTAATAAAAATCATGGTCTGTTCTGGTTGCACATAAAAAACCCTCTTGCTCTGGATCATATGGAAGCTAAGCAGTACTCGAATTATACTATTTATACCGATTCGCTTTATACTCTGCTAGCCCGAGAATAGTTTCACGCTAGTTCACACCCTGTTCTCTCCGATATACAAAACAGACTTACCAATTTCTTTTTAAATCTACTTTTATCAAGTTCCATTAGAAACCAGCCACGTCGGCACTTTGGATAACAAGCTCGCTGACACCGCAATTAAGTCTACCTACACAAACACTGGCACTGCTGTGTGCTATGCCTGTTCCATATTTGAATTATCTTCCTTTATTCAAGGCTCAGCTCCGTGCCAGTGTGCAGTCGACTTGAAGTGAGCAACGTGAAAATAATCTTTTCCAGATAAAAGACTCTTTTAAACTTTACCCGTCTTTTCCTGAAAGTATCAGAAAGAAGAATTTCTCCTAACTTGACGACGCATTGGCCACAATTTTTTAACTCATCGTTTTCTTTTCTCTGGGAGTTATGCACCAACGTGTAGTTTGTGTAGTCATGACACAATAGTGCACATTTAACTATCATGCCGTCGTTACGATTCTCAACAACAGCACCATTTTAGACATGTTTTGTCCCAACGTTTACCTTTGACACTGGATTGTGTTATTGGCGATGGTGACACTGTCCACCCTACAAATGTTTTTAGTTTTGAAGGGCCCTTGGCCTTTTTATCGCTACATAAATTTTCTATTCAAGGATTAGGCTTCGTTTTGTTGTAACATGATTCTTTTTTACGAATGTTAATTTTACTTTACTTTGAATATTTTATCGGTTTGTAGGCAAAGATAGCCGAGTTGCTTTGCTCCAAACAAACTAGCATCTAACTTCAACGATACTTAAAATCCTGTACACGTTTACACTCTCATCCCCAAGACGTGTGTCCGGCACGGTAATTTGAAAACTTTCTCTTTTGTAATTCGAAACGTTTTTAGCTGCATTTATAAACTGAAATTATTAATTGGAATTCAGTAGAAAAACTAGAATGTTGAGTTTTATTTGTGGTAATGGTGCTTTCAGGAAAAAGCGTTGCACTTGCCGTATATCATGTTTTGTTCAAACAATTAATATTTAAACCATATTTAAATATCTTTTTGAAACTGTTCACACAATTTTATATAACTAAACTGTAATTTGACCCATCTTCTCACTGTAACGCCCTCTTTTTCCTGTTTCAGTTTACATTCTCGTTCTTAAACTGAAGACGACTTAACAAGATCAAAATGTTGTTCTCTGCTTTTATTTTATAAAAGTATTAATATCCATCCTAACCGTTTTGAGAATGGATATTTAATCGCAGTTGGAATTAATATTGAATGTTATTGAAAATCCACTCAAAAGAAAACAACATTACTCTTCTGTAACTAAATACCTTATCAAGAAAATGAATTATTAAATGTTAAATGAAACCAACCATACTATTTTTTGCATCAGTTGAAATCAAAATACCACCTATTACAAAATATGTAAGAGAAGTTAAATGGTCACACTTATTACTACTTCTGCTGCACCATGTTGTGCGTCAGGACTACTAGTATTTTCCAGTTGTTAAATTTATTATTATATATGTACAAATTTTGATTAATGTTTAAAAGGAATGTCAATAGATATTACCTTAGAGATACAGCCACAAGTCAGGTCTCAAAACGAAGCAACACGCAACTATCAATCATTTTCTCATACTTCACTATTTGTAAATAATTTGCTTGTCACTTGACCTCTGAACCCTCCATTTTTACAGCGATGTGTCAGAAGATTTATACGACTAAAACCCGTGTTTCGATACTTGTGACGTAAATAACACAAATTCCTTTTTTCTAGTTCTGTGTTTAATAAAATACAACAATCTAACCTCTCAGTTTCTCTGTATACTTCATCTTTTTGCATTTAATTTCTAATAAAATACATATTAACCAATGATAAATTCAAAGTTATTTCTACTTAGTTTAGCAGATATTTAAGTAGCAGTTTATAATAAAACGCTTTGAATTCAAAGTACTAAAGTACTAAAGTAAAGATTGAAAACACACGCCGTATGTGACTGTTTATCTGGACAGGGTACGCAATACATTAATTGCACCCGCAGCAGACATCTTGACTTGAATATCTTAGAAGAATCGCTATCATAGGTTAGCATCAACTTTGGGTACTACCTGTGCTATAGTCTTCTGGCAATGCTAGATGAGCTTCATCTTGCATTCATGAACCAATATTACAAGGTGTAATGATGCGTATTAATCCATTCCATAACTGCAGTAACTTGACTTCACTTCAGGTATCACACGCATTCGTATCCAACAAGAATGCATAGTTCTGTCTTGGGTTCGTCAGCATTGGATAGTCCAGTAAAACATGCATCAGAGATAAGAAGGTTTGACAACATACTTCATGTGTCAAACTTTGTAAGATTTAGGTGCTATTGTTATATGCTGGCTTATAGTAGCTGCTCTGCCACAGTGGTTATGTAATCATGAGTATTCTAATCCTCTGTGATTCGACAGTTTTATAAAAGATACAGTTTATTAATTATTCGACATTCCACTGTAACTAAAATGTCTACTGTAAAGCTTACTTACGTTTCTTACTCTATGTTATCCGAATAAACTAACCAGATTCATCCAGACATCCAAGTCATTCTTGCCCATCACCGCTTTATAACTCTTGGTTAAGTCATCATCTTTAAACTTACTCAGTTTTTGTTGTTTTTTTTCACCTTACCATTGACAATCTTGTACAGTGTTAGAAATATCCAATATAAAAAGAAAGCTGTTAGTAGTTTAAATTACTGTATCTTAAGTTATATTTTTGAGGTATCTGAAACTTCTACAGTTTTTATGTAACTGTGAAATGACGTGTTTTCTTTCACCTTATTTAGTGCCTTTAATTATTAATGTTACCATAAATAAAAAATTTAGCTTTTAAAATAATAAACAACCAATAGAAAAAAAGTTTATTTATGTTGTTCTTATGAACTTCAGGAGAAACTGTATATTAACTATAGATTATCATGAAGTACAGGTTCCTACTCTCTCATATAATTATCCATTAAAGTAACACTAAATACTCCTATTAAAGTACTTGAATTCATAAATAAGAACATAAACTGGACGTAATATAAAGTATAAAGTACTTTATTATAACAAGAAAAACAAACACAGAGTACTTGCTTGCATGATAGACTGACACTTATATTTGATTGGAACTGTTCTCTTAAAACCCTCCTCAATGACAACTTCCACAAAACAATTTTAATTTAGCATTTTTACTTAACAGGTAATGTAGGATTGTCCCAGAACAACTAATGCTACTCATGTGTTGCTAATTATTATATAAACATTCCTTTAAAGCTATGTTATTGCGATATCACTTGACCTACCATTTGGTGGTACCCCTATTTACATTCTCACACAATGTTTAACATTACAACTGTACAAGTCGAAAGAGCTTAACAGATGTTATCTCTAAAGGACAATGAAAGACAGGTAAAACAAAATTAATGAATCCCTAAGCAAGTTATATGTGAAAATTTCACATACAAGAATAACTAATGTTTTTAGGTGTATAAGGCACATCCATATTTCCCTAATTATCTTTTAGGGAAAAAAAATATTTTTCACAGTTATTTATTTATTTGTTCAACATCAGCATAATCTTTTATTATTCTTTAAATATTTTCAAAAACAATGTCCATAATAAAATGAAATATGCTTGTGTAATAATTCACATCAAATCATTGTTCATTCATTGTGAAAACTTTCAAAATCTTCTTTTACAACACTGAATTCATGGAAAACAAGTTTTGAAAGTTCACTCTCTCCCAGTATCTATTTTGTTGAATACACTTATATTTTGAACTCGCATTACATTCCCATATAGTACACCAGTTTCTAAACGTATATGTTTTATTTTGTTCTTTATGGATATGACTCTAGTACTGTTAGTACATTGTCTAATTTATGTTAAAGAAAGGGAACAAGGAAAGTGTCAAGATTGATCTCATTAGTTTCTAATCCTTGCTGTACAAGGTATAGTATGCCTATGGAGACATAATATTTTCCTTCAGTTTAGAAGTAAACACAAAAGTATAAAATGGACTCTCCTTGCTCTACTATACAGTGGTATAACGTTATGTTTGCTAACTTCTACTGCTTAAATCTGGGTTTCTTTACTATGTTGTATGTTTATCCATAAATTCAAGAACACCAATTTGTTAACATCACCATTTCAGAGTACTAACAGAGTATTTTTCTACTATGCACTTGAAATCGTATTGCATAAAAAGAGATTGTAATCAGATAACATTGGAGATGTAACTACAAAAATTATCAATAGAAACAATTAATGTTTATAATGTGACCATCACAAAATTCTAATTATATGTTAAGTGACTTAATAAAACATTTTCATTCAAATCTCCAAATCATAATTACACCCAAAAAAGTCTTGGCTATGAAGATTACCGAATATTGAGTAAATTTTAATTATTACAAATTATTACTATAGTAAGAAGAATTTATGTCAGAGAAAGGGTAAGTCCAAATCAAGATAGTGATACTAAAATATCATAAGCTGATATTTTAAATACAGCTTAAGTCAAGAGTTTTCTCACTGTGTGGCTTGTATAAAGTGTGGTTAAGAAAATGATTAAACTGGTTAAAATAATAATGAATCTTTACGTGACAAAAGTAAATCTATAAAACTAGTTACAAATTTGACTAGTAGAGGATATAAATTACAAATATATCAACTAAATATGGAGATATATAAATATATATATATAAAACTATTTAAATCCCATTATTTTGTCATGTATGTTGTTTGTCTTCTTCATAAAAATACTTGTCAAGGCAGATTTTTATACATATGTGAGGCTCTCAAGGTGGCTCAGCAGTAAGCTTGAAGGCTTTTTTACTCTGGAAATTGAGCTTTGACACCAGCAATGAGAAGAACATCGATAGCTAACAGGTAAATTTGTACCTAAACACAAACAAACATAAATATATATACATAGTGTCAGATATGTATCTGTGTGGTGATTATAGAACATCATCTTATGAGGGAGGACCACACATCACATGAAAGTTGAATAGTAAATACTATCAAATCATAAACTTGTCATATATCAATTGATAATAACATTTATGATCAATATATTTGATAAGCATATGCTTGGTAGCCTACCTTACAATTTTTGCAAAATCATGTGACTGGAAGTGAAAAGGTAAACTGTGAACCTTCACCACATTCAACACTTTACACACTCATAGAACAGTTGATTGATGGAATTGGCTTCCTTTTCCACCTGATTCTATTCAAAAACATTAATCTATGCTGTACAATGCTCAACTAGAACTTCAGTGATGGAAGGTACCAATCTATTAGACAAATGGGTTTGCCTCAGACAACTTTATAAAGTAGCCAACATCAACAAGCATGTGTCAGTGACCTCTTTCAGTCTCCAGAAGTGGACCAAGGCTTCCCTACGAGACCCAATAATTTTCTAAGCTGTTTTTCTCTCTGAACAGCATTTACCACATGGTATTCACACCAACATTGGGCATCTTGACTCAAATGTACCAGTAGAACAACTGTCAAAGTATTATTTCATGAATTGAGAATCTCAAATCTCTAAAGACCACAATTACAGCAAAGTCATTAAATTTTTCCCATGAAACATAATCACTTAAGAATAAAGTTTTTTAACAATAAAACGTAATAATAATTTATAATTTGAATAAAAATATAACCTGTCTGTCAGATACACAATTCATTATAATACACTTTCACTATGTTTCCAATGTGTAGAAATTTTACTTTTCCAGAATATAGTAATATTTAATACAATTTCAGATCTATTGTTTGAAATTGGTTGTAACTAGAAGCACAGTATATACTATTTTTAGACTATTTGCAGATTTACACAGCACAATACTTAATGAAAAAAAGGACAAAAATTAAAACACTTATTTTTATATTTAAGTGGTAACAGGTAACTTTATGTATCTATTTTTTTCACAACTAAATAAAAGGTGTATACATCAATATTTAATATTATGGATACCAGAAAGAAGAATATGAGAAAACTTCAAGTTCATAGAATGATATTAATATGATAAAAGTTGAACAACCAAAGTGAAAGTTTTCACATGACCCCTGACAAAAGAAAGAACTCTCTTGGATTAAGTAAACTTTAATTTATGTATGATGACTTATTATTTATCATGTCAACACGTCAAATTTTCTCCATAGCTTATGCTATTGTTAAGTATTTAGAATTGAAAAGCACTACAAAAGAGCTTTGGGTTAACTCACTTTTTATGACAGTATGTCGTGTTACTCCTTTTGTATTTAAAAATGCCCCTTCACACGGTCCACCATTTAAAAGAAAAGTTATATGAATTGAAAGTACATTTTATGTAATATCAATTACTCTATATTTTATGATATTTATAATTAATTATTTAAGTAAATGTTTTGTTTAGTTAATAAAATTACAATTTTTTAATATCAAAAATAATTATGAATGTTATATAATTCCTTTTTCTTAACATCATAACAATGGTGTTTGTCATACTAGAGAAGCCTGATTAGGCCTGATTGTGGAAGAAACCCCTCAGTGGTAGATAGAGTGTGATTGACATATTATTACATGTTTCTCAGTGTTTTCACTCAGTACTATCATAATTACTTTCACTGATTAATGTTTTCAGGCAGAAAAATCTTAAAAAGTGAAGTTGTAGTTGATACTTTATGTATGAAATACTAAAACATAAACATATTTAGAAGCAGTGCTTTACGACACACACCAAAGATTATATTTGTTATTAGAATTTATGTTGTGGTCCGATGTGTCTTATGCTATATACTTATTCTTCAAAATGAAGAAAGATTTAGAATGTTAACTGATACAAGTAATATTATAAAATACGTTTGTACAAAAAAAACGACATGATGATACCTGATGACAAATCTTACAATATCCTACCATCTATAAGGAATTTCCAACTAAAACAATTTATAATATTAGAGTTTTCCAGAATCATTAATTTGCTATATAGATGTGGGGTAGAGGTACGTTTATAGCAAAAACCGTGTAAGAAAAGGAGAGAAATAAAACAATGTGTTCAAAATACATTCAGTAAAAATAGTTCTAGAATGACGGTAAACAAATATTAAATATATCAGTTCAAGAAATATTATATAGAGTAGATTTATATTAAAAGAAACTGATTTTTAAAAAGCAAATGAAGGAATGCTGAGAAATGAGTCACTGCAGTTTGATAAACAACATTTATAATGGATTAGCGTGAATTTTGAAACTATTTTATAGTGTATGTTGAAATGCAATGATGAAATGGCAAGTAAGGTGAAAGTAGGTGGTAAAATAAAAATTAAGTGGAATTAACTACAATTAATTGCAAGATAAAATGAAACATTGTTCCCTGTGGTCATTCTGACCCAAATACTGTATTTAAATTATGATAAAGCTCAAACTATTGTAATAAGCTTTAGTTTGTGTAAATCCTTTGTGAAAAAAAGTATAGAAACTAAAGCCTTAACTCATTGTATTTGTATTTAACACTCGATTCTATCAAAGAACATAGGGCTGCAATCTCTTGCGGTTTCGTGAACAAGTATTTAAGTGAGCAGGTTGTTAGCCCACTGCACCGAGCCGTCCCTAATTTAGTAGTGTAAGACTAGAAGGAAGGCAGCTAGTCATCACCACCCACTGCCAACTCTTGGGCTACTCTTTGTACCAACGAATAGTGGGATTGACCGTTACGTTATAACGCCCCCACGGCTGCGAGGGCGAGCATGTTTGGCACTACTCGAGCTCGGACCCGCCACCCGCAGATTACGAGGCGCACGCCTTAACGCGCTAGGCCCTCAGAGCATGCTTGATTTGGTTTTATTCCCAACTAATTATGTTGCTGTGCAAGCAAATTTTCTGAATCTAAAACCACTGTACATGATCGCGTGGTTTAAAAAATAGACCCCTATTTTTCATCTGTTATTTCCCGGAGTTATAGCAGTAACAGTTGGGGTTTAATCCCAATTAGCCCATTGTGCAATTTTGAGCAAATAAACACAAATGGTTCATGAAATACTACAAAAATTACTTACAACAGACGATTCCATTCTGTAGTTATCAAAGAAATGATAACTATTGATACCTCATCTTAACTATCCTAAAACCTTTCGGCCGCTTGTAAAACAAATTGCTATAAAAACAGCTCTACCAGAATAAATGTTCAGACAAACTGTCGACTTCTCCAACACTGCTCCTTTACAGCAAATGTTTCTCTCTAATGCAGGAAACGTTACACTCATGACAAGGTGATGAATATATCACATCTGGATAGGTAAGCCCAAATTGAAAGAAATAATTTCAGAATAGTCATTATTAATCTTAGCAGTTCTTTAGCGTGGGACAATTGAAGCAGTAGATGCCGAGTCCTTTATATGTCTATATAAACCGCCCCAAGGGATCTTATTGTTTCTATAACCATTAACCTTCTGGCAACAGATTTCAGCTGATTCTTTCATCTCCCTGTAACCCGCAGAAATTGGTAGACATTATCAACAACGTGAAGAAAACATGGTTCAAAGGTGTGCAAATCAATTTCCTTTTTCAGCCATTTCTGTGCCTACCATATATAGACATCTTTCAGACAACAACTCACAAAAGAATGTTACATAGAGAAGATATAAAATAATATAAAGAGACAATCAAGTTAACTTGACACAAAAGTAACCAATGGTGTGGGAAGAGGATATTGTGTTCCTACCACGGGGTTCCCATGTCGTTTTGATTGATGAAACGGTACTGCTGTTTAACGTTTCATATCAATATTACATTTCTCTGAAATAAGATATGTTTAACACATGAGTGAAAATACATACCGAAATCATTTTAACTTCGACCGAACGGTAAGGACTTGTAACATTATAAAGTGTTACAAAATAAAAGTAACCATATTTATGTTTTATATAATTTCTTACAGAAACTCCGGACAATTAGTTATCGTGTTGAATATATATTTCAAAGATTCATGAAACACAACGTTATTGGTTACCAGTCAACAGCATCTATCGCCAAATCTTGAGCTACTATAATCGTGTAATGGAATTTCACCGTCATCGTTATATGACACCAATAACTCTTAAATTTGAAACGAAATTATGGTGAATACTGCCCTTAAACTAAATAATTATTTACATAACACGGAGCGCCAGTGTTAGTGGCTCATTTATTTATATATAAACTGACGCAAGTGAACCACTGGCATGTTTACGGACTTATACTCCAGATTTGTGGTAGAACTTGTACATGTTCCATCACCTATTCAGACGAAACTCAGGGCCATCGTGAAGTTCCAATATACAAACTTTCGGAAATATTGAACAAAACAAATAAAAATGTCAAAGTTCCTTTACAATGTGCGATACATCAATATAATGAACATGCAGGACGTTGTATTACCATATGAAACTACAGAACTCAAACTACTGTTACGTCTAAAATTGAAACCTAGCTTATTTTAGAAATATCTTTCATTTACTCAACAACACACAATCTTCTTACGTTTTAAAACTGTTCTAATTAATTTTATTACTTATACATCAGGTATGTCGGAAGGTAAAAAACAACAACATGAGGAAACAGTCACGAAATATTAAATACTTTTTGGCTGACAAGTAAAACGCATGAAAGTATTAACATATAATGTCAAACAATAACAAGTATTCTAATGTACAAATAAAACAGAAATCAAATTGTTTGTTATGTAGAAAATAGTAAGTCATGCAATTAACAAGAATATATCGAGTAATATTCAATATACACATATTGATACATAAAACCGTTATTAAGAGCATAATGTTTAGAATTTGCATAAAAACTGTAATCTCATATCATATAAAAAGACTAAATGAAAATTGTTATCAGCAAAATTTTGGTCGGTGAAAAAAATAAACAATGATATTCCAATTTACCAATTTAATTAATAAGGTGGAACTCTCAGCCCAATTCTGACGTCTATGTTTGTTTATCTTTAACTTCAGATAGCAAGTCAAGCACCCAAAACACAAGTCCATAAATGAAACAGTGAGAAATCTACATTTTTAGAATTATGGTATAAATAATGGAGTTACTAACATGGCTGTATTGAACTTATGGTTGAGGACCTTGAATACAAAAAGCAAGATTTTAAATCAGTAGACTAATTCTGTAGCTGAGCTCAGAAAATATGCTTTTTATTTTTACTATGAGCACAATAAAGATGATTTTAAAATATTTTCACTGTTATAGCATTTTAAACTTTGTTTTGTAGTATTTTAAAAGATAGTATCTATTAAATATAAGTTTCGTTATTCACATTTAATGTCAAAATATCTGCTTTAAAAACAGGAATGACAAAAAAGATGAGTAAAGGAATCTAACAGAAAATGTGACCGCAAAGATTGAACATATATTAATCGTAAAGGATGATTATAAAATACAAGGAAATTCATAGGATTCTCAACAAAACAAAATTGTATATTAATACAAATAAATATTACTATATAATATAAAAAATGTATTGAAACTTGTGTCAGACGCGTTGGTACTTTAACAGAAGTATATTAAAGATGTAAAGATAAATCAAACAATTGTTTAAGACTGGTGATCTAGTTAACAGTTGCTGTTGAATGGATGTCCTACGTTCAATTAGTAGTTCTAAGTTAGAGATCACTAAGTTTGTACCTTGGGATATCTAGCCAGTGTTTTACATCTAATTCAAAACTACCAATCCACCAAACAAAAACCTTATACGCTGCCATCTAGACTTCAGAATATTGTCATGTTAGTAGATTATTTCATTTCCTGTTTTAAGTTTACAAAACGAAAATATAGAAATGTTACACTAATTATTAGTGTTGTTAACAATAATCAGTTACTTCTTGTAATTATCTGTGAATTAAAGAAAGTACTTAAAGTTTTGGTCATTTATGTATGTGGCTTACTCCAAATTTATTTATTTAATATCTTTCTATTAACAGGAATTTAAAAAAAAAATACGATATTACATTGTTAACATTTGTAATTTTATTTTGTTGCTTTCAAAGAACAATTTAATTTAGAATAATAATCATTTGTTTACTTATTGTATCTGCCACAATGCTGTTATATAATGTAAAAAACTGAACAGTGTCAATAGCATTTTTTCTTCACTTCACCTAAGTAGTATAGGGGTTTTTAACATAGTTACTATATAGCACGTTTACATCAACATATTTGTTAATTTACAGTAGTTCAACTGAAGGAGAGTTTCAAAGAAAAACATTAATTATATGTAATTAAATTTACTATTATTATAAATCGTAAGTTATTTAAGACTAATATAAAATATATTTCAATTTAGTCAGTGATTTTACACTATGAAATAAACTAGATGAGATTGTTTTAGGAACTTCATTGCACTTACAAAGAAATAAATATCGATTGTTAGATTCGACTTGTTTAAGGATTTTGTTTCACAATCATTCTTGCCAATTAGTGTAAAATGTTGAAAACACTCACTCAACAAAAATAAACATCCCTTTTTTAATCTATAAAATTAAACATAAAAGTTTTTTCAGAGCTATTAATGATTTACATAAATAGATGGCAGCAATTCATATATATGTTACTTCCCTTTACTATATGATTTAAAGTACAAATGAAGCCTATGAAGAGTACTATTCCTGTCATTTGGATAAGCTGTTTCTTAACATGAATACAAGTAATTCTTCTAGTATGAACTCATACGTTGTTACGAACTGTGTCCAACAGTTGGTCAGACTAATACACAGCAATGTACACATGAGAGCTGTATAATCCACGGTCAAACTAATATTTAAGATAGATAACAACCTACTTTTGCACCCACGGAAACACAAGTCTAGGCTTGGCTTGATTTGAATTTCGAGCCAAGCTACATAAGGACTGTCTGCACTAGCCATCCCTAATTTAGCAGTGTAAGACTAGAAGGAAAGCAGCTAGTCATCACCACCCACCGCCAACTCTTGGGCTACTCTTTTACCAACGAATAGTAGGATTAATCGTTACATTATAGCAACCCCACGGCTAAAGGGGAGAGCATGTTTGGTGTGACGCGGACTCGAAACCGCAGCCCTCAGATTACGAGTTGAGTGCCTTAAATACCTAGACATGTTGGGCCAAAAGTCTAGGAAAGTAACATTGCTGTTAATAGATAGCATACACAGGGAGATTGTTAACACTAAAAGAGAATTGTAACATTTACGTTTGTTAATTTCATAACAAAGTAATCTGCATTATCTGAAGTACAAATTATAGTAATTTATACAAGTTTAGTTTGTTGTTTTATATATTTATTTGAAGAATAACACATCTTTATAAGCAAGCGAGAAACCGAGACTCTTGATAACGAGAAACTTACTTGAATAGAAATATATCTCAGAATGGGTGGCATGGGTATTAACACTTTTATTGATCAGCAGAAAACAAAATTTCAACTTTCTTAGATCATCTTCAGATATCTGTTGTTCTCTGCTTATACCGATATCAGCCGTTTTGAGATACATTTAAACTGAGACTGTTCCCAATATCAAAATAATTTTACTTAATAATTTACTCTATCACGATGAAAGGCCATGAGAATTAAAATAGTTTAACATATTCCACATGCGCGAACGTCTTACTTCGTGCTCATCAGAATTGAAATAAATATTCTAATTTCAAATTACCCTTCAACATTTTTTTCGGTAAAAAAATGTTTTCTAATTTTTGCAACATAGTTTACTGGAGCTAACAAACCAGATGTATACGAAATAATACAATTTTGTTCACTGTTTTTTAATAGGGTAAGTAATGTAGGATATTTTTTGAATAGACAAAAAAACATTTCCTTTTTTTGACAATTTCGTAATGTGTTTTGTCACTAGACTTTGTTTGAACCACATCTCACCTAAGCTTTTGCCAATTTAACTTTTATAATCCCTGTTTCGTGAGTCTTGCTCTAAGCTGACGTCCAAACCAAGTAGAGATTATTATATTTTTCTTCATACATAAGAACAAAGCAACACAATGGGCTAACAGTGTTTTGTCTACCACAGAAATCGACATTCGAATTTTAGCGTTAAAGAGTGCAGACACACTCATGTACAAGTGCGGAACACAAGGCTTGATGTGTAAGGCAGAACATCGAATTTAGAAAATCTTTTTGACGTCTGTAATATTAATGAAACCACAATCACTTCTGCTTGAATCTACGAAAAACAGTTATTAAAATAAAATTCAGTTATATCACACTGTCACTATGTTTTTACATTATACTTATTATTGAAAATAAGCGAAACATAATTTTAATGTTTTTCATACTTTAACTAAAGTTTCTGCATGTCATTGAAATTTAAAAATCAACAAACATGATTCATGACATAGTGAAACACAACAGTAAATGTTATATTCTCAATATTTTGATAGGTAAGCGTTCAATTATTACGTACCGTGCCCGACAAATATTCAGAATATGTCAAGTGCCTAATAAGAAATTTTAATAATTCAGTTCAATTCCAAGTTATGATATTTGCATGTTAGTAGTTACCATAAAGAAGACATAAGGATTTTCACCAAACTGTAAAAACATTATACACTTGTAATCCATAATTAAATTGATTGACCTCTGTAACTTATACCTAGCATATTACACCCCAATATACTCTTTTAAATATATGCCTGTAAAAAGTTGTATCACAATTTTTAATGTATTAGGTCTACCTCGAAATATTTGATTATTCACAACAAAGAATCTGGACAATATTTTTCGATGCTATTGTAATTGTGTCTGTTTTTAGATGTCGCTGAGCACCAGAATATAATTCGAGTTTTTACTTTTATTTACTTTCTTAAGAAAATCTCAAATAAAAAAAATATTTTCTAAAGTCATAAATGAAGTTTTTCTATATAAGAGAACCAGTAAGACCAGATGGTTGCCTCCCCAGAGGCTCATCTATATGTCTGCGAACTTACAACGCTAAAAACCCATGGTGGGCAGAGCACAGATAGCCCATTGTGTAGTTTTGTGCTTAAATCAAAACAACAACAACAACCAGGTAGTTAAGACACTCCCCTCTTAATCCGAGGGTCGCGGGTTCGAATACCCATCACTCCAAACATGATCACCATTTCAGCCGTGGGAACGTTATAATATTACGATCCATCCCATTATTGGTTGGTCAAAGAGTAGCCCAAAAGTATGCGGTGGGTGGTGATGACTAGCTACCATCCCTCTAGTTTTGCACTGATAAATTCGGGACGGCCAGCGCAGATAGCCCTGGAGTAGCTTTGCGCGAAATTCAAACAAACAAACAAACAAACAAACTCTCACAAAGAACAACCCAAACTTATATAAATATAAACGTGAGGTAACGCAGATCATATTGTTATAAAATTAATAATACTATATGTTAAATTCTCCAAAGATAAGTAACATATTTGTATCTAATAATCAATTTATATGTTCTATTTATAAGAAACAATCAATTTTTAGTGTGTCTAGTTTTATGTTTCCATGTGGACTATGATTGGCTCGTATGCATTCTGAAACATTACCTGGACCAAAAGTTGAAAATAATTCGTAGCCATATAATTGCTCAAACTGTAATAATTAGTTACGTGATTGTCACGTCAAAGGTTATGAATGCGAAAGGGATAATATTCTACATAGGTTCCGCTTTCACTTTGGATCATAACATACAGAGCAAATACCTTTACGCTCTTCTGCCATCTATTGATTTAAATCGGTAATAATTAATTGAGAAGGAAAAAACCATAAATGTTTACTTTATTTTTAAAAATACATTTAAATTCTTGTTATATAGTTGTACACTAAATAGCGAGAGTAACTGTGAAATAAATTTCTTAAACAATCTCAGTCTAAGATTATATTTTTATTTCTTGTAAATGCAATACAATTCCTAAAATAATCACACTAATTTCACTTTATAAGATACAATAACAGAGAAATATCACAAATATATATTTTCATGTTAATCTTACGGCTTATGTTAAGGCTAATTATTTATCGACAATGTCTTTTTCTCAGACTCCTGCTTTCACTTGAACTACTGTAAATTAAATTCATTTTTGAAAGAGACAAAATAATATCACTTGTTTTTTTCTTAAATCTACGTCCATAAACTGGATCTGCTTCCACATTATTCTAATGTCGTATATTAACTGCATTTTTCTTTCGTGTTCATAAACGATATTAAATAAATTTAGCATGAGGCTCATAAATAAAAGATAAAAAATTTAAATACTTTCTTAACTTGACAAATAATTTTGAAAAAATGTAATTGATTATTTCAATTAACGCTAGTAAGCAGTATAAAATTTATTTACACTCATTTTTATAATTCAGTTCAGTAAAATAAAATATTTGGTTAACATCGCAGTATTATGAAGCCTACATATATAGTTTTCCTTTGATAAATTGGTGTTTTCAGTATGCAGAATATAAACGAATGACCAGACACATCAATTTCCAGACATAGTCATCTTTAATTTAGAACTGCTCAACTCTCCCTCGTTGTCTACTCTTAAACAATTGTTTTATTTATTTTTCTAGTTTTAACGCTTCCTCAGAGAAAATAAGGTATGGAATATGTTTTCCGACGTATAGTGGTTTGAATCTTGGATCATCTAGTGCTCAATACTGATAGAGCCCGCTTTGCATTTATTTTTTTTCAACATACCATACCAATAACGTTAAGATAGATTTTAATTCTATCTGTAACCTGGTTTAAATGAAAATGATAATACACAATTTCATCACATTTTGGAAAGAAGTTTTAAAAACAATACGTATTTTATTGTTCTGTTCAAAGCTGTATTACGAGCTATTTGTGTTGAGACCATCGTGGGTATCTAAACGCAAAAGGCAGGTTTATAGGTTTGTTTTGAAAATACGTAGTGGTTCGTGTGTAGAAATGTTCGCACAAATAAAGAAACTAGCCCAACTTTACTTTTTCAGATCATTATTCAAATAAATTTTTATAAAAATTCATGTATCTGAGGAGCACATTAAGCATTTAATGCTTTATGAGTTTAAAAAAGGCAATAGCGCAGCATAAACTACACGAATCAATCAAGATGTTTATGATAGGGAATCTTCCAACGAAAGAAAATGTCAAAGGTGGTTTCACAAGCTCAGAATAGGTGTCTACAGTTTATGTGACGCGTTAAGTTCAGGTCGTCCTGTTGAGTTTAAGAATGACTTCCTGTTAGCTGCTCATGATAAAGATTGTGCTATAATAGTTGAAGAACTATCGCAGAAGCTTAACTCAACCCATTTAACAAGTCATTGTCATCTGCAACAGCTTGGAAAGATGTCGAAACGTAGCAAATGAATCCCCATGATTTGACAGAAGCCAACCTCAGAACAAGAGTGGACATTTGCACTTCTCTGAACTCTCATGAACGTAACTCACCTGTTTTGGACAGGTTAGTGGCTGGAGATGAAAAATTGATAAATTATAAAAGTGTTAAGCGCCACAGACAATCGCTCAGTACATGTAAACTAGCTAATGCTCAGACAAAAATGTACCTCCACTCTAAAAAAGTCTTGTTAAGCGTTTGGCGGGTGTTGTTGATGTGATACATTTTGAGTTGCTGCCGCTCAATGTTATGATTACGTCGGACTACTATTGTCAACAGTTAGAGCGCTTGAATGTTATACTGAGAAAAAAAAGAGGCCTGCTTTGATCAATCTTAAATGTGTTGTGTTACACGGCCCATATAGCAAGGGTCACATCTGCAAAGATCGAGGAGCTAAATTGGAGCAAACTTCCACATTTTCCTTATTCTCTTGACCTTGCCCCATCTGATTATCATCTATTCCGAAGATTGGAGAACTATTTAAAAAACAGCAACACTTATATTTAAAGAAATAATTTTAAATTACGTTTTTTTTTTTCTGTAGAACTATAGACTGTTAGAAGTAGGCCTGTCAGAATCATAGTTTTATAAGCCCACAATTTATCAGTACTACTACTACGAACAGAACTAGTAGAGCAAGGCCTATCGGTAATAACAGAATTAATGTCCCACAAAGCAATTATATTGTTAAAATTTTGTAATATAGGTTTTATTATTATGGCTTCGAACACAACTGAAATTGTTAATATAAGATGTTTATCACATGCAATAAATACTATATCTTAAAATATACTAAGTCAAAATAATATCGGCACATTGTACCAACTCATCAAACAACTTTGTGACACATACAACTGGAAACTGATTCACAAACAGCCTGGTAACCTGGATTGTAACTTATAAGCTCATGACCTATACGAGGGAATGGCTGGTACTCGGCGTTCCTCTTCCTCCATACTTCAAAAGTTGCTTTTCTGTACTAATTAGTTGCTGCTTTCTTCGCGTTGTAATAATGTATTGGCAATCGTCTGTTGATATTTTAATTCACGAACCAATTCAACCATGTCTATTTATTGGTTGGTACTATCTTGTACACTTATAACATATTTATTTTATGTAAGAATGCAAATACAGTTCTGCTCACTATTTAGTTCCCTATTTTGCATATGTGTATGCAGAATAAAACTCATTTAATATAAATATGACTAAAACTGTACTAAATAATAAGTTTGTCTAATACGAAGAAGTCTTTTAATATTACTATTAATAATATTTAAAAATAAAGGTAATGTAGACTAGGTTTGTCAGTAATACAGCTGTATAAGTTGCTTGAGTATATTTTTCTTTTTTATGTTTCTTGAAGTATTTCACGTGATATATTAATGGTTATGTAAGAATGTTTTGTTTGTTTATCCTGGAATACTGTAAGCCTTTGTTAGTGTATAATTACTTTTATTTTGTTATTTTTGTATTTATGTTTTTTCTTACGTATTACCACGATGGACTGGAATATTCTATTACACAACAAAATTGTCAATATTTTGGCACTTCAGCTCCTATTTTTTATACACGTAGTATCGGTAAAAGGAACATCAGTATTTTGAAACTGCGTGAAATTTTCAAAATACACTGATATTTTGGTATCATTATGAAATCAAGTGATTTGTCATAAGATGTAAAGAAGGCTGTAATTAACTTACCTTTCTACACAGTCATATTCATTATTTATTTGGGCAGCACATTAAAATAACTACTCCCAATCTGCAGCTTTAGTTTGGGAACCACTTGATCGAAAATTTTCGTCTTTTCAGCGATGTCGGTGGTACAGTTTCATTATCAATCCCAATACTTAGTGATAAAGAGTATATCATTAATGACGGTGTTCATTAGCTGGTTTTCTCCCTTGGTTAAGGATAGCTAACGCAGATAACCCTCTATAAGTTTTATGAGGAACTCAACAAATAAATGTCATCAACTCGTTACTTGCATTGTAAGTTTGATATTTATCATGCTGGTTTGTAATCATGTATGAAAGCGATGGTTGTCAGATTGATTGGTCTTTTCTCTGTTTGTCATGGTAGCAATCTTAGTAGATTTGACATGTGAAAAGGAAATGATAATTTTCTAAAAGGATTTAAGTTTAATATTTACTTCTTATATATTTCCACAACTTTCATATATGTATTTCTGAGTATTGCAGCTTCTTAATATAATGTTCAATGATGTCTTTATTTGTAATAATATGTTTATCATTAAGTTTTAATTACTTATGTCTTTCTTCTCTTGTAAAGTCCAAGGTTTTGAATCTGTTACTATTTTAGAAACATTTTATTCACCATTCATTTCATTTGTGTAAAATGAATTAACTTAAAAGAATTAATTAGTTAATTACCTACGTGAGATTGTGATAACCAGACATTTCACAGTAGTTAAAATTTTTTTCTGGTTGTCCAAAACCACTTTTTGTTTCTGAACCATTCGTCACTTACAGAAAGTTTTTAGTTTTAACCATTCATTATTTACAGAAAGAAGGAAAAAGATTGGGTTTTGAATAATGTACATTTTAGCTTTGTTTAAGTAAGGAGATAAACAATGTATTCTGTTAATATCCGAATAACTTGTGATTTATTATTAAACAATTAATATCATATACACTACACCACTATATGAAGCATTATCTTCTTCATTCGATTTTCTTTTGTTCAGGGTTACTGTTCAACCAAGAATTCCTCGAAACCTGCATTACGCATTGAAGAAAAGTAAATTCAATTATATATTAAATTTCATATTTATTTTCTGATAATTTTTATGTTCTCTAAATGCCCACTGATGTCCATTGTTGGTGTAAGATCACATATGAATAGATGAGATTAGGTGAGTTTTTTCCAAGAATTTCTTCTGCACTGATTTTTTCTTGGAAATATATCTTTCAGGCCATGTTCAGAAAATACAAACTACTAAACTGAATAGTATATAAAATCAGGACCAATATTTGATAAGTGCAATGCAAGTGGCAGCAAAATGAGTGAGAGCTTCTTATATGAACGAATTTGGATAGAAATTACAGTTTGTGAACTTTCCAGAAAGAAGAAGACAATTGTGGATGCTCTAGTAAAGGGCTAATTTGTGGTGCTGATGGGAGTGCAAGGACGTATCAAGAAAAGAAATGATCGGTTGTTAGTGATCTTGCAGGTTTGGAAGTTGTGATGTGAAGGTGAATATAGCAGGTCGGACCAAGACAAAAGAGACGAAAAGAAGTTCCAAAGAGAGAGAGAAAAAATACAAATTAAAATGATAGTAATTGTAATTTTATACTTAGTTCTGACCATGTTGGTTAAAAGAATATTTTGTTAAAATACGTATAAACAAACCTTATAATAGCGACGAAATAAACGATCTATGATATTTTTCTCATAAGACTTTATTCTTTATTTCTTTGGTTCACTAGAGTTCTTCGAGGAGGAAACTGTACAATAACTATAACTATTTCTTCAAATTATGCTTATAATAAAATGTTCTTCAATTTGTGGGAAACTGTTTTCCGTTATTCGGCCATTTATTCCCTGTATGGTGTAATCTTCGGTTCCGTCTGGCAGCTGGATATTTTATAATAACAACTTGTTTAGCCCTGAGAGCTGAAGCTTACTGTATTCTTTAGGCCACTCACTATAAATTATTTATTTATTTATTATTAATCACAAAGCTACTCAATAGAGTTTCTTTGCGGCGCTAAACAAGGGTTTCTAAACTCAATTAGTAGCGTGATAATTACGCATTTTCATTTCTAATTTCACCGATACTGATCTAATGCAGTTTCAATTTTTTCTGTTTTCGAATGAAGGTGTTAGACTAGTAGTTACTATTAGTGAACTTTTATAATTTTCAAAAATGGATAAGATCATATGTTTCAAATGCATAATGTTTAAACTTACTATATACATTTTAACACTTTCACACAAATATATACAAAATGAATGCATTTATTTTATAAGACAGTACAATGTACTTTAAGACACAAAGTTATGAATTGAAAATACTATTCAACTTCATTCACAACAGGAAATCCAACAGAGCAAAAAGGAAATCAATTGGTTTTAACTACTCGTCCTATGTGCTATTAGGTTCTATTATTTGCAAAACTAAGTACCTTAGAACATTAAAGGTATATAATCCTTATTTTTTCAGAGAAAAATATTAGTTTCAAAAGACCAGTTTAATTGTAAAAAAAAGGATATGCTTCATATTGACCAAATTCATTTAAAACCATATTTCTTCCTTTCAATTGTGATATTTCAATTCAATATTTTCACATTTTTGTTAGAAATTTTGTAAATAGTCTCAACATATATTTTACTGATTAAAATATAGATGTACCCAACAGAATGACGTTGCAAAAATTACAATTACGATTTTTATTATTCACATTTAATCGTCGTAATAAAAACAAATAGTGAGAATAATTGTACGAATTACCGTTAAAAATTTCAGATATCATTGTTGAAAATACTTTGCTAAGGCACAGAGCTTGGGAAATGTTCAGTTAAACCTTAGATGAAAAAATAAGTGATGTCATTTCTACATCTATGAATTAGAATGTAATAGTTTAAGTGTGGGCAAGAATCTGAAAAAAACATGTACGAAAAGCACACAAATATTTAACTTTCTATCAATAAATCTTGCATCATTGAAAATTAAAGTTAAATATATTTTTAGGTGGAAATTGCTTTATCTTACAAATTGGATTAGATATGGTTATATTACGAATTTCACGATAAGTACCAAGAAATCAAAACAATATATACTTAAATCATTTCAGAGATTTTGTTTCACTATCAGCAGATCTGATTGATTCTGTACATTTTTTTCTTCTGGGCATTATTGAAACCATGTTAGTTTTTTAAATTTATAAATCTAAACAATATAGTTTGTTTTCATTTCAAATAAGACATAATCATGTTAACGTTTCATGTGTCAGGTTAGCTTCAATAGAATAATTTAGACTACCAAGAAAAATAAATTTGCACTCAATAATGTAATTTATAGAAATGATAACACTTGATTCAGCAGAAGATTCTTTTTATAGATGACAAGGGCAAAAATTCGACCCTTATTTCTATGAGTCATTCAAAATTACTTTGAAATTTATGTAATGTTCCCAATTTTAATTGCTATAAAAAACAATTTTGAGTAACATGACAACATTCATCTAGATTGTTTGGTTGGTTTGGTGTTTTATGGCAGAAATCAACGACGCTATATGCACCAAACATACAGTAAAAAGTTTAAATTAAAGTAAAATTATCAAAATTCATAAAAGAAAAAGTTAAGACAAAGCAAAGAAAAGTTTAATTTTTGAACTAAAATATAAATAGCATTAAATCTAATTTTTACATGTAATATACAGTAGTAAGAGAAAAACTACAGTAATGCAATTTGTAAAAGACTTTCTGCAGAATAATTGTAATTTCCGTAACTCGCCATGATGACTAACGGGTTAGTTCAAAAACAAGCATTAGTCACCTGAAGTTAGCCTTTACAGTATTGGTTTTGAGTTATCTGACGTTACGGCCATTTTTTAGTTTCAAGTCGATCTAGATGTAATTTGATTCTTAAAAGGGAATCACATTAAAAATGATCTAACATATAATTTTAAAAACCTAAGTAGCATTAACAAGATTAATGACCTTTAAAAATCTAAAACATTTCTAAGGTAGACAGTGTCACCATTACCAATAACAATGTCTAACGTTACGAATAAACGCTGGGACATAATACGCTTAAAATGGTGCCGTCATTCCGAGTCGTAACGACGACATGACAGTAAAATTTGGCTTACTGTTACCTGAGTGTTACACAGACAACACGTTGGTGCATCAGTCCCGGATAAAAAGAACGATGAGTTAAAAACTGTGACCAATGCGTCGTCTAGTTAGAACAACTTCCTCTTTCTGATCCTTGCAGAAGCAAGACGGCCAAAGTCAAATACAGGGTTATATTTGGAAAAACTTGTTTTCACGTTCCTTACTCCAAGTTGACTGCGAAGTGGCATGGAATCAAGCCTTGAATACAGGACCATAGTCCATGTATGGAAAGGGCGCAGCTGTGATAGTGCCAGAGCAGACAAATTTAGCTGCGGTGTCGGCGAGCTCATTTCTGTGAATACCAACGTGGCCTGGTATCCAGAAAAACTGGATAGAACAAGCATTAAAGAGAAACATGCCAATCGGTTTTGAATATCGGTGAGAACTGAGTGAGAACTAACGCGAAGCGATTCCAGGGCCAGTAGAGAACAAAGCGAGTCAGAATAAATAGTGCAATTTGAGTGCTTCTGAACTTTTATGTGATCCAGGGCAAGAGAAAATGCGTACAGCTCAGCAGTAAATAGAGAATTTGTAGAGGGGATTCTGTGCACAACCACTGAACCACAACAATCTATGGCACTGCCAACACAGTCATCTGATTTCGAACCATCTGAATAAATAGGAATGAAAGGACGGTTCGAAAGATGTTCAGCAAAAAACAGATAATATTTCCAGTTGAGATTGTCTGTTTTTCTCAGATTACTTAAAAATAGGTTACATTTTGGGACTGTAGTAAGCCTTGGTGGGATGGGGTGTCCAGTGGATACAGAACCAATTTATCCAACTGTACCTGGATACGAACGCTAGAAGGAACAATGACAGATCATTTGTTCTGAAAAAGCATGGTCTATCAAAGAAGGAAAGCTCAACCCCAGGTGGGATGCTTTAATAAGGAATGAAGTTTCGAACCACATAGTGGAGACAGTTGCGAATGGCGGAGTTGCAAACGAAGTTCATGAGACTGTGTATTAGCTCTGAAATGGGGAAGGGCAGTGTTCCCAAATGCAGAACTGAAACCCCTAATGATGAACAGGGTCAAACGTCTTTAAGGCCGAGGTCCTGGCAGAACCATAGACCAGTGACCCATAGTCTAGTTTTAACGAATAGGAGCGCGATATATCTTCAGCATAAAACATTGATCCCCTTCCCAAGTGGAACAAGAGAGGACACAGAGGAGGTTCAGTGCTCTTGTACATTTGATCCATTGCTGTTTGATCTGCGGTATAAAGGTCAGCTTCCAGTCAAAGCTAAGACACCAAAACTCTGTCTCTGGGACTACATGCAGCACAATCGATACGGAGCTCAGGAGCAAAGTGAATACCCTGTTGGGGCAAAAGTGCATGCAAATGGTCTTAGAGAGAGAGAGAAGTTAAAGCCGTTTGCTGTGGACCACTTCAGTAAACGATTGAAAGCAGTGTGTTGCTGCCGCTCCATATTCCTCATGTTCGACGACTGACATGAGATTTGAAAGTCGTTGACACAGAGCCTCTTTGCAATTGTAAAAAGGGAGTTACTCAGTGATGGCATTAATCTTTATACTGAAAAGTTTGACTCTCAAAACACAGCCCTAAGGGACTTCAGGTTCTGTGGAAAAGAACGAGAAATGTCTAACCACACAAACTTGGTATCGCCTGTCCATTAATTATTTTTAAATGAAAATGGGTAAATGGCTATGTAACCTATATATATGGATATCTCACAAAATGCCACACCTCCATGTTGTATCATAGGTCTTTTCAACATAATAAATATTCATACAAGATGTTGCATGAGAAAGGCTTCTCTGATCGACGATTCAAGTCTAAACAGCTTCTCCATGGTAGAGCACTCTCATCAGAACCCACACTGGGTGGGCGAGAGGAGGTTGTTTGATTCAACTAAACAAACAAGATAAACATTAACCATCATCTCTAAGGTCTTACAGAGACAGCTCGTCAAAGCAGTTGGAGGGTAGTTTGAAGAAATCTTGGTATTCTTCCCAGGCTTAGATAAAGGTAGCACAATAGCCCAGGGTCAGGCATCAGAAAGAACATTATCCTGCCATATCCAGTTAAAAAACAATAAGAAAATAGCAAGAGAAGCAGGAGATAGATGGTGCACCATTTCAGAATGTACATCATCAGGTCCGACCAATGTACTGCCAGACTAATGAAGGGTCAGATTGAGTTCCAGAAGTGTAAAGGGACGACTATAGTCAAAGATACAATAAGCTCGAAAGGAAATTGGTGTATGCTCTGACGAGTCTTGATGGAAAGAAGGTGGAGGATGAAGCAAAAGTGCTAGATATCTGACAAAACCTTTCACTTATAGTATCGGCAATCCTCAAGATATCAGCTACCTCCTGGCCATGATAGAGCAAGATCGAGAAGGGGACTGAATTATATTCTCCAATGACCTTTCGATTCTTGTCCCATATGACTTTGGAACAGGTGGTAGAAGATACACTGGTTATGAACTTAATCAAAGAGTCGATCCTTCTGGCTTTCATGTCTTACCCATTGAGCACGTGCACTGGCCTGGTGGAAAGTGTTGCAGTAAGAGAATGTGGGATACCTATGAAAAGTGTTCAAGGCCCGTTTTCAAGCCTCCTGTGCCATGTGGCAGACAGGATTTCACCACAAACGAGGGTATCGTAGATAATGTGTAGAGGTTTTAGGAATACATTGAGCAGCTGCTTGTATAATACAGTCAATTACTGCTGCAACCGTCGTTTATTGATGGCTTACAGACGATGGCAGGATCAAGTTCTACAAAAGCAATGAAAGAGGGCCAGTTTGCTTGAACCAGCTTTTACTGGAGCACACGGGTCGGGTGGCATCGATCACACTCTGTCTCTCTCAAAATTATAGGAAAATGATCACTGCCTCGTGGGTTATTGTCAACCCTCCATGAATTGTGAGAGAATAGTGAAGGGGAGCAAATTGAGAGATAAATAGCAGTAAAAGACAGACCAGCTTCATAAAAATATGTTTAAGAACCACTACTGAAAAGAGAAAAGTTGTGATCAGAGAGCAAACACTCTATAGAGCGACTCCTATCATCAATATCAGCACTTCCCCAAAGAAGATGGTGTCCATTAAACTTCCCGAGGACAGCAGCTGTTCAATGAGAAATTAAGGTTTGATTTATCATAGGTCTTTCAAGTCAACAGGTAGACAGAACAAACAGTGATTGTATGATCCAAGGAAACACGGGTGTCTACGGCCTCCGAGGGTGTGTCAAGTAGCAAAGACAGGGTGGGCACATTCCGTTCAACCAACAGTGTCACCCCTCAATGCACTCGTCCATCATACAACCTGCATTTCTGTACATTGAAAACTGCCGAAAGGTGACTGTATCGGCACGTTTCAGAAATGTTTCCTGTAAGTAAAGATATACAGGATGGTAGGAAGCGACCAGTGTTTTGATGTTATCCAGAGTAGAAGATAAACCTCGACAGTTCCGTTGTATCAAGGTGGCTATTTTTATTTATGTGTAGAGGTACTGAATGGAGAACCATTCTGTTTACGACCACGTCTTTTTTCTTTACTGCCTTTATTCGAGAGAGGTCTGTCGACCTCCATAAACCCTGCCATGGATCGATTGAGCTGATCTTTGTTGCTAGAAGAGGATTCCAGCAACTGAGGACGTGAATGAATGATCGTTTTGCATCTTGGGGTAGGAGAAGAAGATGTACCCAAAGAAATGCTCGTACCTTTATAGTTTTCATTAGGAAATTCTGCAAATTCACACTTTTCAATTGCACCAGGAAGCTTCTGATGAAATGTGCTTTCTGTTGCATGAACTTTAATGTTGTAGTCTTTTTTACATAACATAATTGTATACGTATATTCGTGTGTCAGATATGATGTAATTGCGGTAAGTTGTATTATGAATATTTACAAATACATTTTCCTCTTTTGTTTATGATAAACTTTATATGTTTATTCAGACATTTTTGCATATCTTTATTGATTCATTTTCTTCTTGTAAACTGAACATGTGTTAAATTATTGAGCAAAAGACAAAGAATGGAAATCATAAATAGAAAAAAGGGAAATTAAATTAAACTGAAGTCACCTCGTACTTTGTCTTTAAGTTGGGCCCAGCAGGGCCTAGCGCGTTAAGGCGTGCGCTGCGTAATCTGCGTGAGGGTCGCGGGTTCGCTCCCGAGTCGCGCAAAACATACTTGCTTTCCCAGCCGTGGGGGCGTTATAATGTGACGGTCAATCCTACTATTCGTTGGTAAAATAGTAGCCCAACAGTTGGCATGGTGATGACTAGCTGCCTTCCTTCTAGTCTTACACTGCTAAATTAGGGACGGCTAGCACAGATAGCCCTCGAGTAGCTTTGTGCGAAATTCCAAACAAACAAAAAAGTCTTAAAGTTACTCTGGTGTAGTTTAATGATCAAATAATTTCCTGTTTATGGATTGCTTTCTTAAACCTTAGAGTTGGCTGAATATTAGTTACATATTTGAAATATTTTGTTACTGTTCGTAATAAATTTAAGTTTTAAAAGTGTCTAAATAATTTTAACAATTTTAAAATACAGAAAAGGAAAACTTGTTGAATATATTTCATTGTTCTTGAATACTGTCGTTTTAAAACACTTGTATCTTAGCACCTTATTTTGTTGCGTCAAAAGTGCGTTCAATATTTTTACCAATCTTTTTAGCCTCTGTTCCGATTAGACTGTTTGAGGTTCATAACAACCAATAACGGAGTGATCATGCTAAACACAGGAGTTTATTTTGTACAATAAAATCACGTTCCTCAAAGTTGCTTTTTCTACAGTTTTCTTCCTCATAGAAATATAATTCTGTAAAATCACATTATAAATTTTACAGGTTGGAAGAGCTGTCTACATATCCATTCATAGGAATAAAATATAATATACAGTAACAGGCACATAATTCAACCTCACAATTGGAAACAGAATATCACAGAAGTATCCATTGATAATATATTAGCTTAAGCTATTAAACAACAGTGGGAAAACCCACTGAATTAAACTGATCACGTGTAACTGCTTAAAGACTTCTGCAAAGTATGTACGCGTTTAAGTTTGAGTTTTTTGTGTATTCTTTTTTTAATATATATAAATGTGAAAATACAAACATATCTCATATTAGTTTGGATACCAAAGTAACTTTTATTATACATTTTTTTAAGTTTATTTGTACTAGAGAACGTATATGCTAAGTTTACTATTTTCACAGTATGCTGATTCTACAATTATAATTTATCTAGCTCTCAAATATCTTTTTTAAAATATATAAAAGAGTACTTTAGAATGTTAAAACATATATTACTTATGTGGCCAGCTCTCTTCTCTATATAATATAAATATATAATAACTTTTCATTACTTTTCGAAGCAGCATATTCTTTCCAAAGTCATCGAGTTCTCACACAGACAATCAGGAGATTTATGAAACGAAGAATTTTTCTGTCTTTTGGTGAAAAAACATGTCAAAAAACAACGTCAGAAAAAATAATGACATTTCATAAAAGACAAAGGACATGAGATGGTTAATTTCGATGTGGATTGAAAACTAAAAAATCTGTGAAACTTACATCAAGCGGTAGAATACGCCTGTTCAGTATGATTAAAGGTAACCAAATCATACATACAAAATTTACAAACAACACGAAATTCAGTATTCACTAAAGCACACAGAGCTTCCAGATACACTCTCACACTATTATTACACAGTAACGAAAACGTTTCCTCGTTGTTACACATACTCAAAAATAGATCAATAGATTAAATCTGCGCCCCAAAGTAGCACAGTGTTATGTCTGCGAAGTTATAACGCTAGAATCTGGGTTTTGATATCCAATGTGGTAAACTTGAAACAAACATAGAAACAAAAGCTTACTTCTTTCAAACGTCTTAACAAAATTGCATCACTAATAGCACTGAAAATGAAAGAACAACGAAGAAAAAGACGTATATACAAGATAAGACATGTAAATTTCTGATACAATCTGTTCTTCCGCTAATTTTTAACGTCTTTAGCGTAAAGTGATTTGCTTATTTGCATATTCCAAATCATTTAAGCACAACGTAATCATTGCAATTTATTTATGTGTATTCAATAGAACACGATTCATCTTTGTATAACTGTTTTATGTTCTTCTTGATTGGTTTAATCAATTGCAGCTGCAAGTATCTTTCCAACCATTGTTAAATTTACGATTATACATAAATAAGTATTTTGATTTGGTTTGAATATTTTTTAAGTAATCCCTCCCGAAAATATTTATGGTTTTCAATTGTAATAATAATTTTATATTTGAGAATACCTTCATAAATAATTGATGTGTCTCTGTGTTTTCTTATAGTAAATCCAAATCGGGCTGTCTGCTGTGTCCATTGATGAGAATTGAACCCCTGTTTCTAGTGTTGTAAATCCATAGGCCAAGCGCTGTCCCAGAATGGGATAAATAATTCATAAACTTCTTGTTTTTTTAAGAATTTGAAATATAGTTCGAGCTATCCTGAAGACGAGAGATTTAAGGGTATCTATAACGTCGCCAATTCTAATCGAGGTACTGTTGTAGATAAGTCCAGTAAGACTTCATTACATGAGCATATTATCTAAGATATTTTTCATGATAAATCAGTAACAAGTTAGCGTTGGACGAGAATAATCGAGATGACTTACTAACACATTAACTTAGTCACATACATTATTACTGGAAAAAGAAAGAAATAGAGATTGATTATTTGGTGGCAAAATTCACGAGTTTCAGAAAAAAAAATGTTTAGGAAATTCCCATCTCTAATGAAATAGATAAATGTATGTTGTTATCTAACATCACTTCAATGTATATAATTAAAATTTTCAAAATCTACACTACATTCATCAATATTAAAATTATCTTAATAATTTTAACATAATAACAACATAATAAATTATAAATAATGGTTCTAAAATCTTGAGCCGAAAATTATATGTATCCATGCAAAACACGATCAAACTATGTAACAATCTTTATGAACCTTAGGAACTTAATGCATGATATCAGAATAAAACACAATTTATTTTATTTCAAGACATTCAGTTTTAGTCAGTAAATTTTCATTTTAATAAAAGTCTTTGTAATTTACATTGTGTATTTCTACTTGGATCCGTATCTAATTTCTAAATTTTTACCTTTATTAATAAAATCAGTTTATTTCGGTGTTAGTGTTTTTAGTGCAAAGCTATACGATTACCATTTTTTTTTAATTTTGCGGAAAGCTACGCAAGGGCTAACTGCTCTAGCTGTCCCTAATTATGCAGCGTAAGACAAAGTGGAAGGCAGCTAGTCATCACCACCTACCGTCAACTCTTGGACTACTCTTTTACCAACGAATATTGGGATTGACCCGTCATATTATAACCTATCCACACTATTTTCGTCACAAGTAAAATGTGAGAAACGATTCTTAGTTGTTTGAAGCGTCGTTTTGCGGCCTACTGTGCATGTAATTATATTTGTGAAATCAAGGTAGTCGTTGGTTTAGATCTAAGTGACTTTTTACATTCTCTGGAGACAGTAAGTTCGTCAAGAATGTACACAGTAATATCCTGTAATGGTAGGTCAGCTGATACCTCGAGAGGTCAGGCTAACTTATACATGAATAATAATTACTAGCACGTGAATAACGCAAATTGATTTGAATAAACCCGAAATTACCTATTAAAGTTATTTCCCAAATTTCCAGTCATAAATAAATAAATTAATTATTTTTTCTTATTCTCTTTTACTTTACATCAGAAAAAGCCTGTTAGTTCGGATTTAATATTACCAAATGCTTAAATATAAGGTTCTGAACATTTGATTGCTATACAAACTGGCGGGAAAACAATTGTTTAATAACATGAGAACCCCCATAAAACGGGAGTGTTTTAACATAATTTAATAACTACCACTCTGGAAAAAACCTATTGATATAAATATGGAGGGATTTTAGGTCCGAGAAGGGATAACTGCAAATGAAGATACAGTGATTATAAAATCTCATAAAATTAAGTTTGTAGGTTTACAAAACTCAAACGTGTGGTTCGATTTCTTGAAGTAAATGTAACCAGATAGCTCGTTGTGTAACTTTGCCCTAAAACAAACAAGAAAGTGGTTATTACAATAATAGAGTAATAACACTTTTAAGTGATTAAGCGATAAAGTGATAAAATTTTGAACTGTATATAGATCCAACTAAAACCAGAGAATATACAGTATAGAGATGAAAATAAAATTTATTTACTTAAAACAAATGTCATTAAATAAAACCAGGTGGATCTCATTCTGTTTTTTGCAGTTTTGAAGCGTCAGAAAAGTGGTTGTTCCGTAAGTCCTACGTGTTTTTAAACTATGAAAAAAAAATGAAATTAGGAATAGAGAAGTATGGACAACATCATCTCGTGCAAAGGATATGAGACTGCCTTCCCTCAGATCTCCATTTTACACAGCAGTGGTTGTTTTTCAAGGTTTTGTTTGTCAATTTCTTTATTGGACACTCAGAATACCTATATCATCATCTTGTTCAGATTTAATACTCTACCGCGTTATCTATGTTTTAAAAGCGTCACTAGATCTGTTGACTCTTACTAGAAAGGTCAATCAGTTTGTCATTTTTCCATCACGTCATTCGACTTTTAAGTGTTTTATATAGTAGACATGTTTATTTGGTATCACATGTTGTGAAGTGGTTTAACATCGGGATAATTTAGAACTCTTATGTACCAAACCTCTAACAATGGGAATTTTACTGGTAGAACCAATGAGTACAGTAGTGAAATTGTACATATTCTTTCTGTATTAACATGCAAAATAATTTAATTATTATTACAAACTATACTGAATTATGTAGTTTTACTATTTACGAAATTCATACTTTTTAACGTATTTATCGAGTACCTTCCGGTATGTGTAGTAAATTGATGGATACGTTGGTTTCACTCGTTGATAATATTAATTTAAATAAGTCTGTGTATTTTTGGGGTGATTGTTCTTTTTTTTTCGCAATGCCCAAACCACAATTGACAGAAGTCATGTACTTGAACAAAGTAATTTGAATGTCTGTAATTGACGCCCATTCTTGTATTTATCAACATATTATTATTTACCAACAATGGATAATATTTTTACAAATTGTTTCAATGTAGTTCTCGATTTAACCCCTTGCGATATTTCTGATCAAAATGCATTATCTTTTATTGTACTATAAAATCTGTTAAATTTATAGCCATTTTAATATTTTTATTAATGATGACACTACACTAATAAATTTTATTTCTACTCTTAATTTATGTTAATTGGAACTATCTTGTAAGACCTGGCATAACCAGGTAGTTAAGGCACTCGACTCGTAATTCGAAACTCGCGGGTTCAAAACCCCGTCACACCAAACATGCTCGCCCTTTCTACTGTTGGGGCGTTATAATGATATGGTTAATCCCACTATTCGTTGGTAAAAGAGTAGCCCAAGAGTTGGCAGTGGGTGGTGATATCTAGCTGCTTTCCCTCTAGTCCTAAACTGCTAAATTAGGGACGGCTAGTGCACATAGCTCTCGTGTAGCTTTGCGCGAAATTTCAAACCAAACTATCTTGTAAATAAACAATTATTCTACATTTGAAAAATATGATCACAACTTTTGTAATGTATCTTTTCCATTTGTTGAAGTTGTAAAAGTAAATAGTGGACGAAAAAGCATTATTACGTAAAAAAAAGACTTTCTCGTTGTTTTAAACAAATAATACAAATGTAAAATGTAGCCACCAAATTCAGCCATTAAAAACACAAAGTTAAATTTATAGTTATACGAGTACCACCGTACGTGCCAAATTATTAAACAACTTTTGCTTTCACGAATATTTAAAAGGGTTCGATTTCCGTCGGTGGACACAGCAGATAGCTAAATGTGGCTTTGCTATAAAAAAAACACTCACACACACCACTAGATTGAAATACTCCTTTGCCTAAGGTACCATTAAATGTATTACATTTACCCTATTAAATTACAGTTGAGATCAAAATAGTATTTCAAAAGATGCAAATATTGGTTTTTCTACACATCAATCAAAAATAGTTGTGCAAAAATAAATACAATTGACAGAAATAGAAATATTATTTCGTTTAAACTTACGTCACATGCATTTCTCTACTACACCTAAATATGTTGTCAAAAGTGATATTTATTCTTACTCGACTCTGTTTCTCAACCTGAAGATGATTTAAGATGGTCAAAACATGGTTCTGTATTTTATTTCAATTAAAGCTTTAATACTCATACCAGCCGGCTTTAGAAAACATTATTCCTAATAAGAATATTTATCGTTTGAAAGCCATCATTTGCACAAAATTTCTTGAGTTGTATTTTGAATGCTTTAGTGTTTCTTTGCTATCAGTGAAGTATGAGTTAATGATGTGACAGAGATCTGGATTTTCGGTCTGACGAGCTGGGTTCAAATCTGTGGTATACTTCAAACTTTTTTCCACACCCTAGGGCAGTGGATGAACTATAACGAGAGTAGTTTTATATTGATGGCGTTTACTAGCTGCCATTTCTGCAGTCTGTATCTTAAATTATTTTATAGGTATTATAATCTTGTAATTTTATAGCTTTTGCATCCTAATTTTATGTATCTTTAACATAATTATTTGAATAAATCTACACAAGAACATGCTTAAAATAATTTTAATGAATTGCAATAATATTTTGTTCTATATATTCATAATATCAACTTTAAAAATGTACATGTTTCAGAATTGTATTTATGAGAAACTGGAAAAATAAACAACTCAATGATACTTACCTCATAGCACCATTAGCACTGTCTATACTGCATAACTAAATTTTCAAATCAACATGGGTTTTCTACATGCATACCTTGTGGAAAAATTATTACTATTTTTTTTATTTTATGCTAGTTATCCTATCAGGTTAACTGTGAGTATAATTGAAGGGTTTACTCGTAGTACTGTTACTGTGGTGATATTTTTAAATCATTAAAAATAATACACTTGTATTTGGAATAAAATGATGGCTTAAAATAAAATATTCTCTGAATCCACCTGATACCATTTATTGTATGTTTAATTAAATTTCTTAACAAACGCTCCATTAAAGTTAAATTTCAGGTAATGTTTCCAGTTCTTCCTGTGGAGCAACCAATGTAGCTCAGTGTTTTAAATAAACAAATCTGCAAAAAATAGCAAAGAAAAAAGATTTTGAAGACAAACACCTACAATGAACTAATTTAAACATTTTTAAATAAATTACATTTCTATGATTCATACTGGTGAACACCTCATCTGAAATGTGCATATTACCAATTTACGTTCATGGTGTAGGATTATAGTATAGTTTTCTTTCTTTCTATAGTTTTGTTATTTATTATAAAAGATGTGCAGGTTTCACATAATTTTCGTTCAAGAAAGTAACTGCTTCACATTTGTTCAGGTTTCCTTTATTCTGTCATTTTAAAATGAAGTACCTTGGAAGTAGCTCATTCTAAAAACCAACTGTCCTGTTTGAAAAGTAATACTGTCTAAACTGCTGGAAAAATTTGAATGTATGAGTCTTTTTCCTATTGTTTTCACTGCTAAACACACAAAAAGTACGTTAAGTCTATATTATCAATATCCCTAATGATCTTAAATACCCTCAATTAAATCTCATCCAACTGTTCTTCTTTCTAGAGAAAATGAGTTTGAAGGTTTTAGTCTCTCCTCACAGGACAACTCCACCATCCAGGTATCATCCTAGCGATTCTTCTCTTACCTTTTCCAACAACTGAATGTTCTTCTTGAGGAAGGGAGTCCCAAACTGTATACAATACTTTAAATGAAACCTTACAGGTGATCTATGCAGTGAAACAGTAATATCCCTTGTCTTATGTTCAGTATTATTGTAAATGCTACCCAAATTTCAATTAGCCTTATTGCTAGCTACAATACACTATTTAGATTACTGAAATGTTTTGCTATCACAACACTAAGGTCTTTTTCTTTAACTACAGTATTTAAGGTGTTTCTCTTTAAATTGTAAGATTAATTTTAATTGTGAAAATCTACATGCATCACCTTACACGATTGATGATCTAATGTTTATTGAAGATCTAAATTTTAATCTAAATGAAATATATCTGAAGGAACTTAAAACAGTAAGAAGTACAATTAATTATTATCACACACACCATCTAGATTTTCGTGTTGTTTTCGTGGAAAGGAAGTACAATTAACTATTTCAGACAAAAGAGCTGGTCTTAAGTTTTACCATTCGTCATTTACAAACAAGATAGTTCTGTTTACATTATTCAATAAAAGGAATTCTTATTTCTCAATTAAAATTTTATTTGATAAGTGTTTAAGAATATTCATTATTTTATTGATAACATTCAATTATTTCAGGCCCGGCATGGCCTAGCGCGTTAAGGCGTGCGCTTCGTAATCTGAGGGTCGCGTGTACGCGCCCGAGTTGCACCAAACATGCTCGCCCTTTCAGCTGTGGGGGCGTTATAATGTAACGGTCAATCCCATTATTCGTTGGTAAAAGAGTAGCCCAAGCTTTGGCGGTGAGTAGTGATGCCTAGCTGCCTTCCCTCTAGTCTTACATTACTAAATTAGGGACGGCTCGGTGCAGTGGGCTAACAACCTACTCACTTAAATACCTGTTCATGAAACCGCAAGTGATTGCGGCCCTATGTTCCTTGACGGAATCGAGTGGTAATAATGAAATGAATTCAATTATTTACAAATAAATTAAGAAATAATTATTACAAAGACTGGCAAATAATGACATTTTTACACTCTTTTATAAAAACATAATTCTGTAATATATTTAAAATACATTTTTTAGTGACTGAAATTATTTTCTAGAATACATACAGAGATTACTATTTACCATTAATTGAAATTTATAAATAGTTAGCTATAATATTTTTAGGTATATTTTTCAGTGGTATTGGATGGAAAAATCAAGTTCAGGTAGTTGGGCTTATCTCACTTGGTTTATATCTTGACAAGTATTTTGGGAAAGAGAGAAAAAGTATGGGAGTTTAAAGAATTATTACAAAACAATTAAGGTTAGATTTTTTAGTTCTGTTTACCACTATTGAACATTATATTGTAATAATTCTTAAAAATATGGAGGTTGGGAGTCTAAAAAAATCATGGTTTATTTTTTCTACAAGGTTATCTTTAAGTTTTAAAATGGTTGTATAATTTAAAAGTATTTTTTTTAAATTTAATACATTTTGAAAAGGGTGGAGGCTGAGAGTCTTAAAATACTGATTGTTTGGGTAGTTTATTGTTGCTACAAGGCTCCTTTTATATGCCTAAGAACCTAGGGTGAATGCCATTGAAAAATTGGCTGCAGACAGTGAATGGCAGCAGACTTATAGTTGTAAGCACTGAACTTCTACTCCATAATTGAATATCTGTAGCTTCTAACTAGTTTCACATCTGTGTTTGTATCATGCCTGATAGTGATAGATGGAATATCTTTAACATTTCACGAAACTGTGATTAGAGGCCTTTTCCATTGTGATGAAATGGTATATAATGTCAAGGATTGATAACAGACATATTTTTTTATTTATATTTTTAAGTCTCATTGTGAACATTTTGGCTTTGGTTTATTTATTGAATTACACAGGATTGTAATATTTTGTTGTTTTGAAATTTTTAAATATCCTACAGTAGTTTCTGTATGCTGAATCCAAGAATGGTATTCATTTTTCTGCATCACCAAGAAATTTTTCACAAAACAACATACGTATTTTTACATAAGTGAATCATTTTTACTGAAACCAGGTCACATTTATATTGACAACCACTGGATATACATTTCTCTAGATCATCCTTCAGTTGAGAGTCTTATTAATTATCCAAGAAACCACAAGAAATGCACTGCTATTATATAAATGGCTAACAGACTGCAGTATTGCATTTGTTTAAGCATTCTTTTTATGTCTTTTTTATTTTCATTGTCATTTATTCATCACCATGGCAACAAGAGATCATGTAAATGACCCAAACATATCCTTTAATATTTGTGGTCAATTTGTCACACATTTGATCCAACTAAGAGTTTGTTTTTTCCAATTTCTAAAACATTTTTTAGTTACGAGAAAAAACATTATTTTCATAATCTAACCTGCTGAATTACAGAAAAAAATTGTTGTTAAACCAAAGCAACTCATAAAGGTCAAATTTGCAGGACTGTGTTATGACTGATTTCACTGCCTAGAACATTAAAAAGCCTTTTTAGACTATTATTTGTTGTGAAATTATGTTCCATACTTTACTCAAACTGCATGTCCCCAAGTTTTTGGAGGAGAAAGAAGTCCTTTTTAAAATTCTGACAGTATCACAGCTGCACCATGGAAGAAAAGCTGCAACTATTTGTCTTAATTATCCATTACTTATGGAAGTGTAAGGGGTGTACACTTGAATATAAAATTGTTCTAGTTAGGATAGTCTGTTGAATGAAAGATCACAGGCTTAGGGAAGTGGCTTTTCTTTGTTCAGTGTTATTAATCCTTCCAGTCCAGTAGATTTATCACAACAATCAACCCTCAAAGAAAGTGTTGTTCAATTACAATACTTGTTTTTCAAAAATATCTTATACTCACCTATTAGTTTTACATCATGTAACTGATGAATGAAATTTGTAAGCTACATGTTTAAACACTGCATCATGTCTGTAAATGCCCAAGTCATAGTTCTGTGTGCAGTGAGCAGTAACGTTCTTCTTTATTTTCAGATCTGCATTTATTAGTTTCTGGACTACCATTTTTATATTTTAAGCTGCAACCAGTAACATGCAGTTCAACACTAACACAAAAACTACTTATAAAAGGTGTCAAAAATATATAATATGTGTTCAATGTTTGAATCCAAACAACAACATTCAGCTTCACACTAATACCTCCACAAAATTTAATGTATGTCAAATATATCTAATATATGTTTAATACTTGAATTCAACATAGTGTAGTATCTGCAAGATGAAAGGTTAAACTCAATAACAGAAATTTTGAAGTAATAAAATATTAAATGTGGTTTGATGTTCTTGATATCACCAGTAATATAAACAAGTAATTATTTTTACATTTCATCTAAGCAAGACTGAATATCCGAGTGCTATTGGATTGTCTTACCAAGGCAGTTATATTTTCATGTACCTGAGTAACATTAACTTACTTACCTACATCTTGGGATACTACGGCTAAAAGTATTAATTTGACACTAAACAGTAAAGCTGTTGTGCTACTAACTATAGATCAGAACAGATGACTTTTTGAAGACAACAAACCTTGGGTACTTTAAAACAGACCTCATGCAACACCACCTTCATAATCACAAAATCATGTAACAGATTAGCCTATCGGAGTGGAACCTCTGAAAGTGTAGTAGTAGCATTTTGTTTCACTCACTAGACTCTCTGAGATTCCACTGACGCATTGTTAGTAGTGCACTGCTTGTCTTGAAAACACCTCTTAAAGTTTATGAATACCCACGACACTGGAAATAGTACTGCTCACATAAAACTTACACATTCAGTGTGAAACAATAATGGCAGGTCCATCCTGCTAACCTACATTTATTGTAGGGTCAGAGACAATTGTTAAGAACTGCAAGGCCAAATTAATAAGACAAGCACGATACACATCAGGTGTGGTCACAAATTGTTTTAAGAAGAATTATAAATAAATTTGCATGTTCTAGCATCTTCAAATACAATAATGAAGGTATGAAAGTTTATGAAAGTAGTTGCTTCTCATAAGAGTGAGTTCCAATTCTAGAACGCTAATATCTACAAGAGGGAAATATGTTCCACTAATAGTGTGTATCTGTGATATAACAACAAATGTTAACTGGTAGATTGTTTGATTATTGTATGAAGGAGAAGTAAGTAAAAGTTCACAACTCACTAACACAACTCAGAATTAACCTTGTACAACAAGGACATCAGAGGTGTACTACGAATATTTTTAAAAAAATTACGGATTTCCTGGAGGACCAAGGATGTAATTAGTAATCAAATAAGTGTATGATACAACACAGGATAATCCAGCAGTATTAAAATAGAAAGTAAAAATTGGTATTGTTTGTGAAACACAAAGAAATGATCAATTTCTGTGTTGATAACAGATGACTAAGTGTAATGACCAATACCAGTCTTTTTTTCCAATTTTCTCGTTAATTTAAAAGGTTCCAATTATACCAAATTGACATATTTTGTTTTGTTTTCTTTTGAGTTCCCATATAGTTATTTGTTATAATTGTGATAAATAAGGCATATTTTTAAAAAGATATTTCATGTTGTATTAACTGATGAAAGCAGGTTATAATCAACGTTGTTAGAAGTTGAGATCTAAGTTACAATTCGTGTCATTACGAACATCAAGCAAGAATATACAACAGTTTCTTTGTATGTTTTTGAATTTCGCACAAAACTGCTCGAGAGCTATCTGTGCTAGCCGTCCCTAATTTAGCAGAGTAAGACTAGAGGGAAGACAGCTAGTCATCATCACCCACCGCCAACTCTTGGGCTACTCTTTTACCAACGAATTGTGAGACATACATTTGTAATGTTGTTAAAACAAACTATTACTTGTGTAAAAATAGTATACACTTTACTCTCTTTGTCTTATACGTTTTAACATACATTTTGGTTTTTCAAGCCATATCAAGCATCTTATTGGTTCACTTGTACATTTAAACTCTTCACTTTCTTCTCTGCTTTACACTGAAAATGTAAAGCTCCTAACCTCACCCACACTTGACAACATTTTACGTGGTGAATACAAGTCATTAATATTATAATTTCCAGCTTCATAGGTTTAACTGTTATCGAGTAATGAAATAATTCTCAAGAATATGTGATGATAGTTTATTATAAGCGAATAAGACAAGAAAAACGTCATTCAATACAACTGACAATCATTTTTTTTTACCTGTCAATTCATGAATTATTTGCCTGTCAATTGATAAATGAATTACCCTGTATAATTTATTTTTTTCTTTCGTATTACTAAAGGTAATAGATAACCAATAATTAATATTGATTTATCAAAGATATTTTTTTTTAGAAAATCAATGTCAAGTAATGATGTAATTTGTAATAATGGTTAGGACAGCGACACGGACACTGTCTCACCAAAATGTGTTTATAGTCTAACATATAAGTCACCCGCTGGAACAGCGATAAGTATACGGATTTACAACGCCATAATCAGGGATTTCGATTTCCCTCCGTGGACTCCGCAGATAGCCCAGTGTTGTTTTGCTATAAGAAAACATTCACAAACGCACTACCATTTTATTTATTTTTGAATACTTTTTGAAGACATCTTGAAAAGATGTTTGTTTCAGTGTGAGAATCTAATTAGGTATGTAATTTGGTAATTATAGCTTGTTCGGTTTGGTTTGTTTTGAAAGTTGCGCAAAGCTACACGAGAGCTATCTGCGCTAGCCGTACCTGATTTTCCAGTGCAAAACTAGAGGGTAGGCAGCTCATCGGCACCACCCATCGCCAACTCTTCGGCTACTCTTTTACCAACGAATAGTGAGATTATAACGCCCTCACGGCTGAAAGGGCGAGCATGTTAGGTGTGACGATGATTCGAACTCGCATTCTCGGATAACGTGTCGAGTTGCTTAACCAACCGGTCATGACGGGCGTCTACTGCAGGAGCATAAACAGTATCGTTACACGTTGACAAAAATGTACATTTTATGCTATTTATCTAATACGTTGTAAGATACATTTTATTTTTTAATCCTATCAAAAATCATGTTTCAATGGTTCGTCATTTAAGCTACAAGGTGTTCATTTTCTTTTGTGCCTCACACAATTGAAAATTTAATGTTCCTTAACTCATCTGCACTTTATATAGTTTCATGCTTCATATTTTTAACTGCTATCGAGTGTTTATATCATATGTAATGGACAGTCACATAATTACATTCAGCTCATTTTTTTTCATTGTATGCGTTGGGTTGACATCCTAAATTTCTCTTATCCATTGGACACAACCTAGGAAACGCCCAACAAGAGGTCTCGGTAGTGAGTGGCACGCCCGTCATTGCAAATAACTTTAAACATTCGCTTTGACATGGTAGATATAAACGTCAGCAGAAAGCTGGCTGGAATGTTATTCCAAGTGGTAAAGATTGCTTCACGAAGATCATGCACTGTTTGGAATTGACGTCCATTACTCTAGACTTCCCTTGCCATCCACCCCCCAACATTTTCAGTGGGGCTCAGTTCGGGAGAACACGCTGGATGGTCTAAAAGAATCACGTTATTCGCCATATAAAAAGTCCTTTGTCCTGCGGACATTGTGGATTGCAGCGTTGTCTTGCTGAAAGATCCAGTAAAATCCATACAAACGAGGACCTTCAGTCAATAAAAATGCTCTCTCCAACATGCCAATGTAGCCAGCTGCTGTTCGACGTCCCTGTATAATCTAAAGTTCCATTGTGCATTGGAAGGAGAAGGCACCGCAAATTATGATAGAACCTCTTCCACTGTATCGTGTAGAAAATGTCTCCGGTGGGATATCCTTATCGTGTCAGTAACGTTGACAACGTTAATGCTTGAACACAAATTTCTTTACGTGTTTACCGTTTAACGCTTCGTTTCAGTATGGTCTTAAACCTTTCACCAGTTAGTATTTCGGCTAATTTCATAGTGTTCACTCTTTAAATATTAAATGTTATAAAAGTTTTTGTATTTTTATTTCACCTTTTCTTATTTTCATCTTTCGAAGCTCTACTCAAATAAGTGGTTGACTCTAACAACGCAAAATGCATATTTTTTCTTTAAGTTTATTGGCCTTAAGATATTGTCCACCAGTGTATCTCGCCCCGGAAAATTGTGTTGAATAAAATGTGATATTTCCATTCATATTTCATTTAAATAATAAATATCATTTTCAGGTGATTGTCTCAAGACAATAGTTTGTAACTAACTGTATCTGGATTCTGAAATCATTTTGTCAGCTGAGAGGATTAAGACCTTTTTATATATATGTGTGTGTGTGTGTGTGTATGTATACATATCTGAGATTATCTTTACAAATACTATGTCAGTTAGGTTTGTTTTGTTTTGCATTTCCCGCAAAGCTACATGAGGGATATTGCGCTAACCGTCCCTAATTTAGCAGTGTAAGACTAGAGGGAATGCAGCTTGTCAAAACCACCCACCACCAACTTTTGAGCTAGTCTTTTACCAACGAATAGTGGGATTGACCGTCACATTATAACGCCCACACGTCTGAATAGGCGACTATGTGATAAGGATCACATAAGGATCCCGATCAGAGTCGAGAGCCCCATCCACCTGTCCATGCCGGAGAAGTCAATTAAGATTCATTTTTAATTTCGCGCAAAGCTACACTAGCGCTATCTTCACTCGCCGTCTCTCATTTAGCAGTGTAAGACCACAATGATGACAGATAGTAATCATATCTACTGCCCAACTCTTGCGCTACTCTTTTACCAATGAGTAATGTGTTCGACTCTCACATAAAGACACTTACTAGCTAGTCACTTGACAACCACGTGTTAATAACCTTCCCAACCAGCTAGTAATGTTTAATATAACTATTTATTATTTCAGCTGTTAGATCAAAATTTACTATTATTCACTTGATGAATAATTCTTAATCTCGTGAGTGGAGCAAAGAAAAACAAAGTTTGTAAGCAACCCTGGTTATCATGAAATGGATAGAAAAGAATCATCCATTCTGAGTACATTAGACACTGACAGTTCTCCTTCTGACTATAGCCACAGCAAGAAAGATGTGGTTGTCCGTTTTAGCAGCAACATGTAGCACGAGACATTTTCTAGTTCTGACAACTTTCGTGAGTAATTTTCTTCCTTCAGTGAACAACTCTTCTGCTTGGTTTTGAGCATTGTTGCTTTAGAAAAGTGACTTATTCCCTTTACTCTTTTAAATTCGTAATTTTGTATGCATTATGCCAGAATTATTGTCACCATATCTTACCATATTTTTTGTTTTCTTAATTTTGTGGGTAATAACATGATTTGATTTTGTCAAAAAAGCATACACCATTGTTCAATACACTCAGATGGGTAGATCGAGATGTTTAGCCAAACGTTGCCAGAATCCGCTTAGATTTAAGTTGTCAAGTAAAAACTTCTAAAAATTTTTACATGAGTTTGGAGGTCTAGAAAATAGGCTATCAAAAAGAGAAATGATTATACCTAGCTATGTTTTACAAAGCAAATTTGAAACTTAGTTTGTGAAAGACTGAATACAGTCTTTACTCAAGAACAAACACTATCATATATATGTATTATTTTCAGGTAAAATACAGTAATATTTACTGTAGAAGTAAAAGTTATCGAATCTATAAAAACTTGTTCCACACTATATTCTTCTTAAATTTGTATTAGTATCCAGTTTAGAAAATATTATATTATATATAAAACTATAACGTCATACTTTCCCACAACAATATGTAATGACCATGTGGAAGTTATCTATTCCACTTGTAAAACAAAACATTTGTAACCCCAAGGTATCATCTAACCGTCTGATGTAGAACACTGCTGTCTGTTTTCTTGTACATAGGATAATTTCACGACTACTTTCTTCACAGTGTTACGTATTATAATTTATCTCGGACGCGTCTACGATTTTCTCATATGATGTACGTTACGTATCACGATTTTAAACAGCCTGAAATTTTAATTCTAGTTTAAAAAGTTAATTGAATATCAGTATTAACAAATATGCATGAAATGTTTATTACAAAAAAATTGTTTATATACGAGAGTTTTGCAAACTTAGAAACAAAATTAAATCGTTTATCAAGTGAGGAACTAAATATTTTATCGAAGCTTCAGGACGAACGAGAACGCGTAATTCAGTGTTAATATCATCAGACTTCATTTAAATATATATAGTTTTCGGATTAATAAGCATATAAAAAATATAGCTTCTCAGGTTTTTAGTATACTGACTGCAGCAGACCAACAATATATTCTGTTTCTTATCACGTCAATTAAAAATATTTAGAATGTTCATTAGGCAATGATATAAAAATATATATATTATTGATTCTTAAATTCGAGAATATTCTACAAATTAAGTGAACAGGCGGGACTTTCCCAATACATATTCAACAATATAGGTTACATGCATTAAAAGAAGACAAACATAGATATTAATATAAATGTATAACTGTGAATCTGTTAGAACAGATAAATAAAGTATTACGTTTGATTAATTCTATTGGTACCTAAAAAAAGAAAGAACTTAGACAACGCAAGTAGATGATTCCTTTACAGCGTGTAATAAATCAATATAATCAACATACAGGTCGTTGCATCAATATATAACATTTCAGATCTTTTACTTTTGCTATTCTTTAATTATAATTCCGATAAACATTTTTACAAACTTAAGAAATATCCTCTTTTTACTCAACAACACACTCACACTCTTTTCACGTCTTAAAACTGCTCTAATTGATTTTATTACTTATATTTATCAGGCATGTTGAAATGTCCAAAACACTAGAAGCAAATATGAAATATTAAATATTATCTCACAGTCAAGAAAACGCTTCAAAATATTGACAATAATTTCAACAATAACAAGTATTGTATTCCACATGCAAAATAAATATTCAATTGAGTGTTGTGTAGAACAAAGTCGTAAAGTATTACAAATCATAAAAATATTTCAGATAATATTCAGTACACACACCATACACATACGTATTGTCGGGCATGACCAGGTGGGTTAAGGCAATCGACTGGTTATCTGAGGGTCGCGGGTTCGAATACCCGTACCACCAAACATGCTTCTCCTTATAGCCATGAAAGTGTTATGTGATAAAAGACTAGCCAAAGAGTTGGCGGTGGGTGGTGATGACCAGCTGACTTCCCTGTAGTCTTATACCATAAAACTTACAGCGTAATGTTTGGAATTTGTAAGGAAAAGTACTGTCGTCTTCTGTAATTTCGACTGATGGAGTTGACCATCTGCATATTGAAAACTAAATAAAATTCCTTATATGGAAAATGTTGGGCGATGGAAAAGGAGCAATAACATTCAAACTCACGAATTTAATTATTTGTTTAGAACGAATTTCCCAATTACAATGTGTTTTTTTATCTTTTGTCTAATACTGGAAGTCAAGCACCCTAAACACAATGCCATAACAGTTTCCTTACATTCACACTTCTTTCAGTGGGAAAGCTACGTTTTCAGCTCTATAGCATAAATAATGGATACAATAATTCTGAAGCTCAGCTCAGAAAATATGCTTTTTATTTTTACTATAGGCACAATAATGCTAAATGAAATATATTTTCACTATTTCACTATTATAGAAATTTAGACTTTGTTTTGTTTTTTTTTACTTTTTGAAAGATAAAAAAATTAAATGTCCATATTTCGTTATTCTCTTTGAAAACAGGGAAAATAAGAAAGAAAAAGGAGTGATGAGCCAATCCCAAAGTTTGAACTGTATTAATCGTAAAGAATGTTTACAGGATACACAAGAAAATTCATAAGGTTCATAATGGGAAAATAAACAACTGTAAAGCTTCCACAAAGAATGAAACTGTAAAAGGGCAGGTGTGAGTCACGTAATATTATTATATAGAGGGAAATCTGCTGTTTTCTATAGGATTACTCTGATATTGGTTTTTACCACACATAATTCGTCCAGTCTATAATAAAAGATTGCAATGATTGGTGAAAACATGAGTTACGTTATTAAATTTAAGATAACTAGAAATTAGTTTAAACTATTGGTTGAAAATGTTGGATAAATGATATAAAAAGAGTTTTCTAAAGTTAAATCATCATGAAAACTGTAACATTCTCAATATGAAAGTTCTCTTTTCAGCTTTTGTTGTGCTCGTAATCCTGGCGATAGCCAAAGGCAACGCCATAAATATAGTTAGAAACTGCTGTTTAGTAAGTTCATTTTTACATTTTATTCCTACTACATAAGATATTATTTAATAGTATTACTTAAAAAAAGTGTTCTATTTCTTGTATTTGACGATTAGAACAAAACAGACAACTATAATAAAATACAATTGAATCAAACTTCATCTTCACAAAAACGTCACTATGCATAAGAAATATATATCTCATCAATGACATCACAATTTCCAATGATCCTAAGGAATCGAGGGTCACATTAAAAATACTTCAACAGATGATTTTAACTGAGTTACTTACACATGAATATCTGGAATAATTTCATTAAAGTTGTAGTCTTCAATTCTAAATGTCATGATCTATTGTTCGGGGAAAAGAGTGCAATTTTTTTTTCCATTTAATAAAGTATTTTTTTTGCATAAGCTGGTATGTAACGTGAGAAAAAATGTCCTTTTAAGATAAATCAAACGTACATTTTATGCAGAGCCCAATAAAGATAATTCTGAAAAAATGGCCGATAAAAAAAAGAGTGTAATACAAAAGATTTTGGTGGAAAGGCAGATTGGTATGTATTTGGAGTATTATAAACAATCATTTTTTATTAATTTATATAATTTTGAAAATATTGTTTTATTACTGTGAATTACAATAAAAAATCTGCTTGATATACGAATTGTATTTAGAATTACAATCATATCGAAGATTAGTATAAAAAGTAACAGAAAATATTATGAATCAAGAATTAAAACGACAGTATTCAAATATGACAGACAGGTATTCTACGATATTTTAGAACTTCAACATCTTGAAAAGTATTCATAAATTGTTTAAAACGTGAATGTGTTTCAGACAGTAACAATCAACATCCAGTTTTAATTGATATTTAGAATCTTTCCTTCTATAAACTGCATGTATAGATAAATGTTTGGACATAACTTGTGATATTAATTTTAACATACTTTACTTGCTTTAGTAATATTTTTCATTATTTGTCTTTATTTCAAAAATATTGCTTTCCCTTAGTTTATATTCGTCTAAATAAACATATTAAGTTCATTGTAAAAAAACTAGAACACGGGTATATTTAAAAATAGTTTTAACAAAATTTAGAGCAATTATATTGTTCTTGACACAAAAGCTGTAGAATGTAACCTAAAAGTTGATGTTACAGAAAGTGTGTTTTTCATCTCAAGATGTGGATGTCATATGATAATTAAATAGAACGAAATTTTAGATTTAATTTCTACTTGCCTATTCAAAATTTATTTTTGTATGTTATACTGAGAACTACAACAACAAAAAATTTTATCTCCGTACTCTAGAGAAATTAGTAACTATATATAATCACGAGATTATAGAATACTTGACAAATAAAAGAAATGAAGTCTCAGAGCTCTACAGATATTTTATCCGACTTAGCTAATGCGTCTCATAAATAACCATTGAGACTGGTATTACTCGAGAAATTCGATATAGTATAGTTGGCTATATCAAGGTTTCCGTCTTGAAAAATCTCAAATGATATTAAATTCTGTTTATGTATTCGTGCAGAAAATGCAAAAGTGTATCGGTGAGAAATATGCAGAACTTGACGTTAATCCAGAATCTATACTCACTGAAGCGGTAAGCAAATGTTTGTGAAGACGTAAATTAAAATAAGATTAAAATATATCAACACATTTAATACATTAAAGAACTATCTATAAACTTCAACACCTGAAATGCTGAAAATTCTATAAATACTGTTATCCGCAAGAACATTTGAAAATATTCACAGTTTAAAATAAGGAAACGTGTCGAATAGCGGTTAGATCTTGTAATAACTATTACAACAAATGTGTTGTAAATATTATAACTAGTTAATTGTTTAGTTTTGCTTTCGTCGTATAGAAGGCTAACCTATAATAATTCTTTTATTTTCAAATATGTTGACTTTATGTGGTTATATATTAAGGTCATAATACTGTCATAAACTGCACTACAAACGTTTCGTTATAACTCGAGTGCAGTATATTTGTACTAATTGAGGTGCGACGTTATCAGCCCAGTGATTAGTGGAGCACTCTTGTACACATATAGTTTTATTTCCGCAAGGTCACTGTCATTACTGAGTTTAAAACTACTTTAGTGATATAAGTAGTACATGTTCTTTTGTAAAAACTGAAATGAAAACAAAAGTATAGCTGTATAAATCATTCTCAGATTCAAGTTCAGAAAAAAAAGGTAGTAAAGTATGTTGAACTCATTCTCAAGGTGGCCAAAATTAAAATATAGGAACCAACGTTAATATATGCACGTTATGTCAACACTGTAACAAAGACCATGAAAATAAACATTACTAATGTTGGCTGAGACGGTGACACTGTCTTCTACTTTAACTTACATTGTGTAAATTATTTCATATATGTTCTAAAATTGTTTTCATTTCAAAATATGATTTTTTTTTTAAAGCTCATTCGTAAATTTTCTCTTTCTGGTACTAATGCAACAAAATTATAAATTATTATACATTATGATTTATAAGCTATACAAAGTTGACAAATACAAAATATTAAAATAATCATATCTTACTTATAGTTTCAGGGTAATAATAACAACTAGAAAGAAAAAACACTTATAATGTTACACACACCTCAGTTCTTACAAAATCTTGATTTTTAGCTATAATGCTTTAAATGAAGATTTATTTATTTGTCCATGTAAGTAATTTTCCAATTATATCAAGTATCTTATTCTCCTTTTTATTATTTATAAGTAACGTGTTTAAAGTAAAATGTAAAGTGACAATCTTGACATATAACAATATGTTTTCGTAACATCAACGAATTTGGAAAATAAAAGAATAATTAAATTTCTAGCCTTCTATACTACGAAAATAAAATAAACAGTAAAACAAACTTAAACGATACATTTTGGGATTCACAATATATTAGGTCATTTACTTCGTCTGCACTTGAAATCATATTGTATAAGAACTCCAATTGATATGACCTCGAATATGAACTTAGAGACACAACCACAGAGTATGTAGAAAATTACCCTTCGATACAACTAACAATCTTTTTCTACTCTCTGTCTGTTTATGGATTATTTGCCTGTCAATTGACTTCTGATTTGCTCTGTATAGTTAACCTTATCTTATTGTATTTTTAAAAGTAATCAATAACTAATAATAACTGTTGAATTAACAAAGAGAATGCTCGAACATTACTGTCAATTAATGGAGAATTCACAATAACAGGCTCGGAACAAAAAACGAAATAGGTAAGTTAATGGTTGAAAACATACATTATGTGACTACTTATCTATTTGTGAAATTGTGGTTAATTTAAAAAGGTATCGTTTTTCTACTTTAAGCAGCCCGACATGATCAGGTGGTTAAGGCGCTTGACTCGTAATCTGAGTGTCGCAGATTCGAATCCCCGACATACCAAACAAGTTCGCCTTTAAACCGTGTCCGATGAATCCCACTATTTGTTGTTAAAAAAGTAGTCCAAAAGTTGGCCGTGGGTGATGATGACTAACTGCTCTTCTAATCTTACACTGCTAAATTAAGGAGGGCTAACACAGACAGCCTTGCGCGAAATTCAAAAAACAAAGAAACTCTAGTTTAAGAACAAGCGTACCTGCACGCCACATCTGACACAACAATTACAATGCGCAATGCTATAGAAACGTGAGCTATTATTTTGTTAAAAAAAGAAATTGTACACTTGTGAAACGTGTTAGGGTTTAAGTAATAATTAAAGACTTGATAACTGAAGTTAAATGAGGATTAAACACTCCATCCCTAGGTAAAAACGTTAATCAAACTTTATCTGTAAAGTCCTTAATGGAAAACAAAACTGAATTTGAATTAACACAGAATAATGTTTCGTTCGAGAAAAATTAAAATGTTGAAGGAAATGAAAATTTTTATTGATCACTATATTACAAAACACGTGTGAATATTTATCCACGATGTTGCCAACAATATATTTGAAAAGTAACCAACTGTCCTTCTGAGTTAGTTTTAAATGTAAAAGAACCTTCATGACTGTTTGAGTATATCTTTAGAACAAAACAATATGAATAATATTATCATGTTTCATGTTTTATAACTGCAGGATATTTATGGTCCAATACACACGTATGTATGTATGTATTTGTTTTATTCTCCATGCTTAACTTGTAAGACTGTTTAAAATTGCATGCTCTTTAGAGAGCTTTGTTATTAGGGTCGATGGTTCACGGTATTTCGCGAAAACATTTACAAATATTCTTCGAAAGCGGATCCCAAATTTGTGGTTGATTTAAATTAGAGTATTTGAATAACTAGGCCAACTAATTAGAGTTTGTAAGCTGGCTAAAAAAAGAAATTTGCATCATTGTGGCAATGATCCTTAAACTGATAAAAGGTGCAGAGTGGTAGTTCAGACTTTTAATTTGTATTGCAACGATCTTGTAAGTGTTGTCCAACAAGTCCGCAGATTCGCTGGTTAATAATATAAATTTTGAACGCTTTGTATTTGTAACCGTGGTATTATCGAGATATGGAATCGTATTCGTAAATACGTCATTGTTTTCGGAGTAACCGATGAAACAGGTATAACTCTTATTCCTTTGAGGATAAATAAGTATTATTAAATTGTCCGTCATTTGCATACGTTAGCCTTTTGTTTAATTTTACAAATACTTAGCCAAAGTGCTATTGATTAATGATTGATTACTTGGGATTAATAAGCTCTGTCCACCTCGGGTGACGAAACCAGGTTTCTAGCATACATATCGCTGGGCCACTGGTGGGGAGTAGGACGGCAAAGCTATTAAAATTAAGAGAAATGTCACTTTCGGTTGTATTACTAAACTCTACCATATCCGGTATTTGTGACTTGGGTGGCTGAGATAGAAGAAAACTTATGTTATTTTGATGCTGTCTGTCACTATAAATTACAATACGAGCATAACATTAACATTTATAGTAAAGTATTCATTGAAAAAGTTTCAGTCAGATTTTATTAAAATCATAAAATGTACTCTCTATCCGTAATATGTTTGAGTTAAAATGTTATTTTCAGGGTCAGCTCGTGGTTTAAAATCCTAATTCCACCAAAAAAACTTAACTATGAAAATTGTGTACTGATTGAGTTTTCAGCATGTTTTAATGTTTGTGTCTCAGGAGGAAAACTTTGAAAACCTAAAAATATGAATGAAGAGAATTTCCAGCCCTTACAAATGTGAATTACAAATTATTATCAAGCCTTAACTGCGATTGTTGTGTAGAAAGTTAAATTATCTACTTCAAAAGTAGTAGTTTATCTTTCATTAGAAATTGCATTTTTATGGGTGTTTTATGGTTACCCAGTTATAAAGTAGGTAAAACCATTTCACATTTTTTTTAATGCTTTATTAACGGGCACATTCTTTTTACTTAATTCTGAAAAGTTTATGCTTTGTTTTTCTTGTAATGTTTCATTCAAATGTTTTCTTTTATTCTATTAAAAATTAAAATGTAGAAAAAGACTATTATTATTATAATGTACTGAATTACAGTTAAACAATTTTTACATGCATAAAGTGTAGTTTTTAAAGATTTTTACATCCGCATGACGTTAACGTGTTCTTTGACTAAGGCTATTAGTTAAATTTTACGTCCACTTGAGATGAAAATAATATTTCTAACACTACAAATATTATCCTTTCACTCTTCAATAAAAAATATTTGTGCAAAAATATAAACTTTCTTCAATTTCTACTTTAGTTACAAATCACCATACCTAAATTCGTGATCCAAAGTGATATTTATACCTAACAAGAATATTCAACATTTCAAAGCCATCATTTGCACAAAATTTATTAAGAACATATTTTGAATGACTTATTTTGTCTTTGCTGGCAGTAAAGCACGTATTGACCAAGTGACAGAACTCTTGATTTTGGGTCTGTTAAGCTGTTTCAAATGTCTGGTAAACCACAAAATTGTTTTTACTTTCTAGAGACGTTGGTAAGATATAAGGCAAATTCAAATCACACTGTATATTTGAATACAAATAGTTTTAAGTTGGTGGGGTTTATTAGCTGCCTTAACTACATCTATATCTTCAAAATTATATTATAGATATTATAATCTTGTAATTTTATAACTGTTACTACCGAACTTCAAGTATCTTTAATATGATTATTGGAAGAAAACTATAGTAGAACCTTCTTACTAAACAATTTCAGTGAACTGCAATAATATTTTATTCTCCATATTCATAATATAAACTATAAACATTAACTTTCTACTCTTTATATATGTACTTGCTTCAGGCTTGTATTTAACAGAAACTGAAAAATAAACAACTCAATACTAACTTCATAGTACCATTAGCAATGTCTACACTGCATAACTCGATTTCAAAATTAATGCATAAGCTTCTCACAAGCATACCTTATGGGAATTTTGTTTTTCATTCATGAATTCTTAACTAAAATAACAAGTTTCTAGTTTATACACAGTAGCTAGTTTTATAACTTAATGAAGAAAGAAATATCCATACGATTGTTGTTAATACTTTAATGAATTAAATTGCATTCAAATATTTAGTTTATTACACAAAACAATATCATTCAAAAATCAAACGATGTCTTGTACCTCTTATAATTTAACAGGCTTTCTAAAAGTTAAAAGTGTGTTGATAAAACTAGCTTTACCGGTTAAGCTGAGCTAAGCAATAGTATATGAGAATCTAAACATGAAATAATTCAAAACCAATTATGAGAACAAGTTAGCATTATATAGACGTCTGTAATTTATGACATTCTCTTTTTTATTATTATAAATGTAATACCAAACATCAGAAAGAATTAGAGACATTCTTTGAAAGTATGTGATAGAAGATATGACACGTGGGTTACACATTTTGGTTTATATCAACGTAAAAACAAAATGAATAGAAGCTATATAGTTAAATTATATCTCAGCAATATCTATAATATAAGTTCATAAATTACATTAAAACTCACAACTCAAATACGAGTGAAATGATTATCTACGACGTGCAGCTCAAAGCAGACATGGATCATGCCATATGTAAAACTTTTGAATTTATTTATGTATTTTCAATAATAATTAAACCTTATATCACAGTAATGTCTTAAGGTTTTTAGTTACACTTTCATACTTACTATATCAACATACAATTATAATAAAATAGTTTAATTAAGGTTTAAATATAACTCTTCAAAAACGTTATGACATGTAAACTTCTACCTTCTTGTATCCATACAAGTATTTGTTTTCAATCTCAAAACTCCATACTTTTACTTGTTTCCTTATATTCATAAATTGTTAATAGGAGATATTTCATCATTTCAACTTGCAACAGCCTCAGTCAGAAGGTTTGACCTATCACAGCTGATATTTTTAAAGATATGATTTTGCTTATTCTTACTTATATAAACGATATAATAACATTCAATTATATATTTAATACATACATTAACATTTTTAGGTCGAGTATTTAACAAGCTACATATTTTTACCTAATGTCACATGGTCAGACTATTACCAACATTGTGATTAATTATATTTTTTATTTTTGTATCATACTAACTTCATATGGCCACCAGTTAGAAACTAATTATATATGTATTATTTAAACCAAATTCTTTAGGCATAGAATTAATATCATCACTGATGATTGGTATATATGTAAGAAATTATATTTATTTAGAAAAGCTGTAAACCTGCATTATGAAAATAAGTGTCCTAATATAAAAGACCTTCAAACGTATAAATAACCTTAATGATAAATTTCATTCTAACAAGTGTAATATGTGCAGTTCTTTGCTTATTAGTAGTATATACAGTTTCATGGTATTTCTTATTTAGATCAGTATATCACCAGTCTTTCTTGTTTACTATGTCAGGCGATGGTTAAATGTTGTGAAACATCTCATTAAAATTTTGAAGAATAACAACATGAAGCAAAACAATTTGATTGCAAATAACAATGAAATTATATGTTCAAATTTGAAACTCTCTACATATATTATGTACTTTTCTTACATAATCAAAGGGAATGATGTGCACCAGCATTAATGACATATGAAATTTAAATTTAATTAACATATTGCTTTATATCTACTGTATAAATTAATAATATTGATCCTGTTATGTCTGATTAGGCCAATAAAGGATTAAGTGCAACTAATACCCTAAGCACAGCCCAACAATGGGGTCCCTCTTGGCCCCTCCATTCTTCAACTGACATCACATTAAGACTCAATACGTGCTGAAAGTGAAATAAAAGTTCGAGAATTTACAACAATTCTTTAGTTTTCTTCCACGTCAAACCCCACAACTATATTAAATAAAAACTTTTATTTATTTAACAGATTGGGCACGGGTCAAAATCAAGCAATCACTGAGGTCTTTTATTTAGAAATGATGAAAATTACTTCTTTCATTAATGATAATTGAAAAGAATTATTTTTACTGTATATTTGTTTTCACTCTGAGTGAAAATTTTCACTTTGATATTCAAAAATTCACACTTTGATGTTAAACAAATGAAAAAGTTACTCAAAACCTTTCATTCAAAAAAATTCTCACTTTTATGTTAATAATTTCTCACTTTGAACTCAAAACCTGGAAAGTAAATTATTTGTATTTACCTTAACATCTAATATGGCGTAACAAATCTGCTTCAAAACTTAGCAGAGACAGGACATTCAGACTGTCTTTTCGCATAATTGTTCGGTAGGAAATTTAATATGCTTGAGTTGAGAAAATGAATGTTCTGCTGTGTAATTTGTGACCATTAATGTTAAATATATACGCATGCAATGTTTACGTTGGAAATACACACTCAGTTTTGTCTTCTGAAATTATTTTATAAAGTTTAGCGTAACTGAATCTAGTTTTTACAGTTCTTTTTGCACTGAACTTATGGCGCAGATATGAGTGAAACTGCTAAAGCTCGGCATAGAAATTAGTGTCCAAGTTCGCTAGGTAAGAATCATTTGGCTTTTGGGTACACTAAGAGTATTTTTCAGTTTTAGATGATGAAGTGACATCATTTGGCACATTACTTAGGAAAGAAAATCTGTTTGCTATATTTTGTACACCTTTCCTCTTCTTCTCATCTGGGTTTCTAATTTGTCAACAATTGTGAAGAAGATGGTGATACGAAATTTATTTATGGCAATCAGATCTACTTCTTGTGCATATCCGTCATTGAGTACCTTTTTTCTGACGCATTTGCGAGTTTGAGCTACATTGTAATCAACATCTGGTAGTATTTTCTTTGCAACTACTTCAAATCTTTCAAAGTGCATAGTTGGTCAGCTAATGACCCGGACAGATCTGTACATGTTTTTAAGTTCGCATTCACATTTTGTAGAACTTGACTTGCTCTATGAAACCTTTGCAAAATCTTATCCTATATGATCAACATAATTACAAATTCTAGCTCTTGCATCTTATTTGTAAAATTGTCTGCTTCTCTTCTAGCATCTCCCTTTTGTGACTGGTTTTCAACAAGACATTCTAAAGCTTCCAAAACCTTAAAGAAAGACTTTAAAATTGCTGTTGTCCCATCCAGTATCAGAGAGGAATTTTAATACACTTTCATTTCCAAGACAAGCTTTAAGAATTTTCCACCGGCTGGTTGTGGCTAAAAAAATGTATAGAGCAAATGCACTGTAGAGAAAAAATTTACTGCCACTTCACAACAGCCAACAGCACATCGGCCCACCATATTTAGTGAATTGGCTGCACAAAGCACCTATATGGCGAACTTATTTTCTTCTAAAATCTTTTGCTGCATTCCCCCATAACGCCCAGATATATTAGTAACATTGCCGTAAGTGACCCCTACATTTTGAAAAATTAAGTTTGCAAATTCACGTAAGTACTCCAATACCTGGTTTGCCATTTCCTCACCGGTATGGCTTGTCAGTTCCAGAAAGTTTAAAAAAGTGTTTAATAGGCTGCCTATCTCTTAAGTATCGAAGTGCAACAGTTAACTGATCTATATGTGATAGATCTGGCGTCTAGTCAACTAACAAGCTAATATAATCAGAAGAATTTACTTCATCAACAATGAACACGTGAACCTTTTGAGCCATTAATTCATTGAGTTCTCTACAGGTAGTTTTTGGACAAGAAAGAGGCATATCCTTTATCAGAGTTTCCATACTTCGAAATGTACCCTGCTAAAAATGGATCAAACTGATTTATGAGTTCAAGTTGCCCTAAAATTTTCATTCTGCAGTGAACCAAATTTTTAATCTGTTCCTCAAAAAGCCACGCCACGTTCAACTAACCTATAAATAACAACAATTACACACTCCTACACATGATCCCATTAATTGCACCCTTCTTAAATTTGTTTTTTTCCCATTTTTGTCACAAGCCGAAACCTTGACTGCCAGTTAAGTGTGTAAGCATAGAGTCTCGGTGAGTAGTGCGTCTTTCATAATGGTCAATTACAATAGTGTTTTGCTAATCAATGAATCGTTCTCTATCAAAAAAACGCGAGGAAAATTTAAGGGCATAAAGTTCACAAAGTAAGCAGTAAACTGATATGTTGATTGAATACAATAGCCACTCTCTGTTGTATTGCTCACCATTGGCTTTTAATCTAAAGAAACGTTTTTGCAAACAGTACTTCGTTGGTCTGCCACTACTGAAAGTCAGGCAAGATTTGCCAAGAGTTCTTTGTGGTTTTGATAGTCAGTGGGTCCACAAGTAATCCAATAAGTCACATCAGCAGCACAGAATTCGAGCCACAACCCTGGATCTTTTGCTTTAGTTTCTTCATTTAGGTACTTCAGTAGATTTTCATTTTCCGCAATTATTTCAATTCAGATTGCCTTGAAAAGCAATTTACATTAATGTTAGCACTAGAGATATAAGGAAAATATACAGGCAAAATCAGAATTATGCCAGTTGAATCAGCCTTTGACACATCAACGTCATCGTAATGTTCGGAAATTGAAATGGACAAAGTGGTACTTGTAGGTGTGGAGCTTGGTTCAACTTCACTTTTGTCAGAGTGTTATGCAGTACAAGTGACTTCTCATGGCGGAGATGGGTTTTGATTTGGAAGGTCATGTTGTGTAAGTTGAGTGAAACAATTAATCAGCTTTCCTGTCTTACATAGCTATTTGTTGGTTCTTTTTTGCCAGTTTTCTCTTCTGTGCACCACTTAAATGAACATGTTTCATGTTACAGTGTGAAAAATACAGAAACACAAAAGAATATGGATCATATATAATTATAATGATTAGAGAAACTGAAATTCACGGAGGAAAACGTTCGTAAGACAGTCAAACATACTAAACTTAAGGTCTACATTTAGACAAAGATTGTCAAAAAGCCCTCCTAGGATCAAAGTCTATCAGCAGTTAAACATAAATTCATAAATACCTTTATTGATTTTCTGCATTTTGGTTGTTAAAAACTATTCGAAACCAGTCTCGAAACGATTCGAATCAAATTAGTTTCAGTCATTGCAAAAATTTCATGAAGGTTGTTTCTATGTTAGCTGCAGGCAAGAAGCAATGTAAATGGTGATATGAAAATCCATTATGAGCCAAAAAGTATTCTAAAAAAATTTGTGATCAATACTGTAGTAGTCTCTACACATAATGATCATTCTCTACTGGTACACATACATAACATACAATCAAATGTAAACAGTACTGCACATTGAACTACTAAATACTAAGTTAGGTCTAAGCTAGAGTACCTTAATCCTAAACAAATATCTGAAGAATGAGTTGTAACCTCAGCTTTGAGCTCAATTTTGACCTGGGGGCTTTAGATGAACCAACAAATCATAATCAAAAAATAGTCATATGTCTGAAACTTTATCTGTATGTGGACGCAAATTCAAAACGACGGCCTTAAATTGGGAATAGTCCACTTCATTATTCCAGGCTACAGTAGCGTTTACAGTTACACTGAACTAGTTGCAGTATTTAGGCCTAACGTTCTCGTCGCTCAGTTCTCTGATAACAACACTAACGTCAAGCCTCATGCTAAAACATTGCAACTGAGGCCACTAACGTAAAGCCTGGTACGCAGAACTAACCTTGCTCACATGAACTTGTTCAATTCATACACTGTTACTGACAATCCGAAATTAATTTTGAAGATTTATCGGTTCTTTACAGTATCTATGTATGACCACGGTATTGAACTACTTCTAGTAATATACCGTATACATAACAAGTTAAGAATCATGTTGTCGCACATGTCGAAGTCTTGCGCAATTTGTCTTACAAGATCGAATTATCACTTTTAGACTGCTTAAATCAGTCAATTGTTATCCCAGATTTTCAGAAATGTAAGAGAACACATACTGATCAGAATTTATGGTTCCTAAATAGTTGAATTACACAAAAAAGGTTTGTCGTCGTTGTCTCTGTGTTTCTAGCTCTGTCTTTTTTTTCGTTCGTGTCATAAAAAATATCACCAGAGGGCCGGGCCAAGTTGGGTAATTTTTAAGTCAGATAGGTTTGTTTGTTTGTTTTGAATTACGCGCAAAGCTACACAATTGCTATCTGTGCTAGCCGTCCCTAATTTAGTAGTGTAAGACAACAGGGAAGGAAGCTAGTCATCACCACCCACCGCCAACTCTTGGGCTCCTCTTTTATCAACGAATAGTGGGATTGACAGTCACTTCACACTCTGACGTTTTAAAAGGCGAGCATGGTTAGTGTGATGGGAATTCGAGCCCGCTACCTAGAGATTACGAGTCGAACGCCTTAACTCAACTGTACAAGCCAGGCCATTTCATAATATTCACATTTTCCCTATTAAATGCAAAAAACGTTTTTTTTTTTTCATTTTCCATTTTCTTATTTTCATCTTTCGAATCTCTACTCAAATAAGTGGTTGAGTTTAACAACGTAAAATGCATATTTTTTTTCTTTATGCTCATTGGCCTTAAGATTTTGGACAGCAGTGAATTTATCCCCGAAATAAATCTCAGCTAGAGATCTGTTTATATTATTACCAAATGCCCAAATATACTCTCATGGGTTACGTGTAATTTACAAACGGTGGCATTCCTTTTTAAATTTTTCTTGATATGATAAATTTCAAATCAGGTACTCACACGCAAAGAAGGTTTGTTTTACAACAAGTTATTTGAAGTTAAAAAAATTACGGCTCAGAAAAACTTCAGAGAAAAACACACTTATAAAAATATATTATAAAACACGCACGAATAATACAGTACTAACGCAAATAAAACCAAAACGAATGATTCGGTAACCAAATATAACGTACGAAAACAGAAGCCAAAGAATACATAAAACTAACCACTTCGTTTGGCTTTGTTTCTGTGGTATTATACTGTTATTTTTCTGTAGATGTGACTGAATAAAGCAGTAAATGTAGTGCAATTGCCCATAATGTCATATACACAGCAACAACAGAGAAAATGACTGAGAAAAATATTTCATCTTTAAGATCAAACATCATAACATATGATCATCTATTACCTGAATTTTATCAACATTTTGTACTGCTCTTCACAGTAATCTTTTGTAAATCAATGACTTCTAACTTCAGATACTTCTCGAAACTGTAGTCACTCGTCGAGCCAAATAAAACGTTTTTCAACGATGCAGTGTAAAGTCCAACATAACAGACAAGCACAATTACAAAAAAATCGACTGAAACTACTCGAGCGCTATCTGTGCTAGCCGTCCCTAATTTAGCAGTGAAAGACTAGAGGGAAGGCAGCTAGTCATCACCATCCATTGCCAATTCTCTTGGGCTACTCTTTTACCAACTAATAGTGGGATTGAATGTGAATTATAACGCCCCCACGGCTGAAAGGGTGAGCATGTTTAGCGCGACGGTGATGCGAACCCGCGATCCTCAGATTACGAGTCACATACCTTAACGCGCTTGGCCATGCCGGGCCAAAAAATCTCAAATACTGGAAAAAAACGTGCAGGTCTGACAGATCTAGTTCTTATGATAGATTAATTGTTTGTATAAATAAATGGTTTTGTCATTGTTCTGGTACGGTAGTGACATTATTAAAAAATAATATTTTTGTACTTGGAATGAAATGATAACTCAGAATGAAACCTTGGTTTTTAAATCCACCTTATACCCTTTATTATATTAACTTTTTTAATTATTGCTTCATCACGTTTATAGTTCATGTAGTATTTCTCGTTATATCTGTCTAGCAATCAATGTAGCTCAGTGTTTTAAATACAAAATCTGCAAAAATAATAAAGAAATAAAAATAAATGATGACAAAGAATGACAGGAAACTAATTTAAACATTTTCAAAGAACTTAAGTCTTTGAGGCTCAAACTGATGAAATCTAACTTGAAATGACCACATGTCTTACCTATTTAAATATTAAAGGAATATACTATAGGTTTCTTTCTTTCTGTAATGTTATTTTTTATCCTGAAAATAGGCAGAAAACCATTGCATAATGATTCTCTCCAATTTACTTTTTGTCATTTTAAAAGTTTTTAACACCTGTTACCAACATATTGCAGCAGAAAAATTAAAACTTTGCTGTGAAGGTAAAATATTATCGACCGTATTGTTGTGAAACACGTCAAAATAACAGTCGTTATTTTTACACTCTGTTATCAGTATGATAGTAAGAAAATAATCAGTGCTATATATACAAGATTAAAAAGAATATTTCCCAACTTTATTGTTACATCAATTTAATATTTCGCCTCAGAAAATTTCAAAAGTAAATTCGATGATTTTAACGCTGAAAGCTTTCAACGATATTCTCGTAAAAATAATTATTTTACACAAAGCGTTAACAATAAATCATACGGACAATGTATTGAAAACAAAATTTAATACAGGTTATTAATATGATAGTTTCATGTTTCTTATTTGTGACTGCTATGGAGTAACGAAATCATACTCGTAGTTCGGTATTGACAGTTTCTGTAACAGTTGAACCAAATGTTTAATTTTGCAAACGTATACAAGTATTATTAAATTCTTTGCCATTTGCATATGCTTCTTGAATTTATGTTTTGTTCGTTTTAGAACAAAGCCACACTAGGCTATTTGTTGTATTCGTTGCGTGGAATTGTACCTCGGGTTTTAGCACTGTAAGACTGTAGACTTACCGCTATTCCTCAGGAGGACTGCATTCATACGTATAATTATAATTAAGTGAAACTTCTGTAAAGTTTTTGGAAACATTAATTTGAAACAATGTTACTGAGAAAGAATTTGGAATTTTATCATGAGAAAAAGTAGAGTTAATTTTTAGTACGTCGTGCTAGTTTTGAAAACGTCTATTACAACTACATACTGTTAGATTAGTCTATAACTTTATTTTTTGAGCTTTGTATCAAAATTACAATAATGGGAATTTTGTGAAGATGAATTTCAGAAACTCACAAAGTTTGCTGCCAAATAATATATTATTTTTCTTATTCAGCAATTATATCTATGGGCAAGTTGCCCATTTAATTCAACATGAGAGATATTCATTTAAATAATCCATTTATTCATGCATAAAGTTTTAATGGATTAATTGACCTAATTATCTCTGGTAAGAATCACATTGTTGAAAACCTCTAGTCTTTCATCATTAGGTATATCTTGGATATATTAAAATTATTTTGAATAAGAAACAATTTATACCATTTACTTAAAGTATCTTCAAAAACATTTAGTATTAGGATTAAAATACCTTAATTATTTTTCTTGGAGAAATATTTTTAAGAAATAAATTAGTATCTAAACAAGTTGTGAACTATTAAATACACATAAAATTAATGTATGTAAAAAGAGACCCAAGTAAACCGAAATTGTTGTTACTTATAAAAAGAAGATATGGCGACTATTCAAAAGTGCGTTGGGTGCGTATGTCTGAACGAACAGTGATTGTGTTATATTAAAACTATTTGAAATACGCATATAAGCAACCTACTTGATGTCATTAGCAGTTATAAAATCAGGATGAAATAACTGATGAGAAAACTATATCAAACCTTCTTCGGTGTCCATAAGCACCAAGATAGATAGATGCGCTAAATAATTGAAATTTCGTACAACTTAACTGCAGGGTAGGTCTGGATTTAACCAGAAGACCACAGTAAAGATCATAGAGTACACAGACAAGACACGAAGAGTAGAAATAATCTTTAATTACAATACAAAATATTAGATTCCTGTTTTTCACAGAGTAACTGCAAAACCAGGAAAATATACCAAGAAACATGTACTTCACTAAATATTTAATCCATTAGAAGAAGGTCGAAAAGGGAATTATATTCCATGCAATCTCCGTCTTAGCAACGGATTATTTAACATGTATGGCACAGCGTTACGTCTGTGGACTTACAGAGATAAAAACCAGGTTTCGAGTTCCATGATAGGCTGAGCACAAATAGCCTTTTGTGTATCTATGTTTTTAATTACAAAGAAAGAAACCTGAACAAATATTTGGGTTTTATGATATTTCTCCTGGCATAAGTTACTAGAAATAAACTGCTCAAAAATTAAAGGGACAAGTTCATCTTATGTAATCTATCTCGGTGTTCCAAATGTGATAATATTTTTTTAGGTAATTTTCCTCATTTCAGTTCCACCAGTATCTATTTTTAATGCGTGATATACGGTAAAACATGAAGAATGGTCCGGCATGGCCAAGCGTGTTCAGTCGTGCGACTCGTAATCTGAGGGTCGCGGGTTCGCATCGTCGTCGCGCCAAACATGTTCGCTCTTTCAGCAGTGGGGGTGTTATAATGTGAAAGTCAATCCCACTATTTGTTGGTAAAAGACAAGTACAAGAGTTGGCCTTGGGTGGTGATGACCAGGTGCCTTCTCTGTAGTTTTACACTGCTAAATTAAGGACTTCGAGTACAGATAACCCTCGAGTAGCTTTGTGCGAAATCCAAAAACAAACAAAAATATAAAAAATATTTTTTTAAATGACCAATATCTCCAAAATTGGTATGCCATATAAAAAAATACTTTATACAGTTAAGATTTAAAAGTTTATTCAAAAGTCTTTATTCCTTCCTCGTCAAGGAAGTCCATTCACAGTGTGCCGACATGGGCTCATGTGTTATCCTGCATGAGAATGAACCCATCGCCGACAGCACCAGCAGAAGGCCTCACAATTGGTTCCTGAATTTGGTCTCTATATTGTCATGCGTTTAAAGCACTCCTGTCAAGTAGGTCTATGCGGTCACCCAAGCATATGGCGTCCCTAAGGCGTCCTTCGTGCAGGCGATTTCGAACTGTTTGGGTCGATATTTGAATATCAATGAAATGACGAAGATCATTTCGCCGTGATCGATCCGTAGCTAACCTGACCCGCAAAGCTTTAGTCACGATGTAGTGTTCCTCTCTGGCTGTTGTGCATGGACGACGGCCTTGACCTGGTCTTCTGCTATAAGAGTTTATCCCCTGGTAGCGCCGCCAAAGTCGATTTACAACACTTGGTGACACACTCTCCTTTGAGTTTGGCCATCCTCCTGCATCTGGACTGCCCTGGCAACCTCGTTTTCTGTGACATGGCGCCTGACTGCTTGGGTACACACTAACAAAACGAGCAGCAAAAGATACATGTTGGTGTTTGTTTTTGGAATAAATAAGGAATGCACAGTTTAACGTCGCAGCTTCATATAAAGCACCTTGAATTGTATTCTCTTTGAGTGAGGTGAGTTTCGTTTGAGTTGCTTCAAACTTCACTCGCAAGCTTAAAAATACACTTGTAGACGAACGGATATGTTTTTCTTACATAAATGTAGCTATGGCAAAATATAGTGAAATATGTACTTGTTCATTTCTTTTCTTTTGAGCCGTTTATATTGAGGATTTGTTTATTTCAGTGTTATTAAACACAAAGCTACAAGTCCGCAAATATGCTACTAGGGAGCTTATATATATCAAGGAAACAGGAAGACCACTTAGAATACATTTATGGTATACATTCGTGCTGCAGCATTGGCTAATGTGATAATAATGCTGTATAAACATATTTCATAAAGAAATATTACGTACTGAAGACTCCCGCTGGTACAGCACTAAGTCTACGGATATACAACGCTAAAATATGGAGTTCAATTCACCTCGGTGGACTCAGCAGAGAACCCGATGTGGCTTTGCACTGAGAAAACATACATACTTGCCAGAGTATTTTAAATTACTTACTATTAAGATAAAAAAAATAAATACGACAGTGTCTTCATATGAAGTACAAGTGATCTCTTCCGATTGTTCTTTAGAAACAAGTTACAACATTTATTATGTTCACGTAAAAACCGACAGAGATAAAATCAAAGCACGTATCTACCTATTAGGTAAGTACTCAGCTTTCAGGTATACACGTAGTTACTGCTCACAGTATACCCATACTGGATAACGTAACCACAATTTTCCAGCATTCGTCTGCAGCTGTAGTCTAAGTGAAACAATTTACAAAATTCCCGAATTAACTCTATCCTCTGATGCTTTTATCTAAAACATTAATTGAAACAAATGTTCATACTTGTGTTTGGAAATATTCTTTGTAATCAATAATTTTAAAAATACATTTGCAATTTCACTTTTTCAGTTGACTGCAACTAGCTTTTCCATGCTGACCAGTTCTTCTGATACAAATAGGTACATATGCTGAAAATATTCACATGAATTTTAGCTTGCTGGAAAATTGAATCTAGTGGGACAAGAAATGTAAATACTAGCGCACACTTGTTCAATTTTACCGTTTATTATATCAACTATAGGCATTTATACTCAAACATTATCAGTACAACAATTTAATATAATGAATCTTCAAGAAAATAAGAAAAACAAACAGCTATAGAAATAAAACATGTCAAGTTCATTCGCCTTTTTGATCTGATAACTATTGATATCTGGATCAAACAACTGTGTGAAATACTATAGAGTTGGTGTCTGCATCTATTCAGTTTACTGGCTGTTTGATCAATGTATAAAGATACGTTTCAACTCGAATGTAAATTGTTAATATGTTAATTATAATTTTCACATGTCTTTCAACCATTATAACTCATACATCTACTGAAATACTTGTTCATATTTCTCACTCATCAATCTCTATGGTAACAGCAATGTTCATCTCATGCTCTAAGTTTTCTTGTTCTTTCTGAGCCATTGGTAAAAATCAAGTCTTTCCTGCATTGCTGTATGGGAAGATATAAGCAGTTAACTTTGTGGTTATCCAACAAACCACAATAAAACTATACACTTTGTCCATTTTCATTTTGTGTTCGTGAGGTTTCAATATTATCTTTACTTTTGACAGTGATAAATTGTTTCCTGAATTTTGTTTTATATTATTGTGACATAAATTAACGAATTTTACTCACAAATTTTTAACATATGTTTTTATGTATCTCTCTTTTGGAAATTGCGTTCAAACATCATTAATAATTCCATTCATGGTTACAGTGAATTATAAACTTTCATAGAGAGACTGAGAAAGTGTGAATTATAAATATTTATGTAACAGTTGCAGATGACAGTTAGTGTCAAGCAGAGGTGTCGCTAGGCTGTGAAACATGAGGATCCGTACCCTGAATAATCAGATGATACAATGAAAACTCAAAAGAGAAAAATGAGATATTACTGAAACACCAAAACTTCCCACCCCTAGATGCACCGAGTCAACATTTCTTTAATCAGCTATCGACATGTGATCTCAAGATATTATCAAGTTTGTAATTCATTCAATTCTAAAGTGGTTTGATAATACGTGTCAAGTGAGAATAATTATGACGTATTATATAAAATACTTGAATACACATATCTCTTTTTATTATTTGTAAGAACACCATTACTGAGTTTTATCTCTCTATATATATAAGCGATAAATGAGTGTCTTAAAAATTTTCAGGTACAAGTTGAAACTATACACTTTTATACCCAATTACAGTTTATAATATGTTTGTGATAAAGCAGCCTCTTCCTTTTTAATTTAATAGTGTTTTACGACAGTTTTTTTCTTCATAAAAAGAATATCCTCTTTATGTAAATTATTTTCTTTGCAAGTCAGAGATGAATACAGAAAACCCTGAAAAAATGGACGAGATGAGAGAATACATGGAATTTATTTTTAAGAAAAGTCAGAATGTGTTGGTATTTGTTGTACGAGGCCTGTTCAAAAAATACGCGGACAGTTTGAATTGCGCAGCTCCAGTTGGTTCTAGGGGATTCCGCTTGGTGTCGCTAGGTTCGCACGGATCAGCTGATTACGACGCCATTTTCGAATGCAGTTATCTTTATTTGTGTATTAGCTACGCGGTTTTAAGTGAAGTGCGATTTTCTCGTTTGGCGGATTTCAAAATGAATGATATGAAGGAACAACGACTTGCTGTGAAATTTTGTGTTAAACTTGGAAAATCTGCGACTGAAACTTTTGCTATGCTTAACACGTCTTACGGTGATGTTGCTATTAAGCGAACGGCATGTTTCAAGTGGCATGAACGTTTTAAGGATGGTCGACAGTCCATTAAAAATGATGAGCGTCCTGGACGTTTTTCCACGTCAACAGACGACCCACACGTCGACAAAATCAACACCCTGGTGCGGGCAAATCTACGTCTGACTGTCAGGGAGCTTGCGGAAGAGTGTGGGATATCAGTTGAATCTTGTTACGAGATTTTGACCGAAAAATTGAAGATGCACCGCATTGCTGCGAAATTTAGCCCTCAGAACTCGTGAGTTTTTGGCCAAACACTCGATCACTGTTCTTCCCCACCCCACCTACTCACCTGACCTTGCTCCTTGCGATTTTTTCTTGATCCCCAAACTCAAAAGACCCTTGAAAGGAAGAAGATTTGAGACGATTCCCGAGATTAAGGCAAATGCGACGAAGGAGCTGGATGACATTGCAAAAGAAGCGAACCAGGACTGTTTCAACAAGTGGAAACACCGTTGGGATAAGTGTGTGCGTTGGAGAGGAGAGTACTTTGAAGGAATTCCAGACCTGTAACTTCTAAATAAAGTACATTTTGTTTTATGACGTCAGTCCGCGTATTTTTTAAACAGACCTCGTATTATAATTAATATTGTTTCCGTAATTCATTGTATTTTGGTGAACAATGAGTTTCCAACATAAATATATTAACTTTAGAAAAGAATTACAGTTGTAGAACTATGTGATTTTAAATAAATGTCATTTCTTATTTGTGATCTCTATTTTCCGTTCTTGTATTAAGAGTGTTAAATACCTTATTTTTATAAGTAGTGAATGTATAAACAAAGATATGGAAATGGTAATAAAAATTTAATTGATATTGAAGTTAACATGACGCTTTAAAGAAGTATCCTTAAAATAAGAGTCAGATGGAGGATGAACGATTGAGATTGAGGATTTTTTAAGCTAAAATATGTGGTTCGATAACTTACTGTAAGAAAAACACATGTAGAATATTGTATGATTAAAACAAACGAACAACACCGCAAATAAGTGTGTAAAGAAAAGTCAAATAAGACATAAAAGTACCTTAAAGCCTTTTCCATCTTTTAAGATTAGAAAATTAAGATGCAACGTTTAAAACTTAAAGTTCCAATGTGTAGAAACAAAACATCTACAATTAATTGATATTTAATAAAATTTAAACTAAGAGAAGAAAGTCCTGTCAGAAACAGTACTGATGAACGTTTCATCATAGTGTTATATTTAAACATAACTCACATATCTAGAATGCTACAAAACTACAATAACTTTATTTTCTTTATGTTTGAATTACACTACGTAACAAAATTTTTACTTCTTCTTGTTTCTTGGTTGAAAGTGTTATTATCCAATTGCTTATGTCTCGAGCAAATGCAGAAGACTTACTTATCTCTTCAAATTTTGCTTTTATGACCTGGGTAATGAACTTTTCAAATTTGTCCATTTTCAAAACTTTCCAGGTAGATTCAGTGCTGAGTAGCTGTAAGAGAATTTTCTAAAACTTTCTATAGTAATATATATAAAGGGCTCACCATTCAACCCTTAAAATTAATTCTAGCTGCTTAAGTAAACACGTAGACCTATGTGATACTATCAAAGATAACATCGAGAAGCTACAGCATTCCTCAGACGCATTCTGCTCTGTATATGACCAATTTATTAAGACAAGAGCAAAGAATTACTCTGTGACAACATCTGGTGAAATGTGTGAAGCCTACAAGACATATTCCGACCTACCTGTTGAGGATCAAAACAAACCCTAGGTGTCTCATTTTATAAGCGAGCACTGCAAAAAAAACACTTAAAAGTACGATGGACCATTTTTTTGCTTGAATAGTAAACTTTTTTATTACACAAAGCTTAGACCTTTTGAAATTTAAATATCTTTAATTTATTTTCTTAATCTCCAATATTATAGAAAAATATCACATAATATATTTTGCATGAACCTCTTACACAATAGTTGTAGATAAACTAGATTTATTTTTCATAATAACAATTTTATTTTGCTCTTTTGCAGGATACAACAAAGGGGATAAGAGAAACATGAAGTTCGCTATTCCAAAAATTTGGTGTGAACCCACTGACCACTCAAGCAGTAGCTACTTCTGCATGGTGGACTCATCCAAACATCAGGTTGAAAAGAATGTATCTGCTATCATGAGTACGGACCTTTCATCATCCATCGCCCTGCCACACTGTCCTGAGCTCCCTGTACCCACACTACTAGAGAGAAAGCAACCATCCTCAGAAGAGAACAGGTAATCAGAAAAGGAGGTAGAGGATGAAGATCCAGATTACAATTTCAGAGGTGCAATTGGTGAGAGAAACCCATACTACCTCAACCAAAGAGACCTCAATGACTTGACCAGAGCTCATGGTTTCACAAAGTCGAATGCCGAACTTTTGACAACTGGGATCAAGGAATGGGATTTGTTAGATGAAAATGTGCAAGTCGCAAGTCAGGGAAGCGTCACCGACATTTTTCAAGATTCCTCACACGTGAAGATGGGTTCTACTTCTGCCACAGTGTATCAAGTGTACGCGAAATAATTGTAATTGCCTGTAACCCGAATGAGTGGCGCATCTCAACTGATAGCTCCTCCAGAAGCCTCAAAGCTGTGCTGCTCCATAACGGAAATAAGTATCCTTCTCTTTCTCTAGCTCATTCGGTGCACCGCAAAGAAGAATACAACAGCCTCAAGACCTTGTTAGAAACCTTGAAGTATGATCAGTATGGCTGGGAGGTTATCAGAGATTTTAAAATAGTGGGATTCCTGATGTGTCTTCAAGAAGGCTTTACCGAGTTTCTCTGTTCTCTTTGTCATTGAAACAGTAGGGACACCGCAGCGTACTACAATAGGAAGCATTAGCCATAACGGACCGAGTTCTCTGTCAGGAAGCACAATGTTAAGTGTGAGCAACTAGTGGATCTTAAGAAGATGTTGATCCCACCATTGCACATCAAATTTGATCTTATAAAACAATTTGTTACATCTCTTGATAAGGAATGTGTAGCTTTCAAGTACTTTCGAGGCTTCTTACCTAAGCTATCTGAGGCAAAGGTCAAAGCGGGTGTTTTCGTTGGACTGCAAATAAAGAAGATTCTGGAATGGATAGAATTCCCTAAGAAGCTCAGTAGGAAGATAGAAAGCTTTGGGCAGCTTTGTCGTCGTGGTTCTGGGCTTCCTGGGCAATCACAAGGCCGAAAATTATGCAGAAGTGGTTGAGGCTCTGGTAAAGAACTGCGGCAAAATGGGCTGCAGGATGTTCCTGAAAGTCCATATTTTCGACGCTCATCTTCATAAATTCAAGGATATCATGGGAGCATACTCAGAGGAGCAAGGCGAGCGCTTCCATCGAGATATACTGGACTTTGAACGCCGCTTCCAACAGGCATATAACGAAAACATGATGGAATACAATATTTGGGGGCTGATACGTGAAAATGATCTACATTACAGTCACAAATCTCCAATCACTACTCACTTCAAAACATATTTGTTTATTTTTGTATAACTTTAGTGTAAATACATGTAAACCTTGATTTATAAGTTGTTTTATTCAGACCTTATGTAAATGAAACTGTGCAAATTTCCCGTTTGAACATAGGAAATAGGTTAATTTCTAAATTTCATTATCTAGGACACGAAATCAAAGTTTAAAGGGAATAATGGCTATTTTCTGTACTTTTACGACATAATCAATTCAGAAATAATACATTCTATCCGGGAAAAAAATTTGTGTTACATTGTATTATCTGTCATTATTTTGAGAATACATTATACATCGTTCAAACATCAACTTTACACACTTTAATTTGTAACTTATATTTAACAGACTTTAAAATATTAATTAATTTGTTTTGTAACTGAAACAAAGTATTTATGAATATTTCATCATATTATTATATACAGACATAACTAACATATATGAAATGGTGCAATCCTACATTTATTATATTTTATTTGGTTCTGCTTTGTTTTTCTCTGTCTTTAAACATTAAGAATACGAGTTACTTTCAGTTTATAAGCAGTTTTTTCTTCCTCAATAAACACATCAAGTTGATTGTAGACAAACGTAAAAGAAACATTTGAAACTTGTCATACAATTTAGGACAATTATATCGTTCCCGACACATTAATTTTGGTATACAATTAAACACTACGAATACATAGTTATGGAATATAATATAAACATTTTTGCAACAGAAAGTGTTTTTCATCTCAAGTTTGCAGGAGCATTTCGAGAGTGTGAATTTCCAAAATTTCCTTACTGGAATTATCAAAAGTTCTTAAAAAAAATGTTTGGTGTAGAAAGATATGCTGATCTACAAATTACAATGAATTATCATATATGTACATATATATATTTCTATTGTTGTATTACTAGTTTTATTACTTATTTATCTTTTGATGTTCTGTAGTGAACTATTAAAGGAAAAGTTCTTTTGTAACCAACAGAGTAAAACACGTTTAAAAGTTCAAATACAAGAGGTTTTATTACTCAAGTGATTTGGTAATTTGTGACTTTTTGTAATGAGTTGTTGTTGCTTTTAATATTGACAATGAAAATGTTTTATGTAAATTAGTTGTGAAACAGACATAAATTTTAGAAGCAAAAGTTTTCAAACTCTGAAATTGTTTTGCTATCACATGTGTGTTACGGCTTAGGAAAGGAAAGCGTCATGTAACTTAATTTAATAATCAACAATAGATAGTATTATTCGTGATATCCTATAATATAACTATAATTCGCTTTAAAGCTTTAAACAAATACGTTTTGTGCTTGTGCAAACTTCCAATTTTACAATATCTTACATTACATTAAGTCTTATTTATCTATGCTTGCAGGAAATCCATTAATGCGTCGCTGAAATTTTCATCAGTTCAAGATGATCTAGAAAATATTTCTTATGAAATATATGATAAGTCTTTTTAAAGAGTGGAGCTAATATGTTGCCAATACATTAAACAACCATTTCTGGACTTGAATATTTAATGTGCAGAAAAGTGTATAAACGTTATTTTTTACAAGAATATGATTTAAAATATTTGTAGTCTCAAATAACGTGACACCTTATATAATGATTAAACATTGTAGTAACTATTGAAGTATCAATTTCATAACTTTCAATTTAAGTAAAAATTCCATAATAACAATAAATATGTTGTAAATATTAATATGCTCAAATATGTAATGATATTTATTTTATTTTTCCAGCATAAGAAATTCACACTTTAATTAATGTTTAATTTCCTATATTACATAATTTTTATGAAATTATGCTGTTATAATAAAGCAAGGTAGTACTTGATAGGTAGGAATAGCCAAAAAAGAAATGGCTGCCAACTTTAATCTCTTACTATATGATGCTTATAAAGAGCTGCTAAAATTGGCTTATAACTGTAAACACGTAATGGCCATTAAAGTGTTTCTCAGCATGTAAAACAGTATTATTCTGTTCTTCTGCCACACGTATTTTGTGTTGGGAAATAATAAAAGGAAAACTACTACTTAGCAGTGAGTTCAATTTATTAGTACGTATTATTTCCACATTTCTCAAATAACAGTTTTATTTCTAGTTTCTAGATGACAGCTCATTTTTGTTATCAAAATAATGTATCTTACTTATCTGACTTATATAAGTCAGTGTACGTCACGTCATGCTCGATTTCTCAAAATAAGAGTAAAAAACCCGAAATCAATTTATCCAGATAAACTTGTTCGATTGCTGTCTACTATCTTCTATTTTAGTGACAGGATGACAGGGCAATGAGTGATGGTATAGTAAGCATAAAGTGAACTTAGTGTTGGATCACCCAGCCAAAGAACGAAGTGCATAAAATTTATCATCAAAGTAAAATATGCGTAAAGTTTTAAACCGAGGTTGTAGTTAAATGATTCGTAAAAACAAACGCAAAATCAAAATGCCCTATTATGTACATCAACTAAAACCAAAATATAACCAATATAACCTAACATCCATCTGCAACGCCTTTTACAATCCAGTACCTGTTTATACTCTCATCTTCAAGACTATGTCAGTCAATAGTCGCATTCAAACTTTCTCTTTCGTAACCTGAAGATGACATATGAAGGTCAAAACATTGTTTTCTCCTTATCAATAAAAGTTTTAATACCTATACCAGCCTTTCTAAAATATATTTTTATTTCAAGTGGGTTTCTCGTCGTCAAGGATCTCACATTTCTGTTCATTTACTTAAGGTTTTAAAACCATACTTTAATGAAGTAAATTGTTTTCAATATAACGTTTGAAATCCTCTGTGTAAATTGGAATTGAAAAAATATTATTTTAATCTACACAAACACATGATTACTCTTCAATCGTATTCAAACTATTTAATTTGCAATTTCATTAGGTTTGTTTGAAATACTCTACAGCTAATAAAAGTACTTCGTTCAAAGCTGAACGCAAAAGAACACACTCATTTTTTATTTTTAAGATTTATTCTTTACTCTGTCAAATGCATAATTGATCTATATGTTAAATAGACACGGGTAATTTGTTTTAATAAACATTCTTCGTAAGTATTTAAATAACACCAAATATTTATTCTAAATTTACGACCATATTTGCTTTTCTAAAACAGCCAATTATCGACACTAGAGAACATTTCAATAAACAGACGAATAACTGTTAAACTTTTTAAGTTAGCATATTTTTATTTAGAAATACTAGACATGTTGCAATCCATTATTTTGTTATCGTGTGTATAATATATAAAATAAGTTATGTTTATTTACAAGGTATGATTTTGCTCAAAATAAATAACTGAGGGTATTTCAATTATAGAATAGTTAGATCTCGCAATAGTAGATGTAATACTTGACTTTCAAATCGATCCTAAGAAGATGGAGGTTCTATAAAAATAACTTTGATTCCTAGTTCTATACTTATTACAGATACCTAAACTAACTACTTAGTCTGATGCAATGGCAACTTATTATTTTCTTTAAAAAGTTAATGTGACTGTGTTCAACTTTATGACATATGCATAATGGCCTACCCTTGAGAGAAGGTTAAATCATTCACCACTTTAATAAATATAGTAGCATATATATGGGAAAGCATACACATAGAATGTACGGTCAGGGTAACTTTCATGTGGCAGGTATAATAATTTTTATAAACTTTATATTTCCTTTTAACATTCCTGAGGCATTTGATGGTTGGAAACTTTCGTAGTCAATTTAAGGATTTGTTCATAAGTGAATCTTTGGGATATAGAGAATTTATAAACTCAGATTTCGATAGGTTTTATGGCACTGTTTACTGATTGGTGAACTGAAGTTGTCACTTTTATTTTTATCTAGAACTATAAAACATATGTTTATACTAACAGAATCCTGAACAATCATGACAAACACCTCTAAGAATTTCGTTTTCTCAATCTTTTAACGTTTGTGAAAATAAGTTTCTTTAGAATTCTTGAACTTTCGTAGCGAAAATTCTTAAAATGCATTATAATCTAACATATAACAATTACCACTTGTATTGCACATTTATTTGTTTGTTTCTAGTTGAGCACAAATCTACACATTGAGCTATCTGTGCTCTGGCCACCACGAGTACCGAAACTCAGTTTCTAGCTTTGTAAGTCGGCATACATTCATTCCACTGTGCCACTGGAAAAGGGTCTTGTATTACACGACGGTATTTTATAACCCTTACAAAAGGAATTTATACAGAAAAGAAAATTTAACAGAATTAAACAAATCTTAAGAAAAACTGATTCCAAAGTGATATATACGTGAGAGGGAAATAAATCTAGGTATATTTTAGTATATATAAACCGATATAAATTTCTGAGAACAATAACGAGTGCTGCAGCATAGCTCATTAAGAAGTGGGAAATTAAATGATAGACTATACTTCGTATTCATCGTAGATATTTCGACAATTTTCTCGTTAACTAATACACATGAATTAATTAGCTTTGATCATATACGCATATATATTTGTTTAAAAATGGCTTTATAAATATTGGATTACCGTATGAGTGAAAAATTTTAAATGCATTATTGATATAATAAATATTACAAAATTATATGACGCCTACTCTTAGGATTTTGAATGTGAAACAAATTACGCGTGATAATAATGACAACGATGAAAATGATGGAGTTCCCTGAAAATTGTGTAATGTGGTAACTAGTGGTGAATCAGAAGGTTTATTGCATTGACAATTAATATTTAAAGAACTGTATGTTGGAGAACTGCGTAAGAGTAAGTTAGTAATATCAATTAGGTATAATCATGAGAAATCCTACACAAATACAGAATTACTGTGTGATTAAAGGAAGTCTGAAAATAATATATATCAACTACAGTGACGATTTTAACACTGAACCATTCATTAAAATATCTTTAAATATTTATCTTTTTCCATTACATAAGAGATAAATTAGCTGCTTAAAGCTTACACGTTTTAATCTTCATGAAAGTTGTTTAACATCAGTATATACAACTGCTATCTATACAAATACAATAATGATGATATCATTTAACAAAATCACTTCCAAGCACTATTTCATAAAATATTCAATTGAAACCATGTTTGTATTTCTTTCTTCTTTAGTAACTACACAAACGAGTTTATTTGTTGAATTTCGCTAAAGCAACACGAGGGCTATCTGCTTTAGCCTTCCCAAATTTAGAACTGTAAGCATAGAGGGAAGGCAATTAATCATAACTACCCACCGCTAACTCTTGAACTACCCTTTTACAAAGGAATAGTGAGTTTGTCCGCACATTATAATGCCCCAACGGCTGAAAGTACGAATATGTTTAGTGTGACGGAGATTCGAACCCGCGACCCTCATATAACTAACTAGTCGAGTGCCATAACCACATGGCCATATCAAGCCAGAAACGTGCTTATGTTATCTTAATACGCCACATTAACTGTAATTGTTAATAAAATTACCATTGTTGAAAGAATACTATCTATTTATTGTTCTAAAACACCTCTGATTTGTATTTAATAGGAATGTTTCAACTTATTCTATGCTTATATTTCTCGTAAACTTATTAACAAGAGATGTACTTTATTATTCTCTAACCAATTAACATGAGACCCTGTTTTAATTTATTTCGTTGAAATAATTATGGAAATCGTCAATAATAGAAAGGTATGTCTTTGGATAGGATTACAATATCTGTGGTGAGTAGAAAACAAAAATTCCATTTTGTAGCTTTGTGCATAATCTCACACAAACAGTAATTATGGAAAGTGCTCAGTCTTTTGTGGAGCTTTTCCCTGTAAGTAAACAGAAAAATATCATTTGTCTAAAATACTTCGTCTTTCTTTTAAATGATGCTATTTTTGTATTCTTAATTGACAACCGTATTGAGTTTTAATTACGTAATGACAACGAAACATGGCTTCCTGTTTTTATACCGTTAGTTTAAAGTGTAAATTATAAGTTAAATCAAACATGATCTTATCTTTTTGGCACTGATAAATATAAGTTAAATTATGATTTGAATTTAAATTTAGAACGAATTTTGTCTTTCATTCAGATCTCGGACACAAGCCTCCAATTTAGTGTTACATATTACAATTCGTATTTAGAAGTTAATTGAATGTCAGTATATATCAAATTTATTATATTTCCTAACAGGATTGATACACACACTTTTGTTTCTTAACGCAAATATATTTTGATAATACAATACAATTTATAATAACGGTTATTAGAAATAATGATTTGTATAGAGACGTTTTACAATCTTAAGAACAATGTTAAGTTTTCTATTAGGCCTGTAATTGAATATTTTGTCGACAGTTCACGATAAACGAATTAATATTGAATTGATATTGTTACCAATCGCTTATAGGCTAGGTAGCTAGCTCTCTATTCTTGGCTTGCTTCCTGCCAATTACAAACCGACTTTTCTTCTACGAAGATATCTAATGTCCTCGAAGAAATACTGATGTCCAAAGTTAATTCGGTGAAGTTAAACGGTTTGTAATGTTCAAATTTTAGAAAAGTTCCTGGTCAAACAACTGTAGTTTTCCAATTAAAAATTTTCAATCGCAATTATAGCTTTCAAGGTTTATACTTTACAAACTATAACAAACTTCCAATATAAAAAACTGTTTTTTGCGCGTCTATTTATAAACATTAAAGCGAGGTTCATGAAGGTACAGTTGGAAACAATACTGGTAACCACATAGTACATTTTTGATTCTCTCACATTTAAATAATAGGTAGGAATTTTCCAATACACTTTTAACACACCATGTTACCTTCATTTTTAAACATACATATTTAACTAAATCTAACATTGATATGAAAATAAATACATAATATTAATCCGTTACAGTTAAAAACTAAATATATTTTCCTGTAAGGTTTTAAACTGATCGTTAACTTCTTATATACTTTTCACAACTTTGATATATATATATATATGCTATCGAGAACATAGCTTATTTAATGTAGCCATGAAAGCTGTGTTTATTTGTAATCATTTTAACGAGAAGTTTGACTATCTTAATATCACTAAAACTGTAGTTTCATTACTAGGCGATCAGTTCACAGATAGATGAATATGTAAAGGTGTATTGAACACCCGATTTTTGTGTTTTAAATCCATAAATTTACCTCTGTACCAGCAGGGGACAAATTGTGGTGTACCTGAAGATTTATATATAATATGACATGTTATATAATAAGCTCCCCAAATAATTACAAGACCGAGCATGTGTCTAGAAGATGTAATATAGTAGGTACAATTTATTTCTCTTAGGTTCTATAATACTTCTTGTATATGCGTGTCTTAATTTTTCAACTGTTTGTGAAATTACTCAACTAAATATTCCATTTAAGAAAGGAAAAATAGTAATAGTAACGTATTTTGTTATTTGTTTCATTTAAAAATATATTGTTTAAGTTATAAAGTTTTAAACATGTGAAAATGAATAAAATGAACAACCCAGTTTTTGTATCGTGTGAATTGTTTTGACATAATATTTTAAATGAAAGGTGCTTTATGTACCTATACAAGAAAATGTCTAGTTCTATTATATATTTTAACGTCGTTTCAAAATAACGTGTAAAAAGTAAAATATGAAGTGCCCCTTTAATAAGCAAGAAATAAAAGTAATGATGGTGTGGTAGTGCCAAAAATAACAGAAATAAGGTGAGTATGAATACATAGGAACATACAAAACCACTACACAAACTTTTCAAGAATAACTTTTTTAACAACTAAACGTTGATTTCCTTTATTTGCATAAATTCAGTTTTAGAAAAAAGCATTTAAACTGAACTGTGCTATACAGTCTTAGAGTGACTGATAACCATAAGCTTGTTACGATTAACTCATTACTTACTGGCTATTTATATAAGGATTTTTGCATGGTTTTGTGTATTTATCTCTGCTGTGTTTCTGTATATTTTAAACATTTTCATCCTGAAATCATACTTAACATTTGCATTATTTTATATAATTAGTTCTTAAAAAACTATTTTACTAAAGTTTGTTAATAAGTGAAAATTTCTTTTATATTTTTAAGTTAATTGTAACAGATACTATTAATATCATATTAGTTTAAGTTTTTTTATAATTTTGGATTAAATTCCCTGAAGTACACCTGAGCGTAAGACGTTATAATGTACTAGTGTATAACCTTTAAAAATAACGCAGCGAGCAATATCATTCCTATCCCATAGTATAGTTCTAACATCATATTTCATAGCTAACTGAAATAAATATAATTTGCAAAATTAAAGCTTAATCAGCAGAGAGGCAGAAAAGAGCAGTCAAAGCAGTCAAATGCTAGTGAGCCAGACAAAATTAAAGTAATTGATAAAATGAATTCGTGACGTATTCTGAGAATAATTTTTCTTTACAACAGTTAGAGTAACAACTTCTAATATACAAAAACATAGTGCGTTTTGGTAACACAAAGTTCCTACCATGGTTTTTATGTCATGTTGCTTAGCAACTCAACCATAACTAATATTGTTATTAGTCTACATACTGAAAGTATAAAATAAAATGTATATAAAATAAAACTGTAAAAATATTTTTGATTTCTTAATTTGAAGTCTCCGTTTATTTTTCATAAAGGATGATAATTTAACAAAAAGTACCTTAATTCAGAAATGATTTAATTTAATAAATTATTAAATTTATTAAATTTCAAAAATTAATAGATATTTTTACTTTGGCGATTAATTTTATACTTCTAAACTAAGTGATCCTACACTATGTTATTACTTTAAGTAACCCTCACTACACTTATACCTTATTACTAGATTCGTAATGGTCAGATAGTTATCAAACTTTATCTATAAATCAATAAATTTTGGATTTTATTGCTCTTCCTGTTTTAAGAAATAAATCATGGCGAGACACACGCTGGCTATTACATAGGTTAGAAATATTGTTTAGAGGAAAAACTGCTACCTTCTTACAACTAGATATAAAACTGTTATTTGTGAAATATGGAAATAATATATGATTATAAACCGAATTCACTTTTGAGTTGTAGTTTTTCTTTCTATTATTTCCCCAAAATACGTGTTGTTTAAAACAGAATAATACTGCTTTTATCTCAGCAATAACACACTCGATAATAGGAATTGACTATTTAAATAAGGTTATAACTCAACTTTATCAGTTATTAAAGTTAGTATGTAAGCATCCAAAAGCAAAAGATTAAATGCATCAACCATTTTACTATTCGTTGGTAAAAGAGTAGCCCAAGAGTTGGCGGTGGGTGGTGATGACTAGCTGCCTTCTCTCTAGTCTTACACTGCTAAATTAGGGACGGCTAGCACAGATAGCCCTCGAGTAGCTTTGTGCGAAATTCCAAAACAAACAAACAAACAAAAAAAAAATCAGCCATTTTTTCTCAGCCAGTTCCTCTATACCAAATACAATAGTGCTGAGTAATAACCACATATTTTCATAAAATAATGTAATTTAAAAAAATAAAAGTATAATTAAAACTACAGTTTACAATATTTCGAAAACAAGTTTTAAAATAAAATTAAACATACTAATTACAAATATAAATTAAAATATATTTTAATTGTTATGGGATTATTTCTTTTCGTTGAATTGAAAGTTATAATTCTACATGAATATTTACTAAAATGTCTAACCATTTTACATCATATTAAATTATTGCAAAATATAAATATTTTTTGTTTTGTTTGTTTTTTTTATTTTTTTTAATTTAACTTGACCATCTTATATTTGCAAAATCAGTAAGATCATCAAAAATACAGTCACTGCTTTTCTTCAAAGACTCAACATACTGTCGATTTTAAAAAACAATTTTTAAAACCCAAATTGAAATGTTTTGATATTTCAACACATTTTTCAAATATGTTTGTTCCACATGTTCAATCTCGTAATCCACAAAGGCTAAGCATTTCTTCACTCACTTGAAGATCTGAAGTTACATATCGAATCCAGAATATCAACAGTGGAGTGTTTGTTTCTTTGTTTTTGAATTTCGCACAAAGCTACTCCAGGGCTATCTGCGCTAGCCGTCCCTAATTTAGCAGTGTAAGACTAGAGGGAAGGCAGCTAGTCACCACCACCCACCGGCAACTCTTGGGCTACTATTTTACCAACGAATAATTGGATTGACCGTCATATTATAATGTCTTCACGGCTGAAAGGGCAGGCATGCGACCGGGATTCGAACCCGCGACAGTCGGATTACGAATCGAACGCCTTAACAAGCTTGGGCAAATTATTTTTGTTGATATTGTTGTTTAACGCATTGCCACGTAATTGTATGTTTAACCTTATCACCTTACCTCTTCACAAGCACTTGTAAATCATTTGATCCAGTATATTTTCTGAGTCCTCTTGAACTGCTGCAAATATTTTACCGACGCATTCTTCAACCTCCTGCATGCAGATATATATAGTATTCAATATCATGTAAGATATTATGAGATTCGATGTTTGTGCAAATATAAAATGTTCCATTGTAGGATATCACATCTAAAACTGCTCTTGGTGATTATTAATTAAATTTTCATCGTTCTCTCCTTTCCTTGTAGTTCCCAAACAATAAAACCAATATAAAATGTTCCATTGTAGGATATCACATCTAAAACTGCTCTTGGTGATTGTTAATTAAATTTTCATCGTCCTCTCCTTTCCTTGCAGTTCCCAAGTCATAACGTACAAGTTAACGACAAACACTTCCACAGTTTGATGACTTTTCACATCATTTTCAAAATTAATTTATATAAATCATCTACACTGTAAACAAGTAACATATATTTATATGTTATTGTATTTTCTTTATTAATATTAGAAACAACAACTCATAAAAAGAAGTCACAAATTACCGAATTCGTAGAGTACTGAAACCCAATTTATTTGAACTATGAAACGTGTACCTTGGTGGTTATAAACAGAACTTTTTGTGATATTTCATGGTTGAACATTTTAAGATAAATAAGTGAATATGTTTCAGAAATTAATTATATAAGTTTAGGCATTATATATTTACATTATAGTTCATCATCACCTGTACATCGTCATATCTTTCTTCCGTGCACATTTTATTCAAGAACTCTTCATACTTCTGGTAAGGAAGGTTTGTAAATTCACACCCTCGATACGCACCTGGAAACTTCAGATAAAAAACACTTTCTCTGACATCAACTTTTATATTACATTCTACAACTTTGTTTTCAAAAAAATTAAATGAATTGTTTATTTCCGTTTGTTTACAATGAACTTAATGTGTATTTGTAAAAATAAATAACTGCATATAAACTGAAAGTAAGTAACACTCTTCAAACAAAGACAGAGTGTAAAAGCATAATTAAAACAAAGAAAATAGAATGATTGGCTGACTGTTTGTATTTAAGCACAAAGCAACACAATGTGCAATCTATTCTGTGCCCACCAAGGGTATCGAAATCTGATTTCTAGCCATGTGTGTCCGTAGTTATTCCACTGTGCCTTTGGACCTCACTGTAGGAAATCGAACTACATATTTTAATTTAAAAATCCATGATCCCACTCGCTGATCCACCAGGGGACTCTTACTTTTAAGATAGTTCTTTCGTGCGTCAAATTAACCAAAATATAAATTTAATTTTATTACGAATTGCTTATTTTTGAGAAATGTGTAACATTCTTCATGCAAATGTAAAGTTAGAATCCATAACTAAAAAACATAAAATTAAATTAAAATTACATTGGTCAACACTTGTAATTTGTTTCTAAAATTAGCACATTTACGTTTACGTTATGAACACGATGTTTACCAAATTACAGTGAATTATCGAAACAGGGTAAATCATAATACGACAAACACGAACCCTATCAGACTTTTCTTTTAAAATTGATTCCATGCATTCTCTCAGGTCGTTCATTTTTTTCAGGGTTCTTCGTTCATCTCTGCGTTAAAAAATAGATAGAGAGAGAAAATATTTCATTCACCTGAGAAGAATATTTCTATCATGAGACGAACCATCTTTCATAAAAACATTTTATTAAATTACAAAAGGAAGGACTTGTCCTGTTACAAACTTATTATAAATTATTTTCAGGAATACAAATGTATAGCTTCAGCTTACACCGGAAGTTAATATATAACCCAGATGAAAATATGTCTGTTGAAGTTTTTCAAATTAACTCTCAACTTAGTGTAAAGTACAGTTCAGTAATTATGTGTGTGGCAAAACGTTAATTTTTCACTCAAGATTTTTGTTGCGTTATTTTTTACTGATCAAGTACGGATATGAAAGAGAAAATTTATTTCAGCAATACGATTAATTAACATTTTATACATCAATAAATTTCAAAATGAACTTACTACATGTGAACCGATGTCCTTTCGTCGACGTCAGGGTCAAGAGCACAACCAGAGCTACAAACAGAACTCTCATCTTGTGAATGCTGCTTTTAATAAATATTTCAGTTTATAAGGCCACCTTTATATCATTCATCAAAAGCTTTCAGCTAATAATTTGAACTACCCTGTAATTAAATTGATTATTAACTTTTTCGGATTGGTCAAATAGCGTTTGGTTAAAACCAATAACAGTACGATTACACTAAACAGAGGCACATGGATCCCTGCAATTAGATCACGTGACTCGAACTGTATTTTTTTTTCTTGTGGAAGCTTTCCTTTGTTATAGCACATTGTCAGTATTACAGGTTGTATTTACAAATACATCCATTATAATAAAATATAGTAGATTGATATTACGTACATTCTAAACTCACAAATTGCATAAAGGTTTTAGAATAGAACATTATTAAAGAGTTTAATGATCAACTAATAACTTAAATTGTTGAGCAAGACTAAAAAAGTAGATGTTTATCTGCTAAGGTGCTAATAGAAATATTCATTTTTTTCAGTTTTAATATTCTGGGTGTATTCTCTTGTTTTTCTCTTTCGTATTTATTTGTGAAAAAGACAAATATGGTTGATATCAGTTTCTATACATAAATAATTTATATCATAGAAGGTTTCAAATTTATGATACCACACCAAAATATCTCCAAAAGTATTGCGTTCTCTGTGTGTTGGACCGGAAAATGCTTAGTAGTCAGCATGCCAAGCTGCAAATACAAAGTTATAGTAGTAACACCGTTAAATATATTTCGCATTTTCAGGTAAAGAACATTATAGAAGTGACTGAAAGTACCACAACAACACAGCGCTTACAGACATCACACAAAGTTTAAATGTAGTTTTGTTATCAGCTATCTCGTCATGACATTATAACATCTATGAGGGTCAAGTAAATTGCTGAAATACGTTTTTAATATAGTGTAATCAATGTTTCGTTCAGATATACGCACCAAACGCAACTTTGCATAGCTGCCATATTTTCATTTTGCTACACATTAACAATTTCGATATACTTTTTCTCTTTTAACGATAATTAAATTTATTTTTATACAATAAGTATATTATAATTTGGTACAAATTTCCAAAGGAAATAATTAAGACTTTTAAATTACATTACTACATAATTTTTAGAATACTTTCGTATGTAAATGGTATAACATGTTTCTTTTCAAAAAGTAATTTTAGTATATCACAAGTCAACCTGAATTATAAAGACTGAAGGCTTCCATAAACGTCATTTCTACCTAAGCTACTTTTGCCCATTCGTCTGCTAAAACTTTATCTATTGAGAAAGGCATCGTTTAACTAAATATTTGTCATAGAGAAACGGAAACATATTACAAAGACGATATTAACCTAGTTCCTATAGCAAATTATCAGTTGGTCACAGACATCATTGCCGAATAATAATAATAATAAACGATGGCGTGGTAGCAAAATTCGTGGGTTACTGAAACGCATGTTTAGTGAATCTACTTTCGTTACTGTAGGCCTGGTATGGCCAGGTGGCTCAACCCGACTAGTAATATGGGGGTTGCAGTTTGGAATCTCCGTCACACAAAACTTACTCGCCCTATAAGCCGTGGGTACGTTATAATATTATGGTAAATCCCAACAGTCGTTGGTAAAAGAGTAATTCAAGAGTTGGCGGGGGCTGATGATGATTAGCTACCTTCCCTCCTGTCTTACACTTCTAAATTATGGACGGCTGGCACAGACAGCCCTTTTGTAGGTTTGTACGAAATTCAAAAATAAACAATATGTTATTATAATTTGAACAGAAAGTTCACTAAATATATTTTATGGTCTCATCTAACAGCTTGTAGTTGCAATGGGCTATTTTCAAAACTAACGCAATATCCTCACTAATTAAATTTAATTGCTTATCTGATAAAATTCAAAACTCTGTCACAGTATCATAATTTCTAATTAGTGTTGCCAAAAACTTCGCCTATTCATGATTATAAATGTATAAATACAGTCCCCTTCGTGAAATAGCAGTAGTCTACTGTCTTACAATGCTAAAATCAGATGTTTGATTCCATGCAGTGATCACAGCAGATAGCTTACTGTGGCTTTGTTCTAACACAAAGAAAACATAAATTCGAGAAAGGTACACAAATTACACATAGTTTTAGTAATATTTGTGTACGTTGCAAAGGAATAAATTTGTTTGAACTATTACTTTGATAAAGGATTATAGAAACCAAACCATCATCACCAATCCGTGAATACAATTTCGTCACTCGACAACAATAACAAATATCAAGCATGAAACTATTTTATCAATGACACACCTACAATGAAACTCAGATATTTTCATGTAGTCATGTTGTCTTTTCAAGAAATAGTTTCTTGTAATTTGAGTTAAAATCAACAGACAGTTTGTACTATTATTGCTTTCATAATGAAACCTGAGACTAACACATCTGTAATTATTGCTTTAGACATTTATGAAATCTGGGTCTTTATTTTTGTGTTTTGGGCCTACTTATTCAGCAAAGTGACTCAAATATTATTTTGTGATACTTCCTGTCAGTGTGACTAACCAAAACTTGTGAAGAATAAAACTACAGACATCGAAAGTAAACGTACATCATAGAGAAGTAACAGGATATGCAGAGGTTCTCTGACGCTAGTTACTGATCATAGGTTAATATTAATTATACTAAATGTAGCAAGTGAAAGACTCACGAAAATACAAAACTCAGCCATTGCAGAGCACGCCAAGTCAACTGGACACAGAATAAACTGGGAAAAAACAAGAATCATCGACATGGACAAATTCTGGAAGATAAGAAAAATCCAAGAATCGTTTTATATTTACACTATTAAACCTTCACTAAACAAAGATTCTGCATAAAACATGAGTATCCTGTATCTGTCATTGGTTGAACCTACAGGAAGTCTCTCCTTCAATTATTTATTAAAATCAGTCTAAATTATGAAAGTAGTTTTATTAACAACAAGAAATAAAGAAATTAGCCGTAGAACCTGATGACAGTTTACAACGTATAAGGTTTCAAGATATACATTGACGCAACAAACAAGAATACCATGAATAAATGTAATAATAAAACAATGGAATAAAGAAAATACAACTGACGTACATGTGCACACAAATGACAGTCACTTTCACAGGATTGTGATCAGGTCCACAGATGTCTTGAGAGGAGTCCACCAAACTAAACACATTGATCTCCAAATAGGAATCCACTTGTAAATCTTGAGGAAGAAGCTGTACTAAGTATGCCTGAATTCTATGGCAAATGTGTTTTCTTCCTCAAACTGATGGTGTCACATCGAGATCGTTGTTCTCTTAAAGCACAGGTGTATCGGAACTGCACACCGACGTCATTTGGTCAACCATAAAAACATATAATAATCTATAATTTTAATATAGATATACAATATCACTGCAATATTTATTTGGGTGTATTAAATGTTTAGACTATAGAGAAAAAAAAAAACAAAGCATAGAAGCTAGATGTATGAGTTTATACAAATTTATATAATAAAAACAAAAAACCCATGACATGACTGTGTATCACAAAAGCCTTTAATTTTTTCACTTACAACTTTTCATTTTAAATTTCTAACTGATATATATCTAAACAATATATACATATATCTACTTTTGTTAAATATGGAGAAAACAAACTTTCTGTTAATATTTCTTAGACATGTATTGACACGAATAAAAATACGTTTTAATAACAAAAATTGCTTGGAAACAGCTAATATTCTCTCCCAAGTCAATCACTTTTTGGAATTATTTTGGATTAAGCACAAAGCTGCACAATGGCCTGTCTTGCTCTGCCCAACGCAGGTATCAAAATCATGATTTTAACAGTGTGAAGCTGTAGACATACCACTGTGTCATGAGATGCTCACCTTTTGAGCCAGAACTGGAAGAATTTCAAGATGTGTCTGTGACAAACAACACTACGAAACAATTTATTTTTACATTTTCTTGTTTCTGGGCAGAACGTGTTACATCCCAATTGCTTATGCCTAAAGTAAATGGAAAAGACCTATTTTTCTTTTCAAACTTTGCTTTTGTAACCTGGAAGCATATAATTTAAACATAATAGGTTAAATATTTGGGAAATGATGCGTGAAAGTGATTTACATTACAGTTGCAAATCTCGAAAACTACTCACTTCTAAATATTTTTGTTCATTTTGTACAACTTTAGTATACATAAATGTAAATCTTGATTCATATGTTGTTTTATTCAGACCTAATATAAATGAATATGTGAAAGTTCGCCAGTTTTTACTTTAAAAATAGCTTAATTTCTAAATTTCATTATCCACGTCACAAAAGCAAAGTTATAAGGGAATAATGACCATTTTCTGTACTTTTACAACATAAGCAATAACGAATAACACATACTATCCAGCAACAAAACTTGTTTTATACAATGTAATGTTAGAGAAGTTTAAGATAAAGAGTGATGGCATGAAAAAGAGATATTGGGTATTTTTTGAAGCAAGTTGAACCACACCAGATATAAAGTATTTTCAAACAGTATTGTAGACTGTTACTGGATATTAAATCAATGGAAGTGAGAAGTGGGGAGAGAAAACCATGTTGAACCACACTAGATGTAAAGTATTCTCAAACAGTCATGTAGTCTGGAATTTGATACCAAATAAATGGAAGTAAGAAGTGGAGAAAGAAAAACAGTAACGAAAAGATGCTCATAGTGAAAACCAATCTCCTGAAAACACAAAAGTACGGGGAAAATAAATGAAGAGTCCAGGAGCTAAGTTTTCAAAACATGAATCCAAAAGAGATAGATCGGAGCTAATAAGATAAAAGGCTCATGGGTGAGTGTCTCACAATGAAACGAAAGGAAGAAAATATGAGGGATGTCTAATAGAAGATGAAGACAAACTTACAAGTAAGAACCAGCTTAAGGATGTATAAAAAGATAAACTTTTGTTTTGTCTATAATTTAGTTAAACAATTAGTGTATAACTTAACCCACATGATATACGAACACAGGTATTAATTTCATTATCGTTAGTTTGTGAAGCTTGATCGAGTTAACTCCTTATGTTACATATTCCCTTGGGGGCACTCTCCGTCTGTTATTATTTTACTATTATATGGTAGCCTACGTTACAAGGTAAGGATAACATGTACTAACAAAACTAATTGTTCATTGTATATGTAATTATGTTGAAAGTGATGACATTTAAAAGATCAGACTCACACTAAAAATGCGGAATATTCCATCTCTCATCTTTACTCACTTCATTTTAGAACCAGTCTTCCAACTACTAGTTGATCTTCTAAGATTCTTATTAATAACATACAAGGAAGAAAGGTACTTAGAACTAAGTTCATAATGTATTATATAGTTAAACTGCTTTTCTGTTTGTTTTTAATACAAATGTTTAGGAGCCTTGTACTTTATTGTTGTTTTGTACACTGCCAAGATTTTCATAAGACATTGTTACCTTGTGTCAATGCACGTGTTCAGCTTCATTTTTTATGCTCCACTGTTAACATTACATCCGTCGGTAAACAAACACACATACGAGATGTAAACCTTCTCTTTTTACAGACCCAGGCACATCTGCTTTTTCTCGACATACCATACGGGGATGCAGTAACCCTGTAATGGATGCACCACATTTATTATAATATCTACGCTTATTTCTGCATAATTTTCTTTTTCACCAGTAACGTATGTTTTTAACTGTTTATTGTGCAAGTTCCACATCTCGAAATTTTCAGAGCGTTCGTGTGTGTAAAATCAACAATGTATTAGGCATGTACGAAATACTAGTGATTAACAGTATCGTCGAGAGCTGTGGTGAAGATGTAGTCGTGTTACAGGAGAGAGAGCTTGAAGGGCGTGAGGTTAGCCTGGAAAGACATTGTTAGCCTAAGAGAGGTGTAACAATACCAATTCAAAATTAATTTGCTTGACGTGGACATGGATCGTCGATAAAATATTTAATTGTAGACTAAATATAAGACTCAGTGTTGTCTGTAAGTTTATAAAACTTGTATATAATCATCATTTCTGATAGCTATTTGTGCAACTGTTATTATAAATTGTAATGTTTTATCTTTGTAAATTGAAATATGTTTGCATTAAAAAAGAAAATTATTTTTATCAAATTCGTTGGTAACTAACCTAAATTTAATACATATTAACATTTAATTAACTGCTAAGCTCAAATTAAAATTCCGGTTATTTGAGTCGTAATCCGTAACGTATTTAACATAATAAATCAGAGGCTCAGACGAAATACAGTATAATATGTAACAACCTTCCCACGAAAGAAAATTTGGAGTAACAACCTATGCTGGAAATAATTTATGCATAATATATGCTCCACATTGCACATCACATTAGGAAAATTCGACATTAATCATAAGGAGGCACAGGCTTTACTGTAACTTAATGGGAACTGAATATTTAGGTGTAAAACAGCCACCACAGAAGTTACAAATAGTACATAGAACTCATTCACTGATACAGTCGTATTATACGATTAAGAGCAAATTATTTAGGTAAGCAATACCGTTTTCTTGAATTAAAATAGTAAATATCATAAACATTATCATCTCTGTTTTACAAAAAAAGTTTATACTTATCTACCGATGATAAAAGAATCAGTAATTTCCCGATACAGTTGTTTGAAAAACGGACATTTTTATAGGTTAAATCTCCATAAAAATTGTGAAATTGTTCAACGAGTTTATTTGAATTAAGCAAAAAGCTACATATTGGGCTATCTGTACCCTTCCAACCACGGTGTAAGTTCGCTGACATGCCGCTGTGCCACGAGAGGACGTTGAATAAAATGTTTTCCACATGCAATAAACGCGATACCTTGAAATACAAATAGCGTAGGTACACTGAACTCATCAAATAAACGATATAATACACTACACTATAAACCGCCTCATAAACAACCTGAAGCGCTTGGATGGAATTTATAACACGTGTCTTATACGAGGGACGGTCAGGTGCTCGGCATACGTCTTACTCCTTTCTTAACAATTTGTTTATTTTCACAGATTCTATGATAATATATCATATATATTGTTACTTTTCTTGCGTTATATTACTTTATTTGCAATTATACTATCATATTTTAATTAATATACCCTTTTAAGCCATGTCCATTTACTCGTTGTATTATCTTGTACACGTACATCACAGTTTACTTTTTGTAAGATTGCACATACAGTCCTATACTCACTACACTGTTACATGTATTGCTCATATACATACACAATTAAACTTATTCAACATAAATATAACTAAAACTGACTCGGATAATAAGTTTGTTTAGAATATTCTTAATAACATTTAAAGGAAGATATACTAAGGTCATGTATATTTAGTTGCACTTAAGTGTGCTTTTTCTATAAGTGTGCTACCTATAACTAGGCTGAGTTGCCATAAACATAAACGATCACGAGGGTTATTTTACATTTAAGACTATTTTAGAAGGAAAATATATCATTGATTACTTTCTAAATACGCTGTTGGCAACATCGTGGATAAATAAGAACTCTCATTCACACGTGCTTCATAATAATCTGATCGATAATGCTTTACATTTCCTTCAACGTGGCCCAGCATGGCCAAGTGGTTAATGCATCCGATCGTAATCCGAGAGTCGCGAAGTCGAATCCCAGTCATACTAAACATGATCGCCCTTTCAGCCGTGGGGACCTTACAATATGGCGGTCAATCTCACTATTCGTTGGTAAAAGAGTAACATAAGAGTTGGCGGTGAGTGGCGATAACTAGCTGCCTTCCCTCTATTTTAACACTACAAAATTAGGTATAGCTAGCGCAGATAGCCCTCGTGTAGCTTTGCCCAAAATGCAAAACAAAAGTAAAATTTCTTCATCGTTATAATTTTTCTGGTACGAAGTATTTGGGGTTAATTCAAACACAGTTTCTTTTTTTCCGTTCAAGACCTTACATATAATATTTGGTGCACATTTGTGCCTAGTGAAGAAGTATTTATTCCTCATTTAACTTCAGTCAACAAGTCTTTATTCAGTACTTAAATCCGAACATGTTTCGTGAGTAAGTGTACCATTTGTTTGGTAACAGAAACAAAGCTCACATGTTTTTATATGGTATTGCTTATTGTGTTTGTCCTGTCAGATGTAGCACGCAAGTCGGCGTGTTCTAATGAAGAGAAACGGTGCTGTTTCAAATAACTGCAATTCTAACTGGGATAAGGTGTCGCATAATGTCTGTTTTAACCCTTTTCTTCACCTATATCGTTTTGTGTTCTGAGCCCTTTACTGTGAATTACTCCATTTATTGACTTTTTATTTTATGGTACTCTCTTTCATAAATCAATGTTATTATTGGTAATGAAATACCATTAGTAATGCAATGCAAAAAGGTGAACTATACAGGTCGATTCAGAGATCAATTGACAGGCAAATAATTCATGAATAGACAGAATGATAAAATTTATGAATGAACGTTTTAAAGAGTTTTAATATTTCTACATTTTGTAAAGAACACATACAAAATAAGTCAGTTTACAGATTAAAGTATAAGGCAATGTCATTGTTTAGAACAACATCAGTAATATTTATTTCCATAGTCCTTGTTACAGTGTTGACATCATCTGCATATATTTCAGTAGATTTCTGTATTTTAATTTTGGCCATGTAGAATGTTTATACAAATAAAAGTGCGACGTTTTCAGCACAGTGATTAATGCAACACTCTTGTACAAACTTAATTTTTTATATATTTTCGCAGAGTTATTGTCATTTCTATGTTTTAAAACTACCTCAGTGTTATAAGCATTAGATGTCCTTCTATAAAACTGAAATGAAAAAAAAATGTATGACTGTCTAAATTATGTTCAGATTCAGGTTCAGAAAAAAAATGAATACCAAATGTGCAACTCAAACTGAAGATGCCTAAAATTAAAATATAGAAATCTACTTAAATAAATGCACATGATGTCAACACTGTGACAAGGACCATGGAAATAAAGATTACTGATGTTGATCTAGACGATGACATTGCCTTATACAGATGTTGATGGAAACGATGACACTACACTCGAGTTATAGCGAACTTTGTAGTACAGAATAGAACTTTTGTATGTTTATTTGATTTATCATAAAAATTCAAAACAATTTAATATGTAACGTTTTGAGCCATAACTTTTTTCTTTAAATAAAGGTTCACTATCAGAAAGTACACATTTCTCTGGTTATCCAATCATCTCTTACATCTGAAGTTTAATATTTAACATTGTTATTTGTTATTAAGTGTACAACCAACTTTTATCATTAGTTAAATATTTTCTTATTTATCGTAGTAACACTATTAGAATGTTCGCGCAAAGCTAAACGAGGGCTATTTGCGATAGACGTCCCTGATTTTGCAATGTAAGAGTAGAGGGAAAGCCGCTACTCATCACCAACCACCGCCAAATCTTGGGCTACTCTTTTACTAACGAATAGTGGGATTGACCGTCACATATAACGCCCCCACGGCTGAATGGGCGAGCATTTTTGGTGTGACGGGAATACGAACCCGTGATCCTCAGATTACGAGTCGATAGACCAGATGTGACGAGCGAGGTCGTATTATATGAAATGAAGATGATCACTGAATCATTACATATTGCCAAACACTGTTCCCCGAATCAGGAGAGAAGCTTTCAGTGATTGAAACACTAGATGAAACATAAGTTTAAAATAACTAAAAATTAGTTTAAACAATTGGCTGAAATGTTTGATAAATGATATAAAAAGGGTTTCATGAAGTGAAATCTCCATTAAAACAGCAACATTTTAAACATAAAGTTATGTTTACAACTCTTGTTGTCCTGGCGAAGGGCAAAGGTAACACCAGTTACATCAAACTTTACTGATGTATAACATATTAAGTACTTAATCGCATTGGAAAAGCAAAACAACACAAAAATGGAGTAAAATATTATTTTATTCAAACCTCTTTATTTTGACAAGAACGTCACTACACAAGAAAAAAATCAAAATCGTTTCATCAATGATGTTACAATTTCCAACAGCTCTGTGGATTTCAGGGTCATATTTGAAAATTTTCAAAGAAGTATTTTAACTCGGTTATACATGGACTTCTGAAATAACTTGATTGAAGTTCTGCACTTCTACTCACGTTTATTATGATTTATTGTTTGGGGAAAATAGTGAAACTTGTTCTTTCTATCGATATTAAATAAAGCATTTTTACATTAGCTACTATGTAACCTGATAAAAATATTGTCTTAATATAGATCAAACATATATTTTTATTCAGAGATGAATAAAGAGAAGCCTTATAAAATGCACGAGTTAAAAGAGTGCGATACCAAAGTTTTTAGTAAAAAGGCAGATTGTTTGAGTATTATAATTAATCATTTTTCATTAATTAATTATAATTTTGAAAACAATGTTTTCTTACTGTGAATAATCGATTTTTTCCTCAGTAGTAAGACTTCTTGGTATAAAAATTGAACTTAAAATTTGATTTTTATCGAGGGTTAATTTAACACAGTAACTGTAGATGTTAAGAATGGAGGATTAAAACGACAGTATTCAACTATGATAGAAAACTATCTTAAAAGTTATACTTCTGTAAATATATGAAGCATCCATATACTACAAAAACAGAAATAAACTAGTAGAAACAACAGCAGACCAGAGTTTACAGTGATGTAATCGTAAGTCAAGGAAGTATTCGTTACAATTTCCAAAATGTACAGTTTTAGTGAGATGCCAAATACCAACATAGGACATATCACTGTATTAATTAGTTATCGCAAGAGTTAAATAAATTACCGGACAAATTGGGTGTGTGTGTTAGATATATAATGATGTACACGTAGTATGGTGTGAAGGTAATAGTTTAGAATTCGATAGAAATGCATAAAACAGTTGTGATAAAATCACTTCACAGTTCAGTAGATTAATCCTTCAATGGTGATAAGTTTTTGTTTGGTAGGGATACAGCTGAACACAACCTACTTAGTGTGAAATAGACTAATGGGATTTTTTGTCCTTTCCTCTTTAAATTAAAACTGTAATTTTTGGCAATAGCTCACACATTATGTTGTGGTCACAAAACGGTTACATGTATATATATATACACACACACACATATAGGCGTCTGACCCACAGGGCAAAGGGGACGGACAACTTCCCCCATATTCTTCACTCACCGTGATGCATAAAATATATTTCAATGTCTTTTCAATCTATACATAACCAGCAAACAGTCTAACCTACACTCAGTTTTTCATGCTACCACAAAACAGTTTAAACATCGATAATGACTTCCATATTTCTGAAAGCTTTTATAGCATGTCACCATTCGGCCTTAGATGAAGAAATTAGAAATATTTATTCGATCTTTAAACGTCTTCAATATCCTGTGGGGTTTATCAGAATTGCCCATTAACTTATCCTAAGTAGCTTTAAGCTTGGAACAGTATACATATATTTATTTTTAAATTTTATTTCTGATTGCCTTGTTGATTGTCCTTTGAACCGTGTATAATTACTATCCAGGACATGATATGCTGCAGATCACTCGGGGAAGGTGTAGATCACTTTACGCTATCGAATTGCATTACACTATGTAAAATTTTTTACTTTTCATTCTTCCTGGACAGAAAGTGTTATTTCCTAATTGCTTATGCCTAAAGGAAATCGAAAAGACCTATTTTTCTTTCCAAACTTTTGTGACCTGCATAATGAAATTTTAAAAGAACTTTCTAGAATGTTGTAGAACTCACGAGAAATTTCAAGAACCTTTTTGAATTTTCTAGAACTTTCTATTATAACATATATACGAGGGTTCACCAAGCACCACTTGAGTTTAATTCTAGCTGCTCAAGTGAGCACATAGACCTATCTGAAATTATCAGATTGCATCAAAAAACTACAAGCATTCTCCAGACTCATTCTGCTATGTATGTAGCCAATTTATCAAGACAAGAACGAAAAAGTACTCTGTGACAGCATCTGCTAAAATATGTAATGCCTAGAAGGCATATTTTGCCATGCTCCTCAGGTATCAAGGTAAACCCTAGGCACAACATTTTATCTGCGAACACTGCCAAAAAACTCTTGAAGGTAAGATGGAAAGTTTTTGCTTGCTTGAATGGTAAAAGTTTATATTATACAAATTTTAGATATTTTAAAATTTAAATATCTTTTGGTGCACCTCAAAGAGGAATACAACAGCGTTAAGACCTTGCAAAAAGCCTTGAAGTATAATGATTATGGTTGGTAATTATCAGAGACCTCAAAATAGTGGCATTCCCGATGGGTCTCCAAGGGTGCTTTACCAAGTTTTCCTCTTATTTTTGCCTTTGAGACAGTAGAGACAATGCAACGTATTACAACAGGAAGCACTGGCCACCACGACCAAGTTTTCTGTGGGAGGCACAATGTCAAATGTGAGCCACAAGTGGACCTCCAGGAGGCGTTGCTCCCACCATTGCACATAAAATTGCGTCTTTTCTTAGTATAGTTTCTCTCTTAACATTGTAAACTAGATGTCAACATTGAAAACACTGAACGTTGTTCGCTCTTCTACGTAAAATATTTTCTCAAACCAAACGAGCCGTTTTTGCATATATTTTTCTCTACAAGTGGGTTTTTCTCGACATCACAGATTATACACATAAAGATTTTCACCAAACTATAAAAACATTATACACTTGTAATCCATAATTAAATTGATTGACCTCTGTAACTTATACCTAATACATTACACCCTAATATACTGTCTTAAATATATGCATGTAAAAAGTTGTATCACAATTTTTAATGTATTAGGTCTACCTCGAAATATTTGATTATTCACAACAAAGTGAAGTGTTTGAACAACATTTTTCGTTGCTTTGTAGTTTGTATGTTTTTAGATATCGCTGAACACCAGAAAATAAATCGAGTTTTTACTTTTACTTACTTTCTTAAGAAAATCTCAAATAAAAATAATTTTCTAAAGTCATAAATGTAGCTTTTCTATATAAGAGAGCCAGCATGACCAGGTGGTTAGCTACACAGATGTTCATCTGTATGTCTGCGGACTTACAATGCTAAAACCGGGTTTCAATACCCGTGGTGGGCAGAGCACAGATAGTCCATTGTGTAGCTTTGTGCTGAAATCAAAACAACAAGAACCAGGTTGTTAAGATACTCCCCTCATAATTTGATGGTTGCCGGTTCGAATATCCATCACTCCAAACATGATCACCTTTCAGCCGTGGGAGCGTTAAAATATTACGATCAAGCCCACTATTCGTTGGTCAAAGTAGTCCAAAAGTAGGCGGTGGGTGGTGATGACTAGCTGCCTTCCCTTTAGCCTATCACTACTAAATTAGGGATGGCTAGCGCACATAACCCTCGTGTAGCTTCGCGCAAAATCCAAACCAATATTTAATTTTCACAACAGACATATCTCTCACAAAGAACAATATAAACCACAAAATGACTATAAAAAACAAACCAAACATATATAAATTTATACGTCAGGTAACACAGATCATATTGTTATAAAATGAATAATACTATATATTACAATTCTCTCAAGATAAGTAACATATTTGTATCTAATAATCAATTTATATGTTCTTTTATTAGAAACAATCAATTTTTAGTGTCACTAGTTTTATGTTTCCGTGTGGACTATGATTGGCTCGTATGCATTCTGAAACATTACCTGGACCAAAAGTTGAAAACAATTCGTAGCCATATAATTGCTCAAACTGGAATAATTAGTTACGTGATTGTCACGTCAGAGGTTATGAATGCGAAAGGGATAATATTCTACATAGGCTCCGCTTTCACTTTGGATCATAACATACAGAGCAAATAACTTTATGCTCTTCTGCCATCTATTGATTTAAATCGGTAATAATGAACTCAGAAGGAAAACCATAAATGTTTACTTTATTTTTAAAAATACATCTACGTTCTTGTTATATAGTTGTACACTAGATAGCGAGGGTAACTTTAAAATAAATTTCTTAAATTATTTCAGTCTACGATTATATTTTTATTTCTTGTAAATGCAATGTAATTTCTAAAATAATCACACCAAAATCATTTTATAAGATACAATAACAGAGAAATATCAGAAATATTTATTTTCATATTAATCTTATGGCTTATGATAAGACTAATTATTTATCGATAATTTCTTTTTATCAAACTCCTGCCTTCACTGGAAATACGGTAAACTAAATTCTTCTTTGAAAGAGACAAAATATATCACTTGTTTTTTTTTTCTTAATTCTACGTCCATAAATTAAATCTGCTAACAACATCATTGTAATGTCGTACATTAACCGTATTTTTCTTTCGCGTACAGAAACGTTATTAAATAAATTTGACATGAGGCACATAAATAAAACATCAAACCTTTAAATACTTTCTTAACTTGACAAATAATTTCAAAAACCGTAACTGATTATTTCAATTAACGCTAGTAAGCAGTATAAAATATATTTACACTCGTTTTTAAAATTCAGTCCCGAAAAATAAAATATTTGGTTGACATCGCAGTATTATGAAGCCTACATATATAGTTTTCCTTTGATAAATTGGTGTTTTCAGTATGCAGAATATAAACGAATGACCAGACACATCAACTTCCAGACATAGTCATCTTTAATTTAGAACTGCTCAACTCTGCCTCGTTGTCTACTCTTAAACAATTGTTTTATTTATTTTTCTAGTTTTAACGCTTCCTCAAAGAAAATAAGGTATGGAATATGTTCTCCGACGTATCGTGATTTGAATCTTGGATCATCTAGTGCTCTAAGCTGACAGAGCCCGCTTTGCATATACCATACCAAGATCGATTTTAATTCTATCAGTTACCCGGTTTAAATAAAAAATAATAATACAGAATTTCAACACATTTTGGAAAGAAGTTTTAAAAATAATACGTATTTTATTGTTCTGTTTAAAGCTGTATTACGAGCTATTTGTGTTGAGACCATCGTGGGTATCTAAACGCAAAAGGCAGGTTTATAGGTTTGTTTTGAAAATATGTAGTGGTTCGTGTTTAGAAATGTTCGCACAAATAAAGAAACTATCCCAACTTCATTCTTCCTGATCATTATTCAAAAAAATCGTGATAAAAATTGATGTCTCTGAGGAGCACATTAAGCATTTAATGCTTTATGAGTTTAAAAAAGACAATAGCGCTGCATAAACTACACGAAACGATCAAGATGTTTATGGTGCGGAGTCTCTCAATGAAAGAAAACGTCAAAGGTGGTTTCACAATCACAGATCAGGTGTCTACAGTTTATGTGACGCGTTAAGTTCAGGTCGTCCTGATAAATATTGTGCTATAATAGTTGAAGAACTATCGCAGAAGCTTAACTCAACTTATTCAACAAGTCATTGTCATCTGCAACAGCTTGGAAAGATGTCAAAACTTAGCAAATGAATCCCCATGATTTGACATAAGCCAACCTGAGAACAAGAGTGGACATTTGCACTTCTCTGCACTCTCATGAACGTAACTCACCTGTTTTGGACAGGTTAGTGACTGGAGATGAAAAATGAATAAACTATAAAAGTGTTAAGCGTCATAGATATTAGCTCAGTACATGTAAACTTGCTAATGCTCAGACCAAAATGGGCTTCTACTCTAGAAAAGTCTTTCCAAGTCTTTGGTGGGTGTTGTTGATGTGATACACTTTGAGTTATGATTATGTCGGACTACTATGGTCAACAGTTAGAGCGCTTGAATGTTACACTGAGAAAAAAAGAGGCCCGCTTTGATTAATCTTAAAGGTGTTGTGTTACACGACTCCTTATAGCGAGGATCACATCTGGAAAGATCGAGGAGATAAATTGGAGAAAACTTCTACATCCTCCTTATTCTCTTGACCTTGTCCCATCTGATTATCATATATTCCGAATCTTGTTTGTTTGTTTCTTTTTGAATTTCGCACAAAGCTACTCGAGGGCTATCTGTGCTAGCCGTCCCTAATTTAGCAGTGTAAGACTAGAGGGAAGGCAGCTAGTCATCACTACCCACCACCAACTCTTGGGCTACTCTTTTAACAACGAATAGTGGGATTGGGCGTAACATTATAACGCCCCCACGGCTGAAATGGGGAGCATGTGTGACGCGACGGGGATGCGAACCCGCGACCCTCAGATTACGAGTCGCACTCCTTAACACGCTTGGCTATGCCGGGCCTCCGAATGTTGCAGAACTATTTAAAAAACATACAACTTATATTTAAAGAAATAATTTTAACTTACGTTGTTTTCTGTTAATCTATGGACTGTTAGAAGTAGGCCAGTCAGAATCACAGTTTTATAAGCCCACAATTTATCAGTACTACTACTACTAGCAGTACTAGTAGAGCAAGGCCTATCGGTAATAACAGAATTAACGTCCTACGAAGCAATTATATTGCTAAACATTTGGTCTATAGGTTTTATTATTATGGCTTAGAACACAACTGAAATTGTTAATTTAAGATGTTTATCATATGCGATAAATGCCATATATTGAAATATACTAAGTCAAAATAATATCCGCACATTGTCCCAACTCATCAAATAACGTTGTCATACACAACACTGAAAACTGATTCACAAACAGCCTGGTAACCTGGATTGAAATTAATAAGCTCATGACCTATACGAGGGAATGGCTGGTACTCGGCGTTCCTCTTCCTCCATACTTCAAAAGTTGCTTTTCTGTACCAATTAGTTGCTGCTTTCCTCGCGTTGTAATAATGTATTGGCAATTATCTGTTGATATTTTAATTCACGAACCCATTCAACCCTGTCTATTTATTGGTTGCTACTATCTTGTACACTTATAGCATACTTACTTTATGTAAGATTGAACATACAGTTCTGCTAACTATTTAGTTCCCTATTTTGCATATGTGTATGCACAATAAAATTTATTTTATATAAATATGACTAAAACTGTACTAAATAATACGTTTGTCTGGTACAAAGAAGTCTTTTAATATTATTATTAATAATATTTAAAAATAAAGGTAATGTAGACTAGGTTTGTCAGTAATACAGCTGTATAAGTTGCTTGAGTATATTTTTCTTTTTTATGTTTCTTGAAGTATTTCACGTGATATTTTAATGGTTATGTAAGAATGTTTTGTTTGTTTATCCCATAACTTAAATATAGCTTAAATATAATAGATAACTTAAAGCCGTTTGCTGTGGTCCACTTCAGTGAAAGATTGAGGGCAGTCTGTAGCTACCGCTCAATATACCTCATGTTCGACGACTGACATGAGATGTGGAAGTTATCGACACAGAGCCCGTGTGCAACATTGAAAGGGAGTTGTTCAGTGATGTTTTAATTTTTATACTGAAAAGTGTGACTCCTAAAACACAGCCCTGAGTGAATCTAAGATCTGTAGGAAAGATCGGGAAAGTGTCGAACCCATACCCATGTTTCGCTTTTTTTATTGCTTGTATAGAGTTTATTTATTTTAACAGGATAGAACAACGCAATGATGGGTAAATAAACAAAGAAACATGTGTTAATTTTAGGGTAGTTAGTATTGATTAAAATTACTGGCTCCAAGCTGTTGGATTATGATATAACAATGGTTTTTCTAACCGTAAATCTTTATGAAAACAGCAAACTTTCTCAATATGAAAGTTTTATTTGCAGCTGTTGTTCTTCTCGTAAACCTCACGTTGACGAAAGGCTTGGTCTGGTTTATGTTGCATTTCGCACAAAGCTACTCGAGGGCTATCTGTGCTAGCCGTCCCTAATTTAGCAGTGTAAGACTAGAGGGAAGGCAGCTAGTCATCACCACCCACCATTAAATCTTCGGCTACTCTACCAACGAATATTGGGAAGGCCCTGTAGTCTTGCACTGCTAAATTAGGGGCGGCTAGCACAGATAGCCCTCGAGTAGCTTTGTGCGAAATTCCAAAACAAACAAACAATTAATACTCTTTCATTGCACTGAGGGTGCTTCACTCACAGTCAAAGGGTGACGAGTTCGAATCCCCGTTCATATTCATCCTTTCAGCTGTAGAGGTGTTATAACGTGACAATGAATTTCACTATTCGTTGGTGAAATAGTAGGTCAAGAGTTGGACGACTATGTTGATGAACAGCTGACTTCCAACTGGTCTTTCTAATTTTAAATTAGGGACGGCGAGCCGAGATAACTTTTGTTTAGCTTTACATGAAATTAAAAAACAAACAAACAAACGTTACACCACGAATTTCATATCACATTTTATATCATATATTTCAATCACATTTTAGCACAGTTCTCGCAAATTTCTTAGTCTTTCAATCCATCAGGACAGACAATTCTGTTTGTTTTTCCAAGTGGTTCCAAAATGAAACTGTTATTACCATCATCAACATAACATTAGCCATAAGAAAAGCATCGGCTTTTGAGGTTGAAAATAAAACCAATTAGCCAGAGGAAATAAAATCCTCTGACTAGTAAACCTGGAACGAGACAAATAAAGAGAATTAGAATATCCTCAAACATTTACGCTCATTAACGAATATAAAAAAAAATGCTTGAAACTTCCAAATAACGATGCCAGGTAAGACATTAAGTTCAGAGTGTTTTCCAACTAAATTTTCTCATGGAATCCACATCATCACCCACAGATAAAGTTCAAAATTAATTCTCCATAAAATACCGATGGACTTCATTTTACATTTCTAATGACTGAAAACAGTTCACAATTTAAACATGTTTATTGTGTTTTAAGAGAGGTGTATTGTTTCATAAGGCTTCAGTTAAGATCTCAAGTGGGTTAGCTTTGAGTCTGAAGGCTTATAACGCAAAAATGCAGGTTCTGATAATTGTTTTGTTTGTGAATTTTGCGCAAAGCTACTCGAGGTCAATCTGCGCTAGCCATCCCTACATTAGCAGTATAAGACTAAAAGGATGGTAGTTAGTCATCACCACCTACTGCCAGTTCTTGAGTTACTTTTTTACCAACGAATAGTGGGATTGACCGTCACATTAAAACGCCCTCACGGCTGAAATAGCGAGCATGTCTGGTGCGACCGGGTTTCAAACACACGACCCTCATAATAAGAGTCGAACGCCTTAACCACCTGTCCATGCCGGGCCTGGTTATGAAAATCGTGGTAGGTAGATCACATATATCCCATTTTCTAGTCTCGTGCTCAACTTCAAAGAAGCAAAAACATTTTAGTGTATGCAAAATTTGTAAATCGATTAGCGTATACGACATAACAAAGAATTTCAGTTTACAAATTCTGCTCAAAAAATGAAAGACCTTCCGTGATGACGAAAAACCACTTGAAATAAAATTTCTTTTCAAGACGGCTTAGTATGGGTTTTAGCACATTAATTAAAATAACGTACACAACAACGTTTCGACCGTCTTAGTTCATCTTCAGATTAACTGAGAGAGTCTGCAACTCACATGTTGCCGAGCACGTCTTTAGAACGAAGTGTAAAGGGGTACGGGTTGTAGAGGGCGTGTTTCAGTTAGAAATTAGGTTATTAATTAGCACAGGTATGAAGGTGTTCCTTTATGTGATTTCATTTTGTTTTAGTTGTTGTATAAGTAGGGCTCCTTGATTTTGGTTTAAAGAAGTTCACATTTCTTCCTGTTTTTTGTAATGAAAACAATTTTATTAATAACATGTCTGTAGTTAGTTAATTTCGTCTCAAGAAGTCGATGTTTAAACCGATATCATCAATATTTATTTTCACGGTCTTTGTTACTCTGTTGAAACAATGTGCATATACTAATATATATTATAATATATTTGTTATTAAACACGAAGCAACACAATAAGCTATCTGTGCTCTATCCACTATGAGGTATTAAAACCTCATTTTGCCAGTGTGATTCCGCAGATATAACCAATGTACCACTAGGGATAATATACCTGAGAAAAAAGGGCTAATGTTGTATAGCAAATACGTAGACTATTCATGTTTGTACAGGTGTGAATTTTAATATTCGTGTTAAAGGTATTGTGAAATGATAATGATTACTTTCATAATATTCTGATAACATATATACATATTTTTTCTTTTACATACAGTAAAATTTATAAGGAAATAATTAGTTGCTGCATCTCTTTGTTGATAGTGAAATATCATAGAAACACATTATTAATAATATTGTACGAAACCGATTGTTGCAAGATTGGTTGATAATTTGTTATTTATCCGTGATGACGAGATAACCCACTTGTAGAGACAATATATATGTAAAAACACCTGGTAAAGGTTGAGAAAACTTTTATGTCGAGGAAAAACAACGTTTCCACCTTATTCAGTCATCGTCAGGTTCACAAAGAAAGAAAGAAAGAGGTAACTGACCACATGTTTGAAGGGGGTTGTGTAATTGAGTGTAGGAATGTAGAGGGCGTACTTAGATGTTTGATTATATTTATTATTATAGATATAAAGGTGTTCCTTTGTATTGATTTATTTTGGGCTTGACTTGTTGTATAAGTAAGGCTTCTTCAATTTTATGTTTATTTATGTCTGTTTCTTTATTTAATATTTGGGTGTTTTTTTTTATGGTTATGTTATGTTTATTTGATTTGCAGTGTTCGAAAACGTGTGAAGGTGACTTTTTGTGTTCTTTGAATCCGGTTTCCATTTTTCTTCTTGTTTCTCCAATACAGAAGTCGTGGCAGTTATCACATTGTATTTTATAAATAATGTTGGTGTGTTGTTTGTCAGTGTAGTTTTTACATAGTATTGACCTTAGTTTTGTGCCTGGTTTTTGAATAAATTTAGTATTAACTGGAATGTCATATCTTGTTACTACTTTTTGCCAAATGCTGGTTATATTTCTGCTGGTGTCGGAAACATATGGTATGCAGCAGTATATGGTTTCGTGACAATGTAATTCATAGGATATATTTACTTTTGTTGGTTGATTTTACTTTTTGTATAGGTGTGTGCGTATAATGTTTTCTTCAGTTTCTGAAGAAAACTCATTGATGTTGATGAAGTATTGTTTTATTTCGTCTAATTCTTCGTTAATTTTATTTGATGATCAAAGTTTTATGACTGTGTTTATTTGGCTTCTTAGTATGTTGAGTTTTTGTTTTGTTTCATGTGCTGAGTCCCAAGGAATGTATAGTCCAGTATGGGTGATTTTTCGGTGGATTTCTGTTTTGAATTGTGTGTCGGTTCTTGTAATTTTGAGGTTAAGAAATGATATTTGATTGCTTTCTTCCTGTTCACATGTGAAGTTAATGTTGGGATGTATAGAGTTAATGTGATTGAAAAAATTAAGTATGTGTTCTGTAGATCTGAATCCCGCAACCGTGTCATCTACATATCTATACCAGTATAGTAATGGATGTAATGCTGTATTAATTGCTTTTGTTTTAGCTTGTGTCATAAACATATTGGCTAGAACTGGTGATACTTGGTTGCTCATGCTTAGGCATTTTGTTTGTATATAGTTGTGGTTGTTGAATATTAAGTGTGTTTTCATCGTGGTGAATTCTATGAAGGTTGCTGAAAATGTCTCTTGATGGGTTAGGGCCTCGAATAAATAGTTTTGAGGGTATCTTGCAGGTTTCAACGGTTGAAACTTCTGTAAAAACGGATATAAGATCGAAACTGGTTATTAAGGCTTTATGATTATATTGATTAAGAATAAACTTGAAATAAAAAGAGTCTTTGATGAATGAGCTGGCTGGTGTTACATATTTAGAGAATGCCGAAGTTATGTATTTACCAAGATTGTATTTAAACGATTCGTATGTGGACATTATTGGTCGTAATGGACAATCTGGTTAATGAGGTTTACGAATGCCGTATATTTGTGGTGTGTGATAGCCGATCTTGCATAGGTAGGATTAAAGTGTTTTTGAAATTGTGTTGGCTTTTTCATTTTTAGTAGTATTTTGTTCAGTTGCGTTTCGTGTGTTGTTCGATGTATTGCTTCAAATTTGTTTGTGTCTGATAGGATGCTCTTTATTGTTTGGGTGTATTCATTTGTGTTAATTATGACTATAGCGTTTCCTTTATTTGCTTTTAGAATTTTTATGTTTTGTCTTGTTTTTTGTTTTTAATGGAATTAATGTCTCTTTTTGTAAGATTGTTTTTTAGTTTTCTGTTTTGTGAAATTATGTTGATAGTGTTGTGAGAAAATTATTTGAAAAATCATTGAAGATTTTGTTTTTGTGTGTTTCTAAAAATATAATTTTTTAAATTTTTCTGGAAACTTTGGCTGTTGGATGTCATTAAAATTATCGAAGTTGTCTTCTTTCTGTTGGTTTTTTTCGGTTGTTTTCTTGTTTTTGTTTCCTGTTGAAAGTACTTCCAAAAACAGCAGCTTATTTAATATAATATTTAAAGTTATGTTTATTCGTAATTATTTTAACTACAAATTACGACTAATTTAATATCGCAAGAACTCAAGTTTCATTACCTTGTGGTAAACAATGGCAGATTTAATTTTGTTCAAGTCCAGGGGCTAATAACTTTTATGAGTCCTACATCCTATGTGAATTTATAGAGAATAAAACTGTCAAGGAGCCCACATTAACACCATGGGCAACAAGGCTGAGCACCCAAGCACCTACCTACATAAGCCACGAGTGATCAGAACGCAAATAGCACATTGTTTAGAAGTTTATTTAACAACAATCAAACAAAGTTAATCAATAACACTTGGCTCGATCGTGTGTTAATTACAAAAACATGATTTCCAGAAGTATTTTCTTTCCTCATTGAAATATTCTCTGTAAAACGTATTTAGGAAACAATTTTATTTTATTGAAAACAGAAAGATCGGATTTTCTTTCTCTAAACAACACACCAAACAAACAATATGTATTTAATTAAAAAACACAAACTGAACAATTGTATTGCTTTAAAGGAGTTTTATTTTCGAGATAAAAGGTATTTAAGAGTTAAACACAACAGAACACGAAGGAAACCACAACAGATTCAGATTATTATATTATAGGTAATATATATAGATGCTGGTCCTCATCAGCTGTTAAGTGATCCGTTGAAGCTGTAAGTATAAATAACATTGAAATACATAAATGTTGTTGTCAGTTCACTTACAACAGATCCACCAACATTTCATTAAATATATTAGTCAAATTATTTAATACCAATTGTGGTATAAACCAACAACATACAGTCAGTGTTCTGTAATGGTTACCCAATGAGTTATCTATGCTCTGTCCCTCACAAATATCAAACCTCGGTTTCAAGCTGTGTGAGTCCCTCGACATACCAACGTGTCACTGTGTGGATTAGAGCGTTTTATAGATATATAGTGACAAATATGGATTTCTATTAAATGTGTTTTGACATCATTTTAGAAAAATAACGTATTAAAAGAAAAAGGTAGAGTATCACATTAAAATTAGCCACACATTTGGAAAATATGTGAATTAATAAGTGCAAGTCCATTTTGCCAAAAAATAAAATAAATGTCCGAAAAAAATTAAATATACTAACTAATAATACCATTTACAGTACATTTTAGTTGTCATGGTATTGCTTATACAAAGTGAAATTTGTAATAAATAGTACTATAACGACACTACATCATACATCTTGTCTTACATAGCTAAATTAGAGACGGCTTGCGCAAATAGTCTTCGAGTAGCTTTTCACCAAATTCAAAACAAACCAAACCAAGCCTTTCGTCAACGTGTGGGTTACGAGAACAACAACAGTTGTAAATAAAACTTTCATGTAGAGAAAGTTTTCTGTTTTATAAAGATTTCCGGTTAGAAAATCCATTGTTCTATCATAATCCAACAGTCTGGAGCGAGTATTTTTAACTACCCTAAAATTAACACATGTTTCCTTGTATATTTACCAATCATTGCGTTGTTCTATCCAGTTTAAGAAATTGCGTTTGGGAAAACACATACCAGAGATATATTTAAACACAAAAGACTTTCCTTCACATAATAAAGTCATTGATTCATATTTGTTACTGTACAATTTCATTCCTTTTTTATTGTATGTTATACATATTTTCGATTTGAAGCGTTGTTTAATTGTCTGTTTGTTTGGCGATTTGTGGTACAAAGCGGCTAGGCTATCTATGCTAAACATCGATTAAAGATAAAAAAAATATTATGCTCTATAAAGCAAGAAAAAAGCAAAACATAGCGCAAAAACAGAATCAAAAGGTTTATGATCCCAAGGATGCTAAAAATACGATCAATATAGACATTATCACCATCGTCAATGACATAAGCCTGTATAATACAGTCAGCTACTGCTGCTACACAATGGTCTATTGATGGCTTACAGACGAGGGCAGAATCAAGTGCTGCGAGAGCAGTGAAAGACGGCCAGTTTGCCTGATCCAGCTTCCACCGGGGCACGAGGGTCGGGTGGCCACTGTTAGTTTCTCTCAAAATTATAGGAAAATTATCACTGCCTCGTGGTATATTGTCAACCCTCAAAATGGGAGAATAATGAAGGTGAGCAAAGGGAGAGATCAATAGCAGTAAAGGACTGACTAGGTGCATGAAAATAAGTAGAAGAACCGGTATTCGAAAGAGAAAGGTTGTGATCAGAGAACATATGCTCTACATAGCGACCACTCCTATCAATATCAGCACTTCCTCAGAGAGGATGATGTCAATTAAAGTACCCCATGATTAAAAAGAAAGACGGCAACTGTTCAATCAGAGCATGAAGTTCTGATTGATCATATGTCTCTCTAGGCGACAGGTAGAGAGAACAAACAACGATGGAATGACCCAAGGAAACAGCAATATCTCCTCGTGATGAATTCAAGAGAAGTTCACTGCGTTGAGATGTGGATGTTTCCACCAACACGTCATCAGATCAAAGCTTCTTTACTGACTTTGGAGAGCCAGCAAGTCCCTTCAGTTCCTTTTAAATAAAAAATGGGGACATTTTCCCTAAAGGTTTGTCTGAAAGAGAGTGTAGGATAAGAAAATGAGGTACAACAGATGGTAGAGATGTTGAAGATTTCTCCTCAGAAACACAAAGACGAGGTTGTTTACCTATGGACTGTTTTTTTTTTATTTAAATTTGTATTTGGAGGATCCATAATAGAAAAAGGAAATATCGGTTCCCACTGGCCCCTTCTTCCATGGAGCCCTATGAGGTGATGGACTACAATATCAAACAAGGAAACAACATGAACGACAGGATTTCGTGAGCACTATACCCAAACACCAGCATCAGATACAATAGCCACAATATATGTTGAAAACTTCCAACACTGGTACTTAGTTAACCCTAACTCAAGTGGACCAGTTGATTGAATCAAGGGGAGGCCACCCCAAGGCCACCCATCTACAGGAATTCAAGGTCAAAGTGGTTCGACCCCTAAACCACCAGTATCCTCTCCTTACCTTCACGGGTCACAACACATGGCAAACACGTGGGTGGATGTTGAAATCACAGAACCTTCCCTGGAAAGTCTCCTCACCATGTAGAGGAATACACACCGAGGGATTTTGTTTGTGAATGAGGCTTCCAGCATGTTATACGTCGTATTAGGAACATAGTCTTTACTAGTTTAGATATAGTTACCTGTTTCTTTCATTGCGAACCTGACGATGGCCGAAGAAGGTCGAAACGATTTTCGCTCCTCTGCATAAAAATTTTCTCAACGCTCACTAGCCGTTTTCACATATATATTTTTATTTATTGTAATGACGCTGTTAATATGATTCATACCCATAAAAACTGAAAGGTCATTTTCTAGAATGATTTAAGCTTATCTTGAACTTCTTTTATATTTTACGCGTGTATTTCCGAGAACAGCAGCTTATTTAATATAATATTTAAAGTAATGTTTATTTGTAATCATTTTAACTACAATTTTGTTTTTTGAATTTCGCACAAAGCTACTCCAGAGCTATCTGTGCTAGCCGTCCGTAATTTAGTAATGTAAGACTAGAGGCAGCTTGTCATCACCACCCACTGCCAACTCTTGGACTACTATTTTTACCAACGAATAGTGGGATCGACCGTAACTTTATAACGCCCACACGGCTGAGAGGATGAGAATGTTTAGGACGCCGGGGATGTGAACCCACGACCCTCCAATTACGAGTCGCACGCCTTAACACGCTTGGCCATGCCGGACCTTCTACAAGTTTGGGCAGATTTAATATCGCAAGAACTCTAGTTTCATTACTTTGTGGTCAACAATGACAGATTTAATTTTGTTTAAAACGAGGAGCTAATAACTATTATGGGTTCTACATCCTATGTGATTTTATAGAGAATAAAACTGTCAAGGAGTCCTCATTAAGATCATGGGCACCGGGGCTGAGCACCCAAGCACCTACCTAAATACGCTATTAGTGGTCAGGTCGCAGATAGCTCATTGTTTGAAAGTTTACTTTTCAACAAACAAACAATATAATTTATAACATTTGGCTCAATTATGTGTTAAGAAATTTTAGAAATACATTAATAAAAAAGTTCTAAGAACGAATTACAAAAAACATAATTTACAGAAGCATTTTCTTTCCTCATTGAAATATTCTGTGTAACACATATTTGGGAAACATTTTTATTCTATTGAAAAAAGAAAGATCGGATTTTCTTTCTCTAAACAACACACCAAACAAACAATATATATTTAATTAAAAAAAACAAACTGAACAATTGTATTGCTTTAAAGGAGTTTTATTTTCGAGATAAAAGGTATTTAAGAGTTAAACACAACCGAACACGAAGGAAACCACAACAGATTCAGATTATTATATTATAGGTAATATATATAGATGCTGGTCCTCATCAGCTGTTAAGTGATCCGTTGAAGCTGTAAGTATAAATAACATTGAAATACATAAATGTTGTTGTCAGTTCACTTACAACAGATCCACCAACATTTCATTAAATATATTAGTCAAATTATTTAATACCAATTGTGGTATAAACCAAAAACATACAGTCAGTGTTCTGTAATGGTTACCCAATGAGTTATCTATGCTCTGTCCCTCACAAATATCAAACCTCGGTTTCAAGCTGTGTGAGTCCCTCGACATACCAACGTGTCACTGTGTGGATTAGAGCGTTTTATAGATATATAGTGACAAATATGGATTTCTATTAAATGTGTTTTGACATTATTTTAGAAAAATAACGCATTAAAAGAAAAAGATAGAGTATCACATTAAAATTAGCCACACATTTGGAAAATATGTGAATAATTTAGTGCCAGTCCAATGTGCCAATAAATAAAATAAATGTCAGAATAAAATTAAATATACTAACTAATAATACTTTTTACAGTACATTTTAGTTGTCGTGGAATTCCTTATACAAAGTGAAATTTGTGATAAATAGTCACTTTAAAGACTGTATAACTGTTGTAACACAGTTATGTTATATGGAACTAGAAGTATCTCTTACGACATTGTAAAGAACAAGTTTACACTCTCTAGCACATATAATGTTCAAATTTCAAGATATTCATTTCATTTATTGCTGATGTATTGATATATTTGATTTTCTCACCTAAAATCCTCAGAAACAGTTCTTAACAGAATCAGACATTACATCGTCCAGACCCGCTCCAGCTTTTAAAATTTCATTCTCGATACATTCTATTACTTCCTGCATGAAGAGGTAAATACAATAAATGTTATAGGAGATGATATAAAATTAAAAGTTTGAAGAAAACACAGAAATAATACAAAATAATAGAGATCCCATAACCTGAGAAGTTTACCTTTCTTCTTCATGGGTGAGCTGGAAATGGTTATTCCATTTATTCATTCCGTTGGTTATTACTAACAAATTATAACAAACATTGTAGCAAAATAATATAAGAATGCAGAAGGAATCGTGGGACACATCTCCAGAAATATATTACTTTTTACATCAATTTTGCCAAATTCAGTCCTACATTGTGTCCACTTTCTTCTCTTTCATGATATAATTAACCGTATTCTGTTTTACCTTATTTTATAGGTAGAAGACAACACTATGACTGTTGCGTGGAGTGACGATATTTAAAGATTATTGTCATCCTTAATGGTCAGCTGTAGGAAGAAGAAGACTCGAAAGAGTCCAGAATTTTGCTTTTCTTGAATTTTCGCGCAAAGTTATATGAGGGCTATCTGCACTAGTCGTCCCTAATTTAGCAGTGTAAAAACAGAGCGAAGGCAGGTAGTCACCACAACTCACCGCCAATTCTTGGGCTATTATTTTACCAACGAATAGTGGAATTGGTCGTCACGTTATAACGCCCCAGGGCTGAAAGGACGAGCATGTTTGGTGTGATGGGAATTCAAACCCGTGACCCTCAGAGTCTTATCCACCTGGCCATGCCGGCCAATTTTGTTTGGTATCTCGTTGCTTTGTTTATTTTTTGTTATTGTTGCTTCTACTTGTATGTGAACAAGCACAGTTTTAATGTTTATTTCAAGTACAAATAATATTTAAACATTCAATTTTTAATATACAATCCTTATGCATTTTAGTTTTATGCAATTTATCTTAATTTCAACTACATCTCCAACAAAAGAGTTAGTTGGTAGCTTAACAATAAACTTGTGGTCGCTAAACTTTAGAGTTCGATTCCTCACAGATGACAGAAGCTTCATTCTGAACAATAAAACCCACTACTTTATCAGCCAGTCTTCTGCTTGTAAATGATTTAGAAATTGTTTGTTTTTATCTCTTCACACATAATTTCATCTGTAACAAATCACTGCAGTTGTTCTTCATATCAGGCCTTCAAACCACTATTGTGAATATCAGGCAACTGCCTTCTACCTTTATCTTTATAATATCATATTCCTCTATTGCTGCGTGTATTTAAGGAAAGATTGTAATAAGGGAATAGATTGTTTGTTGCTTGTTTATTTTTTGAATTTCGCACAAAGCTACTCGAGGGCTATCTGTGATAGCCGTCACTAATTTAGCATTGTAAGACTAGAGAGAAGGCAGCTAGTCATCACCACACACCGCCAACTCTTGGGCTACTCTTGTACCAACGAATAGTGGGATTGACCGTCACGTTATAATGCCCCCACGGCTGAAAGGGCGAGCATGTTTGGCGCGACGGGGATGCAAACCCGCGAGCCTCAGATTACGAGTCGCACGCCTTAACACGCTTGGGCATGCCAAGCGATTAAGATTTCTGAACTTAATAACTCTTCAGAAAATGGAATGTGAATGAGGTGTTTAAAGTTGTCATCTTGTTGATGCCTTATTTTTCTTCCAACTTTAATTATGGCAATTGTAAGATTAAGGGAACAAATATACATTTTCTCACGGTAGAAATAACCTACAACTTAGTCACCTTTGATTTCTTTACAGCTTGGTTGCCCTTGGAACTGTTTGCCTTCAGGTTTCGTAGATGCAAATAATTTAAAGCTAAACATAAATATTTACCGATAAATGGTGATTTTGAAATGTTAGATTGTAAGGTAATTTAGTAGCTTGCATAGCCCAGATGGACAAGAATATTTCTTACTGTCATGTAAGAATGGATTGAATACTAAAAAATTCCTTGGTACTGCAATAAAAATAATTTAACATTTAAAGACATACGATGGGTGAATATTACTTTACCTGGATGCAAAACATGTAATTTCTAGAAGGTCTGGGGTCATATATCCGCCCCCAAGAAAGGTTTTGAAGATTTAAATCTGTGAGATTAAATCTTGAGTCACTGAATTAAGAGAAGTGAGTTTTAATACATAAGTTGTAGCTATACATTACATGAAAAAGTGGACAGGCCATTGCGTGGGTGGAGCAATCGCTTCCTATGGCTCTAATATTATGTTAATAGTTGACTTATAATACCATAGATTTATACATCTGCATCTATTCTTAGGCAAATCAAAATTTATATGGTAATATAGTAGTTATGTATTACATTTTAATGTAATATCTTGTCTTGAAACAGACAGGCCATTGCGTGGGTGGAGCAATCGCTTCCTATGGCTCTAATATTATGTTAATAGTTGACTTATAATACCATAGATTTATACATCTGCATCTATTCTTAGGCAAATCAAAATTTATATGGTAATATTATAGTTATGTATTACATTTTAAGATGCTGTGTATATAAATTTTTAATCAAGTACTTCTAGTAGTTACGTTGTATTAACATAGTTCTGTATTGTTGTGCAAATTTGAAATTTGATTAATACTTACCTTATAGTACCACATTGTTGCATCTATCCTTCTACACATAAATAGTTAAATATAGTTAGATAAATAACTGGGTTTGAAATTAATCTTTAAAGATGCATTCAGAGCAGTGTCCTCATAAAACCTAAAAAACAGAAGCAACTGTCAAAATTAATTATCTAGAATGTAAGTAGTAGCCTTTAAAATATACTACAAAGATTCTTTTAAACATTTAAATTTTAAAATAACAATTACTTGATACCATCCTAGTATAAGTTAAAATTGATCTAAACCGAATAGAGTATAATTAATGATAATAAATAGTAAATTGAAACTTCTAGATGAAAACATTTTTCAGCTCATTTTGTGTGAAGTTTCGAGCAGACGCACTTCATCAGGCACTAATGATTTTTAATGACTGAAAATATTTTCATTTAGACGTATCGAATTATTCTTTACTTAATTTATCCAAGTTTTTCGTCTCATGTTTTGCGGAATAATATTCATAAATAAGCCTGTCCAGTTAGTTTTTAAAACAAAATAGCTTGAAACAGACTAAATATGAGCCCTAACCCGTGATTGAAGATACACCTACTTACGCTGTATCCAACATATCGAGTGGCGTCAGTCTCAAATTCTATTCAAAACATTTGGGATTACAAAAGGAAACATTTCGAGCGATAGTTAATTATACAACAAAACTAAATAAGATAATTTAGAGACTAGTGATATAAACGTAGACAGAACATAAAATGATATATTAGATAAAAATCACCTTCTCATCCGCTTCTCTTTCTGCTTTGCACATTTCTCTCACGTACTCTTCAAAATTACCATAAGGAAATTTTGAATATTCACAATTTTTAGCTGCATCTGGAAGCTTGAGACAAAAAATACTTTCTGGTCATTCAACTTTAATATTACATTCTACAACTTTGTTTTCATGAAAGTTAATTGTTTAACCATATCCATATGGCAGGAATCATATGATTCTTATGAACTCTATTACAACCACCTTGAAATATATTTATTTTCTCTTTATTAATAACGAAGTGGATATATTTATTTATACATAAACAACCACTTAAGAATTGAAATAAAACAATATTTCGAAGAAAAGACAGAGGATGGAAAACAAAACTAAAAGAAACAAAACCACATTGTTTTAGATCTGTAAACTGTATCTAAATATAACAACACATTTATAGTGTAATCATTTACACAATAAAACGTTAAAGCAAGTAGAATGAAAATTACATGCGTCAAACAAACTTTATATCATAACCACAAATATTTTAAAAATTAATCGCGTTGTCTTCGTTTTAACCTCTCAACAACGAGTTAATAAAATAAATAAAAAAGTCAGCAATTAAATAGTTTAAAGCAAACAGGATCACAGCAGACACGTAAAACAGCCCACAGTGATATAACGATACGTCTGCTCACCTACAACGCTAGAAACCGATTTTCGATACTCATTTTGGTAGGAGAACAAATAACCCATTGTATATCTTTGTGTTCAACTACGAACAAATACCTATAGAATATCAGAAATAATCCGTAAGGTTTAACATAAGCACGTGCACCAGATGAAGGCCATACAAACTTGAAGTGAGAGAATAAGTTATATGCTTTATTATTATTTTTTTAATTTCGCGCAAGGCTACTCGAGGGATATCTGCGCTAGCCATCCCTAATTTAGGAGTGTAACATTAGAGGAAAGGCAGCTAGTATTCACCACCCGCCGCCAAATCTTGAGCTACTCTTTCACCAACCAATAGTGGGATTCACATTACATGATAACGCCCCTACGGCAGAAAAGGCGAGCATGTTTGGTGCGACGAGGATGCGAACCCGCGACCCTAAAACTACGAGTCGCACGCATTAACCCACCTGGCCATGCCGGGCCTTGCTATATTGTAGTAATTATTTCTGTACAACGCATGTTATTAATGTGGATTCACGTGCAGGCAATATGGGAAATGATTACATAAGTTTAAGTAAGGGACGCTGCAGACATCACTATAAAGGTGCTGTACCAACAACCAGGAGAATTTTACTACAAAAACATACTACTTACATACATACAACTTCTATTTTACAGCACGCCTCGTATGAACTGCTGTTTAATCGATGTTTAACACTTAATAATCTTTGATGGGACAAATAGTGTTAACATTTTTAAATTTCGCTGATTGCGTTTTCAAGATGTGTAAAACATCGAGACCTTCCGAAATGATTTTCTATAAATCTACAACACTGAGTATTGTAATTCCGTAAACTTATCGCTAACGCACGAGACCTTGGTTCATAGAATTATCTTTTAGAATTTTAACTGAAGACCAAAATATGTTAAGACAGAAGATTTATGTCAGCAACACGTTATTTTCAAAATGTTTTGGTTTGTTTGTTTATTTAGAATTAAGCACAAAGCTACACAATGGCTTATCTGTGATCAGCCCACCACGGGTATCGAAACACGGTTTTTACCGGTGTGAGTTCGCAGACATGCCGCTCTGTTAATGGACGGCGTTTCCAAAATGACACTGAGTTAACGATATATGATTAATTATAACAGAAACACCTACCCATTCTGCTAGTTGTTTATAACGTTCCCCAATGCACACTCTCAGATGATTCACTTTTGCAGAATCGTCTTTAATACCTACATAAAATAAAAACATGTCTGATAAATTTAGTGGGGTAGATTTTAATTTTACGAACCAGTGTTAGTAAAACTACTTTATTAAACGTAAGTTTTCTGATTCGCTTATTTACGATACATAATACTAGATATATTACAACAGATTCTTTGAAGTATCGATGTGAGTTGGTGAGATGAATCATCACATAAACTAATAGAAACACCCGCAGGTACAACTGCTATTTCCTTCGAAAACTTAACATTCAATAACGTTTATCAGCTATGAGAAATATGATTTTATTTAAATTTAATTTTAAAATGAGCTATAATTACTGTATTACATCACAGAGTAAATTTTGTTGAGGCATTTCTTTACAAGCGCAGTTATCAATAAAAGTATTTTCTTTTCTGTTCCAAAATTCGTACTGAAGAAAAACAAATAATGTTTAGTTTTTCTTTAAAAGGTTTTATATTTGAAACATACTCCTTTCTGTGTTTTTTATTACTTAAGTTTGAAACTTACCAATTTTTAAAAGTTATATCTGAATCTTTCCAGTTTTTGTTTCTAATTTTTACTGGTTTAATTAGAAACATAATTTTATGCAAATCTCAGTTGTTTTTTTTTATTGCTGAGTTATAAAAATACAAGTTAGTACTCATCAAATTAGCTCTAAAAGTGGATGTTCAACCTAGGTAGAAGGTATCTGTTGAAATTTTTAAAACCGATACTCAACTCTTCAGATTGATAGAAAATTGCAACGGTCCAAATGCGACAATTTCAGATTTTTCTTAACTTTAATTAAATAGCAGTGCATATGACAAAACTTTGCTCTGATAATATTTCGATATAGTTTTCAGATTCTTTGTGTTTCTCCTGATCTAATGAAGATATTAATTGAAAACATTTACTTCCATAGAATAATTATTTAACATTTTATACATTAATAAACTATGAACATGAACTTACTGCACATCAATTTCCACATCATGTCTACAGAGTTGCCGTTCGTCACCGTCAGGCTTACGACCACAACAAGAGCTGTAAACAGCACTTTCATGTTGAATGTTGAGAACTTTCTTCTTTTGATGAATATTTCAAGTTGAGAAACCCACTTTTATATAATTCTTCCAATAGCTTTGAGCCAATAATTTCAACTATATTGTTATTAACCCTAAAATTATCTCAACTTTGTTGGTATATTTACCTATCATTGCGTAGCTCTTTCCGATTGGAGAAATTGGATTGGGATTTAACGAATAACGATGTGACTGAATCAAAGAGAGGCGTTTCCTCCCAACAATAAGATCACATGACTCAAACCTATTTGCTACAATTTTATTCCTTGTGGAAGCTTCACTCTGTTATATTACGTTATACGTATTACAGGCTAGAATACAGGCAATGGTGTAGTGTTGTGAAAATGCGTTCCCATTCATATATATATTTCTTTATCATAGGTAGAATGTTGTTCCCTGATTATTTCGAGCAAACCAACCTTTAGAAACCACTGACTTCATGAAGTTTTGGTTACCCTTAGAACAACAATAAATAATCATAAACTCTTTCATCCAAGTAATCAAAATATAATGACAGGAAAGATTGAAAATATAATGTGTGCTTCTGTTTATTATGATTACCAAACAACTCATGGTCAGAGTTATAGTTTTTAATTTTCTCAATTGTTTCAGAGCTGATTTGGAAACTTGAAGAAACAAATTGAACGTTATTGTTCAGATTTTTCAGTTCGGACAATGAAATTTTAAAGTAAATCTCCCGGCTTTATCTACTTCTAAGTTTTTCACCATGTTTTCTATGTTTATTTTCCACTCAGAGGCTGAACTAGAAACATACTGAAAAAAAGCATTAAATTTCCATTACTGAAGAGCAAATAAACTCATGATGTTTAATTCCCGTCTTTAGGTGGGGCAGGGTTTATCAGCTTATTTGTAGCATAATGATTGCAGTGGACATTGTTTAAAGTGCTAGGTAAAAGTGAAAGAAAATGTTTACGACATGGCTCTGTAAAGAGCCTGATCCAGTACAAAAATCTTGTTTGGTATTTGATTGTCAGTTATCCTTCAGTGTTAGTCGGCATTTAGTGATAATAGGTGTTTAGGAACATCCCATTTCTTATTTTACCAAACTTAACTGGAAACTAATAAATGTTAAATTTCTAGTAATACAAATATGGCCCGTTTGGTTCGGCAACTATTATACATCGTATGTCCTCCTACAAATGGTTCCTGTCCACTGACAATGATGGACGTATGCACAGATTTACGTATTTGTTAAAGACCGAAGACCATCAATGCTGCATGGCAAATGTATGTACCCTTCTGAGTGCCCCTTTGATTTCAACCTCAAGGTTTTGTAAGGTATTATTTCTTCTGGGCATATGAGATACAAAAAGAGTGTTTGTGATGAAAAAAGTTTCTTATAATGTGGCACAGGTATATTAAAATGGACAACACCTATATTGTGGGATATCTCTCGACTTATTTTATCTGCTTTACTGATCTAGTTGCATTTATTTTTAACATTTTTCTTTGATTCCATAGTTTAAAATATTGAGAATTTTTAGAACTGTCAGTTCAAGTAAGAGATTTATTTAAGCAACTGACATCAGAGCAGTTTACTGAATTGATAGTCACTGTACATAATGTATTCAAGAAAACTCCATTTATATTGGTCTTTTTATCACAAATGGCACCTTAACAGAAGACAACAGCTATGCTAAATTATGAAAATGCTGACAAAAACTTAAATTACATCTTTCTTTGCAGTTTATATTACCAAGAGTTTATAACTTTATGTCAACTACAATACCAGGGATCATCTTACTAATTAGGTTATAGACGTGTTGGATTTTGCACTAAAGTTGAAACTACTTAAGTAATATCTAAGCTTCTCTTTTAAACGTTAAAATCCTCGTTAAAAATAATAGAAGTTTTACGAAGACGATCAATAAAAACGCGTTAGGTGAAACCTCATTGAAATGTAACAGAACGTTGCGTAATATAATTTTGTACCTAATATATAATTGTATATTATGTATTAAATATATAATTTACATTTGTCATAGCGAAACGGGAACATATTACAATGACGATGTTAACCTAGTTCCAATAGCAAATCATTAGTCGGTCATAGATATCATTGCCGAATAATAATAGTAATAAAAATAGCGTGGTAGCAAAATTCGTGAGTTCCTGAAATACGTTTAGAAAATCTCGGTTCGTGGCTCAGACACCCGACTTGTAATCTTAGGGTTGCATTTTGCAATCCCCATCACACAAAACATACTCGCCCTTTCACCTGTGGGGACGTTATAACATATGGTCAATCCCAATAGTCGTTGGTAAGACAGTAGCCCAAGAGTTAGTGGCGGCTGATGATGATTAACTAGTTTTCTCTAGTCTTACACTTCTAAATTATGGACGGCTAGCACAGACAGCCCTTGTGTATTATAATTTATGGTCTCATCTAACAGCGTGTAGTTGCAATGGGCTATTTTCAAAACTAACGCAATATCCTAACTAATTAAATTTAATTACTTATCTGATAAAATTCTAATATCTATGACAGTATCATCATTTCTAATTAATGGGTCCAAAAACTTCGCCTATTCGTGATTATAAATGTGTTAATGCAGTTCTCTTCGTGAAATAGCAGTAAGTCTACTGTCTTACAATGCTAAAATCTGATGTTTGATTCCACGCAGTGATCACAGCAGATAGCTTACTGTGGCTTTGTTCTGACACGAAGAAAACATAAATTCGAGGAAGGTACAGAAATTACAAATAGTTTTAGTAATATTTGTGCCGTTGCGAAGGAATGAATTAGTTATTTGTTTCAACAATTCCTTTGAAAAAGGATTATACAAACCATCATCACCAATCCGTGACTAAGATTTCGTCACTCGACAACAATCACAAATATAAAGCATGAAACAATTATATTAATAACATAGCTACAATGAAACTGAAATATTTTCATGTAGTCATTTTGTCTTATCAAGAAATAGTTTTCCTGTAATTTGTGTTAAAATTAACAGACAGTTTCTTCAATTATTGCTTTCATAATGAGACCTGAGAAAAATACATCTGTAATTATTGCTTTACACATTAATTAAATCTGGGTCTTTGCTTTTTTTTGTGCCTTTTTATTCAGCAAAGTGACTCAAATATTATTTTGTGAAACTTCCTCATAATGTGACAAACCAACACTTATGAAGAATAAAACTACAGACATGAAAAGTAAACATAAATCATACAGAAGTAACAGGACATCCAGAGGTTCTCTGAAACAACTTACTGATCTGAGGTTAATATTGATGATACTAAGTGTAACAAGTGAAAGACTCATGAAAACACAAAATTCAGCCATTGCAGAGTACGCCACGACAACTGAACACAGAATAAACTGGTAAAACACTAGAATCATCGATACAGACAAATTCTGGAAGACAATAAAAATCAAAGAATCATTTTATATTTACACTATTAAACCTTCACTAAATAGAGATTCTGCAAAAGAGGTAAGTAACCTGTAGCTGTCATTGGTTGAATCTTCAGGAAGTCTCTCCTCCAATTATTTCTTATTAAAAGCAGTTTAAATTACATAAGTCGTTTTTTTAACAACAAGGAATAAAGCAATTACCAATTGAATTTGATGACAATCTAAAACGTATAAGGTCGTAAGATATACATTGATGTAAAAAACAAGAATACCATGAATAAATATAATAATATAATAAATGGTAAAAATAAAATACAACTTACGTACTTTTGCACACAAATGACAGTCACTTTTACAGGATTGTGATAAGGTCCATAGATGTCTCTTGCTCTTTAGACGAGTCCATGAAACCAAACACATTGATCTCCAAATAGTAATCTACTTGTAAGTCTTCAGGTAGAAACTGTACTAAGTAAGTATGCCTCAATTCTGTGGTAAATGTGTTCTCTTTATCAAACTGATGATGTCACCTCGAGATCGTTGTTCTCTTAAAGCATTAGTCTATTGGAACTAACACAGAGACATTATTTGGCCAAGTAACAAAAAAAAATGACATGTCAGTGTATCACAAAAACGTTTAATTCTTTTTACTTATAACTTTTCATTTTATATTTGTAATTCATATATATCTAAACAATATATACATATATCTGCTTTTGTTAAATGTAGAAAACATTTCTGTTAATATTTCTAAAATATGTATTGACATGAATAAAAAATATGTTTTAATATCAAAAATTGCTTGGAAACAGCCAATATTCTCTCCCAAGTCAAACATTTTTTGGAATTGTTTTGGATTAAACACAAAGCTATACAATGGCCTATCTGTGCTCTGCCCAATACAGGTACCAAAATCAGGATTTTAACAATGTGAGTCCGCAGACATACCACTCTGTCATTGGATGCCCACCTCTTGAGACAGAATGGGAAGAATTTCAAGCTGTCCCTGTGGTAAACAACAGTGTGCAATAATTTGTTTTTTACATTTTCTTGTTTCTGGGCAGAACGTGTTACATCCCAATTGATTATGCCTAAAGCAAACGGAAAATACCTATTTTTCTCTTCTAACTTTGCTTTTGTGATCTAAGAACATATAACGAAAACATAATTAGATACATATTTGGGAACTGATGAGGGAAAGTGATTTACATTACAGTCGCAAATTTCGAAAAACTACTCACTTCTAAACATTTTTGTTCATTTGGGGACAGAAGTGGGGACGGAAAACCAAGTTGAACCACACTAGACGTAAAGTATTCTTAAACAGTATTGTAGTTTGGAATTTGATACCAAATAAATGGGAGTGAGAAGTGCAGAAAGAAAAACAGTAATGAAAAGATGCTCATAGTGAAAACCAATCTCCTGAAAACACAAAAGAACGGGAAAAGTAAATGAAGAGTCCAGGACCCAAATTTTCAAAACATGAATCCCAAAGAAATAGATCAGAGCTAAGAAGATAAAAGCCTCATGGGTGAGTGTCTCATAATGAAAGGAAAGAAAAAAAAACATTAGGGATGTCTAATAGAAGATGAAGACAAACTTACAAGTTGAAACAGCTGAAGGATGTATAAAAAGATAAACTTTGGTTTTGTCTATAATTTAGTGAAACAAATAGTGTATAACTTAACCCACATGATATACGAACAGAGGTAATTATTTTAGTACTCTTAATTATACTTAGTTTGTGAAGCTTGATCGAGTTATCTCGTTGTGTTGCATATTTTACTATTATATGGTAGCCTACGTTACAAGTTGAGGATAACATGCACTAACAAAACTAATTGTTCATTGTATATATAATTATGCAGAAAGTAAAGGATCAGACTCGCATTAAAATGTGTAAAGCTCCATCTCTCATCTTTATTCACTTCATTTTGGAACCAGTTTTCTTATTTTTAGTTGACTTTCTAATATTCTTATTAATAACATAGTAAGAAGAAAAGTACTTCGAACTAGGTTCATAATGTATTATATAGCTAAACTGCTTTTCTGTTTGTTTTTAATGCAAATTTTAAGGAGACTTGTGCTTTATTGTTGTTTTGTACACTGCAAAGCTTTTCATAAAACGTTGTTTCCTTGTGTTAATGCACGTGTTCTGCCTCATTTTTTATGCTCCATCTGTTAACATTAAATCCGTCGGTAAACAAACACACATACGAGATGTAAACTTCTCTTGTTACAGACCCAGACATATCTGTTTTTTCTAGACATACCATACAGGTATACAATAACCCTGTAACGGATTGACCACATTTATTAAATCTACGCTTATTTGTGCATGATTTTCTTTTTCACGAGTAACGTATATTTTTAACTGTTTATTGTGCAAGTTCCACATCTCGAAATTTTCAGAGCGTTGTGTGCGTAAGAATCAACACTGTATTAGATATGTATGAAATACTAGTGATTAACAGTATCGTTGAGAGCTTTGTTGAAGATTAGTCGCGACACAGGAGAGAGAGCTGAAGGGCGTGAGGCTAGCCTGGAAAGACGTCGTTAGCTTAATCGAGGCGTAACAATATCAATTCAGAATTAATTTGCTCGGCGTGGACACAGGTAGTCGATAAAATATTTAGTTGTAGACTGGATATGAGACTCAGTGTTTTCGGTAAGTTTGTAAATCATTATTTCTGATAACTATTTGTGATAACGGTTTGTGATTTGTCATAATTATTAGTGTAACTGTTATTATAATTTGTATTGTTTGATCTTTGTAAATTGAAATATGTTTGCATTAAAAAAGAAAATTATTTTTGTCAAACTCGTTGGCAACTAACATAAATTTAATACATGTTAACATTTAATTAACTAGTATGCTCAAATTAAAATACTCATAAAATTTTTAGGTTGTGTTTTTTTTTGTAAATGAGTAGACAGTTATGAAGTTTTCATATCATTATCATATCTTTATAAGCCTACATTTAACAGTATCACTATTACTGCTATTCTAATTGTTGAACGAGTTCATTTTGAATAAAGAAAAAAGCTACAAAATGGGCTATCTCTGCCCTTTCGACCACGGTGTGAGTTTTCTAAGATGCCATTGTGCCACAAGAGGACGTTGAATGAAATGTTTTCCATATGCAGTAAACGCGATGCCTTGAAATATAAATAGGTTAGGTACACTGAACTCGTGAAATGGACGATATAATACACTACACTATAAACCAACGCATAAACAACCTACAGCGCTGGAATTAAATTTACAACACGTGTCTTATACGAGGGGCGGTTAGGTGCTCGGCATACGTCTTGCTCCTTTCTTAACAAGTAGTTTCTTTTCACAGATTCTATGATAATATATCCTATATGTTGTTACTTTTCTTGCGTTATATTACTTTATTTGCAATTATACTATGATATTTTAATTAATATACCCTTTTAAGCCATGTCCATTTACTCGTTGTAGTATCTTGTAACGTACATCACAGCTTACTTTTTATGAGATTGCACGTACAGTCCTATACTCACAACTGTTACATCTATTGCTCATGTACATACACAATTAAACTTATTCAGCATAAATATAACTAAACCTATCCCCGATAATAAGTTTTCTAGATTATTCTTAATAACATTTAAAGGGAGATATACCTAGGTCAAGTATATTGTCATTGCGTGTCTGTGTTTTTCTTATAGCAAAGTCACATCGCGCTATCTACTGAACCCAGCGAGAGGAATCGAACCCTTTGATTTTAGTGATGTAAATCCGTAGACATACCGCTGTACTAGTAGGGAACTGTTGTCGTTGCACTGAAGTACGCTTTTTCTCATATGTTTCCTGGCCTGGCATGGCCTACCGCGTTAAGGCGTGCGCTTCGTAATCTGAGGGTTGCGGGTTCGCGCCCGCGTCGCGCCAAACATGCTCGCCTTACCAGCCGTGGGGGCGTTATAATGTGACGGTCAATCCCACTTTTCGTTGGTAAAATAGTAGCCCAAGAGTTGGCGGTGGGTGGTGATGACTAGCTGCCTTCCCTCTAGTCTTACACTGCTAAATTAGGGATGGCTAACACAGATAGCTCTCGAGTAGCTTTGTGCGAAATTCCAAAACAAAAAAACATATGTTTCCTAAAGTATTGCTCTTACTATTTGAATAGTTTATAAGAATGCCGCGTTTGTTTATCCTGTATCTCTGTTAGCCTTTGTTAGTATATAATTTCCGGTATTTTGTTGTTTAAATATTTGTGTTTTTGCTACTTTTAGCTAGGCTGGGTTGGCATAAAAAAAAAAAAACAGTCATGAGGATTATTTTACGTTGAAGTGTAACTTAGAAGGAAAATATATCATTTATTATTTTCTAATTACACTGTTGGTGACATCGTGCACAAATAACAACTTTTATTCCCACGTTCTTCATAATAACCTGATCGATAATGCTTTACATTTTTTTCAACGTAGCCCGGTATGGCCAAGAGGTTAAGGCATTCGACTCGTAATCCGAGAGTATCGGATTCGAATCCCTATCACCCCAAACATGCTCGCCATTTCAGTCGTGGGGCGTTATAATGTGACGGTCAATCCCACTATTCGTTGGTAAAAGACTAACCAAAGAGTTGGCGGTGGGTGGTGATGACTAGCTGCCTTCCCTCTACTTTTACACTGCAAAATTAGGATCGCTAGCGCAAATAGCCCTCGTGTAGCTTTGCACAAAATGCAAAACAAAATTAAAATTCCTTCAACATTTTAATTTTTCTGGTACAAAATATTTGGGATTATTTCAAAATCCGGTTTATTTTCCGTACAAGACTATACAGATAATGTGTGGTGCACATTTGTACCTAGTGTAGAAGTATTTAATCCTCATTTAGCTTCAGGCAGCAAGTCTTTAATCAGTACTTAAATCCTAACATGTTTCGCGAGTAAGTGAACCATTTGTTTGCTAACAGAAACAATAGCTCACATGTATTTATGTAGTATTACTTATTGTGTTTGTTCTGTCAGATGTGGCACTCAAGTGGGCGTGTCGTTAATGTAGAGAAACGGTGCTGATTCAAATAACTGAAATTTTAACTAAATGATAAGAAGTCGCATAATGTCTGTTTTAACGCTTTCCTTTACCTACATCGTTTTGTGTTCTGAGCCCTTTACAGTGAATTACTCTATTAATTGACACTTACTTTATAGTATTCTCTTTCATAAATCAATATTTATTATTGGTTATGAATTACCATTAGAAATGCAATACAAAAAGGTGAACTATACAAGTTGGTTCAGAGATGAATTGATAGGAAAATAATTCATAAATAGACAGAATGAGAATATTTATAAATGAACGTTTTAAAGAGTTTTAATATTTCTACATTTTGTAAAGAAAATATACGAAATAAATCAGTTTACAATTTAAAGTATAAGTCAATGTCACCGTCTAGATCAGCATCAGTAATCTTTATTTTCATAGTCCTTGTTACAGTGTTGACATCATCTGCATATATTTAAGTAGATTTCTATATTTTAATTTTGGCTATGTAGAATGTTTGTACAAATAAAGGTGCAACGTTTTCAACTCAGTGATTAGTGCAACACTAATGTACAAACGTAATTTTTCTGTTTATTTTCGCAGTGTTATTGTCATTTCTATGTTTTAAAACTACCTCACTGTTATAAGCAATAGATGTTCTTGTGTAAAAACTGAAATGAAAACAAAAGTATCACTGTATAAATTATGTTCAGATTCAAGTTCAGAAAAAACAGGACTACAAAATGTGCAACACAAACTGAAGAAGGCTAGAATTAAAATATAGAAATCTACTAAAATACACGCAAGATTACAGATGTTGATGGAGACGGTGACACTACACTCGAGTTATAACGAACTTTGTAATACAGTTTATGATTGTATTTTAAAAAACTTAATTGAAAATAATTTAATTATTTTACTTATTTCTTGTGTGTGTTGATAAAACTTCTATAATCTGGCGTCAAATAACAACTTTCTCAAAAATATGAATATTTGATATTAAATTTATTTTCTCTCCTTTCCGTGTTCTTACAATTTCTCACTATTCCTAGTATATATTTATTTGATTCATAATAATAATAATAATAATAATAATAATAATTCAAAACAATTTAAGGTTTAACGTTTTGAGCCACAACACTTTTCTATAAATACAAATTCACTGACACAAAGTATAAATTTCTCTCATTATCAACTCATCACTTACATTGCTGTTTCTGATAAAGTGTCCAACAAACTTTTATCATTAGTTAAATATTTTAACACTATTAGAATGTCCGATATGTATAAATGAAAAGAAAAAAGTTGGAAGGATTTAACACTGAATTCTACCCTCTTGGGTGTTTAATGTAGCGTCAAGATTTTGTTTATGTGTAACAATTTTAACTATAAGTTGCAACTACTATTAGGTTCACTGAAAGAACAATCTTTAATTTATGGATTTACAACGCTATAACCATGAATTGCATTCTGCGCGATGGACATGAAAGATAATACAGTTTCACTTTTGCTCTAAAATAAACAAACGAACGAACCATTCTTATAGAAATAAATGTCAGATTTCGATACCTACGGTGGTTAGATTGCAGACACGTCACTGTTTAGCTTTGCACTAAAAAACAAACACAAAATTATTTAATAACACGTGACCACTATAGCTATGGTTTCTTTCTGTCTGAAGAAAGTTTCTATAACAAATTAACAAGCTTGAAGAATGAATTACTACTTTGAACTCGTGTAATTTGGAAAATTTCTTATTTTGATTTTCTTTAGTACTTGAATATGATGGCAGTTTTTTTCATTGAACCTTTATGTTTAAAAATACTCTAAGATATTTCTTTTTATTTTATAAAATATACTCACTGTTTTTTTTTCCCTGTAAACAAGATACTGAAACAAATAACATATAATTAAGTAGCTTATCAAAATCACACTGTACCCTTTGCTTCATCACAACCTCAAGCTGATATTTCACAAATCACTAAGAACTCAACAATGTAATTGTTTTGACAGTTTTATTTTCAAAATAAACGTATTTAAGAGTTAAACACATTTAAAAGAAAAAAAAATCACGACAGATTCAGGCTAATATAAGTAATATGTATTTGTTGATTCTCATTTTAGCTGTTAAATGATCCGTTGAAGCTGTAAATATAAATAACATTAAAATGATTAAGTATCATGTCCATTACATCGAATAAATCCAATAACATTTCGTATATCAGTGTAATTAGTTAATACCAAATATGGTAGAAAAATCACATAATACTGACCAGCGTTCTAAAATAGTGACAAAACTTGGTTATTTTAAAATAATTTCTTTCTTGGAGTAAATGAATCTTGTCTTTTTCCAGATATTTGTGTTACAATGTTTTAGGTCATGATTCAGATTCTATGTATGTTCCGTTTAATATTTGTTCAGTGAATGTCGTATTTTATTCGTCAACTAATAGTTGTTATAAATGTATAAAACGTGAAGAGGACATATTTATCTTTTGTGTCCATTAAGCATATAACATTCATTCATTCGTCAATTTGATTAAACAAATTTTGTCTATAAATATAAATCATAACTTTTTAATATATTCAAATGTTGTGATAACTATCTTCTTCCTGTCACTCTGAAACATAAAATGATTTTTAAACAATTTAAATAATTTGACATCCAATCTTAATGGCTAAATCTTTGTAAAGACACTCGTTACTTTTTATATATAGAGAAGTAAATCTCAGTACTGGCATTGTATGTATTAAACAGATATGTATAAACAGGAAGTTTATATTTATTTGTTATGAATTTAGCGCAGAGATACTTGATGGCCATCAGCGCTAGCCGTTCCTAATTTTGCATTATAAGACAAGAAGTGAAAGCAGTTAGTCATCACCACCCACCGCCAACTCTTTGGTTACTCTTCTACCGACGAATAGTGGAATTGATTGTAATATTATAACGTCCCCATGGCTGAGACAGCGAGCATATTTGGTGTAACGGGGCTCCGAAACCGAGACTTTCATATTACAGGTCGAGTGACTTAACCAACAGGGCATGCTGGGCCAGATAGTTTATGTAATAAACCCTTTTTATTCGCACTTAATACGTATTAGCAAATGACTTTTGAATTTAATTAATTACAAATATTGTAATATCTTAAGACCACAGGTGTCAGTAGGTGATTAAAAGTGTACAGGCTTGGGCACACAGGGGTAGGTGTTTTCGGCGTTTCAGTATATTATCGATCATGGTTTTCTTTTCTGATTTTTTTCATACACCAAATGGACATTCGGAACACGTATTCTCAGGTGCCAATACCTTACGACATCTGACACGTGTGCACTACCAATTTTCTGACACCCTTGTTTCCAGAGTTTTGCCGAATTATGCGTTTTGCCAGAACAATAGAGGTCACGTAATAATAATTCTATTGTACACTTTTGACAAAGTAAGAATACCCCTGCATGTTTTTATAAGGAATCAGAACAATATTCCCAACCTCAGAGTCAGTATAGTAATGAACAACAGGTGCTTCTTTGACAGCATTCATTAACTCTGGCAAACAGCTGTAGAAATGTTAAAATGTGATGTTTAATCCCAGTATTCGCTGAAAAAGTATAACGCACGATTTGGCGGTTGATAGCATTAACTTGCTAAATTCCCCCTTGTCTCTCACATCACTAATTATGATCGGTTATAGCAGATAATCCTCGAGCAACTATGTAAAAAATTCCTAAGGAAAAACAACAACAATATATATATTTATACACCTTACACTTGAAGTTAAATATTTATTTATTTGTAATCTAGTATGAAACCACATATTGGCGATTGATTGTTTTTTTTTTTTATCGCGGTGACACAAGTTATTCTACTATAGACACATCTGTTTCATTATCTATAGGAAAGAAGTGGATATGTTGTTCCTTGTTCTATGGCTAATACCAAACACTAATGCTTTTGAATTCAAAAATGAAAATATATTTTTATACCAGGATATTAAAATTATTTCCAACTTCTTATAGAATCTGATATAGAGGATATCTTTCCTGGAACCACAACTGAAAATCATAGTAAATAATTTATTACAAATTCAACAGTGTAATTTTTTTTTATAAGAGTTATATTTCGAATAAAGGAAATTGAAAGTTAAACATATTTTTAAAATAAGGAAACCACTACAGGTTATTCTATTATAGGTAATATATAGATGCTGATCCTCCTCAGTTCTTAAGTGATCCGTGAAAGCTGTATAATATAAATAACATGAAAATAATTTAAAAAGTATGTCAATTTTCTTAGAAAGGAAGTAATAACATATCATTCAATATATTACTAAAATCGTTCAACACTAAATGTTTTAGAAAATTACAAATTACTAATCCATGTGATAAAACAAGGACATTGCTTTGCTATCTTTATTTGACAAATCTTAGCCTGATAATCATTAAAATAAAAAGTTTGTCAGTTTTCCATATTGGTATGAGGATACTTCCATCTTTTTCAACATTTGTGTTATTATTTTACCTGATCTCAGATTCTATACACGAACTATTCAATATTTCTTTAATGGTCGAAAACCATTCCTTAATATAAACTGTTACTATATATATATAACATTTATAATATCTAAACAGCATACAATTAACTTTTTGGTGTAAATAAATAACTATTTTAAAATATAGTGGACCTGAAATTTTATACTGAAGGTTACCTACGTCATTTTGTATAAAAACGTCTCATAATTACCAGTGTGATTGGTTTCTTTGACAATTATGAATCTGTATTTAAAAATGTAAGTGCTGGTACATTTTCTTTATTTCTGCTATTGTATAATATTTATTAGTCGTTTCAGTTAAACAAATATAGTTAAAAGTTAAAAATTTTAAAAATGTAAAAATGAAGGAAATTAATAACTAAGTTCTAGTGAGATATTGATTGTTTAGACATATATTTTATATGAAGGGTGATTCATCAATCAATATGTTATTTTTATCAAGTGTTTTTTGGCCTTGTTTTAACACAATGTGTTAAATTGTTTGTTTGTTTTGACTTTCGCATAAAGCTACTCGAAGGCTATCTGCGCTAGCCGTCCCTAATTTAGCAGTGTAAGACTAGAAAAAAGGCAGCTAGTTATCACAACTGTTCGTGTATCACAACTTTCATTTGAACTACAAAAAATCACCGTAGTTAAATATGAATTGTAAATATTTTGTAAAGTTATTATGATTAATTTTGACTTAATGGAATAGTTGTACTGGATCTTTTATTATTCTTTTATTTCCAAATTATATACACTATTGAAATGTATTTCATATTTTAATTTAACACGTGTTGATAATATTAACATTGTTGATATTATTGTAAATAATAATGTCTATAACTTTTTCATCGCATATGAAGTTCGAGTGCAGAGCTATTTGTTTAATTTATTTCTAACATATTGGTATATTTTAACCATCATTACTTACGTTTTCACAAACAGTTATTAATCAATTTATTGAATGCAGATTCTGGATCCACGTTAGCTTCAACAATCTTTTTACTGATACATTTCTTTTGCTTGAAGCATTTGCAATTATAAACATGAGATCGACAAATGTAGAATGTTTAAAGAAACTTATATCATCATCAGATAAATAAACTTATCCAAACTTTGCACATTTGTATTATAATTTCTTTCATTGACCACTGACCCCATCTTCAAACTTTATTCACTAAAAATTGAGTTCCTAGTCATTTCAGCAAAACTAGAGTTAACTAATTCCTTAAGCACGTCAATCAAACAACTTAATGGAATAAATGATGTTTAGAGTAGATGGTACAGCGCCTGCTCATGATATTGTCCAGTGTATTCCATTGCTTTTACCATACACTGAAGTGTAATGCAATTCTACTATTGCGATACCCTTGGTGTTTATATATGCTGACATTTAGATCGCGTAGTAACGCATGTAATACCATTAAGCTTAATATAAGGCTCAAAAATCGGGCACGACATTATAGAAGTAGTTTATTCTCGAACATTTTTCGATGGTAACTTCAAATAGTTACAGAAGAAGAAACGCACGCTGTGTCACTGCAATGATAGTGAATTTGCGCTAAGCTACCAACTTGTCCTCGTGCAATAGATATTCTTAACCTTACCTCGATTTTTGTCATAACTGAGTTTAAGGTAGTAATTTTATACAGTCACAGAAGAAGACGCGTATGAGCTCTAAGTACTCCAACCCTATTACGTACACAAAGTTAAGCTGGAGTAACGTTGTGGTTGATATTCGAATATCACAGAGAGAGGAACGTGGGCAAGCTTTCCAGTAGATATTTCAGTTACAGTGGCATGTAGAATAATTATTAAACTGTATTTTTATGTTACTTTAAACTGGATAAAACTGACGAATCACAGAAGATGATAATACTGCTTCACATTACCATAACCACTATAGCAGAGCAGCTGCTGTAAGCCAGCATATAACAATCACACCTAAATATTACAAAGTTTGATTCGTGAGGTATGTGATCAAACATTCTAATCTCTAATGCATGCTTTACTGGACTATCCAATGCTGATGTACCCAGATAGGACCATGTATTCTTGTTAGATACGAATGCATGAAATGGAGTCATGTTATTATAGTTATAAGATGGATAAATACGCACCATCATGTATGCTAGCTTTGTAATAATGGCTCATGAATGCAAGATGAAGCTCATCTAGCCTAGCTAGAGGACTATAGGTTGATGCTAACCTATGATAGTGATATTCTAAGATATTGGAGTCAATAGCTACTTCACATAGTGAACTAAGGCTTCCACATTTGCCAGAAGAATGATACATTCTAACACTGAACTTTAGTGCAAGGTTTGTTTATTTATTTGTCTAATTTCACACAAAACTACTTCAGGGTTATGCTAAACAACTTTGTTTCAGAACAATCAGGAAAAACTGCTGAATGATAGAAAAGGAAGTAAAGGACATGATGTACCTGTGTAAAGATTGGGCCTAGTTTAAGTGTATAATACCACGATGGATACAGTTTGAACTTGACTGAATTGTTCAACCCCACATGTGCCGGCAGTTTGATCTCTTGACGTACAGGTTACAGTAAATGCAAGATGCTTGAAGAGCATATCAATATGCTATCCCTATGAAACACTGATGAACCCTTGAAACATTGGATTGACCAGGAGATTTTATGTGACACCAATTAGTCAAAGAAGGGCAGGATGCAATCTCAAGCTCTACTTACTCGTCAAATATAGGAAAAGAACTATATGGTTCTCAGAGCATGCCAGATGAGAAAATTCTAGAGTTAGTGATCAAAATCAGTGATGTTGATCTTATTAATGTAGGTGGGACTAACCAAAACAAGAACTAGGAAAATTGCTGAGTGGATCGTTGAAAAAAAGAAATGTTTTTTCTATTTTATTTTCAGAGTTACTAGGTGGTACGATAAGATACAATTTATACACACTGTTGTGTTGTTAACATTCAGTTACTTACTTTGAACACAGCTGAAAGGAATATATCAACAGGTTGTACAACTGAAGATGGAAACTAAAAATTAAAAATTTAGTTAAATGAACGTTGCACCTTATAATATAGACTACATTTTTCCGTTTTTTATTTATTTTTCATCTTTTTATATTTATCTTTTCTTATTCTTATTTTAACTTGTGAGAGTCGTCACCTTCCCACAACTGCCTGCAGGCAGTGAAGGGTTGTGGGCTTTAGCACCCACATATCGCTCATCTTATTTCTAATTTTCTAATGTCAGACTAGCGAAGTTTTTTTGGAGGTAAGAAGCTTCATTTGTGGTGACAAAAGAGAGAGCTACATATAACATCATCAATGAATTTCATTGAGATGTATTCAGTATAGTTATATAGTTGCTATATATTTGATTTTCTTTGTTATTGAACAGTTTCTGCTTACATTGATATTTCTAACATATATTTAATTCTGAGTGTTAATTTTGTGTCAAATTAAATTATTTTATCTCACGCCCATAGGATTTTATTTTAACACTGGTTAAAGATGAAAGAAATATACGAAGAGGTATAGAAAACTGTGGCAGGTGAAACACTATTGAATAAATTGTGAAATAATTGGTTTGTACTTAATACATGACCGATTATTTTCTAAATATCATGTTTAAATAAGAAATCATATTTCCATATCCTCCGTTTTTAATAACGCTTTACGTTTGTTTTAATGTTTGAATATTTCTGACATGGTACGTAATTTTAGTTTAATATTCAAATACGGTTTTGTGTTCTGTTCTAAATCTTCTGTACAACGTTTGACGTATAGAGCAGATGTATATCTAATGTAGAAGTACTTTAATCCTCCTTTTTGTTCACAACTTTCCAAACAACTTGTTTTACGAGTCAGTGTACCATTTGTTGCCTTAATATAATAAAAGTTTACTGGTATTTCAATTCCATAGCTCTGTGCATATATTCAGCAAAGTATGAAATGCAGGTGTTCGTGTGGCTTACGTATAGAGACGCTATTCTATGAATTAACTATAGTTCTAATGACAAAATAAACAGTCACATATGATGTTTGTTTCCAATATTTCCTTTAGGTTCGTTTTTTGTGTAAGCCTCTAAAGCTGTGAAAGTACAATTTTTTGACATATTAAGTTATGACCAATTAAATAACACTCTAAACGTGAAATTTGCCTATTTCATTTAATACAAATCATGGTTTGTTCTGGTTGCACACAAAACCTCCTCTTGCTCTGAATCATATGGAAGCTAAGCAGTACTCGAATTGTACTATCTATACCGATTCGCTTAATACTCTGCTAGCCCTAGAATAGTTTGACGCTAGTTCACACCCTGTTCTCTCCAATATTCAAAACCGACTGGCCAATTTCTCTTTAAATCTACTTTTATCAAGTTCCACTAGAAACCAGCCACGTTGGCACTTTGGATAACAAGTTCGCTGACACCGCAATTAAGTCTATCTACACTAGCACTGTCACTGCTGTGTGCTGTGCCTGTTCCATATATGGATTATCTTCCTGTATTCAAGGCTCAGCTTCGTGCCAGTGTGCAGTCGACTTGAAATGAGCAACGTGAAATTAGTCTTTTCCAGATAAAAGCCTCTTTTAAACTTTACCCGTCTTCTCCCGAAAGTATCAGAAAGAGGAATTTGTCCTAACTTGACTGCTCATTGGCCATAATTTTTTAACTCATCGTTTTCTTTTCTCTGGGAGTTATGCACCAATATGTAGTTTGTGTAGTCATGACATAATAGTGCACATTTAACTATCATGCCGTCGTTACGATTCTCAACAACAGCACCATTTTAGACATGATTTGTCCCAAAGTTTACCTTTGACACTGGATTGTGTTATTGGCGATGGTGACACTGTCCACCCTACAAATGTTTTTAGTTTTGAAGGGCCATTGGCCTTTTTAACGCTACATAAATTTTCTAACCAAAGATTAGGCTTCGTTTTGTTGTAACATGATTCCTTTTTACGAATGTTAATTTTACTTTACTTTGAATATTTAATCGGTTTGTAGGCAAAGATAGCCTAGTTGCTTTGCTCCAAACAACCAAACATCTAACTGCAACGTTACTTACAATCCTGTACACGTTTACACTCTCATCCCCAAGACATGTATCCGGCACGGTAATTTGAAAACTCTCTCTTTTGTAATTCAAAACGTTTTTAGCTGCATTTATAAACTGAAATTCTTGATTGGAATTCAGTAGAAAAACTAAAATGTTAAGTTTTATTTGTAGTAATGGTGCTTTCAGGAAAAAGCATTGCACTTGCCGTATATCATGTTTTGTTCAAACAATTAATAATTAAACCATATTTAAATATCTTTTTGAAACTGTTCACACAATTTTATATAACTAAACTGTAATTTGACCTGTCATCTTAATGTAACGCCCTCTTTTTCCTGTTTCAGTTTACATTCTCGTCCTTAACCTGAAGACGACCTAACAAGATCAAAATGTTGTTCTCTGCTTTTATTTTATAAAAGTGTTAATACCCGTCCTAGCCGTTTTGAGAATGGATATTTAATCGTAGTTGGTATTAATATTGAATGTTATTGAAAATCCACTCAATAGAAAACAAAATTAATCTTCGGTAACTAAATACCTTATCAAGAAAATGAATTATTAAATGTTAAATGAAACCAACCATACTATTTTCTGCATCAGTTGAAATCAAAACACCACCTATTACAAAATATGTAAGAGAAGTTAAATGGTCACACTTATTACTACTTCTGCTGCACCATGTTGTGCTTCAGGATTACTAGTATTTTCCAATAGGTGTTAAATTTATGATTATATATGTACGAATTTTGATTAATGTTTAAAAGGAATGTCAATAGATATTACCTTAGAGATACAGCCACAAGTCAGGTATCAAAACGAAGCAACACGCAACTATCAATCATTTTCTCATACTTCACTATTTGTAAATAATTTGCTTGTCACTTGACCTCTGAACCCTCCATTTTGACAGTGATATGTCAGAAGTTTTATACGGCTAAAACCCGTGTTTCTATACCTGTGACGTAAATAACACAAATACCCTTTTTCTAGTTCTGTGTTTAATAAAAACAACAACTTGACCTCTGAGTTTCTGCGTATACCTTTATTTTGTATTTTATTTCTAAGTAAAATACATATTAAACAATAATAAATTCAAAGTTATTACTACTTAGTTTAGCAGAAATTTACGTAGCAGTTTATAATAAAACGCTCTAAATTCAAAACGATATAACTAAAGGAAAGATTGGAAACACACGCCGTATGTGACTGTTTATGTGGACAGGGTAGGCAATACATTATTTACACCCGCATCAGACATCTTGACTCGAATATCTTAGAAGAATCGCTATCATAGGTTTGCATCAACTTTGGGTACTACCTGTGCTATAGTCTTCTGGCAATGCTAGATGAGCTTCATCTTGCATTCATGAACCAATATTACAAGGTGTAATGATGCGTATTAATCCAATTCATAACTGCCGTAACTTGACTTCACTTCAGGTATCACACGCATTCGTATCCAACAAGAATGCATAGTCCTGTCTTGGGTACATCAGCATTGGATAGTCCAGTGAAACATGCATCAGAGATAAGAAGGTTTGATCACATACTTCATGTGTCAAACTTTGTACAATTTAGGTGCTATTGTTATATGCTGGCTTATAGTAGCTGCTCTGCCACAGTGGCTATGTAATCATGAGCATTCTAATCCTCTGTGATTCGACAGTTTTATAAAAGATATAGTTTATTAATTATTCTACATTCCACTGTAACTAAAATGTCTACTGTAAAGCTTACTCACGTTTCTCACTCTGTGTTATCCGAATAAACTAGCCAGAATCATCCAGACATCCAAGTCATTTCTTGCCTATCACCCTTTATAACTCTTGGTTAGGTCATCATCTTTAAACTCGCTCAATTTTTTGTGTTTTTTTTACCTTACCATTGACAATCTTGTACAGTATTAGAAATATCCAATATGAAAAGAAAGCTGTTAGTAGTTTAAATAACTGTATCTTAAGTTATAATTTTGAGGTATCTGAAACTTCTACAGTTTTTATGTAACTGTGGTATGACGTGTTTTCTTTCACCTCATTCAATGCCTTTAAAATTAATGTTACCACAAATAGAAAATTTAGCTTTTAAAATAATAAACAACAAATAGAAAAAAAGTTTATTCATGTTGTTCTTATGAACTTCAGGAGAAACTGTATATTACTATAGATTATCATGAAGTACAGGTTCCTACTCTCTCATATAATTATCCATTAAAGTAAAACTAAATACTCCTGTTAAAGCACTTGAATTCATAAATAGAAACATAAACTGGACGTAATATAAAGTATAAAGTACTTTATTATAACAAGAAAAACAAACACAGTGTTCGTACTTGCTTGCATGATAGACTGACACTTATATTTGATTGGAACTGTTTTCTTAAAACCCTCCTCAATGACAACTTCCACAAAACAATTTTAATTTAGCATTTCTTACTTAACAGATAATGTAGGATTGACCCAGAACAACTAATGCTACTCATGTGTTGCTAATTATTATATAAACATTCATTTAAAGCTATATACTTGAGATATCACCTGACCTACCACTTTCTGGCACAGTTATTTACTTTGTTACACGATGTTCAACATTAAAGCCGTAAAAGTCAAAAGAGCTTAACTGTTGTTATCTCTAAAGGACAATGAAGAAATTTAAAACAAATTTAATGAATTCTCTGAACAAGTTATATGTGCAAATTTCACATACTAGAATAAATAACTACCGTATTTTTCTGGTTATATGACGCGTCATTATTTTCAAAACTATCTTTATGGAAATAAATGTTTTCCAGTTATCATTATTTATTTGTTAAGCATCAGCATAATCTTTTATTATTCTTTAGAATACCTCAAAAGTGGTGTCCTTAATAAATAAAATATGGTTGTTTCATACTTTTACATCAAAACATTGTTCATTCATTGTGAAAAATTCCCAAATCTTCTTTTCTATCACTGAATTCACTGAAAACGAGCTCTGAAAGTTCACTCTAGACCAGCAGTCATCTTGGTGTGTGTACTCGTGTTAGCTGCCCATAAACAATTACTATCAATTTACAAATTTATATGTTTTTATTGCCTTATTTATGGATATGACTCTTCTATTGTTCTACAGTCATTTCTCATGATGACCCATTTTCTTTAGCCTATGAAAGAAAACAAGCACAGAGAAGTGAAGAGGTTGATCACGCTAGTTACTAGTCCATGCTGTACAAGATGCGCTATTCCTAGGCATAAGATTTATTACTTTCGGTGCATAGCATGCAGGGTGTTTTGGTATTTCTTTTTTAGAAAAAAAAGCCTCTCCTCACCGAAAAATACGGTAATTCAAAAATAATATTATATGGAAATATATACGTTTGTTTGTTTAGAATTAAATACAAAGTTATAGAATGGGCTATGTATGCTCCACCTACCGCGAGTATCAAAACCAACTTTTTAGCGATGTGAGTTTGCACACATACCACTCTGCCCCTGGAAAACATTGAAATTTGTTGTTTGAAAATATTTTATACGTTTATATACCACAATACTCAAGGTTAACTTTATATTTCACGTGGGAACATAAGTTCAATTTTTTATCCATAAATTCAATAACACCAATTTGTTAACACAACCATTTTCCGGTAGTAAGAGGGCATTTATCTCATGTATACTTGAAATATTAGTGTGTAGAAAGAGCTTATATTGATTTGACCTTGCAGATATAACTGATATTTATAATGTGCCCATTACAAAATTCTATTTTAAGTCATGTAATAAGTCATTTTGGTTCATAATTTCAAATCGTAATTACACCAAAAAAGTCTTAACTATGAGGATTATCGAATTTTGAGTAAATTTTAATTATTATAAATTTGGACGAAAAGCCTAAATATCTACAAATATAAGTAAGAAGAATATTATGTCAGAGAACAGGATATGTTCAAATGAAAATCGAGTGATCGTAAAATCTCTTAAGGGAAATGTTATTTTAAATACAGCTTAAATCGGGAGTTTTCTCACTGTGTGACTTGCATTAAGTGTGTTTAAGAAAACTATTAAATCAAAATGGTCAAAATAAAAAAAATCATTTTTTGTGACAAAACTGATTTTGTGAAACAGTTACAAATCTGACGACTTGAGGACCTAAATTACAAATATGTATAGTAGAAATGAAGATATATATCTATCAAAAATAAAACTAATTAAATCTCATTATTATGTTATGTATGCTGTTTCTTCTCTTCATAAAATAGTTGTGAAGTTACATTGTTTCACTTTGTACGGCCCCCAAGGTAGCTTTGTACTTAAGCAAAAACACAAATATGTACATACTATCAGGCATGTATTTTTGTGGTAATTATTGGGCATCTCCTTATGAGGGAGGACCATTATTCACATCAATGGTGAATAGTAAATATTACAAAAACATAAGCTTGGCATATGGCAAGTGATAATTACATTTAGGATCAAATATAATTAGTAAGTACACGCTTGGGAGCCTAGCTTACATTTTATGCTAAATTATGTGACTGGAGGTGAAAAGGCAAAGTGTGAAGCTTCACCACATATAACACATTACAACATTCATAGAATAATTGATTGATGAAATTAGCTTTCTGGTCCTTCTGATTATCTTCTAAAACTTCAATCTATATTATATAGTGCTCAATTAGAACTTCAGTGATATACGGTACCAATCTATTATACAAATGAGTTAGCCTCAGACCACTTCATGAACTAGCCAACATCAACAAACATGTGCCAGTGACCTCTTTCAGTCTCCAGGAGTGGGCCCAAGACTTCCTATGAGACTCAATAATTTTATAGGCTGGTTTTTCCTCTGGACAGCACTGATCATACACTACTCACGCTAGAAATGGGCATCTTGAGTTGAATGTACCAGTAGAACCACTCTTATTGTTTTATTTAAAGAATTGAGAACCTAAAATCTTTGAAGACTGCTATTTCAGCAAAGTCATTAACATTTTCTCACTTATCATATAGATGGATAGTTACAAATCCTTAAAAATACTGGCATCTATGTATAATTTGAAGTGAGAAACTTCCAATTTTCGTTTCAAAATCAAATAGAAATATCTGAAAGTTTAAATTTAAACAAAACATAAATAATATTATATTAGGCATTTAAAACTATGTTGAACAATTAAAACCGAGATATTATTTTTGCCTGTTGAAAACACTTCATTGAAATTTAGAATAAAGTTTTTTGTAAAATATAATCTAATAACAATAGTAATGATTCAGATAAAAACATAAGCAGTCTGTTACAAACACATTTCGTTATAATTTACTTTTACTATGTTTTCAATGTGTAGAAAGTTTACCTTTCTGAAATAATTGCACTCAGAAATTATGAGATTGGAAAAAGTTAAGCCAATATCAGATCTGTTATTTGAAATTGGTTGTCACTAGAGTCACGGTATGTACTATTTTTTGATTACATACAATTTTACTCAGCACAATACTTATCGTATGTGTGATAGCCAGAATAATGTTAAAAGAACCTATTGGTTTATTGCAAGCTGTGTCAGCAGTACTAACTGTAATAAGCGTTGCTCTTGTATCAAAGCTTCCTTTAGAACTTCAACAGACTAATGAGTTAAAGAGTGTAACTTTATTGAATCTGATTGAAGGAGTTTTGTTGCCCTTCAGTTTACAATATTCTGTGTCTTAAAGACAACTTCTACCTGCAGTATGAAATACAATATTATTTCTGTGATTTTGTTCAATAATGGATGAACTGTGTTACTATTAATTTAATCATTATACTGTGTGAAGAGTCATTTTTTTGTTATTTAATTGTTTTTTGTTCCTGTTCCCTGACTGCGACAACTGGATCAGCTTTAACCTATAAAGGCCTACAAACTGTAAGAGCCAGAGGAGTTTACACTGTTCAAACTTCCTCGTGTTATTTTTCTTTTCATCTAACAACTGTTTTTCTTCAGAGAAATTCCAAGCACTTCAAGTATATCAAGAGTAACAATAATTATTTTTTGGTATTTTTTGTATTATTTTGAGCAAATACTTCATTTCACTACCAATAGATGCACCAGTGTGGAAAATATTCGTGTTTCATATAAATATAGCTTTCAAAACTTTTCACTCGTATTGTATTTTCCATTATGATATTGATTAAATTGATGATAATGCTTTGAGATTATTTCAAGTTAATATCTAGAAATGTTTTAAATAATACGAAAGCATAATTACACTATCAGAGAAATTGTCTTGCTATTTCTTAATTTACACATAGAATGTCACATATTTTTAAGTATTCAAAACGTTTTAGAAATATCATAGTCAAATTTCTCTTTTCCTTCTAAAGTTATTTTTTGTAATATATATTTTATTTTATTTTTCTCTGGTAACCTTTCCCAATGTGGTGTGTCTTCGATCACACTCCCCATAAAGTTCGCTGATGATATAGCAATTTGGGAAAGTGCCCCTACACCAGGAATAGCGGCCACTAACTTACAACCACAACTAAACAGATTAATTGAATACTGCCAAAAACATTGAATTAAAATAAACACAGCGAAGACACAATTAGTGATATTTTCAAAATCAACAAAACATCAAAAAGTTCTACCCTAGATCTACATGAACGGAGAGCTTTTCCATACTGCTACATCTGCAGAATATTAAGAGTTAACATATGATTCTAAACTTACCTGGATACAACATGTAAATAAAATAAAAACAAAAATTTGGCGAAGAATAAACTATGCTAGGAGTTTAACTGGTAAAAGGTATGGAACAATACCAGAAAACATGATTAAAATATACATGACATACATTAGACCAGTAATAGACTATGCAGCTCCTGCATGGATTAATGTAAGTGAAAAATAATTACAAACCAAACTCTAAACATTACAGAATACACTAATTACATCAGCCACCTCCTCAAAGTTCATGCATAAATACTTAAATACACAAACAATACCAGATAGACTTCTACCCAGTACAAAAAAATATTTTGATAAAATTGGCGAAAAAAATGAGTTGTTATGCGAACTAGACAGATATTGCATATATGATAAATATAGACCTAAACACCTCTCCCTGTTAAACTTGTACATCAGATCTTTAAGATAAAATCAAATTTAAAATAATAATAACAATAAAATAGTGCTAAAATAAAACAGGCTTCCTACGTTCTAGACTTAATAAAACAAAAAATTGAAAAAACAATATAAATGGACATTGCCCTGAAAATGACCAGATTTAAAGTTATGCTATTACTCCAGCTCTTTGTATTTACTCTAAATGGATTAACGAGTCCATTCAAACAAAGTAATGAAAGGAGGAAGAGGTCTAGTGTACCTCACCCTCCTGGGTATACAAATATATATACCCAAATACCTAGAGAGAGAATAAGATCGCGTGGCTCAAACCTCTACACTGAAGTTTCATTCCTTGTGGAAGCTTCACTCTGTTATATTACATTATACATATTATAGGCCAGAAGCGTTGTTTGAAGATACGTCAACTAGAAGAAGTTAATACAGGCAACGGTGTAGTATTGTGGAAATGCGTTCCCATCTGTATACATATATATATTATTTTATCAGAGACGGAAAGCTGTTCCCTGATTATTTCGAGCAAACCCACCTTTACAAATCTCTAACTTCATAAAGTTTTTCCAACCCTTAGAAGAAAGAAAACAAATAATCATAAACTCTTTCATCCAAGCTGTAGGCAAGAAATCGAAGTATAATGACAGCAAAGTTTGCAAAGTATAACGGATACTTCTACTAATATTGAGTAAAAAGGTCCAAAAAAACTTATGGTCAGAGCTTATACTCTTCAATTTTCACAATAATTTTCTGTAGTCATGTTGTTCAGAGCTGACTTACAAACTCGAAGAAATAAAATGAACCGTATTGTTGAAAGTTTTGTGAGTACAGACGATGAACTTCCAAAGCAAATCTTTTGAGAATTTCCACTTCTAATTTTTTCACACCTCTTTTCTAGGTTTATTTTACATTAAGAGGCTGAACTAGAAACCTTTTCAAAATAAAGCAGTGAAATGCCACTACTTGATAGCAAATGAACTCATGCTGTTCAATTTCCGTCATCAGGTGGGGCAATGTTTATGAGCGTATTTGTAGCAAAGTGACTGTAATGAAAATTGTCTAAAGTACTATTTCTATATTTAATTAATCTGCGTTACTGATCCAGTTACATTTCTAGGCCCCCAGCTAGTACAGCGGTATGTATCCGGATTTACAACGCTAAAATCAGGGTTCGATTCCCTCGGTGGGCTGAGCAGGTAGCCCTTTGTGGCTTTGCTGTAAGAAAACACACATACATTTCTCGATTTCCGTCTATTGCCACTATTTTTCTGTAATTACACAGTTTCAAGTTCTGAAGGTATTATTATTTCTGTAAATTTGTTTTTTCTTTCAATTATTATATATTTACTAAATGAAGTAGTTTCAAAAAATAGTTTGTTAATTTTATATATAAGATTTGTAAAATCAAAGATTTCATGGTTATTGTTTTCTTGTTTTGAATTTCCCGCAAAGCTACTCGAGGGTTATCTGCACTAGCTGTCCCTAATTTAGCAGTGTAAGACTAGAGAGAAGGCAGCTAGTCATCACCACCCACCGCCAACTCTTGGGTTACTCTTTTACCAACGAAGAGTAGGATTCACGTCACATTATAACGCACGCACGACTGAAATGGCGGGCATGTTTGATGTAACCGGAATTCCATCCCGCGACCCTCGGATTACGAGGGTAACGCCTTAACACACTTGGCCATGCCGGGCTTTCATAGTTATAAATTCTGTTTGCAGATTCCTAAAATCGCATAAAATTTTTGTTACTTTAGCTTCCAATTCAGTAGAAACTCCTGCGAAACGTATTGCTGTTGTTTTATTTAAACTACGTTTCCTACATGCGGTAGTTATACATGTATGCCAGATTATAAAGAATAATAAAACTTAGGGTCATATTAGTTTTAAAATAATTTTACTGGTATGAGATACTTTTAAATATACATTACCTTACAATTATTAAATTTAACTAGTGTAATTATGTAGATATTAGACTCTTATTCCAGATTTTTTAACATTATCAGTTGCAGTTAGAGTTTTATTTAAGCAACTAACATCAGAGCAGGCTTCTATCTATCTATTTACCCACTCGATTCCATCAAGGAACATAGGGCCGCAATCTCTTGCGGCTTCATGAGCAAGTATTTAAGTGAGCAGGTTCTTAGCCCTTAGTACCGAGCCGTCCCTAATTTAGTTGTGTAAGATTAGAGGGAAGGCAGCTAGTCATCACCACTCACTACCAACTCTTGGGCTACTCTTTGTACCAACGAATAGTGGGATTGACCATTACATTATAACGCCCCCACGGCTGAGAGGGCGAGCATGTTTGGCACGACTTAGGCGCGAACCCGCCACCCTCAGATTACGAAACGCACGCCTTAACGCGTTAGGCCCTCAGAGCATGCTTGATTTGGTTTTATTCCCAACTGATTATGGGACGAAGCTGTGCAAGCAAATTTTCTGAATTTAAAACCACTGTACATCAATGTTTACATTTAAACTCCTTCAATGCTGGTCTTTTTACCACACATACTTTCTTAATAGGAGACAACAGCCCTGCCAATTCATGAAAATACTAATAAACACTTTAATAACATGATTTTAACAGTTTACTTTTATATTGATGAGTGTGTTTGTGTTTTAAGCCACATTAGGCTTCTATCTTCTGAGCCCACCGAGGGGAATCGAACCCCTGATTTTAGCGTTGCAAATTCGAAGATTTACCGCTACACTAGCGAGGGGCGTATTGCTGAGACCAATACATATATATACAATGCCATAGGTGATCTAACTTCTGTTATAGATGTGTGAGATGCTTTGATGTTGAAAGTAAATTAGTAATATCTAACCTTCTCTTTTAAAAATTGAAATTCGTATTAAGCTCAATAAATTTCAACAGGATAAAAGTCGTCTACAAGTTCTACGTTATTTATACGTCTCATGGAAAATGCACGAAAAATATTGTTTCCAAGCAACCGAAAACAAAAAAAGCATAAGCACGGTCTTACAAATATTTAATTTATAAAACTGTAGAGATTTGTCTATTAATGTGTTTAAAAGCAATACTTTAAGTATGATATATTAAACAAATCTGTTAAGGATGATATGGGCTGCAACGTTACTGCAGTGATGAAATACCTCGCTATATCTTGTATTTCAAGTAGGTAATTACTGTATTATTTATTTAATGAAAACAATGGGAAAATTCATGTTTCGCGTGCGATGTATTTTTATTATTCTGATATTTTGTATTTAAATGCATAAAATAAATGAAATATAAAGCAATGCTGTGTATTTGAAGTAATCAAAACAGTTAAATAACTTGCCTAAATTATTTACGTAACAGGTTAGATTTTATTTAGAGTTTTGAAGGAATTTGATGGCCGTGCGGGGCATCTCAATGATTGCGAAATAAACCATATTCCATCACATGTGATAACTATGAAACATCTCTTCTTTAAACTACACCTTGAGTCGAATCATGTGATGATAAAATAACAAACTGATGACACGTATAGTGAGAGACATCATAATTATATCAGTAGAATGTATTCTAGTATTATATCTATGAAATTACGTTTGATTGGTTTACTTAAATTGATTTCTTACGTTGTTAACATATTCATTGTTTTACAGCCAGATGGTATATTTAGACTTACTGCAGCAGCTGAATGTTCAGACCTACTCTAATATTTAAGCTCTAATAGGGAACTGAGAATTTTAAATCCAAAACAAAACACAAGTTTTTTTTATGTCACGTTAAACAGAATTAGAAAAATGCAATCTTACTTTCATTTTAATGAAGTATGGCGGTGATCAATAGTGTATTTGACTATTTTAATAACACTGCTGATACCTTGGATACCAGGATGTACCTATATGATTACAATGGGACGTCATCACTGTTCAATGTCTTTAACTAAACACTTGTACAATCAAAGTGTAGATTTCCATATTCAAACCACAAACAATTTATTAATATTTTGTATATTGTGTACTTACGGTTCAAATAAATTGTCAAGGAGAGAGTATGTTCTCTTTGGAGAAAAGGTAAGTTAATGTACTCCTTGATCAAGTCGTAAAAGTAAAAGCAACTTGCGTCAAATTTAAATTTAATTATGAGCTTGAGAACAAGACAGAAACAGAAGAAGGAGAAAAATTGTAACATACAAATATATGTTTTCTAATCGCTTTTAGTAATAAATCATTTTTTGACTTTTCGTTTTAAATAGTTTGCCCTTAATGTGTATTCTTGTATATAATGAGTTATTGTCTCAAGAAAGGTTCTCTCTTTTCATTTTACCTCCACAGAAATCCAAACACCCATTCAAGTGTTCGTCGATATTGGAATCTTCTGAAGAGAATAAGAGGATACTGTGAACTGATCACAATTCGACACATCACTTTGGCCTATAATTCTCGTAAATGAGAGTCTTTGGAGTGTCTTCTGTTGGTAAGGTTTAACTAAGGTGTTGATTTTGGGTACAGTACCAATGAATCCTAATGTAACTACAATGTCATTGTAGGAGTTCATCATATATTATGAATCAATAGTAGATTGAGCCAATGGCACTGAATGTTCTCCATTTTGTTGGGATTATATATTCAATTATCCCAAATAAAATGAAATAAACATATTTATAAGAAAGTGACTACGCGTAGAAGACTGATGAGCAGCCATCACCTCAATACTTTCCTTCATCTCGTTGTTTCCATTCTCCATACTTTGTTTGAGAAAGCATTATGACAAATGTCGCCCTTCTTCATGTAGATGGAATTGGAAGTGTATGCTGACACTCCAAAGTCAGTTAAGAAACAAATCTCTGGAATAATCTTGGTGGAAGCATCACTGCCAACATAGAGGCCATTGGGGATAAAACAATTAAAGACACTCCCCTCGTGGGAGGATAACAAAAGGTACAACCTTTATGTACTGTAAACAAGATTGTTTCTTTTAAGACCAGGAACTTCCTGATTCCACTTCAATTTCAGACATATACTATTATATTCCATTGTACTGCTAAAGTAGTAGTGCAGACAATTTTTCTTTGGTTCAATGAGACTATTTCCCACATTATATGAAGAACTTTTGTCCTCTGGAACTGCTATACCTGCTAAGTCTATATTCACTCCTGTGTCTGTCCACACTATTGAATTGCAGCGATTGCTCTGTCCACTTTCTTTAATACTGAGGTGCAGATCAGTTACTTGTCTCTCAGTTGACTTTTTCCTCTGACAGACACGTTCCATGGAGATAGACATACCTCTTTTTACTTAAGAGAAGGGTCGTGGTCGCAAACAAAAGGCTTCTGCACTCAGTCGTCCTTCTTCTAAGTGAAAATGGCCCCACTGGTACAGTGGAACTCTCGATGCTTTTGTTCTGATAAGAATTATATTAAGGCCTTCATCAATTATATCATCCTATATGCGTTTTTCCTTAGAAAATCATTCCTCAGACCTGCCAGTGATGTAATCTTTCAATAGGTTTCTTCATATTAGAGTGAAAGGTTGTATGATGGACGAGTTTATAGAAGAGTGCCACTGCTGTTTGATCAACATATACCTACCCAGTCTATGCCATTGATAAGCTATAACTCCAAGCTTGTCACCACCACATTTGTGACTTTTCTTTGATCTTTCTGAAAGATACAGAAACTTCTGACTGAAAGTATTGTGTTATTTTTTAACATCTTTCAAACCGTTCTTCAGGTACCATTTTTATGGGTGATTCGAAATAAGGTGACTCTGTGAACTCTGTCATGGTTTGCTGTGGCTCTGTCATTATATACAGGATATCATTTACATTTTGTATGTTCACTGCCAAATTGTATGCCATATTGCTTGCTTACGACCTATAAAGGCTAAGGAGTAAACTAACTGTACTTTCAACAATAAATACCGTAGTTCTATAACGGTTCTGATTTCTTTTCACGCGAGTTTTCGCCTTTTTCTCTAACAAATTCAGAAAAGACTTGTCTAGTTTTGTGAGCCATCGATTTCTATCTAGCTTTTATGGATACTTGGTGTTATTGTCATTCCAGGGAACAAGCTGCTGATACTGAAGCTAATTTTGTCTGCTCTGGTGCTGTGAGAGCTGTGCCTGTCCTGAATATGGACAATGGCCTCGTGAACAAAGCACTTCTTTCCAGTTGGTACTCGACTTTGCATGAACATATTCATAACAAAATTTTCTAAGTCAAGTCTGCAGTTGCTATTTCGTCATCTAGTTTCATTAAGATCTATGGGAAAATGTCATCTTGTCTATGCTACACATTTTACAGTTTTCTTACTCGTCCTTTTCTCCTACCTCGGTCTGATCCACAAACTTTTACCATTTGTGATGATAATCACGTCTCAACTGGTTACGTTTTGCTTTCGTTCTTCGTTGCTATTGTGATCAACAGCACTACTTTAGGCATGTTTTTTCTTCAGGTTTACCTTTAACGTTGGAAAATGTCATTGACGATGGTGACAGTGTTTGTACTGATCGTATTTTTAGCTTTCTGGAGACATTGTTCTTTTTTATTCTGTTTTTGTACTTTGTTTCGCTTTTTTATTACTTTTATAGTTTTGTGTTTTCTACATTTTTAACGGATGTTTCGCACAGATAGTGTAGGCTTTGTGCAATAATTAGTGAAACAAACACACAGTTAAAAACTCTTCCATTTGGTAATATCTAGAATGTAACACGACAAAGTGAAGCTTCCACAAGTAATGAAATTGTGGGGGAATAGACGTGAGTTACGTGATATTATTTCATGAAAGGAAGTCTCCTGTGTTTATATGTATTTGAGGGCGACTGGTATGGGTATCAGGTATTAGTTTTTGCCAAACGCAATTTTTCCAATTCGAAACGCGTAAACGCAATGATTCGTAAATATATTAAGAAACATATGTTAATTTTAGAGTAGGTCCAAATTGGTCCAAATTACTTTCTCTAGCCTGTTGGAGTATACTATAAAAATGTTTTTGCTAACCAGAAACCTTCATAAAAACAGCAAAATTTCTCAACATGAAAGTTTTATTTGCAGCTGTTGTTGTGCTCATAAGCCTGACGTTGACGAAAAGCAGAACTGTCGATGTAGATTATCAAATGTTATAGAGTAAGCTCATTTTCTAAATGTATTGTTGTATTAAATATTTGGTGATAATATTACTGAAATAAATGTTCTGTTTCCGTATCTATGTTTGAGCAGTATAGAAATAACGCAGTAAAAAACCAGAGGAAAATACAGATTTATCATACATACAGTTGCAGTTATGTACTCAAACAAATGCCTTATTTTGATGCTATTTTCATCAACTATACTAAGTAGAAAGATAATTTTAAAAGTTTAACAAACATCTTTTATTTGGGTTATACATTAACTTCAAAAATAACATGACTACTCATAGAATACGCTCTTATAAACAACTATGATTTATGATATGTTACATAGCAACATAGGACAAATTTTTCTTTTGATTAAATAATATATTTCTTCAAAAATTGGTTCGTAACATGAGAAAAATATCCAGTTTAAGTAAATCAAAGATGTTTTCTTTGATGCAAAGATGAAACTAGAGAAGCCTGAAAAACTGAACGAGCTGAGAAAATGCACTGAATCAATTTGGGAATATATGTAATATCATAATTGTTTCGATAATTCATTGTAATTTGAAAACAATGTATCACTAACGTGAATATCTTAACATTAGAAATAAATTATGATTAGAACGATGTAATTTTATTTTAATTTTACTTATTTGAATTATAATTTCAATTCTCTGACTGTGTCACAAATGTTACATACCTTCTGTTTATAAGCAGTTTTCCATGTTTAAAGAAACATGTCAAATTAACTGGAAACAAAGAGAAGTAAAAATGTATTAGAAAGTAGTTATGATAGAATTTAGGACAATTATATGGTTCTTGACACAAAAATTTAATTATACAATTAATTGTCATGAAAGTGTAATTGTAAGATATAATATAAATGTTGGTTTCTTAGAACGTATTTTTCATTTGAAGCTTTTAGATGAAATAAGAGGGTGTGAATTTGCAAAACGTCCTTACTAGAATTATAAATAGTTCTTCAATGACATGTGTACTGAAGAAAAAAGATGCAGATATACAGGTGATGATGAACTATTATATATATATATTATTTATTTTACATAAGTAATCTGTGAAAATTTTATTTATCTTAAATTGTTCTATTATGAATTATTACCAGAAAAGTTCCTTTTATAGCTATATTTGCAGCTCAGAAAAATAACATATCAGTACCCTACAGAAACGTTGACTAACGACTTCGTACTATGTGTTTTTCCTTTTGATATTTGGCTTTGAGAAATTACTCCACTAGATTTACTTGCAGTTTAGATGCCTCACAAAAGTTAAATAAGAATTTCAAACAATACATGAAATTCAATAATGAATGTTTTACTGAGATATACTTTATAGTTTGGGAATTGTGAAGATAGGGATGTATTATGTAACTTTATAGTCACCCAGGACACTACAGGAGAATGTTAAATGTAGTATCATACAATAGAACTATAACTCAGTTCTTAAGCTTTAAACACATACATTATATGCTTGTACAAACGTACAATCTTGTAATATCTTATGTAATATTAAATGTTACTTCTTTGTGCTCACTGGATCTCAAACAATATGTCACTTGTAGATTTGAAGCAGTTTATGAGGATCCAGAAAATACACTCTCTGAAGTGATTAAAAATGTTTCTAAAGAAATGCGTTCATAAGGTTAAACAAACAACAAAACTGGGAGTACATTAAAGGACTATTTCTGGAATTTCAAATAACGTAACGTGTTATATAATGGTTAGACCTTGCAGTAATTATTCATGTATCATAGCTTCTAGATGAAGTAAAAAATGCTGTCTCAATTAGTGTTACATTGTAATCTAATAAAGTATTCGGCCATGCTCGGAAGAAAATGGCTTTAAATATCCTGAGATATTTTGAATTAATCATTCATGTTAATCGTGATTTCTTTATCTAACTAGATATTTTTTATTGAAATCAGTAAAAATAACACTTGTGGAAAAATAATTATTTGCTAAAGTTATTTTTATCAAAGAAAACCAGAAAACATTGCTTCTACTTCTAATGTGTACTTTGCATGATTTTAAAGTTTGTAAGACAAAATTTCCTACTTTTTGAATCATGTTTATAATGGTAGTGTGCTATTAAAGAACTTGCTTGTTTGATGTTAGATATACTTCTAAGCAATGTGCTATTTGCCAACAAAAGTAATGGAACTTGAGTTATGGCGATATAAAGTTAGTTAGAAATTATAGTTAAAATTATTACAAATAAACAGAGTTGTTAACACTTTTGTTAGAAGAAGGTTATTATTATAGTTAAATAAACAAACAGCTCAAGAAATGAAGACATGAAAAAATTATTTTTAACTTGACATGTGAAAATTTCACAACTTCAGAGGCTATTAGAAAGGGGTAAGATGTTTTGAGTAGAAACTATTTGCATATTTCTCCATGCCTTGACTGATTTGGGATCTAATTAAAGCTGCGTCATTTGAGAATTTCTTGTTTTAAATTATGTTGATTACTAGGTGCCTTCCTTCTAATTTTTTTTCAATTTTAAATTAGGGAAGTCTAACACAGCTAACTCTTGTTTAGCTTTGCGTGAAATTCAAAAACAAACAAACATTCCATTGATAATGCCACGTCACATTTCATGTCATATATTTCAACCACAGTTATCACAATTCTGGTTGTTTTCCCAAGTGGTACCAAAATGAAAGTTTGATTGTCATCATTTGCATTATATTGGCCATACGAAAAGCGTGGGCTCTGAGCATCGAAATGAAATCTATCAGCCAAAGTACTAAATATTCTATTGCTAGTACACCACGAAACTCCGCTGGTGCAAAGGAAAATCTACGTATTTACAACACTAAAACCAGATGTTCAATTCCCCTCGATGGACTCAGCAGATAGCCCGAAGACCTTATCCGCTACAGAAAAATACTTAATGTTACGTAAGATACCACAAGATTGGTAGTCTGTACAAGCATAAAATATATTTGTTTAAAACTTTAAAATGTATTATAGTTCTGTGGTAGTTTTATCTCACTCTCTTATAATAAGGCCTTGCATGGCGAGATGGTTAAGGCACTAGACCCCATAACCCTAGTGTCATGGGTACGAATTTCTGTCACACTTCTCGCCCTTTCAGCGGTGAGGATGTTAAAATGTGACGGTCAATCCCACTATTCGTTTGTAAAAGAGTAGCCCAAGAATTATCAGTGGGTGGGGATGACTAGCTGCCTTCCCTCTAGTCTTACACTGCTAAATTAGGGACGGCTAGTGCAGATAGTCCTCGTGTAGTTTAAACCTTCTTAGGTCATCTTCAGATTAGCAAAGAGAGTTTACAACTGACGGCTGCCAGGAACTTCTCTTAGGGTCGAGAGCGATAACTTATGCGGGATTGTACAGGGCGTTGCAGTTAGAAGTTACGTTATTAATTACTATAGGTGTAAAAGAGTTCCTTTATGTTGATTTAATTTTCTTTTAGTTGTTGTATAAGTAGAGCTTCGTTTGTTTTGGTTTAAAGAAGTTAACATCTGTATATTTGGTAGTGAAAATAATTTTATTAAATAACATGTACGAAGTAAGTTAGTGTGGTCTAGAGCAGAAGTCAATGTCACTGTTTAAACAATATCATCAATATTTATTTTCACGGTCTTTGTTACACCGTTGATACAATATGCCTGACCTAACATAACGACTGTTTGTAATTGAGCGCAAAGCTACACATTTGGCTGTCTGTGCTCTACCCACCACAGGTATCGAAACCCGGGTTCTAGCGGAGTGGGAGAGGAGACATTCTGCTGTGCCACTAGGGTCAATATCCTGGAGAAAAAAGGGCTAACGGTGAAAAGCAAATACGTACACTACAGTTTATGTCTACTTCCTTTTTGCCGCCTTTGTCTTGCTTTGCGTTATAACCCGACATTTTCAAACTGCCCCACCTCACTTCATTACCTCAAACAAGCCAAATTAAAATACTGGAAAACTTTTACGAATAGATAAAGCGGCGATCATGAGAAAATACAACGCTCCTAAACACCCCTGTTGGGCCCGGCATTACCAGGTGGGTTAAGGCATTCAAGACGTAATCTGAGAGTCGCGGGTTCGAATCACCGTCGCACTAAACATGCTCGCCCTTCTAGCCGTGCGAGCGTTATAATGTGACGGTCAATGACAGTATTCGTTGGTAAAAGTGTAGCCCAATAGTTGGCGGTGGGTGGTGAAGACTAACTGCCTTCCCTTTAGTCTTACACTGCTAAATTAGGGACAGCTTGCGCAGACAGCCCTCGTGTAGCTTTGCGCGAAATTCAAAAACAAAAAACAAAACCTTATTAAGGAAAAAATTCCTCAGACTTCTCTCAATCTATCTCAGCCCCTGCCAAGGTTTCGTTTAGTTTATGTCTCCACAGATATAAATTTTAATATTCGTTTTAAAGGTGTGTTGACGTGATAATGGTTACTTTTTATAATATTCCGATAATATATACATATACATTTTTGTTTTTTTACACGCAGTAAACTTCACAATGGTATAATTAGTTGTTGCATCTGTATATCGACAGTGAAAATTCTTAGAACCATATGTTTAACTTTCTTTCACCATTATAGTTATTATTTAAGTTTATAACCATGTACGAAACCCACTGTTTTATATGTGTAAAATCTAAAAGTCATTTTATAGAATGATTTAAGCTTATTTTCATTTTATTTTATTTTTTACGTGTGTATTTCCGAGAACAGCAGCTAATTTAATATGATATTTAAAATTGTTTTTATTTGTAATAATTTTAACTATAAGTTTGGACTATTTTCAATTTGCAAGTACTCAAGTTTCATTACATTGTGGCCCGGCATGGCCAGGTGGTTTAAGGTATTCGAATCCCCGTCGCTCCAAATATGCTTGCCTTTTCAGCCATGAGGCATTATTTGCTTATTTATTACTAACTTTACATGTTCCAAGAAATAGGTACTGTTATGTTTTGTTCATTTAATTATGTTAAAATTGTGTATCTTAGGTTTAAAGAAAACTATTTTGCAAATAACAAGTAGTCTTGTAGAATCGATATAAGTCCATGCAATTTCTTTATTTAATTCTAGATTTATTTATAGATAGCACTTTGTTTAATACTGTGTACCAGAGCTATCTTAATTGTGTTTCTGTTAATGTTGCAGTCTTTATCAGTGTTCTGTAGTTGAAGGTTTTTGCAAAGTTTTTTATTGGAGTCAAATTTCCTCTATGTGGCTGCTTTGGTTATAATTGTTTGCAGTTTGTTTGTGATATTTATGTACTTTATGTTGTATGTTCTTCTTACTTTATGGCTAAAAGAGGCCTTCCTTTTATTTTTTATTTTTATTATATACCTATTCTTTTTTAAGCATTTCTCTATTTAATTAATTATTTTAGATGATATCTAATTACCTTTAGTACATTTTCTCATTTCTGTATTTCATACAGATTACTAGAAAAGAATTTATCTACGTGGAATGCATTTTAATATTGTATACAATGAGTTAAGGCTTCAGTTACTATATTTTGCTCACAAAGGATTTACACAAACCAAAAATTATTACAATAGTTTGAGCTTTATTATAATTTAAATACAGTATTTGAGTTATAATGACCACAGGGAACCATGTTTCATTTTATTATGCAATTAATTGCAGTTAATTCCACGTAATTTTTATTTTACCACCTACTTTCACCTAGCTTGCCATTTCATCGTTGCATTTTGTACATACACTGTAAATTGCTTTAAAAATTCACGCTAATCCATTATAAATGTTGTTTATCAGTACTGCAGTGACTCATTTCTCAGCATTCCTTCATTTATTTTTTAAAATCAGTTTCTTTTAATATAAATCAACTCTGTATAATATTTCTTGAACTAATATATTTAATATTTGTTCACCGTCATTCTAGAACTATTTTTACTGAATGTATTTTGAACACGTTGTTTTATTTCTCTTCTTTTCTCACACGGTTTTTGCTATAAAAGTACCTCCATCCCACATCTATTTAGCATATTAAGGATTCTGGGAAACTCTCATATTATAAATTGTTTTAGTTGGAAATTCCTTATAGATGGTAGGATATTGTAAGTTTTGTCACCAGGTATCATCATGTCGTTTTTTTCTACAAAGGTATTTATAATATTACTTGTATCAGCTAACATTCTAAATCTTTCTTCATTTTGTAGAATAAGGATATAGCATAAAACACATCGGACCACAACATCAATTCTAATAACAAATATAATCTTTTGTGTGTGTCGTAAAGCATTGCTTCTAAATATGTTTATGTTTTAGTATTTCATACATACAGTATCAACTACAACTTCACTTTTTAAGGTTTTTCTGTCTGAAAACATTGATCAGTAAAAGTAATTATGATAGTATTGAGTGAAAACACTGAGAAATGTTTCACTGGACTATCCAATGCTGATGTACCCAAGACAGGACTATGCATTCTTGTTGGATACGAATGCGTGTGATACCTGAAGTGAAATCAAGTTACTGCAGTTATGGAATGGATTAATACGCATCATTACACCTTGTAATATTGGTTCATGAATGCAAGATGAAGCTCATCTAGCATTGCTAGAAGACTATAGCACAGGTAGTACCCAAAGTTGATGTTAACCTATGATAGCGATTCTTCGAGTCAAGATGTCTGATGCGGGTGTAAATAATGTATTGCGTACCCTGTCCACATAAACAGTCACATACGGCGTGTGTTTCCAATCTTTCTTTAGTTATATCATTTTACGTTCAGAGCGTTTTATTATAAACTGCTACGTAAATATGTCCTAAACTAAGTAGTAATAATTTTAAATTTATTATTGTTTAATATGTATTTTACTTAGAAATAAAATACAAAATAAATGTATACCGAGAAACTCAGAGGTCCAGTTGTTGTTTTTTATTAAACACAGAACTAGAAAAAGGGTATTTGTGTTATTTACGTCACAGGTATCGAAACACGGGTTTTAGCCGTCTAAGTCTTCTGACATACCACTGTCAAAATGGAGGGTTCAGAGGTAAAGTGACAAGCAAATTATTTACAAATAGTAAAGTAGGAGAAAATGATTGATAGTTGCGTGCTGCTTCGTTTTGATACCTGACTTGTGGCTGTATCTCTAAGGTAATATCTATTGACATTCCTTTTAAACATCAATCAAAATTCGTACATATATAATCATAAATTTAACAACTATTGGAAAATACAAGTAGTGATTACTTATTTTGCATGAATGAATAATAATTTTGATAAAGTTTGCTAACGTGAATCCGCTCGCTCTTTCTGATCTTTTCTTATTGAAAATCTTTCTTGATAATTTTTAATTGTTATCTACAAATTTTAAATGTTATAATTAGGGATAGTTTCACCCAATAAAGAAGGATGCTAAGTATCGCAGAATAGTATTTCAGTTTTTTCTTTATTCATAATTTCTCAATCGGGAAAATTATTCATAAAACGTTTAAACTTTAATTTGTTACGTTGAGAGATAAAACACTAGATTTATAAGTGGTATTTTAGAAAAAGATTAAAGTGGTTAAAAGAATTTCTTCCATTGCAGTTTTAGTTACCTAAAACTATTTATAAATATTTTTACGTATTCTTTTCTTCAGACATAACTTTCAGCTCGAAAACTATATATTGTTCACTTTATATTCCTTCTTTTAGTTAAGTTTATCATTTTCTTGTTCAAGAATGTTGCACATTTTCAGTTTATAATCAGTAGTTTATGGCTGAATAAACATAAAGTTGATTGTAAACAAACACAAAATAACACTATGAACAAAATTTTCACTTTTCTTTGTTCCTGGGCAGAAAGTGTTATTTCCCAATTGCTTACACCTAAAGTAAAGGGAAAAGATCTATTTTTTTATCTTCAAACTTTACTTTTGTGACCTGGGTAGTGAAATTTTCAAATTTACCCATTTTCCAAAACATTCCAGATAAATTCAGTGCTGTAATTAGGTAAGAGAGAATCTTACAAGAATTTAAGAATGTTGTAAAACTTTCGAGAACTATCAAAAACCTTTTAGAATTCTTTTGAACTTTTCATAGTGATATATAGATAGGGGCTCACCACATTAGTTGAGCTCTAGCTGCCTAAGTGAACACGTAGACCTATGTGATTTCATCAGAGATGGCATCAGAAAGCTGCAAGTATTCTCCAGATGCATTCTGCAATGTATGTGGCTAATTTATCAAGACAAAAGCAAAAAAGGTACTCTGTAACAGCATCTGCCTTGAAGTATTATGAGTATGGCTGGGAGGTTATCCAAGACTTGAAAATGGCGGCATTACTGATGGGTCTCTAAGAAAGCTTTACCAAATGTACCTGTTCTCTTTGTCTTTGAAACAGTATGGACCCCGCAGCGCACTATAACAGGAAGCACTAGCCACACGAACAAAGTTATCTGTAGGGAAGCACAATGTCAAGTGTGAGCCACTAGTGGACCTCCAGAAGGTGTTGTTTCCACTATTGCACATAAAATTGGGTCTTATGAAACAATTTGTCACAGCTCTTGATAAGGAGTCTGCAACCTTCAAGTACCTTCGAGATTTCTTTCCTAAGCTGTCTGAGGCAAAGGCCATAGCTGGTTTCTTCATTGGACCACAAATAAAGAAGATACTAGAGCACATATAATTCTCCAAAACGCTCAGTCGGAAGAATACAAAAGGTTGGGTAGCTTTGTATTTGTCACAGTGGTGAGGGGCTTCTTGGACAGTTGCAAGGCCAAAAATTATGTGGAACTGGTTGAGGCTCTCGTGAAGAACTACGGCAAAATGGGCTGCAGGATGTCCCTAAAAAGTCCATATCCTTGACATTCTTCTTGATAAGTCCAAGGAGAACATAAGAGCATACTCAGAGGATCTAGGCGAACGCTTCAACCAAAATATACTGGACTTTGAACGCCGTTACCAAGACGTATATAACGAAAACATGATGGGAGACTATATTTGGGGTTTGATACGTGAAAGTAATTTACATTGCAGTCGCAAATCTGGGAAAAACTACTCACTTCTAATCATTTTTCTTCCTTTCCTATAACTTTAGTATAAATACATGTAAATCTTGATTCATATGTTGGTTTGTTCAGACCTTATTTAAATGAAAATGTGCAAATTTGCCAGATTTTACATAGAAAATGGATTAATTTCTAAATTTCATTACCCAGGTCATAAAAGCAAAGTTTAAAGGGAATAATGGTCATTTTTTGTACTTTTACAACATAAGCAATTATGAAATAACACATACTATCCAGGAACAAAATTTGTGTTACATGGTGTAATCATGTTTTCAAACACTTTCTAATACAGTTTAGGACAAGTATTTAATTCTTGAGACAGAAATGTAGTAATTAAATATCACGAAGTTAAAGTGACAGAATGTTATGTAAAAGGAGATGTATCAAAACATAATTTTCATCAAGTTTCTAAGTACAGTCAGCCGTTCGAAAAATTCAAACTTTTGTCGTCAGTTGGAAAAGGTCTTGAATAAGAGATGCAAAGAAGAAAGTAAAACAGAGTAAGTCGTGATTAACTATGATATCAGTTTGTGTTTAATCTGAGCATGGGTAATCTAACTAAGGTTTTTGTATACATTTAAATCTCTCTATCTATCTCTGTCTTTATCTATCTATACATATATAAGTTAAAACCATATTTTTTTTTAAATTCAAGACAAAGCACACTAAAATTAAAAATATTAAACAAAATACGGTGAATTAAAAAAGATTCTAGGGTACAAGCTATAATGTGGTGATGAGAATTATCCAACAGATAATTGGCTTACTACATGGATATTTTATCCAACTTAACTACAACACCTCGAATAAAATGCGACGCTGATATCACACAAGAAGTTTGACCTAACATAGATGTATCTTCAACTAACGGTTCAGGTCCATGTCTTGTTCATTTTAGTCCTTGTTATTCTGAAAAACAAAATCGATACGCTGTTGGTTTAGATCAGTTTAAAACTAAATTAGATTATATTTTACAATAATTGTTTTATTTCACAAATATGATAAGTTCTTTGTTAATGTACAGATCTGTCTGTGATATATGTAAAAATTAACTAGTCGTATCTTTCTAACCAGAATTAATCTCTGCATTTCCTAGTGTTTTTATGATTTTGTGATGTCGATATTTGAAATACGTTTTAAAAATTAATCATTTACCTAACTCTAATTGATTAGTAATTTGGTAATAAAAATATAACTATGGTATTATAATGATAAACGTAATACCCAGGTACATGATATACACAACAAGTATTATTCGGGTTATTATTGTTCTTCACAGCGAATCGAACCCCAGATTTAATAGTTATAAGCTCTCAGCTTTAATGTACAACTAAAAACTGACTGACTGATAATTGAACGTAGAGTTAAGAAATAAAATGAAATCAGTTAACCTGAAAAATATACAAAATAAGCTATAGCTGACCTATTGGCAAACTGCATATACAATTATAAGTGTAAATATAAAACGTGCTTGAAATAAAGTAGAACATAACTATCTCTGGAAACAGTCTAAAGCATTCGTGGTTGGACCCTATCTCAGAAATTTCACGTAGGGCGAAATTTACAACAAATTAGTCACACCGTACATTGGATGAACGTGACATATTTCTACGACACAACTATAAACCAGTCGTGAAGCTGTTAACAAATACATTTCATGTTTGTTGAAATTTTCAATATTGTGATATCTTTAATGAAATTAAGTACAATTAATCTATACATGCAGGACGTTAAAAGCAATACCAATATCAACTGCAATACTAAAGACAACACCAAACGCAACAAAAACGACAACGGCAATTCCTTCAAAGAAATGAGAAATTTGTAGCAGTCCGTGAGGATACAAAATTTTCTCTGTTTCCGACGGCGTAAGTTGATAAAATATTCCAATATGTTAACAATACTTAAACAACTATTTCTGATCTTGAACCTCTATCTTTGTTGAATAGTGTATAAACATTATTATTTAAAATAACATTTAAAATTAACGATTATATCTTTAATTATTAATTAATTAATTATTCATGCATCACAAGTTTCAGTTTATTTAGAAAATATTATCACAATTAAATATATAATGTAAAATTATTAATTAATTAATTTGTTTTATTTTGCGTTAATATTAATTTTCTGTTTAACACAGACTAGTGCTTTAGAGACTCTATTATTTTCCGAATGTGTTAATATTATGAACGTATGTGGTTATTTATTAATCTTTTCAACTTTGGATTTTATTTTAAGAAGGCCAAAACACATTACACGAAATCGACATTTTCTTAAATGGACTGATAAAACACATTACATTTGAAATATGTAACTAAATATCACCATTTCAATAAAATTAGATTGTTAAATTTCTTCACTGTTTTCACTTCATACATCTCAAACTTTCTAATTTCATTAAAATGTACTTTTCAAATGAATAACACCAAAATACATCACGTTCATGATGACAAGAAACATACGCAAAGTAAAAATGTTGTCTAAAGACGACTGGTATGGGTATTAAAACTTTAATTAAAACAAAGTTAGTCGAAATGTTGTTCTGCACTTTATTTAATTAAAGTTCTCTTATCCATAACAGAGATCTTCAGAATACATCACCGTCACCATAGCTTTTTCCCTTCTAATGAAAATGCAATACCTAGTCATATATTTCTTACTTATTGTTACCAGTTGAAAACAAAATATGACTCCATATTATTCAACAAAAAGGTAGTTACACTTTTAACTGTTATAGATATACTGATACTTTCCAGAGAACCCAGTCAGAATTGTAATTACACGAGGTATTTACATCAAATGATACAATTAACCATCATTATAAACTTTCAACCTCACTACAATTTATATAAATTGTCATCTGCAACAGCTTGGAAAGGTGTAAAAACTTAGCAAATGAATCCCCATGATTTGACAGAAGCCAACCTCAGAACAAGAGTGGACATTTGCATTTCTCAACACTCTCATGAACGTAACTCACCTGTTTTGGACAGGTTAGTGGCTGGAGATGAAAAATTGATAAATTATAAAAGTGTTAAGCGCCACAGACAATCGCTCAGTACATGTAAACTAGCTAATCCTCAGACTAAAATGAACCTCCACTCTAGAAAAGTCTTGTTAAGCGTTTGACGGGTGTTGTGGATGTGATACACTTTGAGTTGCTGCCGCTCAATGTTATGATTACGTCGGATTACTATTGTCAACAGTTAGAGCGCTTCAATGTTACACTGAGAAAAAAAAGGCCTGCTTTGATCAATGTGTTGTGTTACACGGCCCCATATAGCAAGGGTCACATCTGCAAAGATCGAGGAACTAAATTGGAGAAAACTTCAACATCCTCCTTATTTTACTGACCTTGCCCCATCTGATTATCATCTATTCCGAAAGTTGGAGAACTATTTAAAAAACAACAACTTATATTAAAAGAAATAATTTTAACTTACGTTTTTTTCCGTAAATCTATGGACTGTTAGAAGTAGGCCTGTCAGAATCATACATTTATAAGCCCACAATTTATCAGTAATACTACTACTAGCAGTACTAGTAGAGCAAGGCCTATCGGTAATAACAGACTTAATGTCCCACGAAGCAATTATATTGTTAAACATTTGGAATATAGGTTTTATTATTATGGCTTAGAACACAACAGAAATTGTTAATATAAGGTTTTCATCATATGCAATAAATACCATATCTTGAAATATACTAAGTCAAAATAATATCGGCACATTGTACCAACTCATCAAACAACTTTGTCACACACAACACTGAAAACTGATTCACAAACAGCCTGGTACCTGGATTCAAATTTATAAGCTCATGACCTATACGAGGGAATGGCTCGTACTCGGCGTTCCTCTTCCTCCATACTTCAAAAGTTGCTTTTTTGTACTATTTAATTGCTGCTTTCCTCGCGTTATAATAATGTATTGGCAATCGTCTGTTGATATTTTAATTCACGATCCCATTCAACCCTGTCTATTTATTGGTTGCTACTATCTTGTACACTTATAACATACTTATTTTATGTAAGAATGCAAATACAGTTCTGATCACTATTTAGTTCCCTATTTTGCATATGTGTATGCACAATAAAACTTATTTAATATAAATATGACTAAAACTGTACTAAATAATAAGTTTGTCTAATACAAAGAAGTCTTTGTAAAAATAAAGGTAATGTAGACTAGGTTTGTCAGTAATACAGCTGTATAAGTTGCTTGAGTATATTTTTCTTTTTTATGTTTCTTGAAGTATTTCACGTGATATTTTAATGGTTATGTAAGAATGTTTTGTTTGTTTATCCTGGAATACTGTAAGCCTTTGTTAGTGTATAATTACTTTTATTTTGTTATTTTTGTATTTATGTTTTTTCTTACGTATTACCACGATGCACTGGAATATTCTATTATACAACAAAATTGTAAATATTTTGGCAATTCAGCTCCTATTTTTTTTATACACGTAGTATCGGTAAAAGGAACATCAGTATTTTGAAACTGCTTAAAATTTTGAAAATACACTGATGTTTTGGTATCATTATGAAATCAAGTGATTTGTCATAAGATGTAAAGAAAACTGTAATTAACTTACCTTTCTACACAGTCTTATTCATTATTTATTTGGGCAGCACATTAAAATAACTACTCCCAATCTGCAGCTTCAGTTTCGGAACCACTTGATCGAAAATTTTCGTCTTTTCAGCTATGTCGGTGGTATACTTTCATTATCAATCCCAATACTTAGTGATAAAGAGTATATCATTAATGACGGTGTTCATTAGCTGGTTTTCCCCCTTGGTTAAGGAGAGCTAACGCAGATAACCCTCTAGCAGTTTTATGAGGAATTCAACAAATAAATGTCAGCAACTCGTTACTTGCATTGTAAGTTTGATATTTATCATGCTGGTTTGTAATCATGTTTGAAAGCGATGATTGGTAGATTGATTGGTCTTTTCTCTCTTTGTCGTGGTAGCAATCTTAATAGATTTGACATGTGAAAACGAAATGATAATTTTCTAAAATGATTTAAGTTTAATATTGACTTCTTATATATTTCCACAACTTTTATATGTGCATTTCTGAAAATTGAAGCTTTTTAATATAATGTTCAATGATGTGTTTATTTGTAATAATATGTTTATCAGTAAGTTTAAATTACTTATGACTCTCTCCTCTTGTAAAGTCCAAGGTTGTGAATCTGTTACTATTTTAGAAATATTTTATTCACCAATCATTTCATTTGTGTTAAATGAATTAACTTAAATGAATTAATTAGTTAATTACCTACGTGAGATTGTAATAACCAAACATTTCACAGTTGTTAAGATTATTTTCAGATTCTCCAAAACCCAATCTTTTTTCTCCTTTCTGTAAATAATGAATGGTTAAAACTAAGAACTTTCTGTAAGTGACGAATGTTTCAGAAATAAAAAAACGGAATACATTGTTTATCTTCTGACATAAACAAAGCTAAACAATGTATTCTGTTGATATCTGAATAACTTATAATTTATTATTAAACAATTAATATCATATACACTAAACCACTATATGAAGCATTATCTTCTTCATTCGATTTTCTTTTGTTCAGGGTTACTGTCCAACCAAGAATTCCTCGAAACCTGCATTATGCATTGAAGAAAAGTAAATTCAATTATATATCAAATTTCATATTTATTTTCTGATAATTTTTAAGTTCTCTAAATGCCCACTGATTTCCATTGTTGGTGTAAAATCACATATGAATAAATGAGATTAGGAGAGCTTTTTTCCAAGAATTTCTTTTGCACTAATTTTTTTTTTGGAAATATATCTTTCAGGCCATGTTTCACCTACGATGCAGGGTCAGAAAATACAAACTACTAAACAGACTAGTATATAAAATACATAGTACATCAGGACCAATATTTGATAAGTGCAATGCAAGTGGCAGCAAAATGAGTGAGAGCTTCTTATATGAACGAATTTGGATAGAAATTACAGTTTGTGAACTTTCCAGAAAGAAGAAGACAACTGTGGATGCTTAAAAGCTGTCTGCATCCCTCTAGTAAAGGGCTAATTTGTGGTGCTGATGGGAGTGCAAGGAAGTGTCAAGAAAAGATATGATCGGTTGTTAGTAATCTTACAGGTTTCGAAGTTGTGATGTGAAGGCGAATATAGCAGGTCGGATCAAGACAAGGGAGATGCAAACAAGTTCTAGAGAGAGAGAGGAAAAATGCAAATTAAAATGATAGTAATTGTAATTTTATACTTAGTTCGGACCATGTTGGTTAAAAGAATATTTTGTTAAAATACGTATAAACAAACATTATAATAGCGACGAAATAAACGATCTTATTTTTCTCATAAGACTTTATTCTTTATTTCTTTGGTTCACTGCAGTTCTTCGAGAAGGAAACTGTACAATAACTATAACTATTTCTTCAAATTATGCTTATAATAAAATGTTCTTCAAGTTGTTGGAAACTGTTTTCCAAATTTATTCCCTGTATGATGTAATCTTCGGTTCCGTCTGGCAGCTGGATATTTTATAATAACATCTTGTTTAGCCCTGAGAGCTGAACCCTACTGTATTCTTTAGGCCACTCACGATAAATTATTTATTTATTTATTATTAATCACATAGCTACTCAATAGAGTTCCTTTGCGGTGCTAAACAAGGGTATCTAAACCCAATTAGTAGCGTCATAATTACTCATTTTCATTTCAAATTTCACCGATACTCATCTAATGCAGTTTCAATTTTCTCTGTTTTTGAATGCAGCTGTTAGACTAGTAGGTACTATTAGTGAACTTTTATAATATACAAAAATGGATAAAATCATATGTTTCAAATGCATTATGTTTATACTTACTATATACATTTTAACACTTTCACACATATATATACAAAATGAATACATTTATTTTATAATACAGTACAATGTACTTTAAGACACAAAGTTATGAATTGAAAATACTATTCAACTTCATTCACGACAGAAAATCCAACAGAGCAAAAAGGAAATCAATTGGTTTTAACTTCTCGTCCTGTGTTCTATTAGGTTCTCCTATTTGCAAAACCAAGTACCTCAGAACATTAAAAGTATATAATCCTTATTTTTTCAGAGAAAATATTAGTTTCAAAGGACCAGTTTAATTGTAAAAAAAAGGAAATGCTTCATATTGACCAAATTCATTTAAAACCATATTTCTTCCTTTCAATTGTGATATTTCAATTCAATATTTTCACATTTTTGTTAGAAATTTTGTAGATAGTTTCAACATATATTTTACTGATTAAAATACAGATGTACCCAACAGAATGACGTTGTTTGTTTTTTGTTTGTTTGGAATTTCGCACAAAGCTACTCGAAGGCTATCTGTGCTAGCCGTCCCTAATTTAGCAGTGTAAGACTAGAGGGAAGGCAGCTAGTCATCACCACCCACCGTCAACTCTTGGGCTACTCTTTTACCAACGAATAGTGGGATTGACCGTCACATTATAACGCCCCCACGGCTGGGAGGGCGAGCATGTTTGGCGCGACTCGGGCGCGATCGCGCCACCCTCGGATTACGAAGCACACGCCTTAACGCGCTTGGCCATGCCGGGCCGAATGACGTTGCAAAAATTATAATTACGATTTTTATTATTCACATTTAATCGTCGTAATAAAAACAAATACGTGAGAATAATTGTACGAATTACCGTTAAAAATTTCAGATATCATTGTTGAAAATACTTTGCTAAGGCATAGAGCTTGGGAAATGTTCAGTTAAAGCTTAGATGAAAAAATAAGTGATGTCATTTCTACATCTATGAATTAGAATGTAATAGTTTATGTGTGGGCAAGAATCTGAAAAAATATGTACCAAACGCACTCAAATATTTAACTTTCTTACAACAAATCTTGCATCATTGAAAATTAAAGTTAAATATATTTCATGGTAAAAATTGCTTTATCTTACAAACTGGATTAGATATGGTTATATTAGGTATTTCACGATAAGTACCAAGAAATAAAAACAATATATACTTAAATCATTTCAGAAATTTTGTTTCATTATCAGCAGATATAAGAGATTCTGCACATTTTTTCTTATGGGCTTTATTGAAACCATGTTAGTTTTTGTTTAATTTATAAATCTAAACCATAAAATCTATACTTTGTTTCCATTTCAAATAAAACATAACCATGTTAACGTTTCGTGTGTCAGCTTAACTTCAATATAATAATTTAGACTACCAAGAAAAATAAATTTAGCCTCAATAATAATTTATAGAAATGATAACACTTGATTCAGCAGAAGATTCTTTTAATAGATGACAAGTGCAAAAATTCGACCCTCAATTCTATGAGTCATTCAAAATTACTTTAAAATTTATGTAATGTTCCCTATTTAAATTGCTATAAAAAACAATTTTGAGTAACATGACAACATTCATCTAGATTATTTGGTTGGTTTGGTGTTTTATGGCAGAAATCAACGACGCTATATGCACCAAACATACAGTAAAAAGTTAAAATTAAAGTAAAATTATCAATATTTATAAAAGAAAAAGTTAAGGCAAAACAAAGCAAAGTTTAATTGTTGAACTAAAAATATTACTAGCATTAAATCCAATTTTTACATCTAATATAAAGTAGTAAGAGAAAAACTACAGTAATAGAAGTTGTAAAAGAATTTCTGCAGAATAATTGTAATTACCATAACTCGCCATGATGACTGACGGGTAAGTTCAAAAACCAGCATTAGTCACCTGAAGTTAGCCTTTACAGTATTGGTTTTGAGTTATCTGACGTTACGGCCATTTTTTAGTTTCAAGTCGATCTAGATGTAATTTGATTCTTAAAAGGGAATCACATTATAAATGATCTAACATATGAATTTAAAAATTTAAGTAGCATTAAAAAGATTAATGACCTTTAAAAATCTAAAACATTTCTAAGGTATACAGTGTCACCATTGCTAATAACACTGTCTAACGTTACGAATAAACGTTGGGACAAAATACGCTTAAAATGGTGCCGTCATTGAGAGTCGTAACGACGACATGACAGTAAAATGTGGCTTACTGTTACCTGAGTGTTACACAGACAGCACATTGGTGCATCAGCCCCAGATAAAAAAAAGGACGATTAATTAAAAACTGTGACCAATGCGTCGTCTAGTTAGAACAACTTCCACTTTCTGATCCTTGCGTAAGCAAGACGGCCAAAGTCAAATAAGGGTTATATTTGGAAAGGCTTGTTTTCACGTTGCTTACTCAAAGTTGACTGCCAACTGGCATGGAATCGAGTCTTGAATGCAGGACCCTAGTCCATGTATGGAACAGGCACAGCTGTGATAGTGCCAGAGCAACTGTGAATACCAACGTGGCCTGGTATCCAGAAAAACTGGATAGAAGAAGTATTAAAGAGAAACAGGCCAATCAGTTTTGAATATTGGTGAGAACTGAGTGAGAACTAACGCGAAGCGATTCCAGGGCAAGTAGAGAACTGAGCGAGTCGGAATAAATAGTGCAATTTGAGTGCTTCTGAACTTTTATGTGATCCAGGGAAAGAGAAAATGCGGACAGTTCAGCAGTAAATAGAGAATTTGTAGAGGGGATTCTGTGCACAACCACTGAACCACAACAATCTATGACAGAGCCAACACAGTCATCTGATTTCGAACCATCTGTATAAATAGGAATGAAAGGATGGTTCGAAAGATGTTCAGCAAATAACAGATAATATTTCCAATTGGGATTGTCTGTTTTTCTCAGATGACTTAAAAATAGGTTACATTTTGAGACTGCAGTAAGCCGTAGTGGGATGGGTTGTCCAGTGGATACAGAACCAATTTATCCAACTGTACCTGGATACGAACGCTAGAAGGAACAATGACAGATCATCTGTTCTGAAAAAGCATGGTCTATCCAGGAAGGAAAGTTCAACCCCCGGTGGGATGCTTTAATAAGGAATGAAGTTTCGAAGCACATAGTAGAGACAGTTACGAATGGCGGAGGTGCAAAGGAAGTTCATGAGACTGTGTATTAGCTCTGAACTGGGGAAGTGCAGAATGCCCAAATGCAGAGCTGAAACTCCTAATGATGAACAGGGTCAAGCGTCTTTAAGGCCGAGGTCCTGGCAGATCCATAGACCAGTGATCCATAGTCTAGTTTTATCGAATAGGAGCGCGATATATCTTTAGCATAAAACTTTCATCCGCTTCCCAAGTGTTAAAAGAGAGAAAACAGAGGAGGGTCAGTGCTCTTGTACATTTGATCCATTGCTGTTTGATGTGTGGTATAAAGGTCAGCTTCCATTCAAAGCTAAGCCCCAAAACTCTGTCTCAGGGACTACAGGCAGCACAACTTTACCGATACAAAGCTCAGGATCAAAGTGAATACCCTGTTGGGGCAAAAGTGCATGCAAATGGTCTTAGAGAGAGAGAAATTAAATCCGTTTGCTGTGGTCCACTTCAGTAAACGATTGAAAGCAGTCTGTAGCTGCCGCTCCATATACCTCATGTTCGACGACTGACATGAGATTTGAAAGTCGTTGACACAGAGCCCCTTTGCAATTGTAAAAGGGAGTTACTCAGTGATGGCATTAATCTTTATACTGAAAAGTTTGACACTCAAAACACAGCCCTAAGGGACTTCAGGTTTTGTGGAAAAGAACGAGATAGTGTCTAACCACACAAACTTGGAATCGCCTGTCCATTAATTTTTTTTAAAATAAAAATTGGAAAATGGCTATGTAACCTATATATATGGATATCTCAAAAAATGCAACACCTCCTTGTTCTATCATAGGCTTTTTCAATATAATAAATAATCATACAAGATGTTGCTGGAGAAAGACTCCTCTGATCGACGATTCAAGTCTTATCAGCTGCTCCATGGTGGAGCACTCTCATCAGAACCCACACTGGGTGGGCGAGAGGAGGATGTTTGATTCAAGTAACCAAACAAGATAAACATTAATCATCATCTCTGAGGTCTTACAGATACAGCTCGTCAAAGCAGTTGGAGGGTAGTTTTAAGAAATCTTGGTATTCTTCCCAGGCTTATATAAAGGTAGGACAATAGCCTAGTGTCAGGCATCAGAAAGAACATTATCCTGCCAGATCCAGTGGAGGATGAAGCAAGAGTGCTAGATACCTGACAAAATCTTTCACTTAGAGTATCGGCAATGCTCCAGATATCAGCTACTTCCTGGCCATGATAGAGCAAGATCGAGGAGGGGACGGAATTATATTCTCCACTGACCTTTCGATTCTTGTCCCATATGACTTTGGAGCAGGTGGTAGAATATATGTTGGTTATGAACTTAATCAAAGAGTTGATCCTTCTGGCTTTCACGTCTTACCCACTGAGCACGTCCACGGGCCTGCTGGAAAGTGATGCAATAGGAGAATGTGGGATACCTATGAAAAGTATTCAAGGCCCGTTTTCAAGCCTTCTGTGCCATGTGGCAGGCAGGATATTCTTTTCAAAGTCATCGAGTTCTCAAACAGACAATCGGGAGATTTATGAAACGTAGTATTGTTCTGTCTTTTGGTGAAAAAACATGTCAAAAAACAACGTCAGAAAAAAATAACGACATTTCATGAAGGACAAAGGATATGGGAAGGTTATGTCGATGTGGATTGAAAACTTAAAAATCTGCGAAATTTACATCAAGCGGTAGAATACGCCTGCTCAGTATGATTAAAGGCAACCAAATCATACATACAAAATTTACAAACAACACGAAATTCAGTATTCACTAAAACACACAGAGCTTCCAGATACACTCTCACACTATTATTGCAAAGTAACGAAAATGTTTCCTCGTTGTTACACATACTCAGTATGTAAAATATATATCAGTAAATTACATCTGCGCCCCCAAGTAGCACAGTGTTATGTCTGCGAACTTATAACGCTAGAATCTGGGTTTTGATATCCAATGTGGTAAACTTCAAACAAACATAGAAACAAAAGCTTACTTCTTCAAAACGTCTTAACAAAATTGCATCACTAAGAACACTGAAAACGAAAGAACAACGAAGAAAAGGACGTATATACAAGAAAAGACTTGTATATTTCTGATACAATCTGTTCTTCCGCTAATTTTTAACGTCTTTAGTGTAAAGTGATTTGCTTATTTGCATATTCCAAATCATTTAAGCATAACGTAATCATTGCAATTTATTAATGTGTATTCAATACAACACGATTCATCTTTGTATAACTGTTTTATGTTCTTCTCGTTTGGTTTAATCAATTGCAGCTACACGTATCTTTCCAACACTTGTTAAATTTACGATTATATATAAATAAGTATTTTGATTTGGTTTGAATATTTTTTAAGTAATTCCTCCCAAAAATATTTATGGTTTTCAATTGTAATAATAATTATATATTTGAGAATACCTTCATGAATAATTGACGTGTCTCTGTGTTTTCTTATAGTAAATCCAAATCGGGCTGTCTGCTGTGTCCATTGATGAGAATTGAACCCCTGCTTCTAGTGTTGTAAATCCGTAGGCCAAATGCTGTCCCAGAATGGGATAAATAATTCATAAACTTCTTCTTTTTTTAATAATTTGAAATATAGTTCGAGCTATCCTGAAGACGAGAGATTTAAGGGTATCTATAACGTCGCCAATTCTAATCGACGTACAGTTGTAGATTAGTCCTCTAAGACTTCATACATGAGCATATGAGATATTTTTCATGATAAATCAGGAACAAGTTAGCGTTGGACGAGAATAATCGAGATGTCTTACCAACACATTAACTTAGTCACATACATTATTACTGGAAAAAGAAAGAAATAGAGATTGATTATTTGGTGGCAAAATTCACGAGTTTCAGAAAGAAAATCTTTAGGAAATCCCCATCTCTAATGAAATGGATAAATTTATGTTGTTATCTAACATCACTTCAATGTATGTAAATAAAATTTTCAAAATCTACACTATATTCATCAATATTAAAATTATCTTTTTTTACATATTGAGACAACATAATAAATTATAAGCAGTGGTTCTAAAATCTTGAGCCGAAAATTATATATATCTTTGCAAAACATGACCAAACTATGTAACAATCTTTATGAACCTTAGGAACTTAATGCATGATATTAGAATAAAAAACAATTTATTTTATTTCAAGACAATCAGTTTCAGTCAATAAATTTTCATTTTAATAAAAGTCTTTTTTAATTTACATTGTGTATTTCTACTTGGATCCATATCTAATTTCTAAATTTTTACCTTTATTAATAAAATCAGTTTTATTTGTGTGTGTAGGTCCAGGGACTAATAATTTTCATGGGTTCTACATCCTATGTGATTTTATATAGAATGAAACTATCAAGGAGCCCACATTAAGACCATGTGCACCAGGGTTGAGTACCCAAGCACTTACCTAAATACGCCATAAGTGGTCAGGTGGCAGATAGCTCATTGTTCAGAAGTTTACTTAACAACAAACAAACAAAGTTAATCAATAACACTTGGTTCTATAATTTGTTAAGAACGTTCTAGAAATACATAAAAAAGTTCTAAGAACGAATTCCAAAAACATGATTTCCAGAAGTATTTTCTTTCTTCATTGTAATATTATGTTTAACACATGTTTAGGAAACATTTTTATTTTATTGAAAAAAGAAAGATCGGATATTCTTTCTCTAAACAACACACCGAACAAACAATATATATTTAATTAAAAACACAAACTCAGCAGTTGTATTGCTTTAAAGTAGTTTTATTTTCGTAAAAGGTATTTAAGAGTTAAACATAATCGAACACGAAGGAAACCACAACAGATTTAGATTATTATATTATAGGTAATATATATAGATGCTGGTCTCACAGGCTGTTAAGTGATCCGTTGAGGCTATAAGTATAAATAACATTGAAATACATAAATGTTGTTGTCAGTTCAGTTACAACAGATCCACTAACATTTCATTAAATATATTAGTCAAATTATTGAATAACAATTGTAGTATAAACCAACAACATATTGTCAGTGTTCTATAATGGGGACACAATGAGTTATCTATGCTCTCCTCACAGGTATCAAACCTCGGATTCAAGCTGTGTGAGTCCCTAAACTTACCAACGTGTCACTGTATGGATTAGAGCGTTTTATAGATATATAGTGACAAATATGGATTTCTATTAAATGTAGTTTTGGCATTATTTTAAAAAATAACGTATTAAAAGAAAAAGGTAGAGTGTCACCTTAAAATTAGCCACACATTTGGAAAATATGTGAATAATTAAGTGCCAGTCTATTTTACCAAAAAAATAAAAATAAATGTCAGAATAAAATTAAATATACTAACTAATAACACCATTTCTAGTACATTTTAGTTGTCATGGTATTGCTTATACAAAGTGAAATAGTATAACTGTATAACGACTGTAGAACTATTGTAAGACAGTTATGTTATATGGAACATTTTTTACGATATTGTAAATAATAAGTTTATACACTTTCTAGCACATATAATGTTCAAATTTCAAGATATTTATTTCATTTATTGCTGATGAATTGATATATTCTGATCTTCTCACCTAACATCCTCAGAAACAGTTCTTAACAGCCTCAGACATTGCTTCGTCCAGATCCTCTCCAGTTTTTACAATTTCATTAGCGATACATTCCTTTACTTCCTGCATGAAGAGGTAAATACGATGAATATTATGGGATATGTTAAAAAATTGAGAGTTTGAGAAAAACAAAGAAATAATACAAAATAACAGAGACTCCATAACCTGAGAAGTTTACCTTTCTTCTTTAGGGGTGAGCTGGAAATGGTTACTATATTCATTCCGTTTGTTATAACTAACAAATTGTTACAAATATTGTAGGAAAATAATATACAAAAGTAGAAAAAGTCATAGGGACACACCTTCAAAAATATATTACTTTTTACATAAATTTTGCCAAATTCAGACCTACGTAGTGTCCACTTTCTACTCTTTCATGATATAAATATCCGTATTGCGTTTTACCTTATTTTATAGGTGGAGGACAACACTATAACTGTTGCGTGAAGTGACGATATTTCAAGATTACTGTCATCCAACTCTTAATGGTCAGCTGTAGGAAGAAGAAGACTTAAAAGAGTCCAGAATTTTGTTTGGTTTGTTTTAACTTTTCGCGCAAAGCTACACGAGGGCTATCTGCGCTAGCCATCATTAATTTAGCAGTGTAAAACTAGAGGAAAGGCAGCTAGTTATTACCACCCACCGCTAACTCTTGAGCTATTCTTTTACCAAAGAATAGTGGGATTCACCATAACATTATAACATCCACAGGGATAAAAGGGGCGAGCATGTTTGGTGTGATGGTAATTCGAACCCGTGACCCTCAGTGTCTTATACACCTGGCCATACCGGCCCATTTTGTTTGGTGTCTTGTTGCTTTGTTTATTTTTTTAATTGTTGCTTCTACTTGTATGTGAACAAGAACAGTTTTAATGTTTATTTCAAGTACAAATAATATTTAAACTTTCAGTATTTAATGTACAGTCCTTATGCTTTTTAATTTTTTGCAATTTATTTTAATTTCAAATACATCTCCAACCAAAGAGTTATTTCGTAGCTTGGCAATAAACTTGTGGTCGTTAAACTTTAGAGTTCGATTCCCAACAGATGACAGAAGCTTTATTATGAACAATAAAACCAACTACTTTATCAGCCAGATTTCTGCTTATTGATAATTTAGAAATTGTTTGTTTTTTATCTCTTCACACATACTTTCATCTGTAACAAATCACTGCATGTGTCCTTCATATCAGGCCTTCAAACCACTATTGTGAATATCAGGTAACTGTATTCAACTTTTCTTTATAATATCGTATTCCTCTATTGCTGCGTCTATTTAAGGAAAGGTTATAATAAGGGAGTAGATTAATATCTCTGAACTTAACAACTCTTCAGAAAATTGAATGTGAATGAGGTACTTAAAGTTGTAATATTGTTTATGCCTCATTTTTTTCATCTTAAATCATGGCAATGGTAAGAGTAGGGGAACAAATATACATTTTCTCACGGTAGAAATAACCTACAACTTAGTCAGTTTTGATTTCTTAACAGCTTGGTTGTCCTTGGAACTGTTTTCCTTCAGGTTTCGGAGATGCAATTAATTTACAACAAAAGGTAATAAATATTTACCGATAAAGGATGGTTTCGAAATGTTTAGGTTATAAGGTAATTTAGTAGCTTGCGTAGCCCAGATGGACCAGAATATTTGTTATTGTCATGTAAGAATGGATTGAACATTAAAAAATTCCTTCCTACTGCAATAAAAATAATTTATTTTACTTAAATAAAATAATTAAAATTACTTTACCGGGATGCAAAACATATAATTTCTAGAAGGTCTGTGGTCATGTAATAACCCATAAGAAAGCTTTTGAGGATTTAAAACTGTGAAATTAAATCTTGAGTCATTTTTAATATATAAGTTGCAGCTATACATAACATTGCCCGATTGCGCAATCGGTTCCTGTGGCTCTAATAATATGTTAATAGCTTTCTTATAATACCATAGATTTATACATCTGCATCTATTCCCAGGCACATCAAAATTTATATAGTAATATTATAGTTATGTATTGCATTTAATGATGCTGTGTATACGTATTTTTAATCAAGTACTTCTAGTAATTACGTTGTATTAACATAGTTCTGTATTTTTGTGTACATTTCGAATTTAATTAGTAGATACCTTATAGTACCATATTGTTGCCTCTTTCCTTCTACACATAAGTAGTTAAGTATAGTTATATAAATAACTGGGTTTAAACTTAATCTTTAAAGATGCATTTAACGCAGTATCCTCATAAATCTTAAAAAACACTAGCAAATGTCAAAATTAATTATCTAGTATGTAAGTAAGCCTTTAAAATATACTACTAAGAGGCTTTTAAACAATTAAATTTTAAAATAACAATTACTTGATACCATCCTAGTATAAGGTAAAACTGATCTAAACCAAATAAAGTATAACAAATGATAATAAATAATAAATTGAAACTTCTAGATGAAAACATTTTTCAGCTTATTTTGTGTGGTTTTGAGCAGACGTACTTCATCAGACACTAATGATCTTTAATGACTGAAAATATTTTCATTTAGACGTATCGAATTATTCTTTACTTAATTTATCCAAGTTTTTCGTCTCATGTTTTGCGGAATAATATTCATAAATAAGCCTGTCCAGTTAGTTTTTAAAACAGGATAGCTTGAAACAGACTAAGTATGAGCCCTAACCCGTGATTGAAGATACACCTACTTACGCTGTATCCAAGATATCGAGTGGCATCAGCCTCAAATTCTATTTGAAACATTTGGGATTACAAAAGGAAACATTTCGTGCGATAGTTAATTATACAACAAAATTAAATAAATAAAGATATTTTAGAAACTAGTGATATTAACGAAAATTGAATATAAAGTTATATATTAGATAAACATCACCTTCATATCCGCTTCTTTTTCTGCATTGCACATTTCTCTCACGAACTCTTCAAAATTACCATAAGAAAATTTTGAATATTCACATTTTGTAATTGCATCTGGAAGCTTGAAATGAAAAATAATTTCTGATTAATCAACTTTAATATTACGTTCTACAACTTTGTATTCATAAAAGTTAATTGTATAACTGTATCCATGTAGCAGAAAACATATGATTCTTATAAACTCTATTATAACCACCTTTAAATATATTTCGTTTCTCTTTGATAATGAATTTGATATATTTATTTATACATAAACAACCACTTATGAATTGAAATAAAACAATATTTCGAAGGAAAGACAGAGGATGGAAAACAAAATTAAAAGAAACAAAATCACATTGTTCTAGATCTGTGAATTGTGTCTAAGTATAATAATACATTTATTGTGTAATCATTTACACAATAAAAAGTTAAAGTAGAATGAAAATTACATGCGTCAAACGAACGTTATTTATATCATAACCACAAATATTTTAAAAATTATTCGCGTAGTCTTCGTTTTAACCTCTCGTCCCAAGGAAAACAAAACAACGAGTTCATAAAATAAATAAAACAGTCAGCAAATAGATAGCTTAAAGCAAACAGGATCACAGTAGACACGTAAAACAGACCCTGTGACATAACGATACGTCTGCGGACCTACTACGCTAGAAACAAGGTTTCTATACTCATGTTGAGAGGAGCACAAATAGCCCATTGTGTATCTTTGTGTTCAACTACGAACATATATATGTGGAATATCAGCAATAATTGCTAGGTTTTAACAGAAACATGTGCATCAGATGAAGGCCATACAAACTTGAAGTAAGCCAATAAGTTTTATTCTTTATTTTTTTCTTAATTTCGCTGAAAGCTACTCGAGGGCAATCTGCGCTAGCCGTTCCTAATTTAGCAGTGTAAGATTAGAGGGAAAACAGCTAGTCTTCACCACCCACCGTCAACCTTTGGGCTACTCTTTCAACAACGAATAGTGGGATTGACATCACATGATAACGCCCCCACGGCTGAAAAGACGAGCATGTTTTGCAACGGTATGCGAACCCGCGACCCTTAGATTACGAGTCGCACGCCTTAACCCACATGGCCTGGCCGGTCCTTGCTGTATTGTAGTAATTATTTCTGTACAACGCGTGTTATAAATGTGGATTCACGTGCAGGCAATATGGGAATTAATTACACAAGTTAAAGTAAGGTGTAACACTTAATAATCTTGGATAGGTCAAAATAGTGTTAACACTTTTAAATTTAGCTGATTACGTTTTCAAGATGTGTAAAACATCGAGACCTACCGAAAGGTGATCTATAAACCTACAACACTGAGAATTGTAATTCCGTAAACTTATCGCTAACACACGAGACCTTGATTCATATAGTTATTTTTTAGAACTATAACTGAAGACAAAAATATGTTAAGACAGAAGATTCATGTCAGTAACACATTATTTCAAAAATGTTTTTGTTTGTTTGTTTAGAATTAAGCACAAAGATACACAATGGCTTGTCTGTGATCAGCCCACCACGAACATCGAAACCCGGTTTTTACCGGTGTGAGTTCGCAGACATGCCGCTGGGTTAATGGAGGGCGTTTCCAAAATTACACTGACTTAACGATGTATGATTAATTATAACAAAAACACCTACCCATTCTGCTCGTTGTTTATTACATTCTCCCATGCACACTCTCAGATGATTCACTTTTGCAGAATCGTTTTTAATACCTACATAAAATAAAAACATGTCTGATCTATTTAGTGGGGTAGATTTTAATTTTACGAACCAATGTTAGTAAAACTATTTTATTAAACGTAAGTTTTCTGTTTCGATTACTTACAATACATAATACTAGATATATTACAACAGATTCTTTGAAGTACGAAGTGAGTTGTTGAGATGAATCCTTCCTTATATAAACTATCAGAAAAACCCGCAGGTACAACTGCTAGTTCCTTCGGAAGGTTATAAAGCCTAAAGTCTTTTCTGGTAAAACTTAACATTCAATAATGTTTATGAGTTATGAGAAAAATAATTTTATTTAAACTTAATTTTAAAATGAGCTATCATTACTGTATTACATCACAGAGTAGATTTTGTTGAGGCATGTCTTTGCAGGTGCAGTTATCAATGAAAGTGTTTTCTTTTCTGATACACAATTTTTACTGAAGAAAAAAAATAATGGTTTAGTTTTTCTTTTGATAGTTTTATATTTGAAACTTACTACATCTTTGTGATTTTTATAACTTAAGTCTGAAACTTGCCAACTTTTAATGGTTAAATCTGAAACTTTCCAGTTTTTGTTTCTAATGTTTAGTGGTTTAATCTGAAATATGTAATTTTTTTTGCAAATCTCAATTGTTCTGCTTTTGCTGAGCTATAAAAATGCTCCAGAAGTGGATGATACAACCTAAATAGAAGATATCAGTTAAAATTTTTAAAACCGACACTGAAATCTTCAGATTGATTGAAAATTGCAACGGTCCGAATGCGACAATTTCAGATTTTATAAGTTTTATAAAATAGCTATGTACATGACAAAATATGCTCTAATAATATTTCGTTACAGTTTTGAGATTCTTTGTGTTTCTCCTGATCTAATGAAGATATTAATTAAGAACATTTACTTCCATAGAACGATTACTTAACATTTTATAGAATAATAAACTTTGAAAATGAACTTACTGCACATCAATTTCCACATCATGTCTATAGAATTGCCGTTCGTCATTGTCAGGCTTACGACCACAACAAAAGCTGCAAACAGAACTTTCATGTTGAATGTTGAGAACTTTGTTCTTTTGATGAATATTTCAAGTTGAAAAATCTACTTTTATATCATTCATTCAATAGCTTTGAGCCAATAATTGCAACTATATTGTCATTACCGTAAAATTATCTGAACTTTTGTTGCTATATTTACCTATCATTGCGCAGCTCTTTCCGGATTGGAGAAATTGTATTTGGATTTAACTAATGACGATGTGACTGTACCAAAGAGAGGTGCTTCCTCCCAACAATAAGATCATGTGACTCAAACCTATTTGCTACAGTTTCATTCCTTGTGGAAATTTCACTCTGTTATATTACGTTATACGTATTACAGGCTAAGGGATTTGTTTGTAGTTACATCCACTAGAAGAAGGTAATACAGGCAAGATGTAGCGTTGTGGAAATGCGTTCCCATTTATACATATATATTTTTATGTCATAGGTAGAATATTGTTCCCTGATTATTTCAAACAAACCCACCTTTACAAACCACTATCTTCATGAAGTTTTGATTACCCTTAGAATAAAGACAAAGAATCATAAACTCTTTCATCCAAACTGTAGTCAAGTAATCAAAGTATAATGACAAGAAAGATTGCAAAATATAATGTGTGCTTCCGCTTATTATGGTTACAAAACAAGTCATGGTCAGAGTTTATAGTTTTCAATTTTCACACTTGTTTCAGAGCTGATTTAGAAACTCGAAGAAAGTAAATGAACGTTATTCTTGAGATTTTTAGTACAAACAATGAAATTTTAGTGTAAATCTCCTGACCTTTTCTACTTTTAATTTTTTACACCTGTTTTCTATGTTTACTTTCCACTCAGAGGAAAATAAGCATTAAATTGCTATTACTAAAGAGCAAATATACTCATAATGTTTAACTCCCGTCTTTAGGTGGGGCAGTGTTTAATAGCTTATTTGTAGCATAGTTATTGCAGTGGACATTGTCTAAAGTATTGGGTAAAAGTGAAAGAAAATGTTTACGACATGGCTCTGTAGAAAGACTGATCCAGTCTAATAATCTTGTTTGGTGTTTGATTGTCAGTTATCCTTCAGTGTTGGTCGGCATTTAGTGATAATAGGTGTTTAGAAACATCCCATTTCTTATTTTACCACTCTTAACTAGTAACCAATAAATGTTAAGTTTCTAGTAATACAAATATGGTCCGTTTTGGTTCGGTTACTGTTAATTATCATATGTCCTCCCACAAATGGTTCCTGTCCACTGACAATGACAGACATATGCACAGATTTTCGTATTTGTTAAAGACCGAAGACCATCAACGCTACATGGCAGATGTATGTACTCTTCACAGTGCCCCTTTGGTTTCAACTTCAAGGTTTCGTAAAATATTATTTCTTCTGGGCATATAAGATACAAAAAGAATGTTTGTAATGTAAGAAGTTTTTTATACTGTGACATAGGTATTTTAAAATGGATAACACTTTTATTGTGGGATATCTCGATTTATTTTATCTCCTTTACTGATCTAGTTCCATTTATTTTTCAATATGTTTCTTTAATTCCACATTTTAAAATGTTGAAAATGTTTAAAACTATCAGTTCAAGTTAGAGATTTGTTTAAGCAACTAACATCAGAGCAGTTTACTGACTTGATAGTCACTGTACATCAATGTATTCAATGAAACATCTTTAAAATTGGTCTTTTTATCACAAATGATTTCTTAGCAGGAGACAACACCCATGCCAAATCATAAAAATACTGATAAAAACTTAAATTACATCACTCTGAGCAGTTTATGTTTATATTACCAATAGTTTATAACTTCATGTCAACTACAATACCAGAGATTATCTTTCTAGTTAAGTTATAGATGTGTGGAATGTTGCTTTAAGGTTGAAAGTTCTTAGGTAATATCTAAGCTTCTCTTTTAAACGTTAAAATCCACATCTAGCTGAATAAATGTCTACAGGGTAAATGCCATCTACAAGTTATAGGTAATTTGTATTGATATATCTTATAGAAGATGTATGAATATCATAGTTTAATAGACAGCCTAAAACAAACAAGGTGTAGGTAAGGACTTCCAAGAAGTTAATTTACAAATTTGTTAGAATTTATCTGTTAATGTCTTCAAAAATATACTTTAACTATATTAAACAAATCAGTTTAAGTTAGATATGTAGAGTTTTGTACGAAAGTGATGGCCGCACGGGGCATCTCATGATTGCGAGTTCAGTCCTATTCCATAACACGTGATACCCATGAAACATCTCTACTAAAAACCACACTTTGAGTCGAATGATGTGATGAAAAATATGACAAACTGATCAACTAATCTAGTAAGAGACATTAGATTTAGTAATGCTTTCAATACCTAGGTATCGTGGACAACTCTTAAAACTGAACAAGTTGATGATATAGTGTCTATAGAGAAATAAAGAAATTGATACACAAAAACAAAAAAAACAAGTTTATTTTTATTTATTCAATGCAAAGTGATACAAGACACTATCTGATCACGTTGACCTCAAGAAATCAAACCCCAGGTTTGAGTTTTCTAGATACGTAAACGTAAAGTTATCACATTTTATAATCACTTATCTTCATTTGTACTTAATTTTTCTCTGGCCTGAAATACCATCATATTTATAACAGTAGAATGTATCCTACTATTGTAGCTATTAAACTACGTTTAATTAGTTTAATTAAACTTGTTCCTTGAGTTGTTAAAAGATTCATTGTTTTACGGTCAGACCATATATTTAGACCATTACTTCAGCAGCTGAACATTCAGACCAAATCAAACCTGCTCTGATGTTAGTAGCTTAAATAAAACTCTAACTGCAAATGATGATGTTAAAAAATCTGGAATAATAGTCTAATATTTACATAAAAAACAAAATTACACGAGATACATTTAATAATTGTAAGGTAATGTATATTTAAAGGTATCTCATACTAGTAAAATTATTTTAGAACTAATATGACCCTGAATTTTATTATTCTTTATAATCTATCATACATGTATAACTACCGTATCTAGAACACGTGATTTAAATAAAACAACAGCAATACGTTTCGCAGGAGTTTCTACTGAATTGGAAGCTAGAGTAACAGGATTTGTATGTGATTTTAGGAATCTGCAAATAGCATTTATAACCATAAAATCTTTGGTTTTTACAAATCTTATATACAAAATTAAATTATTTTTTTAAACTACTTCATTTAGTGAATATATAATGATTGAAGAACACAAATTTACAGAAGTAATAATACCTTCAGAACTTCAAACTGTGGAATTAACTAAAAATATTGGCAATAGTCGGAAATCTAGAAATGTAGCTAAATCAGTAACGCAGATTAATTAAATATAGAGATATCCTGCCAAGTAGAAGTTGCCCATTTTCAAAGACCTCTTTTTATGTCTCATATGCCCAAGACAAATAGTATCTAAACGAAAACTTCAGTTTGAAAATGGAAGAACCCTCAGAAGAATACATACATCTGTCATGCAGAGTTGATCGTCTTCGACCCTTGACAAACACGAAAATCCATCAATATGTCCATCGTTTGCAGTGGACACGAACCATTTCTGGAAGGACTGACGACAAATAATAGTAGCCGGCCCAAAAAGGGCCGTATTTTTATTAATATAGACTTAACATTTATTGGTTACCGGTTAAGTATGGTAATTGCAGTTTCCTATTACCACAAAATCCCAACTAACACGGGAGGATAACTAACAATCAAATACTTAACAAGTTTATTGGACTGGGTCAGACTTTGTAGAGAGCCATGTTGTAAACATTTTCTTTCACTTTTACATACCTAGTACTTTAGACAATTTTCATAACAGTCACTGTGCTACAAATACACTGATAAACATTGCCCCACCTGATGACGGAAATTGAACAGCATGAGTTCATTTGCTATCAAGTAGTGGCAATTTACTGATTTATTTTGAGAAAAGGTTTCTAGTTCAGTTTCTGAGTGTAAAATAAACCTAGGAAAGAGGTGTGAAAAAATTAGAAGTAGAAATTCTCGAAAGATTTACTTTGGAATTTCATTATTCATACTCACAAAAATCTCAACAATACGGTTCATTTTGTTTCTTCGAGTTTCTAAGTCAGCTCTGAGCAACATGACAACAGAAAATTAGTGTGAAAATTGAAGAGTATAAGCTCTGACCATAAGTTGTTTGGTCATATTTAATCAATATTAGTAGAAGTACACGTTATATTTTGCAATCTTTCCTGTCATTATACTTTGATTACTTGCCTACAGCTTGGATGAAAGACTTTATGATACATTGTCTTCTTACTTTTAACGGTAGGCAAAACTTCATGAAGTTAGAGATTTGTAAAGGTGGGTTTGCTCGAAATAATCAGAAAACAGCGTTCCGTCTCTGAAATATATATGTATATATATGTATACAGATGGAAACGCATTTCCACAATACTACACCATTGCCTGTATTAATTTCTTCTAGTGGAAGTATCTTCAAACAACACTTTTGGCCTGTAATATGTATATCGTAATATAACAGAGTGAAACATCCACAAGGAATGAAAGTGTAGCGAACAGGTATAAGTCACGTGATCTTATTCTCTCTCTCTCTCTCTCTAGGTGTTTGGTATATATATTTCTATACCCAGGAGGGTGAGGTACACTAGACCTCTTCCTCCTTCCATTACTTTGTTTGAATGGACTCATTAATACATTTAGAGTAAATACAAAGAGCTGGAGTAATAGCATAGCCTTAAATCTGATCCTTTTTCTGGGCAATGTCCATTTATATTGTTCTTTCATTTTTTTGTTTTATTAAGTCTAGAACGCAGGTGGCCTGTTTTATTTTAGCGCTATTTGTTTATTATTATTATTTTAAATTTGATTTTAACTTAAAGATCTGATGTACAAGTTTAACGGGGAGAGGTGTTTAGGTTTAGTTAGTGTCAGAAACGAGTGTTTTAAATTTTCTTTACGAACCAGAAGAATAAATATTAATATTAAATTTCCAATATACGTGGCCTGGCATAGCCAGGTGGTTAAGGCACTCGACTCGTAATTTGAGGTTCGGAGGTTCAAATTCCCCGCGCACCAGACATGCTCGCCCTTTCAGCGGTGGTGGCGTTATAATGTCATGGTGAAACCCACTATTCTTTGGCGGTGTGTGGTGATGACTATTTGCCTTCCCTCTAGCCTTACACTGCTAAATTAGGGTGGCTGACGCAGATAACTCTCGTGTAGCTTTGCGCGAAATTCAAATCAAACCAAACCAATATACTTCATAAGTTGATGACGTTTGTTTGTTAAATCTCACGTAAAAGCACTAGAGAGTTTACGTTCGTAATTTTGAAGTAATGAAAGAAAAGACCAGCTTGTGAATTCCACAAATCTCGGTCTACTCTTTATCAATATACAGCGAGGTTGACTTTCAAACTGTGATGCTCACACTGCTGAAAGCGAACGTTTAATGACGAAATTTTAAAGTAACACCCGAAAGCTGAGAATGGAGGGCCGGGACATAATAGTTGATATCGTAAGAAACCTAAACTTTGTGGCATTTAATCTTTATTGCTGGTTCAAGGTTTTGGATGTATTGATAATTACATGCATTACGAGTCAGGTTCATGCCTTTATCACTGAGAATGGGATAACTTTTGCCAATTACATTTCTCTTTATCATGTGATTCAAGTTCAGAATTCTGTGGGTCTTATCTTTTCGATCTGTGATTTAGCAAAGAATTGTAAAGGCATTAAAATTACTTTTTACTCGATGTTGTATAAATTTACAAAGATACTGGGTTGAGGCATCCAAACCTTCTCTACTCATTGATTGTACTATGAAGAAAGGCTTTCTTTCAACTATGATTTTACTGTGCAATGCTCTGATGAAGGAATATGTACTTTCTGCAGACATCAGATTTACACTAAATTAAAGCAGCTGGATTTCATTCCTAGATCATTCTACACTTATTTATATATCTGAAGATCAGTCACTACCCATGCAGTTTCTTCTCTTGAAGAAAGAGATTCTTTTACTTTTGTGAATAGCTTGGTTACTACAACCATTAGTATACAGCATATACTGCATTTTGTTATTCTTATTTTCCATTATATCTATGCATTTTGTCAATCTTTCATTCTGTATGACATAAAATATGGATTAAACTTCTCTTTAAAATCAATTTCGTTGCAAGATATACCTGGCTAAATTCCAATTGGCCAGATCTGACAGAAACAGGTTGTTGAGCTTTTTTGTAGAATTCCATTTCATTTGTTTCTTAAAGCAAAGCTATAATACGCTATATGTCCAAAGTGGGAATTGAACCCTGGATATCAGTCTTGTAAATAATGGATGAAGTAGGTAGGTAGGCATTTATTTTATATATAAGTAAAACATGAAGTAGATGAGTGTGTATTTTATATATAAATTATAGATAGACTGGTTGAGTGGGTAAGTATTTTAAAATAAATTTATTCCATCACTACTTAATTTTTCTTATCGGAGAACCAAGAAAGAAACTGTTGAACTTTATTTATACAAATATGTAGCTAAAAATTATTTACTTGGATATATCTTTATGAAGGTATTTTATCATGGCAAGTCTATCAGTTAAGTGGTTTTAACACAAGTCTAAAAATGTTTTTGGTTATTGTGTATGCATATCTCAAAAGTAACCATAATCAACTCATGATGTTTTTTATCAAATTGGAAAAATAGCATAATATATCAGAATAACTTTTTTACAAAGCACTGTTTTATCCCATGGTTATGAAAAGTTCACTTACATAATTATTACATCTTAACATATAATTCATATACTACACGCACACATACATGAAAAAAACAACATGTGAGGCACATTTTGTCATATAATGAAAACACATTTTACTGTCCAAATGAAAATTATATACGTAAAACTCTAAGGTAACACACATTATGAAATAAGAGGAGGAGCCCCAGATTTTAATTCACAAAATAAAATGCAAATAAATGTAAAGAACATTAAACACCTGTGCTTGTACACATGCAAAATAAAGTTTATTTTAATTTAGAACTATTCCTATAGGAAATACTACATTATTATGTTAAAACTTTGATGCAAATATAGAAGATATGTAGCATACATATATGTAAAAAATTGATAACTATACACAAATAAATAAATAAATTACAGTATCGAAGAATGCCTTCTCATAAACATTTATGGAATCAAAATGATGTTCTAACCGTTATAGATATTCACCGTTTTTGATAAATAGAGACTCTAGACTGTTTCTCAATACAAACCATAAACAGTAGTTTATGAAATACACAATGACATGGCTGAGAGTACAATTAGCATCCCTGATCATCCTACAGTACAAAATCTCACAACATGCAGATAAATCAAGATATTCCAGCATATGTAGAATGATCCATCAAATGCAAGAAACACTGCAGACATCTGAATATCTAAATGTGAAGAATCGATTAAAACTGTACTTTAAACCTTCAAGGGCCATTGTTAACCTTTGTCAACAATTCAATATGAATATGTTGTTGTATGTCGTGCAAATTTACCAAGCATTTTCAGAGCTGACTGTCTCTTACTTTGAAGTACTATTACACAAGAAAGTCAGTCAGTAACACCATCCTGGGCTATTGTAATTGTAAAGTACACCCATAATGCATCAAAGGAAACAAATAGAAGAGTGCAATTTTAATATAATGTTTTTGGCAACAGGGCACAAACTTTGGATCCATAATTAGCCCTGTTTGAAATCTAGAAAATTCAGTTGACACCAAATGTTGGTATATTTTTAACTTATTTTTGTTATTGATAAGTTCACAAACAAGATTTATTTGTGGACCTGTCCAAATGGTATAAGTAGTAGTCTGGAGTTACAGTCTCCTACCATGCTCTTCCAGTTTGTGCTTTGAATCTTCATTGGAAAATTTAGTTAATGAATAGACCGTCCTTTATCAGTTTGACTAGATACATTAGCTACAACCACTGCAGTTCATTCAATAAAATACCTTCCAAGTTTAGAATTATTTGTTTCTTTGAAGTTAAGCACAAAACTACCCATTGGGCTATTGGCTATCCGTTTCAACTACCCGTTAGTCGTCCTGGCGAGTTAGTATTACAATTTTGCTATATGTCTTTTAATACTTTACTTTTAGATACTGGCCATAATGACACATAACCCGGAACCAGGCCTGGAAAGGCCAACTTCAGGTAACTGACGGTGGTTCTTGTACTTACCTGTTATTCTTCCTGGTTATGATCATTACCATTATGCTACAGAAAGTTTTTTACAACTTCTCTTACTCTGATTTCTCTCTTCACATTGTAGAATAGATGTCAACATTGGTTTTATGCTTTTTTCTGTTTTTCAATGCTGGTTTGATTTACCTTCATTTCCTATTATGACTTTTACTACATTTACTTTATTTTTGCCTTTTTACTGGATGTTTGGCGCAGATTGCGTAGCTGCTTTGTCCCATAAAACACTAAATCAACCAACCAACCACTTGTCATATGCCAAGCTTATATTTTGGTGGTATTTACTATTAACCACTGATGTGATGTATGGTCACATCTCATAAGGAGATGCCCAATAATTACCACAAAAATACATGCCTGATATTATGTATATATTTATGTTTTTGTTTAGGTACAAAGCTACCTTACATATGTAAATCGACCTAACTTAACAACTATTTTGTAAAGAGGACAAACAGCACACATGACATAATATTGAGATTTAATTAGTTTTATTTTTGGCTGATATATATATTCATTTCTAGTATACATATTTGTAATTTATATCCTCAAGTAGTAAGATTTGTAACTAGTTTCACAAGATCAGTTTTGTCACGTAAAGATTATTTTTATTTTGACCATTTTTGTTCCATCCTTCTCTTAATCACAATTAACGCAAGCCACGCAGTGAAAAACCTTTGATTTAAGCTATATATAAAATAACAATTTCCTCATGAGATTTTACGATCAACTCCATTTTCATTTGGAGTTAACCTTTTCTCTGACATAACATTTTTCTTACTTGTATTTGTATAAATTTAGGCTTTTGTCAAAATTTGTAATAATTAAAATTTAATCAAAATTCAATAATCCTCTTAGTTAAGACTTTTTTGATGCAATTACGATTTGAAACAATGAACCAGCATGTTTTATTACATCATTTAAAATAGAGATTTTTGATGAACACATTATAAACATTAGTTATATCTCCAAAGTCTGATCAAAATAAGTTCTTTCTACACACGAAGATTCTAAATACACATGAGATGAATGCTCTGTTACTAATGGAAAATGGTGATGTTAACAAATTGGTGTTATTGAATTTATGGATAAAAAATTGACCAATGTTCGCACATAAAATATTTACTTAACTTTACTATTGTGGTATATAAACGTATAAAATATTTTCAAACAACATTTTAAATGTCTTCCAGGGGCAGACTGGTATGTGCGCGAACTCACATCACTAAAAAGTGGGTTTCGATACTCGTGGTAGGTGGAGCACACATAGCTCATTCCATAACTTTGTATTTAATTCTAAACAATCAAATTTTCATTTAATATTGTTTTTGAATTACCGTATTTTGCGGTGAATAAAACTTCTTTTTTTCAAAAAAAGGAGAACCAAAACCCCCTTCATGCTATACACTGAAAGCAAGAAATCTTATGCCTAGGAATACCGTATTTTGTACAGCAAGGACTACAAACTACCGTGATCAACCTCTGCACTTCTCTGGGCTTTTTGTCTTTCATAAGCTAAAGAAAATAGGTCATCGTGAGAAATGACTGTAGTACTATACAAAACTATACAAGTTCTATAGCTTTAAACACATACATCATATGTTTGCACAAACTTCCAATCTTGTAATACATTGCATAACATTTAGTGTTACTTCTCCTTGCTTACTGGATCTAAAACAATGTGTCACTGGTAGATTTCCAGCAGCTCATGAGGATCCAGAAAATACACTCTCTAAAGTGATTGACAAATGTTCTTAAAGAGGTACGTTCATAAGGTTAAACATACAACTGTATCGGGCGTACATTAAACGACTATTTCTGGACTTGAACATCTTGTGTGCTGAAGTGTATAAACATTATCATTTACAAGAAAATCTAAAAATATTTGTTATTTCAAATAATATAAAGTGTTATATAACGATTAGACCTTGTAGTAACTACTCATGTATCATAACTTTCAGATTAAGGAAAAAACGCCGACATATTTAGAGTAGTTAGATTGTAAACTACCAGAGAACTTGGCGATGCTAGGATGAAAATGGCATTATATATACTAAGGTGTTTTGAATACGTCATAAATGTTACTTGTAATTTGTTTATCCAAAATAACAACTTGTGGAAAAAAATAATAATTTGCTGAAGTTTATTTTTTATCTTATAAATTTGTTTGTTTTTGTTTGTTTTGGAATTGCGCACAAAGCTACTCGAGGGCTGTCTCTGCTAGCCGTCCCTAATTTAGCAGTGTAAGACTAGAGGGAAGGCAGCTAGTCATCACCACCCACCGCTAACTCTTGGGCTACTCTTTTACCAACGAATAGTGGGATTGACCGTAACATTATAACGCCCCCACGGCTGAAAAGGCGAGCATGTTTGGTGTGACGGGGATCTTAACAGTTTATAAGGACCAGCATCTATAGATAACATATAATATAATAACCTCTCGGGGTTTCCTCCTTTTTGGGATATGATTACTCTCAAGTATCTTTACTCGAAATAAAGTTGTTATAAAAGAATAACACTATTTAATTTGTAGTAATTTATTTAATATTATTTTCAGTTGTTGTTCCACCGCCAACTCTTCGGCTTCTCTTTTGACAACTAATAGTGGGATTGACAACTACATTATCACGCCCCTACGGCTGAAAGAGCGAGCATGTTTGGTGTGATGGGAATCCGAACACGCGACTCTCGGATTACGAGTCGAGTGCCTTAATCACCTGGCTATGCCAGGTCGTATTAAATAAGCTCTGAACTCCTTAAAACATATATGAAAGTTGTGAAAATATCAATTTATAAGAAGTTAAAGATAAGTTTAACATGTGGTATGAAAATATATTTTTGGTTTTGAGTTAAAAAAACATTAGTGTTTGATATTAGCAACAGAACTAGGAACAACATATTCTACTTCTTTACTACACATAATGAAATATATGTGTCTATAGTAGAACAACTTGTGTTAGTGCGATAAAAAATCAACGAGTATCGCAATATTTGGTTTCATACTTGATTACAAAAAAGAAATATTCAACTTCAAGAGAAAGTGATGAGGTCATATTTATATAAAGCTATATATGTAGGATAATATTGTTTTTAATTTCAGAAACGTTTAACAGAAAATTTTCTGGTACAAGAGTAAGAATTTTGAAGAGTTATGCAATTATTAGTTAAATAATACATTAATATATGTTTATACTTTTATCTTGTTTTAACCCATCCTATCCTTAACAAAACATATATTTATTTTAGTGTTTTTCTTCATTCTTATAAATATTCTCTAAGAAATATGTCTGCTTAAGATAAAATAGTTATTATAAAAATTTATATACACAGCTTAGTCTACAGTACATAAAATACCAAGATATTCTTCGATGAAACGGTGAAAAATAAAACCTATCGATTTCTTTTCAACGTTTATATTATTTAACTGTTTTGTCAGAAAAAGGTTATTATTATAATTAAATAAACAAATGGCTTTAGAGATGAAGATAAGAAAGAAAATGATTTTCTCTTTTTTAATTTGATAGGTCATTAGGTATTAGAAAAGGAAAATAAATGTTGTTATTTTTAAACTGGTTGTTTTAGATTTTCTACTCTGTAGATATTACGTTTGCTATAAAGAAAGATTAAATAAATTACTGACCTAAATGTTGTTTTCATCTTATCGATTTTATTAAGTAAAAAAGCCTTGGCCCGGGATGGCCAAGTGGGGTAACGAGTGTTACTCATAATCTGAAGATCACGAGTTCACATCCCCGTCGTACCAAACATGCTTGCCTTTTCAGCCATGGGGCGTTATAATGTGACTTACTCTCATTGAGAGAGTAGCCCAAGAGTTGGCGTTGGGTGGTGATGACTAGCTGCCTTTCCTCTAGACTTACACTACAAAATTAGGGACGGCTAGCGCAGTTAGCCCAGGAGTAGCTTTGCGCGAAATTCAAAAAACAAACAAAAAAGCCTACTGCAAATTTGAATATATTATATTTGTTAGTTTTTACTTACTCCTGATATATTACCTTCATTAAAGCTTTATCCTAACGATAAGGGAAAATGGATGAATTGTTATTGATATATATATACAGACTGATGGGCAAAATTTTAAGGCCATTGAACAGAGATAAAAAATATGCATTAAATGTTTAACATGTTTTTTATTTTTATTTTTCCTTTTCTTATTTTCTTCTTTCGAAGTTCTACTCAAATAAGTGGTTGTATCTAAGAACGCAAAATGCGTATGTTTTCTTAATGTTTATTGGCCTTAAAATTTTGTCCAGCTGTATATATTATTTAAAAGGAATATATATTACTTAAACTTGTCACAAAATGGTAAATTTTAATAATCAGATCTTAACCAAATCATTGGCAAATTCTAATCAGTAAAGTATAAAAAAATATATGACAACGAATTTTGAAATAATACTTGGATATTTCTATTAGTTTGATTCCACTACTATATCGGTGACCCAGTAAACCGTTTTATAATGTTGCGTATAATACAGTATTTGATTAATACACAGGTTTGTAAAAGTAAGAAATTTCTTGAAGGACGCTATTAGAGTAACTTTTGTGTGTTTGTAAGTTTTCGTTGGAAACAGTTTCTTATAAGTATCCAGTAATAAAATTAAATAGCTTATTTTCGTGGTTTGGATAAAATATATCAATAACTGAGGAATTAAAAAAATCAATGAGTTTTACGTGTATTCGAAATTAAGGTATTTTTTATTAGTTTATTATTTATGCATATATTATTTTACTTTTATTCGAGGCTTATCGTAATACATAGATACCCATAAAACAAGTAACATTCGTTTAAACACGTGTTAGCTCAGAAAAGACTTAACATTCTTTGAAAAGATAACAAAAATGGCTCATCAGCATTTCTCTAAAATCAATTCCATAATGTATCATTTATTCATGGAAAAAAAAACACTAAACATATAATTTATTAATTTAACATGATTTGTATTAAATGGAATAAGCAAATTTCACTTCTAGTGTGTTATTTAATTGGTCATAACTTGACATGTCTAATAATTGTAATTTCAAAGCTTTAGAGGCTTATATAATGAGTGGAGTCTTTTTTTAAGTAAACAATTTTAACTTATGACCCCATCTTTTGACTGATTTTAGGTCTAATTAAAGCTGCAGCAGTTGATAATTTCTTATTGTTTTTAAATTGGTCAAAGTACCCAGCTTGGCTCAAGTGATTAGATTGATATTTTACTGGTCTACTGGGTCTCTAGGGTTATTTTAAACTTATTTTGGATATAATATCTATCTAAAAATATTTTCAAAGATTTTGTTTTCCCTAGAAACCTATAGAAATCATCAATTTCACTATGTAATAATAATTTCTACTGTATCTTAAGAATTATTTATGTACATATTAATATTTTTTCATTGGATTGAAGATGCTTCACTCAGTCTGATGGTCATGGGTTCGAATTCCCGTCCAACCAAACAGCTGTGGAGACGTTAGAACGTCACAGTGCATCTCACTATTCGTTGGTAGAAGACTCGACCAAGAATTGTCGGTGAGTGTTGATGACTATCTTCCTTTCTTCTAGCCCTTCAATCATAAATTAGGGATGGCTGACGAAGATAAATCTACTTAAGCTTTGCGCGAAATCAAAAAACTTAGATAGACTTAATTGCGGTGTCAGTGAGCTCGTTTTCGAGAGTGCCAACGTGGCCTGGTATCCAGAGGAACTTGATAAAAGTAGATTTTAAAGATAAATAGGCCAGTAGGTTTTGAATATCAGATAAAACAGGTTGTGAACTAAAGTGAAACTATTCTAGGGATAGTAGAGTATAAAGTGAATCGGTATAAATAGTACAATTCAAACACTGCCTAGTTTCTATATGATCCAGAGCAAGAGAAATCTGTGTACAGTTCGTCAGTAAACAGAGAAACTACAGAGGGGATTTTGTGTCCAACCAGAACAAACCATGACAGAGCCCACAGAGTCAACTGATTTCGAACCATCTGTATAAATGGGAATGAAAGAATGGTTAGAAAGATATTCAACAAATAAAAGACGGTACTTCTAATCGAGAGTATCCGCTTTTATCAGATAACTTAAAGAAAGGTCACATTTGTGGATTGTAATAAGCCATGGTGGGATGGGCTGACCAATTAATACAGCAGTGTTATCCAAGGACAGACTCAATTCATCGTCTCTTCTGAAAAAAAGTATGGCCCACTGACAAAGAAAAAAGGGACCCTAAGTGAGACGCTGAGGTAAGGATCGAATTTATAAAACATACAGTGAATATAGTTGCAAACTAATGTGGAAGTAGTCGACATAGAGCCTGTTTGCAACAGTTAAAGGGAGTTCTTCATAGATGGCATTGATCTTTATACTGAAAAGTGTTACACTCAAGACACAGCTCTGAGGGATTCTAAGCTCCTGTAGTAAATAACAGGAAAGTGTTAAACCCACACAAACATGGAATCCCTTACTCATTTAAAAATGTTTAAGAAAAATGGGCAAATGGCGACGCAACACATACAAGTGGAGGTCTCGGAAAATTCTATACTTCCGCGTAGTATCATAAGCTTTCTCAAGGTCAAAGAATACTGACACAAGATGATGTCGCTTGAGAAAGGCTTCTCTGATCGACGATTGAAGTCGAATCAGGTGGTCCAACGTGGAGTGCTTCCATCAAATCCGACACTAGGTGGCGAGAGGAGGTTGTTTGATTCGAGGAACCAAACAAGACAAGCATTAATCATCCTTTCTCAGGTCTTACAAAGACAGCTAGTTAAAGCAATTGGACAGTAGTTTGACGGAATATTGAAACCCTTCCCAGGTTTAGGAAAAGGGAGAACAATAACATTTCGCCAAGTGTCTTGAAAAACATTCTCCTGCCAGATCTGATTAAAAATAATTAGAAGAAGAGCAATAGAAGCTGGAGAGAGATGGGGTAGCATCTCTTAGTGTACTGAAAGGAAAGAGGGAATCGCTCAGCCTAAGTCTTGAAGGCTAATAAGGTGTAGGATTAGGCAGAAGTGATAGATACCTATCAAAAGCTTTCGCAGAGACGCTCCAGTCATCAGCTACTTATTGGCCATCAGGGAGCAAAATTGAACGGGAAACAGAAGTATACTTCCTACTGACTTCTCGAATCTTATCCCATAGGACATTGGGCTAGTGATGAAAGAGATGCTGGTTGTGAATTTAATCCAATGTTCCTTCTGTGTTTGACATCTTACTTGCCGAACATGGGTATGGTCCCGCCGACAAATATGCGGTATAAAAGTGTGGGATATCTACGAAAGGTGTCCCAGGTCCATTTTCGAGGCTTCCATGCCATGTGGCAAGTAGGATTCTACTACGGACGAGGATACCATAAAAACGTGTTGAGATTTGAGGAATACATTCAGCAACTGCCCGGATAATACAGTCACTCTCTGTTGCCACGCAGTCGTCTATCGATGGCAGGATCAAGTTCCACGAGAATAGTGAAAGTGAGCCAGTTGACCTGAACCAGCTTCCACCAGGGCACGCGGATCGGGTGGCATCGATCACTGTTAGTCTCTCTCAAAATGATGAGAAAATTATCACTACCCCGTGGGTTGCTGTCAACCCTCCATCAAAAGTGGAAGAATAGTGAAGGAAAGCAGACTGAAAGATAAATAGCAGTAAAAGACTGACCAGGTGCATGAAAAGAAGTGTAAGAACCAGTATAAAAGAGAGAAAGGTTGTGATATGTGAGAGGACTATATCCATTAAAGTCCCTCAGGATTAAAACGAGCGTCATCAATTGTTGAAAGAGAGCATCAAGGTCTGACTGATCATACGTCTCTCTAGGACAGGCAGAGAGAGAAACAATGATGGTATGGCGCAATGAAACTCGGATGGGTACTTTCAAGCCTCGGGGTAAGAAATGTTGTGAATCGTTTTCAAATGCTGTACCTCCTTTTCCTCCACCCACCTAGTGTATAAATGAAAGTGAGATGAGTGAGAGCTACAGGAATTAACGCAATAAGAGTCTATTTCAAATTCATAGGCATCGTGGCTCTTGCCAATGTAACAAGTACACATTAAGGTGGGTGGCTTTTCTTATAGCAAAGCCACATCGGGCCATCTTCTGAGTTCACAATGGGACCCATGACATGATGTCTTCGGGTGACCAAACCGCTGAGATTGGAAACATCCCAGAGGGTTCGGAATATATTACCTAACCTTGTAGTAAAGATAAGCTGCCTTGATGCGGCAAGTGGAGGTGGTGATGTGAACGTCAAATTATGACATTGTTCGGTATCATAATTCCATCTTTCCGAGTGAAGATACGCCTCACTGCAGAAACCCCTTAGGTGAAAATACCAGCGAGGATCTCTGACTCGAGGATGTTCTTGAAATCCATCTCAACAAGAACACCTTGTTACGAATTCAAAGTAGTATGGGGTGTAACCTCAGTGGGGATATCACCAATGGCCTTCGAATGAAAAAGGAGTTCACTGTGTTTAGGAGTGGATGTTTTTACTAATATGTCACCACAATGAAACTTTCTGACTGATTTAGGAGAGCCATTAAGTCCTTGTAGACCTTTCTGAATAAAAAGGTTCACGTTTGCCCTAAAGATTTGTCTCATAAAGAGTGTAATATTAGATAAATGAGGTACAGGTGTTGAAAGAATTAAAGATTGTTGTTTAGAATCTTCAAAACGTGGACGTTTATCAATGGTGTATTTTCGTTATTTGTTTTTGAATTTGATTAGAGAATACATTACAAAGAATTAATGTTTTGGTACCCACTGACCACACCCACCATGGAGTCTTATGAGTGGATGTATTACAGTGCCAAATAAGGACACTGCAACAACACCAGGGTTTCATGAGCACTGTACCCATGAACCAGTATCAGACACAATATCCACAACACCCGTTGAGAACATCCAAAAGAAGTACTTGGTTATTCCTAGCCCAAGTGGACCAGTCGATTGACCCTGAGGGGGACCGCCCTTCTACAGAAATTCAAGTCCATAATGATGTTTAAAGCGTTGGACCATTCAACCACCAGAATCACCTCTTTCATTTCACAGGTTTCCACGCACGACAAATACGTGGGTGGATGTTCAAAATTTAGAGAAGATAAACAGAAATAACATAAACTACTCTGGAAGGTCCCCTCACAAGGTACAGAAATCCACACCGAGAGGAGGTGTTAGGTTACTCTTAAGTATAGGTTTAAATATGTTCTTTTATATTGGTTTAATTTTAGTGTTAGTTGTTGTATAAGTAGGACTTTTTTTGATTTTGCGTTTATTTATATTTGTTTCCCAAGTTAATATCTAGGTATTTTCTATGGTCATGTAATGTTTACTTGGTTTGCAATGTGCAAAACGTTTGAAGGTGTTTTTATGCTCTTTGAATATGATTTCCATTTTTCTACTTGTTTCTTTAATATAGAAGACGTGGTAGTTGTTGCATTGTATTTTAGAAATGATGTTGATGTTGTGTTTCTCAATCTAAGTGGCCTTTTACGTAACCTTTTATGTTATTTGTAAGTAAGATTTTAAAAACAGAATATTTCTATTAGATGTATTCACTTACCAGGTTATTTTTATTCTGTCTTAAAGTAAGTAGCTTCATGTAATTGGAAATTAGTGTAAAATGAAGTACAAGGTGTACAGAGAGAAAACAAATGTTTTCCAAAAATTTTATTTCTCAAATATACTTTGCAGAAAAACAAGAATGTTAAGTTTTATTTGTAGTAATGGTGCTTTCAGGAAAAAGCGCTGCACTTGCCGTAACATGTATGTCATGTTTTGTTCAAACAATTAATATTTAAACCATATTTAAATATCTTTATGAAACTGTTCATAAAATTTATAAATCTAAACTGTAATTTGACCTATCATCTTACTGCAACGCCCTCTTTTGTCATGTTCTTGTTTACACTCTCGTCCTTAAAACATACGCCCGGCAACAGTCAGTTTCAAACTCTCTTGTTAACCTGAAGACGACCTAACAAGATCAAAATGTTGTTCTCTGCTGTTTTTGATAAAAGTGTTAATACCCATTCTAGCCGTTTTGAGAATGGATATTTAATCGAAGTATGTAATAGTATTGAATGATATTGAAAAACCAGTCGATAGAGAACAAAATTACTGTTAAGTGACGAAATAAAATATCTAGAAAATGAATTATTAAATATTAAATAAAACCAACCATACTATTATCTGCAACAGTTCAAAAAACTGAAATCAAAATACCACTTATTACAAAATATGTAAGAGAAGTTAACTGGTCACACTTATTACTACTTCTGCTGCGCCACGTTGTGCTTCAGGAATACTAGTATCTTTCGAACAGCCGTTAAATTTATGATTAAATATATACGAATTTTAATTAATGTTTAAAAGGAATGTCAATAGATATCACCTTAGAGATACACCTACAAGTCAGGTCTCAAAACGAAGCAACATGCAACTAACAATTATTTTCTCACACTTCACTGTTTGTAAATAATTTGCTTCTCAGTTGACCTATGGACTCTCCAGTTAAACAGTAATACGTCAGCAAACTTATACGGCTAGAAACCAGGTTTCGGTACCTGTGACGGGCATAACACAAATACCCTTTTTCTAGTTCTGTGTTTCATAACAAACAACTTGATCTCTGAGTTTCTCTATATACTTCACATTTTTGTATTTTATTTCTAAATAAAATACTTAATAACCAATAATAGATTCAAAGTGATTAGTACTTGTTTTAGCAGAAATTTACGTAGCAGTTTATAATAAAACGCTATGAACCCAAAACGATATAATTGAAGAAAAGATTGGAAACACACGCCGTATGTGACTGTTTATTTTCTCATTGGAACTGTAGTTAATTCACAGAATAGCGTCTCTATACTTAAGCCATATGAACATCTGCATTTAATACTTTGCTGAATATATACACAGAGCTATGGAATTGAAATATCAGTAAACTGTTATTATATTAAAGCAATAATGGCACACTGACTCGTAAAACCAGTTGTTTGGAAAGTTCTGAACTAAAAAGAGGATTAAAGTACATCTACATTAGATATGCACGTGTTCTATACGTCAAATGTTATACAGACTTTCTGGAACAGAACACAAAACCATGTTTGAATATTAAACAAAAATTATGTATCGTGACTGAAAAATTCAAACATTAAAACAAATGTATAGCATTATTAAAAACGTAAGATATGGAAAGATTATTTCTTGTTTTAAAATGATATCTCTAGCAGGATATTTATAAAATAATCGGTCATATATTAAGTACAAACCATTTATTACACAATTTATTCAATAGTGTTTCACCCGACACAGTTTTCTCTATCTCTTCGTAAATTTCTTTCATTTTTACCAGTGTTAAATTTGAATCTCATGAGCATGAGATAAAATAATTTAATTTGACACAACATTAACACTCAGAATTAAATATATGTTAGAAATATCAAAGTAAACAGAAACTGTTCAATAACAAAGAAAATCAAATACATAACAACTATATAACTATACTGAATAAATCTTAATGAAATCCACTGGTGACGTTATATGTGGCTCTCTCTATTGTCCCTACAAATAAAGCTCCTTACCAAGAAAAAAAATCCTTCGCTAGTCTGACATAAGAAAATTAGAAATTAGGAGAGCGAGATGTGGATGCTAAAGCTCACAAACCTTTACTGCCTGCAGACAGCTGTGGGAAGATGACGACTTTCACAAGTTAAAATAAGAATAAGAAAAGATAAATATGAAAAGATGAAAAATAAAAAACAATGGAAAGACGTAGTGGATATTATAAGGTGCAACTTTCATTTAACTAAATTTTTAGTTTTCATCTGCAGTTGCACAAACTGTTGATGTATTCCTTTCAGCTATGTTCAAAGTAAGTAACTGAATGGTAAGAACATAACAGAGTGTAAGAATTGTATCTTATTATACCACCTAGTAACTCTGAAAATAAAATAAAAAAAAACATTTCTTTCTTTCAACGAGCAACTCAGCAATTCTCCTAGTTCTGGTTTTGGTTAGTCCCACCTACATTAGTAAGATCAACATCACTGATTTTGATCACTAACTCTAGAATATTCTCATCTGTCATGCTTTGAGAACCATATAGCTATTTTCCTATATTTGGTAAGTAGAGCTTGATATTACATCCTGTCCTTCTTTGACTAATCGATGTCACATAAAATCTTCTGGTCAATCCAGTGTTTCAGGGGTTTATCAGTGATTTATAGGGATAGCATACTGATGTGCTCTTCAAGCATCTTGCATCCACTGTACCCTATACATAAAGAGATCAACCTGCCAGCATATGTGGGGTTGAACAATTTAGTTAAGTTTAACTGTGTCCATGCTGGTATTATACACCTAAACCAGGCCCAATCTTCACACAGATACATCATGTCCTTTACTACATTGTAAAAGTCCTTCATTAATCATTCAGCAGTCTTTTTGGTTGTTCTCAAACAAAGTTGTTTAGCATAACCCTCAAGCAGTTTTGTGTGAAGTCAGACAAATAAATTAACAAATCTTGCAGTAAAATTCAGTGATACACTGTATCAACCTGCTGGCAATTGTAGAAGCCTGAGTTCTCTATGGAAGTAGCTAATAGACATAAATATATATTGGCGACTCCTTTCAGTCTCTTGGGAGATGACTAAGATTATTTAAATCAATTAGCTTAAGCTGAAGTCCAATACCCCTATTTTGGTGTTTACCCCATCTTTGCTAGTTGTTTTTTTTGGACAAGGAACGCAATAAATTATTTACACCAGCATCAGACACCTTGACTCGAATATTTTAGAAGAATCGCTATCATAGGTTAGCCCTCTAGCTAGACTAGATGAGCTTCAGCTTGCATTCATGAGCCATTATTACAAAGCTAGCATACATGATGATGCATATTAATCCATCCTATAACAATAATAACATGACACAATTTCATGCATTCGTATCTAATAAGAATGCATAGTTTTATCTTGGGTACATCAGCACTGGATAGTCCAGTAAAGTATGCATTAGAGATTAGAATGTTTGATCACATACCTCACGAATCAAACTTTGTAATGTTTAGGTGCGATTGTTATATGCTGGCATACAGTAGTTGCTCTGCTACAGTGGTTATGGTAATGTGAAGCAGTATTCTTATCTTCTGTGATTCGTCAGTTTTATTCAGTGTTAAGAAACATAAAAATACAGTTTATTAATTATTCTACATGCCACTATAACTAATAAGTTTATTTATCTGATGATGATATAAGTTTCTTAAAACATTCTACATTTGTCGACCTTTATCTTTAAAACTGCTTAAGGCAAACTAATAGTTCCCACAGTAAGAGAAGCCTTAAGATTGTCCATATTGTTGATTGCTTGTTCGTATATTTATGAATGATCCCTCAGTGGAACAGCGGTAGCTTTAACGTAAAGCAACATATGATACACAACATTCCCGTGGTGTACAGAGCGATGATTTACAACAAAACAAACAACTGCGACAGATGCATAATCGGCACGACGTGTTAACTTGATGAAACTAAGCACCATCTTGAAGTTCCAAGTAAAGAACGTATGGGAATATTGATTAAAACACGAAGAGAAGTCAACAGTTCTTGGCAATGTCCAATACTTCAACATAGTTAATAAATAGAACGTAAGAACATGTGAAACTTTGGAATATTTTCTAATACTAAGATGAATATTGAAATTCTGGTAAAAGAAACTTTACTAAGTTAAAAAACGTCTTTTCTTCATTCAACAACTGAAAAATCTCTTTTTTCTATAAGACTGTCCCAGTTTGATTCTGTTCTCATATTTACCAGAAAATACAAAAGAGTGAAGTAATTAAATATTATTTAACAATTTCAAACAATAACAAGTACTGTACTGTACAGACAAAATAAAAATTCAACCACTTGCTGTGTCCTACAAAATCGTAAGCCATACAAGTGACAAGAATATTTCAGATGACAAACAGTACACAGATACATAAAAATCTGCCAACAACGTAATTTTGAAAAATTGTGAACAAAAAGTCCCAAGTCTCTTTTCATTGCGACTGGTGAAGTAAGATTGTCTGCATAGAAAAAGATCAAATGAAAATTGTTCTCAAAAATGTTTGGCCGTGTAGAGGTGTAATATGCGAGTTTACCAATTTAATTAATGGGCGGACGTTTGTGTTTATCTTGTGTACTATATATATTTTACTGTAATTATATTGGTACTCCATTGTAGTAGATTACTGATGGTGGAATCCTTTTTATACATAAACACGCCATTTATGATTAGGATTGTGTTTTATTTAATGCATGGAATTTTGCTTGTTTGCCACAATAGCGCAACAATAAGGTACAATAACATATTGATGATGATTTTAAAAATTAAAACGAGCGTTAATAAATTCTCGGCAATTAGGTGTTTTTGGTAAAACATAAAATACACATGTAACTGAGGTAAAGTATATTAAATAATCTATTTCCTCTCCGAACTATTTTTTGAAAACTGTATGTCAAGTGAAAATGATGTATTGCAAGAACCTATCGTTTTCTAATTACTGTTCTGATCTTGTGATGACGGACAAAAACTTTTATTATTTGAGAGTACTTTCATTAAAAAAAAATGTAGAAAAATTGGATTTTATGTAAACAGCTTGTGAATTTTAGAAGTATTTAGATATGTTTTATTTACATTTTATTTTTATGGGTATTAAGTGATGTAACTATATTTCTATTACAATGTTACGCTGTTTATGAATTCCAAGTAACATAATAGTTATTTACATCTTTGTTAAAGTATTTTTAGTTGGAGGTATTTGTTGTTTAAACATATTTATTTACCTACCAAGTATTATGTATTATATTTAAATAGGCTTGTTGAAATGTAATGCAAAATGTGAAAACACTTCCAGTCAACTAAAAATATTAGAAATACAGTATTTTGAAACAAGTGGTCCTTTTAAAATTTTTGATGTATATGTATTTAGAAATGAGTTACATATTTCAATGAGCCATACGCAGGTAACGGTCAGTAACCTACGCAAAAGAAAGTTTGCCATATTCTAGATTAATTTTATATCTTAACTGAGGAAATATTTCTCTTTTTATTAAACTATAAACGCTGTGATGCAATATTAAATTATCGCTATTATTTCACGGTAAATTATAGTTTGCTCTCCTTATAGGTTCTCACAGTAAAAATATTTTGAACTATCTGACAGAACGTATTAAGCCTTTTCACAGACGAAGTTTGAAGGTTTGTTTTTGAACAAGAACCTCCAAGGTGACTCAGCAATATGTAATCGGACTGTAACGCTAGATTTATCACAGGCACACCACCGATTTTCAAGCAACTGATGGTCCGTCACATCCTTTGATCCGAACAAAATTACGAGATCGTGCGTGAAATTCATGCGAACACCAGACTTGTTCCCTGGGAGGAAACAGATAGCATTCTATATGGCGCGCGCGCTCTTTCAGGACAGAGTATTTACTGACTTCACGGGATTTAATATATAAAACGCAAATCAGTCATTCCTCGGTTATTTGAGTAATCAAAAAACGTTTACGGGACCTGCTGCTAAGGGTATAGCAGAAAGCGTAACGAACAAAGCCCGAGTTAATGAATGCTGACAAAGAAACGCCTGCTGTTCACTGCAAGAGGGCTCTCTGGCGTGTCCATTCCGGAGGTCCATTGCTAGGACACGGTAAGTCTTCGGATTTACAACGTTAAAATCAGGAGTTCAACTCCCCTCGGTAGACACAGCAGACTTGCCCCCCAGTGGTACAATGGTATATCTGCGGACTTACACACTAAAAACCAGGTTTCAATACCCGTGGTGGGCAGAGCACAGATAGCCTATTGTGCGGCTTTCTGCTTATTTCAAAACAAACAAACAATCATGACTATACTGACTCTGAAGTTCTGGATATTTTTTCTGATTCCTGATAGAAACATGCAGGGGTACTTTTACTGGGTCAAAAGTGTACGGTAGAATTATTATAACGTGTCCTCTATTGGTCTGGCAAAACGCATAATTCGGCAAAGCTCTGGAAACAAGGGTGTCGGAAAATTGGTGGTGTACATGTGTAAGCTGTCGCAAGGCTCGGGCACATGAAGGTGCATGTTCTGAATATCCATTTGGTGTCTTAGAAAATCAGAATAGAAGACCAAGGTCGATAATACACTGAAACGCCGAAAATTCCTACCCATATGTCCCCGAGCCTGTACACTTTTAATCACCTACTGACACCTAAGGTCTCAAGATATTACACAGTTGGTAATTAATTAAATTATAAAGTCATTCGCCAATACTTATTAAGTGCGAATAACAATGGCTTATTAAATAAACTATCTGGCCCGGCATGGCCTGGTGGTTAAGTCACTAGACTCATAATCTGAAAGACGCGGATTCAAATCCCCATCACACCAAACATGCTCGCCCTCTCACCATGGGGGAATTATAATATAACGATCAATCCCACTATTCTTTGGTAAAAGGGTAATTCAAGAGTTGGCGGTTGGTGGTGATGACTATCTGCCTTTTATCTAATCTTGTGTTTTTCTTATAGCAAAGCCACAGAGGGCTATCTGCTCAGCCCACCGAGGGGAATCGAACCCCAGATTTTAGCGTTGTAAATCCGGAGACATACCGCTGTACTAGCGGGGGGCTTTATCTAGTCTTACAATGCAAAATTAGGGACGGCTAGCGCCGATGGCCATCGAGTATCTCTGCGCTAAATTCATAACAAATCAATATAAACTTCCTGTTTATACATATCTGTTTAATACATACAATACCAGTACTGAGATTTACTTCTCTATATGTAAGAAGTAACGAGTGTCTTTACAAAGATTTAGCTATTAAGATTGGATGTCAAATTTTTTTAATTGTTTAAAAATCATTTTATGTTTTAGAGTGACAGGAGGAAGTTAATTATCACAACAATTGAAGATATTAAAAAGTTATGACTTATATTTATAGACAACATTTGTTTAATTAATTGACATACATCCTATACAAGACATTTCAAACATCAATTTTTAACCCATTCGTTTGGACAACAAACATCACAGTTTACCTTGAAACTTCAAACCTGAAAGGTATCTTATTTGGTAAACAGCTAAACATCGAAGTTTTGAAACTATGATATTTAATTTCGTCTCTAACAGTGAGACACGATCACATTCAACATGGGAAGTACAAAACTGTTTATATTGTCCGTAAGTGTAATATGTATCTCTTAAAACGCAAGTAATAACATTTGAATTTTAAATTTAATTTGTAAATCAAGAGGATTTTTCCCTGAAGACAAGATCTGTTAATGTTAGTAGAACACTTGTTTCAAACTTTACAGCAATTAATAATGAAAATACCACAAACAATAACCCATTTTGGTTTTCTACTAAAAAATATCCGATGCACTGTCTCAGCTTTTTAATTTTTGAGGCTTATCTTTATTCATTTCTGGCAAAAAATAAATATATGTTTGATTTATCTGAAGAGGATATTTATATAATGTTGCCAACCAACTTTCATAAAAATACTTTATGAAACAAATTAAATTATAAAATAAGTTGGGTATAAAAGTGCATAGCTTACTCAATTAATTCCAGAATTTGATGCATTATCCACATGAGAAGCATCAGTTGAAATTTCAAAACTGACTTTCAACTTTTTAAAAATATTGAAGATTACATTGGCATTAATGAAACATTTTTAACATTCTTTTTAACTACGATATTAGAGTTGCGTACACGGTAAAGATCTGCTTTAATAATATTAATTTTACTTCTCTACCGATTTCTTTTGATACTGATCAAGTAAAAATACAAAAGGATGTTCTTAAATTTAGCAATACGACTACGTAATATTTTATACACGAATAAAGTGGCTGAGTAATATCTGTGGCTTCGTCTTTCGTCGTCGTAGGCTTACGAGTACAACAAGAGCTACAAACAGAACATTCATGTTGAGAAAGTTGCTGTTTTTATGAAGATTTCAGCTTAAAAGACCATTTTTAATACCATTCGTCCAACATCCTTCAGTCAATAATTTATATTATTTATTAACTATCATTTGTTTTCTGTTTGTTTATTTTCGAATTTCACGCAAAGCTACTCGAGGGCTATCTGCGCTAGCCGTCCTTAATTTAGCAGTGTAAGACTAGAGGGAAAGCAGCTAGTCATCTCCTCCCACCGCTCTACTCTTGGGCTACTCTTTTATCAACGAATAGTAGGATTGACCGTCACTTTATAACGACCCCACGGCTGAGAGGTTGAGCATGTTTGGTGCGACTGGGATTCAAACCCACGACCCTCGGATTATGTGGGGGCGTTCTAATGTTAAGGTCACACCCACTATTCGTTGGCAAAAGAGTAGCCCAAGAATTGGCAGTGGGTGGGGATGACCAACTGCCTTACCTCTAATCTTACTCTGCTAAATCAGGGACGGCAAGCACAGATAGCCCTCGACTAGCTTTGCGCGAAATTCAAAACAAAGAAACAAACTTTCCCTTCAGATAACAAGATAAGGTGACTCACGTCTGTTTGTCCACAGTTCCATTCCGTGTGGAAAGTTCATTCTGTTATACATACCACAGGTTGAAAAAAGTGTTTGAAGACATATCAATTCAAGGAAAATACAGCACAGGTTATTACTGTGTGTATCTCAGTCTCACTGAATTAAAATAAATGTGTATACCTGTTAAGGTGTTTGATGAAATATTAATGTGTTTTAGTTGTAATATTATCTGAGTATTCTCTCGTTTTCATCTTTCATATGTTGTCATGGAAACACTTACACACTTCATATTAGTTTTCATTGACGAATAACTGATATATATATATACACACATGTACATCAGAGTAATCTTTAAACTTACAATTCAAAACTAAGATGTCTCATGAATGACTCCCACCCTAGTGAGTTGAACCCGGTACTGCTTGGTATTTAATGTGCCAAGCAGCAGATTAGAGTACTTTCAGTTACGGTGGTGTTAAAAAAGAGACAGTGAACCTCCACCCATTCTGTTTAACCAACAAAAGAAAACACAGTGTTGCTGCTGCCGACTGGCTGTTGACCCTCTGTTGACTGGCTGTTAGTAATTTTAAGTTAGTTTAAACTGTGCTTCAACTTTGTGAGTTTTGAACGAGTCTCGAATAACTGTTTTTCTAAAGCAGTCTTCGTTGTGGAAAGTTACGTTTTTTTTGGTGAAGGGTATTTAAAATTAATCTTCAAATCTGATAATTACAAGAGGCTAAAGTCGGTGTCGAATTACCTCCTATTATTTGGACGTCCCTGCTAAGAAGTGGTGTATTCGTTATGTCGCCGTGAGCGTTATGTTCGAGGTTTAGGCAGAAACTTTCGTTGTTAAGAAGTGTAGAAGAAGTCAAAAGTGATGCTGTTTTCATGGAAATAGATCGTTCAATCGAACGAATGAAAACTCAGTTGGTACTTTTGCTGACGTTGGAGCTACAGATTTTAAGACTCTCATGTGATTTAAAAAATGAATGATTATCAGTTTAATAGTTTAAAGGAGTTAACTATATTTACAACAATAAAAGAAAATTATGTAGTGTAAGCAATTTATCTAACACTTCGTGATCTTTGCGAGTGAGAGGTTTTTTGCTTTTTCTTATAAAGCTGCCCAATAGAGTATTCAGCACTTTGTTCACTGCGGGAAAGGACTAGCATGACCAGGTGGTTAAGGCAGTCGACTCGTTATTCGAGGGTTGCGGGTTTGAATCACCGTCACACCAAACATGCTTGCCCTTTCAGCCGTAAGGACGTTATAAAGTTATGGACAATCCCACTATTCGTTAGCAAAAGAGTAGCCCAAGAGTTTGCAGTGGGGATTATGACTAGCTGCCTTCCCTCTGGTCTTACACTGCTAAAATCGGGACGGCTAGCGTAGATAGTCATCGTGTACTTTCATGCGAAATTCAATCCAAACCAAACTGTTATAAGAAATAGAATCTTAGGTTTAATGTTATTTCTCTGTGAAGGCCAACTGAAGTACCAGCTGGGACATCATGAAGAATGCTAGGTAATGATAGTTCACTCTACATTATACAACAGGTGAAACGAATGAAAATACTTGTTTACAGATGTTTCATTATACACATGATAAGATGTGAAGAAATTAAATAAAAAACAGAAAAATGGGACAGCGAATATTGAAAAAAGAAAAAAAGGGATAGTAAAACAAGAAAAGGAAAATTAAATAACAATGTCCGTATATATGATTGGCTGGATCGTTAACTGATTGTGATTTAAACTAAAGAGAAGACCACAATGCTAGCGAGCACTTGTTTTTATCCTGTTCACTGTTACTCGTGTGTTAAGTTCCATACAGTAAATTGTGTTGATAGTGTTATATGTGTATCTCTATAGAAAGATATATGATGTAGCACAATAACTGATCTGTGTTAGTAATCCAAAAGATAAAGATAAAATCGCAACACTATTATAAAGAGAAATTCATTTGCATATCATAAATATACATATACTTTTGCATAGTCATGTGTGGTAAATTGTAATAAAGCCATAAAAGACTAAAAGAAAGAATTATTATGAAAAACGTACTGTACGTATAGAGAAATAGAAGTTAAACTTTGTCACCTCTACTCTAATTAACATGGAAAAACTGGCTTTTATACATTCCTTTAAGTATCAGAACAAATAGCCGATTGGTACGCTTGTCTTTCATAAAGTTCCATTAGAACACAAACTTAATAAGAACACCTGTCTTTCATTAACTTATCAATTCCTTCAAGTATCAGAACACAAAGTTAATCAGTATAACTGTCTTTTATAGACTTATGTATTCAATTAAGGATCAGAACACAAAGTTTATTAGTATACCTGTCTTTCATAAATGTATACATTCATTCAAGTAAAAGAACACAAAGTTTATTAGTATACCTGTCTTTCATAAACTTATACATTCATTTAAGTAAAAGAACACAAAGTTAATTAATATGCTTGTCTTTCATAAACTTATACACTTCTTCAAGTATCAGAAAACAAACATTATTATTATACGTGCCTTTCATAAACTTACACATTCCTTTAAGTATCAGAACACAAAGATAATTCGTATATCTGTCTTTAATAACCTCATACTTATATATTTTTTCGAAGGTTAGAATACATTGTTAATTAGTATACCTGTCTTTCATAAACTTTTATGTTCTTTAAAGTATCACAACACAAAGTTAATTACTATGTTTGTCTATTATAAAGTTATACATTTTTTTCAAGTATAAAAAGTCAAAGTTAGAATTCCAGTGTTTCACAAACTTATACCTTCCTTCAAGCATTAGAACACAAAGTTAATTAGTACAGCTGTCTTTTATAAACTGATATATTCCTCTATGTATCAGAAAACAAAGTTAATTAGTAAACCTGATTTTCATAATCTTATACATTCCTTGTAAGTACCAGAACACAAAATTAATTAGTATACCTGTCTTCCATAAAGTTTTACATTCCTTCTAGTATAAGGACACAAATTTAACAAGTATACCTGTCTCTTATAAACTTATATATTCCTTTAAGTATCAGAAAATCAAGTTATTAGTATCCCTGTCTTTCATAAACTTATACTTTCTTTAAGTGTTGGAACAGAAATTTAATTAGTATACCTGTCTTTCAAAAACTTACACATTCTTTTAAGTACCAGAAAACAATGATAATTTGTATATCTTTCTTTAATAAACTCAAATTTATACATTCCTTTTAAGCATCAGAACACAATGTTAATTAGCATACCTGTCTTTCATAAACTTATACATTTCTTAAAGTATCAAAACAAAAAGATAAATAGATTATATGTCTTTTATAAACTCAAACTGATACAATCCCTAGAGTATCAGAATACGAAGTTAATTACTATACCTGTTTTCCATAAACTTATATATTCCTTTAAGTATCAGAACAAATAGTTTAACTGTATAACTGTCTTTTATTAACCTATATATCCATTTAAGGATCATAACACAAAATTTATTTGTATACCTGTCTTTCATAAACATATACATTCATTTAATTACCAGAACTTAAAGTTAGTTAATATGCCTGTCTTTTATGAACTTATTCATTCCTTCAAATACCTGTCTATCATAATCTTATGTATTCCTTTAAGTATCAGAACGCAACGTTAATTACTATGCCTACTTCTCATATAATTATGCATTTCTTTAAATATCAGAACAAAAAGCTAATTATTATACCTATGATTCATAAACTAAAATTTATACATTTCTTCGAGTATCAGAACACAAAGTTAAATAGTGTACCTGTCTTTCATGAAAGTATACATTCCTTAAAGTATCACAACACAAAGTTAATAAGTATACTTCTCTTTTATAAACTCAATCTTATGCATTCCATCAGCTATCAGAACACAAAGTTAAATAGTACACTTGTCTTTTTTAACTCAAACTTTTTTTTTAATTTTTCGAGTATCAGAACACAATGTTAGCTATATACCTGTCTTTCATAAACGTGTACTTTAATATAAGTATCAGAACACAATGTTAATTAGTATACCCTTCTTTCATAAATTTATACATTCATTCTGGTGTCAGAACAGAATGTTAATTAATATAACTGTCTTTAATAAACATATACATTCATTTTAGTGTGAGAACACAAAGATAATTAGTATGCCTGTCTCTCAAAGAGTTATACATTTCTTCAAGTATCAGAATATAAAGTTATTTAGCATACCTGTCTTTTTTTTATCTCAGTTATTAGGGATTAAACAGTCACGTGGTGATGCTTGTCACAGATGAGTTCAACGTTGTTTGTTATTTGTTATAGAGCTTTCGTTTTAATCAAAAAACGTAGTTCAACTAGATTCAAGATAAGAGTCCATTCACATAAAATCATTTCCACAAATAATAACAACAGTAAATTAAATAAACGATATAGTTAGAAGACGACTGTCCAGTTCCTATTAAAATATACACTCTGTTGTTGTTGTTTTGCTTCGTGTTTTAGATGTTGTTTCTAATCTATATAAATGCACACTCTGTTTTCTTTGTATTTTAATATTTTCTAGATTGTTAAAAAGCGTATTCAGTCTATTTACTTTTTATTTCAAATTTAGTTGTCGAGATTAATTCAAATATATTTTGTAATTCTTCTGCCAAAACCTTCTCTAATAAAGCAGACATATCTAAGACTTGTGTGAAAATCGAATTTCCCCGAAATTACCATACTATTATGCTACTTTTGAATGTCCAAAACGTAGTTTTAATATATTCTGTTACATCGAGATTTCATATCTCCTATAGTTGTCTTATAACTAACTGATTTCCATGTTCAAAATAGTTTTGATATAATATAGTTAGTACATTTAACTAAGATGGAAGCATCAGAGATCGACTCTTCTTTCAATTTACTTCTGTCTTTGTAACTTTTGTTAAGTTTATGCTTATGTAAAAAAGTACAGTTTCGTTTTATATGAGCTCAAAATAATTTACCAAGAAAAGATTTGACAGTTTTTAAAACCATCACTTCTCATTACTTTTGTGAGTAATTTCTTAATTTAATGGCAACACGTTTCTGAAAATAATTTTCTTAACTATATATCAGATCCACTTTGTTCAGTGAAATATATTTGTGTTTGTTAGATTTGTTGTTTTTAATTTCTATTGTTTCTCTACTAGTTGCACTATCTTAAATCAAATTTCAACTAGAACTCATTTATCAATTTACTATTACTCCAGCCTATATCAATAAGTAATAAGGAAATCCGCTACCTTGGTTTATAATTTGTTAAAATTGTAATAAAATATTCAATTATTTCGACACCGAAAGAAAGTAATGGCCTTGTTTCCTCGAGGTTTTCTTTACCCAGATTTTTTTTAACATGAAATGCATAAAATTGATCCCCCTTACGTCCAGTTGTGGATGTTAGGAGTTCATCGTTCCAACCTTTGGCAAAATGTATTTGTCAGAAATATTTATTTTAACTAGCTTATCAAAGTACACTGTAGAAAATGTGTTTGATTTTATTAACAAAAACGGAGGAATAAATTTGAAGACAAGTGATAAAGTAGCCTATTTTGATATTATTTCACTATTTGTTAAAGTTCCAGCTAAAGAATTACTGGACTGTCTTGAAAACGGATTATAATTATTATAGAGTAAAACATTTTCTCTCTTAGAGGTGAGCTAAATATTGGTACTTACCTATGACTATATATGTCAAACTCATATTTTAAAGTAAGCAAAAATTATTTAAACAAATTAAAGGTTCAATGACGGGGTCTCTCCTGTTCCCTTTTATGTGAGTTATTTATGTTCAAATTCAAAATGGATACTTTTAATACTTCTGAAGTGAAACCTGTGTGTGGCGAAACAGTGTAGATGGCACTATGTTTGGTGTGACCAACTGATAAAGACATAAATTCAATTTATAACACATCTCAATTCGATTAGTCTTACAATTAGATTTACAATGGAAATGTAAAGAGAAGGTTAGTTAAATGTCTTAACAATGATCTTGTTTTCTATAGTTGTACAATCATACAATAGATCGTGTCACCCACGAATATTAAAGTATCTGCCTTTTACACATTTGTACTTAGAGCTTTAAAAATCTAGATTCCTTATTGTGGTTTAAAAATAAAGTTAAATTATTTGAAAGATGTAGCTAGAAATAAAACATGTAATCCCAAAATCATTGTTTGGGTGTACAGAAAAAACATAGTAATAAATTAAAAATATTATCGTGTACAAAGCTAAAGGGAAAGGATAAAGTTGATGACATGAGGGTTTGTTTGCTTTATATTTGAGGTTAGTAAACACGAATTGGCAATATAAGAGATTTAGTATGCAATGTAACATTTTCTTTCCGACGTTGAAAATGAAAAAAAACAAAAAACACACAGACATATTATGCTGAATACAAAAACTGTTCCAGATTTAGAAGAAATAAAGTACTAGGCATATTTTTTATAAATTCTTGCTGTTTGTAGTATAGATGGCGCTAAAGGAATGCAAATAATTACGTAGTTGTATATGTAAACCAAAATTCAACATTTAGTCCAGAAGATGATGGCGTAAGAACACCGAAAGACAGAACCTCTTTCGGGCTGGCCCCCGATTTCAATATTTTATTTATTGTGTAACTATTTTAGCGTTATTCTCATTTTAATTGTACCAGTGATATTTAGTTATTAATATTAATAAGTGAAACTGCAAAATTATGAAAAATTTAAAACCAAAAGTCAGCCATCTAATTGAAACGATAATTATACGTATATCGCCCGGTATGACCAGGTGGTTTGGGCGTTTGACCCGCAATCTGAGGGTTGCAGGCTAGAATCCCCGTTCCACTAAACATGCTCTCGCTTTCAAACGTAGGGACGTTATAATGTGACGATCAATTCCATTATTCGTTGGTGAAAGAGTAGCCAAAGATATGGCTGTGGGCAATCATTACTAGCTTCCTTCTCTCTAGTCTTATATTGCTAAATTAGAGATGGCGACCGATCTCATGTAGCTTTGCGCGAAATTCAAAACAAACAGATTATGCATATTCAGGTGGAATTTCTTAGTTAACTTACATGCAGTTCAATGATCATAATGGCTAACAGTTATTACAGTTTGTAACTAAGAGAGAAGTATATATATATATAGATTTCTAGGGCTTTGTTGCCAAGATAACTGCCCTTATTAAGGCTGACACGTTCTTCAGTTGGACAGAAGTCTGCGATCAAGCATTTCAGTCATTGAAATATGCTTAATTAAGGCTTTGATGTTAGCTTATCACCGGAAAAAAATGTCTTCTCTTATTAATTCACTAATGGCCATTGGCTATAAAAGCGTCTTACGGGCAAAATTTGAAAGGTCACGGGTCAAAGTAGAAAGCAAGTATAGCTAGAAATGACTCATAAGAACATCATGATTGTTGTCGGAGTAGAAACGTAAGGTGAGTTTTTGTTGTATTGCAATGGTGGCTGCCGTCTTTAATCGTACTACTCCGTAAAAAGTGCTAACACACTCTCTGAGATATATAAAATGTTTGGGTATACCTTACCTCACACTACATGTGTAAAAACGGCTCGTTTCGGTTGAGAAAATTTTTTTACGTAGAGGAGCGAACAACGTTTCGACCTTCTTCGGTCATCGTCAGGTTCACCGAAAAACATTTTTGGAATTGATCGCCACATTACAATGCTCCCACGGTTGAAAGATCAAGCATGTTAGGTGGGTCAGGGATTCGACTCTGCGATACTCAGATTGTGAGTTAAGCGCTCCAACCACCAGGCCAAGGCGGACCCGTCAAAATAAGGGATCAACGATAAATTATAATATTTTTATTTAAAATCATAATGGGGTGAATTTCTACTATATTGTATTATATTTTCTATTGATGAGAGAAATAAAAGTAGGTTGTTGGATATATCATGTAAAAACAAACTATTAAGAAAAGAATGAAGAAACCCTTCGCGGACAAATGTCAGAGTGAAACTTTTGAAAATAAATAAAAAGAAACAAGCTAAACTGTAAGACAATTAACAAAGGCAAATAAAAATGTTGGTCATAACGCGCACAATAATTAATTTATTCAAGAATATGGGGTTCTCCAATGTACAGCAGTTGGTCTACGGATTTATAACGCTAAAATCAAGTGTTAGATTATCGTCGGTAGGCTCAGAAGATAGCCCAATGTGGCTTTGCAATAAGAAAACACACACATACACACAAGTTATATGAAGCTGCTAATAGACAGCTGTACTTTGAATAAAAGTAAGATAATACAGTTTATACCATAGCATCTTCAATTTATTTGATTTATTGAATCAGTAGATAACATTAGAATGTGATCTTCAGTAGTTGTGGCAAACTTGACAACAAACATATATTTATGTGACGTAAATGATATATATTATAATATTAATAAAAATTACCTTTCTCCGAAGACTGAGCTACAATGAATTGACAGTTGACGGCAGCAGTCGTGATCACAAAATATTTAAAGTGGGACAGAGACGTTTCTCATTATATATTTAATAAGAGCAATAGCTTTTAAAACAGTAAAAGTATAAATGTTTACCTATATTTTTTATCGTTTTACGGAATTGATATCAGTTAGTTAATATATCGTTTCTGCTCTAAGTCGAAAATATAGAAATTCTTTCATATTCAAACACTGCAAACACTTACCTGTTCATATAACATAGATTTGAAAGTACTTCCAACCCATTTCTAGCTACAACAACTCGCTGCATAACCGCAACTGTTCTAATAAAATACTGAATAGGTTTACTCTATAATAAACTCATACTTGTGTTTCTATGACAGAGGCATCCACCACATTTACTGTGTGCTTAGGATCATTTTCTTGTTAATGATCCCCTCGAATTTTATACCACCATGTTATAATTCCATCACACTGACTGTGTGCTTAGGATCATTTTCTTGTTAATGTTCTCATCAACCTCTTTGCCACCATGTTATAATTCCACCACATTTACTGTATGCTTAGGATCATTGTCTTGTTAGTGTTCCCCTCGAACTCTTTACCACCATGTTATAAGTTCACCACATTTACTGTGTGCTTAGGATAATTTTTTTTGATGTTCCCGTCGACCTCGTTGCCACCATGTTATAATTCCACCGCATTTACTAAAACACGTGTTATTTATTTAGCTAGAGTTATCAGTGCTGACAGTTTATAAATATTTAGTTGAGTTAATATCCAAGAACATGACACCGCTATTGTTTTAACTTACAGCTATAAAATATGCTGTTGCGTGTTGTACACCACGGGGAATTGAACCTCTGGTTTTAACATTGTTTTTCCAGTAACCGTACTATATTCTGTCGGAGGGAGGGTAGTATTTCAAACGTATTTGTTTTTGCAGCTCAAAACTCTACTTCAGTGAGCTTGCAATAGCCCAAGGGTGCCAAATCGCGGCTTGCGAGTTACATGCGGCAGGCACTTTGGCATATAATGTGCGGCTCGCGAAAATATGTTGGGTGAGCTTTTTTTATGGATCATAATTAATATAAAAGGTAAATAATTTTTTTCTAACTTTATAATGATGTATCGGGTATAAACTGAAAGTCCACTGGGTTAAAATGTAAGTTTGATATTCATGGTGAGTAAATATATTTAATGATTTAAATCCTAATTTTAATGATAGGTTTGAGTTAAGGATTAAAGAAATTTCGGATCAGCAAGTATTACAGAGGAATTATACTCGAGAATCAGTAATCATACAAGCAAGTGTTGACAATGTTAGTTTTAGTGGCTTACGATTGCGTGATTGTGGCGTGTGTGGCTGTGTTGCGGGCAGTGAAATTAGCGGAGTGTTCGTGTGATACCGGGCGGTGTAGTGTTTGGTTATATTGTGCGTGTTGGAGGTTATTGTTTCTTTTCACTTTATTTTTTTAGAATTGCCTGTGAAATGTTTGTGAACAAAGATAGCGTCATCAAATTGTAAGAAGCGAAAGTATGAAGATGAAAAGAGAAATTTTAAGCCTGAGTGGAAAGAAAATTTAACATTCACTGTTAAAGGAGGTAAACCTTTGTGTCTTATCTACAATGTGTTACTCAATCGTCAAAAAGCTAGTGACTTGAAACGCCACTATGAAACAAATCACAAAAAACATTTCGTCTGATTATCCACCTGAATGAGAATTACGGAGAAACAAGTTAACTGTGTTAAAATCTTCACCAAATAGCTTGCAGACACTGTTGACAACGTTTAGTAAGGAAGTTAACACAATGACTAAAACTAGTTTTGTTATATCATGGAATATTGCTCATGCTAAACGCCCACATTCTGATTATGAATTTTTAGAGAAAATATAGCTGAACTTGTTGCAGTGTTAAATCTAAATAATACAAAACTTCAGCGAGTAATACTACAAACACCAGCTTCATGCTACACTACAAAGAGACGTATCTCTCAAATCAGTACTGATGTTACCGGCAAAATGCAAAATTATTTAAATAATTCCCTTGCATTCACCTTAACCTTTGACGAATCTATAGACATACAAGAAAACCCACAACTGGTGGTATTTGTTCGTTAAGTTTTCTCCGATGTAACTGTGAAAGAAGAAATGTTGTACTTAGTGGCAATAAAAGAAACAACACGTGGTATTGACATTAAAAATATGCTTAACAGAGCCTTAAAAATGCTGATATTCCACTGGATAAAACCATCAATGCTGCAAAAATGCAGGATTAATTGCACTTATCAAAAGGGATCCCAGCTTTCCAGAATTTCTCCCTGTTCATTGCATTATTCATCCTGAACACTTGCCAGACAAATAATTCAAGTATGAAGATGTTATGAAATTTGTTTGTGAAATTGTTAATTTTATACACCTAAATGGGAAGGCTCACCGACAGTTCAAAAATTTTATTGGAAGAATAAAGAACTGGAGCTTGAAGATAAAACCAGTGATGTCTCTTTCTATTGCATTGTAAGGTGGCTGTCAACAGCTATGTTTTAAACAGGTTTGTTGATCTGTTGGAGCCTATTATTACTTTTCTTGAAGAAAAGAAAAGATTCTATCCTCATCTGGGAAATGATAAATGGATGCAAGATCTTATGTTCGTTGCTGATATAATGAATAATCTAGATAAAATTTGTTTCTTATCTTACTCAGACAAGTTCTAGCTTTCAGAATAAAATAATTTTCAAAGAGACATATTGTCAAGAAACTTTAGTAACATCCCAGTCTCAATAGGAGAGTAAACACATTCACTGACATTGAAATAAAAGGCAACAAACTGGAAGAATTCAAAGATAAATTACAAGAACTACTTGCCAATTTCCTAGACAGGTTCGAGGACTTACAGAAGCTGAAGCCCTGCTTCGCTTTTCTTAAAAAAATTCATTCATGTTTGATGTGATCAATGATGGCTGTCCAGTTCTCAAACCTCTTGTTCCAGAATCATCTGCTTTGGAAATGTAATTAATAGAACAACAAAAGGATCTGGATATAAAGGTGATACATAAGTCTCATTCTACGATTAAGTTCTGGAAGAAGTTTCAGAAATAAAATATCTTAAACAGAAGAAAACCAGTGCGGGACTCATCTCAATTTTCAGCACAACATACTGCTGTGAATTACTGTACTCTGTAATGAAGTTTGTGAAGTCGAACCATCGTGCAATCCAAACAAATCAGCACCTGACGGAGCTAATTCGTACAGTCTTGGGAACATATCAGCCGGAATTTCAATGGTACACAACCAAAATGGAAACTCACAAGACCTCTACTAGCATTAAATAGCCTGATAATTGTATCGATGTCTGTTTGTGTTTAAAAATAGTATGCTAAGACTAGCATTTTGTAAGACGATATCTAATTAAAATATCTCTAATTTTATCGTGTTACATATTTTTCTATATGTTTTGACAAGATAATAAATATCATTAAAAATGTCTGTTTTTACCCTTTTTATTTTTAACAGACTCATTTAATATTAATGAAATGCAAATTTCCATATTTTTCTTACATGTTTCCATAGTTCATTACCGTATTAAATACGTTCAATATAGTTAAAACAAAAAATATCCATTTTTGAAAACATTTGGTACATACAGTATATGTGTACTTTATGGTTATTGAAACTAATACAAATTAACAGTATAAAAATACATACAAGAATAAACATTGTTACGTATGTGTATTTCTTAATATTTATATAAAATTTATGTAGCAAAATTTAATCTAAGAATAAAAACGTGTGTAATATTTATTCATGTCTTGGGCCTCTCAAACATCTGAAGTTTATCCTATGTGGCTCTTACATTAAGCAAGTTGAGCTACCCCTGCAATTGCTTATAGTAAGCTGGCAATAGCCTCAGCACGTATTTTTAAAAGAAATGTAAACTGAACAAAAACAGAGTTATATGAAGATGGTTGTTTTATTAGCTGATACGTATCTGTTTAATATTAATATTTTCAGAAAAGGATAATAAGTACGTCAAAAGTTCGTTACATCAATATATACACTTGACGTAATATTTCTATAGGCCCGACTGTATGCTCCAACTGTCTTTTACATTTTTTTATAATGTCGAATTAAGGTTAAGTTATTATATGTGGGAACCTATTATCTTGAAGGGATAATTTTGTTTGTAAAAGTTTTAAAAAAAAATAATTCATAGTTTAATTTCAGGTCCTGAAAATAGAAACAAATTCAATAAGTATTCCCCCCATGATCGATGATGAGCTCTAAACTTGGGGTTCGATTCCTGTAGTGCGCATAGCACATGTAAGTCATGGTACACGGTTGTATTTGAAAACAATAAAGTTTTAATAAACAGTTTTCAAGATGAAATGAGGATAGTAGATTGTAAGAAAGTTTTATTTTTTTATAATTTCATGTTATTACCTTACAAATTACGTCTTTATTGTGATCTTTAGTACCTAAACTATGCCTCGAGGACATGATATCAGCTATAGATTATTTTATGTGTAATTTTATTTGTTGCACAAAGTTAATGAACTTAACTTATTAATATGTAGTCCTTTTTCAACTATATTCAAGACCCAAAGTGTGGGTTGCTCCCCTGATTTGTGGTGGAGGTGAATAAAGTCAATGGTGTAATAGTGCAAAATTAAGCATTTTAATAAATTTCTGATTAATCAAAACAAAACCAGTTACCACAACATACATAGAATTTTAATGAGTGTCCATGTATCATATCTCGTCACTTAACTCACCCTTTCAGTAATTAAAAAAAAAAAGAAAGTTGGAACGCCCGAGAAACCATGTTAATTCTGACAGGGTGTGAATGAAACAATTTGTAAAATACTGCATTACAATATAGACATAATTATCATAAAATAAAACAAACTGAATGACAGGACAAACACAAGATTCAACGTTACTGGCCACATCATTACAACCCTTACCTACTCTTGACTTCAGCCACGGCAATAGTCTATGTTTCACAAGTTGCTGTTTTAACTGATTGGAATCCATCATTTCGTTATTAACTGACACTTGTTTGCAGAAGACTAAATAGCTTGGATAGTGTGATGTTTACTTTATTCCAAACATATTAAATTGCATTGGGATCTAACGATTGTTCGACTAAGAGAGGTTATTTAGGTTATTGTGTTTTTAAATCAGTACTAGTAAAGTGAATTGTTGCGTTGTTGTCGAGGTAGAATTTCTATTTAACAATGTGGGTAAATGTTACTTTGTGTAGTAGAAATACCAATCAATGATAATCAAGTTATACCATAAATATTCTCTCTTCTTTTTTAAGAAATCAAAAACTCATCCCTCGTCTCTAGGACGTTTGCCACACAGTTACGAATTTTCAAACTTATACCCTGTCAGAAATACAGAAATATTTACTACTGTTGAAGAAATCGGTCAAATGGAATCACATCCGAGACATTACGAGCCTCAGTCAATTCCCAGTGGCTTTTTACACCACCTTACGTATTTTGATAGACCTTAATGACGGATGTTTTTGAATAGCTAACCGAAGAGACATTGTTTATACCAAAATCCTAGTAAAAAGAGTATAAACGGTTATTCCCCCACGAAAGTCGGAATACACTTGCTTTTAATCATTGTCATGCTGTATAACTGTGATCTCTATATTTATTAGAAATAGCAGTCGCTTGGCGCATGATGTGATTAATTTTCTACGCACAGAAAACGAATGATCGAACGTAAGCTTCGACCATTATGCAGTTTCTTTGTGTTTCTATTAAATACATGACGTAAGATTTTTTACAATTTGATATTATAACGACAGGAAACTTTACAGCTTAAATGATTCTTAGAAATGTAGTTGACGTTCATGGAAACAAACAAAACACAAACATTTTCGAAAAAGCCAAGAGCAAATGAAAACTTCTAAATCGTTTCCCAAAGTTCTCTAGCTGTCACGCTACATGAATGGTTATATGCCATTGTGTGAGCTACGTCCATAAATCATATTGAGCCTTCACTGAAAGCTATGTTTTTCATTCCGGCTGGTTTACCCAGTCTGACAACAATATACCCGCAAACCCAGAGGAATTCAAATTGAGACCGCCCTACTGTTTGATGAGGATATCCCAGCTTATCACATTCTACTAGACTTTACGTATATATCTTTTTCCCATTCACGGGTTTCAGTCTTTTCTAACCTTGCTGAAACAGACTACAGTCAGTTCAAAGTGACTGAGAGACGATTACTACAACCGAGATGCAACCTTCAAGTGAGCAATTACTTTGTCGTTCTCAGTAACGTTCATTTGAAGCTTTTAACAGAAGCTTTGAAAACAGCAACACTTGAGAAAGAATGCTTTTGTGAAATGTTGGAACGCGTATTGCGATGTGGAACGAATTTCGAAGACCTTCTAAGTAGTTTACTGTCAAATCTATCTCTGTTTTAATCAAAATTATATTTTCCCCCTGTCAGTACAAATTATTACTATTTAGAAGCAAGATTGTAGTAATCATAGTTAATAAATAAAGTAATGGAAGAAGGTTATATAAATTATATATATATGTAAGTTTGAATTTCATTATCAAGAAAAATTACTACACTGAAGTTGAGTAGGATTTTAGTTTATACATAAGAAACTGCACTTTGAATGTTTTACCAACTTTATGAAATTTTTCAGTGACACCTACCGATTAAAAGTTTAATATTAAATGCAAACTAACCAACATTGATTATATTAAGGTACGGACTCTATACTGGTCAATTTTAATTCTTGGCGCTAATTTATCTTATATGACATGACTACAGTAGCATTGGAAAAGCATTTATTTGTCTGTTTGTTGAAAAGAGGTACCTTTAGAAACAAGATAGAAACAAAATCTGCTTCTATCGAATACAGATTTACACATGACGAACACGTCACTGAACATACTGATTATTGATTATTTGTTAGTTGCTCCTTGTATCATATTAAAAGCACTTGCTTCTGATATGGAATTTAAAAAAACACAAAAAATAACACCATTTAAACGAGTACCCAGTTTAAACATTTTAACAGAGATAAACCATTGTCTTACCGTTTGAAGATAACCCCCACTAAACATATTACTAACTCTCCAGATAATATATTCGGTGGGTTATGACTTAGAATCTGACGAACTTTAAAGCAGTCGCTATAAAAGACTATACTTGTTTCACATGTCAGAAACGTTACTAATGACTGTATACGGGCCTAAAGAGAAACTATATATCTATATCTATATCTAACTACAAAATCATTCAGGAGTAAATTATTTACGAATGAACAGAGTGTCTTGTGGAGCTAACCTGGTTGAGGTTTCGAGTTGTTTAGAATTTCGCGCAAAGCTATTCTGGAGCTAACTGCTCTAGTCATTCCTAATTTAGCAGTGACAGACTAGAGGTAAGGCGGTTAGCCACTGAACATTAGTTACAGCCAGCTCTTGGGCTACTCTTTTATCAACGAATAGTAGGATTGACCACCACATAATAAAGTTTTTGCGGTTGAAATGGCGAGCATGTTTGGTGAAACGGGGAATTGGAAACTCGACCCTCAGATTATGAGCCCAGCGCTCTAACCACCAGGCCACAGCAGGCCCGTTTTGACCAATAAGTATATAAAACCCTTCTAAACTGACCATATCCACCCCGCTTCCTTTCTATTCATTGGTGGTAGACGAATTTTGGCTTCAAGCACTTGCTATTATCTGAGGATAAAAGGTACTAACTCATTTATTGTAATTATCTTTAGTGATACGTCATTAGAAACTATATACATACTTTGATTATATACAAGTTGACATGAGCAAATAATACCATGTAATACATGTGAACCTAGGTGCCCTGTTACATAATACACTCCGTATAATACATTTAATTATATCAGGATAATTGAACGGAAACGAAAATTTACTTTGTATAATCTTCTTAAGTAAACACTGCCGAATGCATCTACCCTGTATTTTATGTGATATTTAGTGTGATTATTTAAGTACTTTATCGTCTAGTATTAGCCTAAAAGAGTCTCGATTAAAATCTGAGCATAGAAACAGATAATAAGATATTTCCACTTTCACGCTTATCTCAACACATTACAATTATTATCTTATGGAAATCAAGTAACGTTTATTACAAAATGGTTATCGGTACATCTATAAACAAAGCTCATTTAGATAGAGTCACTAATCGCCACTAATAGCATCACAATCTGGATCATTTCTGCTTCTCTGTGTGACAAGTCGCTTATAATTTTTGAAAAGTTGCAGAGCCATATGAGTTAACTTGGTATATTCATATAGTGAAACATTTACTAATGATAATCAGTTACATGAAACAAGTTTATTATTTATTAAATGTTGATAAATGACAATTATTTAACACTTACTAATAATAGTTATTTTATTATTTGAATAGTAAAAATTAGGTTTTACAATATTTTCTCTCATGAAATCCAACTTAATGTTTAAAAATCATTAGAGTCGAGGTAAGAGGTCTTCACAGGTTTTAGAATATTTAACAGTTTTCTGCCAATAGTGAGCACTGACTGTATTACAGAGTGGTGAAGGTTTAACGATAAAACAATTTTGAATATACACATAAGTAACTTACGAAACAAAAACGTGATGATACGGGATGTTTCAGAACTATATGTTAGCATTGTTTAGTTTTTTATACTCATTGCGATGCCACAGAAAATACATCTCTTTTCGGAAGGGTATCTAACAGTCCTTTACATCAGATCATGAACATGTGTTCAGATGAAAGACTCTATATTATCAAGCTGGTAATAATTTTCACGAATAGTTTAATAGGGTAGTATGCATCTATTTCACAGCCAACTCGACTCTTTAGTTCCTTAATCGAACCGCAAATAAAGTTGCGTAATAATTAAAACAAAACACGCTTTAAAATATGATTGGTTCTAATGTCTAGTTTACTGCGACTAGAGTCTAGGTAAGTGCAAAGATGATGGGACTGTTTTATAACGGTTTTCAAAATACATCAAAACTGTGACGAGTGTATTAGTCATACACATTTCTTTTTTATCAAGTAGTTTCCAAGCAAGTTTTATAATGCAGGAGTGTTTGTTTCCTTGTATTGAATTTTGCGCAAAGCTACACGAGGGCTATCTGCGCTAGCCGTCCCTAATTTACCAGTGTAAAACTAGAAGGAAGGCAGCTAGTTATCACCACCCACCGCTGACTCTCGGGGTACTCTTTTACCAACAAATAGTGGGGTTGACCGTATTATTACAACGCCCCCACGACTGAAACGGCGTGTATATTTGTTGTGACGGTGAATCAAACCCGCGACTTTCAGATTGCGAATCGAGCGGTCTAATCACCTGGGCATGCCGGACCTCTAATGCAGATGTGACCTAACAAGCCTCTGTTTATTTCTCCCATAACTTTATTACATGTTTCGTTTATTAACTAAAGAAGCGTCAGACCTTTAAAATGGCGATAATCTACTTTATTTCTTTATCACTTCTCCGGTTTATTGCGTTGCTGAACAGAAGTAGAGATTATATGAACTAGTAAGATTAATACTGAAATCTCCGATGTCTTCTATGTAATTGTAGGGACTGGTGAGTAATACAAGGTAACTAGGAAATAAGAGCTCCGATCTTAAAGAAAGTTCCTTCGTGAATGGATAACTTACGAAGAGATTCGAGCTTTTCTGGATTAATTTAGTGCTGAGTAAGTGTGTATACACCAGAGCCAGGGTATTGACTTTTATCGATATAGAAATTTCTCTGACAAAACAACTGCCTGTTCTACCCATAGTAGTTTCTTATTTGACAGATATAAGTATAATGAATTTTGTGTAAAGACATACGATGGCTATCTGCGCTAGCCTACCCTAATTTAGTGATGTTAGACTAGAGGTAAGACAGCTAGTCATCACCATCCACCAATAATGAATAGTTAGATTGACCCTCACGTTTTATCGCCACTACCGTTGTAAATGCTAGCATATTCGATATCACAGAGATTTGAAAACGCAAGCTGGGAGTCGAGCACACTAACCACCTTGCCATGCTAGGTCTAAAGTATAATGTTACCAAAAACATAGCAATTCAACATACACATTTGAAGCTGGTAAGTATTATTTTATTCTCAAATCTCATCGTTGGATGCACTTCAAACATAAAGAAGTACTCAGACTTTTATTTGTTTATATAACACAGGGAAATTTGTCCCCTACTGCAGACACGACTCTTTCGCTTCAAACATAAAGAAGTATATAGGCTGTTATTCGTTTATACATAACACATGGCATTTTGAGTCTCACTACAGAAACGATTCTTTCACTTACAATACAGAAATACAAATGTTTATTTGTTTATATAAAACACAACGGATATTGTGTCTCACTACAGAAACGACTTTTGAAATACTTGCAAAGTTGATTTTGAAATTATTTTAAAAACAAATTAAAAGATAAACTTTAAGCTCAGAAGTGTTGATTAAACTGATAACTAAATGGCTTATATAGACAACAGTATACGTAAAGGGTGTGTGTCACAAACCATACAATTCAAACAAATATAAGAAGGTCCTCCGTTACCTTTGATAAAGTTATCAATAATTTTAATTAGTCCTATTCTAATATGTTTTTGAATTGATTATTGACGAAGATTAGTCAATGACTAAGTCATGATTATCATGTCATAAACGATAGCAAAGTCGACATGCTTCTCGAGCTTCTGACATTCAATGAAATATAATTATATGAATAAATGAAAAACTGGTTTAAAAAAAAGAAAAGAGAGAACAAAATTCACTCAGAACAAAATGTTAATATAATATAGTTTATATTGTTTCTTTTTAATTAATCTTACCTGTCACAAGGTTGGTTTCAAAACCACATTTCAAACGTCAGTAAAAAAAAAATAATTCTTGAGAAATTGAAGTGTTGGTAAGTAAAACAATTAATTATTGAGAAGTTGAAGTGTTTGTCAGTAAACAAAATTAATTATTAAGAAGTTGAAGTGTTTGTCAGAAACAAAAAAAATATTAAGAATTTGGGTTTTTGTCGTTGTATCGTATCCAAGATTTTAAATTTTCATCATTAGCGTAAAATGAAAATATCATAAAAATATATGTTATTCGGTAAGTCTAACTCTATGATATATCACTAACCTGATATTGTGAAGCCACTGAAACCCACTGCCACAGTAAGCTCCGTGACTTCTATCGTAGTTTTTCGGGTATAGCCCACTGCCAGAAGAAATACTGCTTCTAACCCAAATCCTGTGAAGAAAATATAGTAACCTAAAATACTAAGAAGAGAATAAAGTGACTCGCTAAACAAATGTAGAACAAAAAATAGACGTAAAACTAATTTATAAGAAATCTAAATTAGAAACAAAATAATGTTCAATTATACGTTGTACTTTAGGACGTTCACATCTGATAAATGAAAACGGATTAGTAAAGCTAACATAACTGAAAGAAATTAATTGAATATTGGTAATCTATAAGGTCGAAGGCGCTAATCACTAAGTTTAAAATTTCATGAGGTTCTATTTGCGCTCATCTTCCCTAGCTTAGCAATGAAAGACAACTAATCATCACCGCCCACCGCCAGCTCTTGATCTACTCTTTTACCAACGAATAGTGGGATTGACCGTCACCTTATAACGCCACCATGGCTAAACGAGCGAGCATGTTTGGTGCGACGGGAGATAATAGACAGCTTATATCATATCTGTCTTTAGCTTTTAAATAGTTGAAGAGATAATGAAGTGGACACTGGCTGTTCAGTTTTAAGAAGTGTGTTTTGCTGATAATGTAAGACTTTCAAGGAATAATAAAATAATACAGTAAAATCGTAATTGTTTGTGATGTTCTAAGTTAATTCTTTAGAATTTTTTTATAATTTCTCATTATTCACAGTGAAAGAAATGTTTAAAATAGTGATGATATTCAAATATGTTTATATGCTTCTTCACACAAAACACCTCTTCACGACATTTTTATACATATGCGCATTTAAAAATTAAATTGCGATACCTCAACCCTTACGTAATATAGAAGTTAGTAAATTGCGATACGTCTACATGTTATTAAATCGCAATGTGTTTACCTTCACTTGAAGTACATGTTAATGCTAATTTGCGATATCTTAACATTTATGTCATATACAAGATATTAAACTGCTATGTTTGTGCTTTTCTTTCGTTCTCTGCACTCTGGTGCTATGGATGAGACAAGTGTAGCTATTGAGTTGGCGGTAAATGTTGTTAACTAGCTACCTTCCTTCTAATCTATTTCTTTAAAATTAGGAACATCCTGGGATAGAATTGGGCAAACGTTCTAAAACATCCAAGCTATTGTAGTGTGACGTCTCTAAAGAAAACGTTTGAGCGTGATTTAAGGTAATAAACGTGCAATATGTATCATAGATCATACCGTGTTATCTTAAGAGAAGTAATTACGTAATGATTTATTATAAAGCGAGAAACTCAAGTTCCCATTTCATTTTCTGTTATAAAGTTTCGTGACTATTACAAGGAAACTTATGTCTATGCCGATATTAGAACAGTCACCCTAGAAAACAAAACCATCAATGTCCCATTAATTCTAATACTTACCCTCCACTATTTAAGCAAAAACATAAAATAAGCGCAGGTTGGAAAGTGAATTGATATGGTAAGACACAGCAGGTTTCTTAGAAACTAGCTGGTTCTTGTTTCTCTCTTCTAGGCTAAAAGCGTTAGAACACAAGGAAGTCGATGTGTTAACAATGATCTTCGTACAATGAATTTAATGTCGACGGTCTTTAAATGATGGTGAAAATTCTTCTTTTATCTTTGTAAAATAACAAAAGTGATTCGAAATTCCTGTTGATTCGAAGACAATTTTTCTCTATTCTTTTCAGTAAAACTTCGGATGTAAGTTTTGTTTTAATCGGTAACTTTTGTCTTCTTATTTTTTCCGCCAGATGGCACAGCGAGATTACTGTCGATGAAACACATCTTGGAAGAAGTAAGATTAGACTAAGAAAACCACAAACGAACCCAGCAACTAAACAAACGAACCTTCAGACGCAAAATATTTACTCACATATATCCAAAACATAAGTAAACTTGCCCAAAAAAACATAATTTTTGAGGTTATCAACATCAAAATCATTTCGCGCGTATCATTCCTTCGAATCAAAACGATCCTCGAGTTCACTAATATACAAAAGAAAGCTATCCAGGGTTATCCACAGTAATATGAAGGTCACCTATTACAAAACACCTATAGTCTGATTCGACAAGTGTATTTAATAGCATATTTACGCAAAATATGTTATGTGTCTGATACCTGAACCTAGATAAAAGTGACGTTTGCTAGTGAATTTTTATGGACTATAATACAATCAAACTAAGTGAAGTGGTGATTAGAATTAAATGATATAGATGTAACAAGCAAGAACATGATCCTGAAGTGGGAGGTAGAAACAGTTTTTGTGTCCTGTTAATAATAATAAAAAGAAACAATAAAGAAGACGTCTGGATAGCAGTTGACCCTCTCAGGTCAAGAACAACAACATAACAAATCAACGACCCAGATAGGACAGGATTGTCTTGTATTACGTTTTTGTTTTATGTATAACAGTACCTTAGACTAATTCTTACATCAGTGTCTAATAAAGAAGTTTCGCGTTTAAGTTTGAAAACGTTTTAAATATATATATATATATTTCGCCAGATGAACGTCATATAAACTCGAAGTAAGCTTGTGCTAATATGCTGTACAATAGCAATTATTCCTGTATTACGCATGTTATGAACATGGATTCACATGCAGGCAATAAGGCGATTGGTGACATAAGTTAAAATAACCGGCGCTGAAACATCATTGCAAAGGTGCAATACCAACTACTAAGTGGAGTTTGCTACTAAAACATCTTCTGTGTTATACCACGCCTGGTATGAACTGCTGCGTAAAGGATGTTTAAAACTTAATAATCTTGGATGGGACAAATGCTGGCAAAATTTTAAAATTTAGCTGATTACATTTTCAATACATGAAAAAATATTGAGATCTTCCGTCAGGTGGTTTTATAACCTACAACACTGAGCATTTAATTCCGTAAACTTACCGCTAACACACGGAACCTCGATTCTTAGAATTATCTTTTAGAACATCAAACCAGCCTTCAATATAATTTATATATCAAAAGGTTTTAACTAAAATTAAATATATGTTAAATTTAGAAGATTTGTGCAGGAACACATTGTCTGCAAAACGTTACTGGATTGACTACATATGATTAATTATAACAAAACACCTACCCATTCTGCTTATTCCTTTAATCGTTCTCCTATTCACTCTCTCAGATGATTCACTTTTCTAAAATCATCTTTAATAACTGTATAAAACAAAAATTTGTGTGATATGCCTAAAGAGGTAGTTTTCAATTTTCCGAACTAACGTTACTAAAACTAGTTTATTCACATACTTTCAGTACATTATATTAATTGTACTATTACAGATTCCTTGAAGCGTCGATGTAAGTTGGAAAAATGAATTATTATATTATCAACAAAAATACCCACAGGTATTACTGCTAGCTCATTCTGATGATTATTGAACCTGATCGAAAATATAACGTGTTTTTCTACTAATATCGATTAAAATGTTCCAAACAACTTATGATCAGAGGTTATACTCTTCAATTTTCACACTTATTTTCTGTAGTCATGTTGTTCAGAGCTGACTTAAAAACTCGAAGAAACAAAATGAACCGATTTTTTTAGATATTTGAGTACGGACAATGAAATTCCAAAGTTAATCTTCTGCGAATTTCTACTTTTAATTTTTCACACCTCTTTCCTATGTTTATTTTACACTCAGAGGCTGCACTAGAAACCTTTTGAAAATAAAGCGGTAAGTTGCCACTACTCTATAGCAAATGAAATCATGATGTTCAATTTCCGTCATCAGGTGGGGCAATGTTTATCAGTGTATTTGTAGCACAGTGACTGGAATGGAAATTGTCTGAAGTACTAGGAATGTAAAAGTGAAAGAAAATGTTTACAACATAGCTCTCTACAAAGTCTGATCCAATCCAATAAACTTGTTAAGTATTTGATTGTTAGTTATCCGCCTGTGTCAGTTGTGATTTTGTGGTAATAGGAAAATGCAATTACTATACTTGACCAGAAACCAATAAATATTAAGTTTATATCAATACAAATACGGCCCGTTTTGGGCCGGCTACTATTATTTGTCGTCTGTCTTCCCAGAAATGGTTCTTGTCCACCGCGAACGATGGACATATTGATGGATTTTATTGTTTGTTAAGGGTCAAAGACGATCAAGGCTGTATGACAAATGTATGTGCTCTTCTGATGGCCCTTCTACTTTTAAACTGAAGATTTTGTTTAGATACTATTTGTCTTGGGCATATGAGACATAAATAGAGGTATTTGAAAATGGACAACTCCTACTTAGCAGGATATCACTCGACTTTATTAATCTGCTTTACTGATTCAGCTACATTTCTAGATTTCCCTCTCTTGCCAATATTTTTCTTTAGTTCCACAGTTTAAAGTTATGAAGGTATTATTACTTCTGTAAATTTGTGTTCTTCAATCATTATATATTTACTAAATGAAACAGTTTCAAAAATAATTTGTTAATTTTGTATATAAGATTTGTAAAAACCAAAGATTTCATGGTTATAAATGCTATTTGCAGATTCCTAAAATCGCATAAAAATCCTGTTACTCTCGCTTCCAATTCAGTACAAACACCTGCGAAACATATTGCTGTTGTTTTATTTAAACCACGTGTTCTACATGCGGTAGTTATACATGTATGATAGATTATAAAGATTAATAAAACTCTGTGTCATATTAGTTCTAACATAATTTTACTAGTATTAGAAATCTTTAAATATATATAATCTTACAAGTATTAAATTTAACTTATGTAATATTGTTGTTTATGTAAATTTTACACTATTACTCCAGATTTTTTTTAAATTATCAGTTGAAATTAGAGTTTTATTTAAGCAATTAACATCAGAGCAACCTTGATTTGGTTTCTCCCAACTATTTATACTCATGTTCAAGGAAGGTTACTCAATTGTTAGTCACTGCATCAATTTATTCAATAAAACTCCTTTTATAATGGTCTTTTTATTACACATACTTCCTTAATAGGAGACAATAGCCCTACCAAATCATTAAAATACAAATAAAGACTTTAATGACATCATTCTGAATAGTTTACTTTTTTATTGCTGAGCAGCATATAAATCTATGTCAACTACAATACTAGAAGTGATCTTATTTGTTGTGTTATAGATGAGTGGGATGTTGCTCTGAAGTTGAAAGTACATTAGTAATATCTGAACTTCTCTTTTAAATATTGAAATTCATATTTAGCTCAAGATATTTCAACAGGTTAAAAGTCATCTACAAGTTTTAGTTTATTTACATGTCTGATCGAAGATGTACGAAAAATATAGTTTGCAGACAGCCGAAAACAAAAAAGCATAAACAAGGTCTTACAAATGGTTAATTTATAAATTTGTTGGAATTTGTTTATTAACGTGTTTAAAAGTGATACTTTAAGTATGATATATTAAACAAATCAGTTAAGGATGATATCTGCTACAACGTTACTACATTGATGAAATACCTCGGTATATCTTGTATTTCAAGTAGCAGATTACTGTATTATTTGTTTAATCAAAACTATGGGGAATTTTCATGTTTCACGTACGATGTATTTTTATTATTCTGGTATTTTGTATTGAATGCATGAAATAAATAAAATGTAAATCGGTGTTGTATATTTCAAGTAATGAAAACAGTTAAGGCACTTGCCTAAATTATTTCCGTAACTGGTTAGATATGTGGACTATTGTACGAATTTGATGGCCGTGCGTGGCATCTCAGTGATTGCAAGGTGAACCCAATTCCATCACACGTGATAATTACAAAACATCTCTTACTTATAAAGTAAGAGACATCATATTTATATCAGTAGAATGTATTCTAGTGTTATTGCAATGAAATTACGTTTGATTGGTTTAATTAAATTGGTTTCTTACGTTGTTAAAATATTCATGGTATATTTACACTTTCTGCAGCAGTTGAACGTTCAGACCAACATATTTAAGCTTTATAAGGGAACTGAGAATTTTAAATCCAGACCAACACAAGTTTTTTTAATGTCACGTAAAATAGAATTAGAACAATTCAAACTTACTTTCATCTCAGTGAAGAATGGTGGTGATCAATAGTGTGTTTGACTATTTTAATAACACTGCTAATAACTTGGATATCAGGATTTACCTATATGATTACAATGGGACGTCATCACTGGTCAATGTGTTGAGCTTAGCACTTGCACAATTAAAGTGTAGATTTCCCCATATACAAAACACAAACAATTTAATAATGTTTTCTTTTTAATTACAATGATTATAAAAATTACACTTGCTCTACAGTTATGGAAAAAGTTATAGAAACTGTCATTATACATTTATGACTCTGATGACATCACGTAAGAAAAATTACAAACACGAAAAGTTTTTGTTCGCTATTAAGCACAAAGCTATACAAAGAGCTATCTGTTATCATGAGAATGAAATAAAGAGATCGGACAAAATTTAAAATACAAAAGCACAGTGTTTATTATAGCAGAAAACACAATGTGTGAACATGCTTACATGATGAACTGACACTTTTGCTGGATCAGAACAGTTCATTCTCTTAATAAAGTATACTTGATCTAAAATTCTATCAGATATTTCAAAGCTTCTAACTGAAAAGATAACTTTGGATTTACTCGGGGCGACTACCATTTATCATGTGATTAGTCATTCTTTTTTTGGCACATGCAGAATAAAAATTAAACTGCAGATGACCTAGGAAGTTCGAAAAGTGTTTGCTGCTTATCAATAAAATTTTTAATACACATACCAAACGTTCTGAGATACATTTTTATTTCAAGTGGGTTTCTTGTCATAAAAAATTTTACACTGTGTTTTTCAAGACATTTTAGAAAACATTTTATAACTTTCTTTTTTAAGTCCGCTGAGATCCAAATACTCCTCCAAGTGTTCGACGAGGTTGGCATCTTCTGTAGGGAATAAAGGGATCCCGTAAATTGAGGGGTGTCATATAGATGGATCAATTCATACTGGTAACACTTCGACACATCACTTTAGCCTTCAATTCACGTCGATAAGAGTTTTTGGAGTGGCTCCCAAGGCTCAGTTGGCTGGTCCTGTTGGTAAGGTTTAACTTAGATGCTGGTGTTTGAGTATAGTGCCAATGAATCCTGATGTAACTACAATGTCATTGTTGGAGGTGAAATTAATCATATCTTGAGATACAATAGTAGCTAGAGCCAGTGACACTGAATGTTCTACATTTTGTAGGGATTCTCCATTCAGTGACTTCAAACAAAATAAAAGACATATTTATAGGAAAATGACCATGTTTAGAAGACTGATCAGCAGCCATCACCTCAATACTTTCCTGCACTTCGTTGTTTCTATTTTCGTTACTTTGACAAATATCTCCCTTCTTCATAAAGATGGAATTGGAAGGGTATGCTGACACTCCAAAGTTAGTTAAGAAACAAATCCCTGGAGTCATCTTCGTGGAAGCATCACTGCCAACACACAGCAAACTCCTTAAATCGGAGTTTACTGGGGATAAAACATTTGAAGACACTCCCTTCGTGGGTGGATAAAAAAAGGTGCAACGTTTATGTACTGTAAACAAGATCTCTTCTTCTAAGACAAGGAAGTTCCTGATTTCATTTTAACTTCAGACATATACCGTTGTTTTCTATTGTATTGCTAGAATGGGAATGCAGACAACCTTTCTTGAGTTCAATGAGACTCTTTCCCACATTATGTGAACAGCCTTTGTCCTCTGGAACTGCTATACGTGCTAAGTCTATATTCACTCCTGTCTCTGTCCACACCGAAATTACAGAGACTGCTCTGTCTACCTTCTTTAATCCCGAGATGCATATCAGTTACTTGTCCCTCAGTTGACTCTTTCCTCTGACAGACACGTTTCATGGAGGTAAACATACCTCTTTTTACTTAAAAGAAATGTCATGGTTGCAAACAAAATGGTTCTCAAACCAGTTATCCTTCTTCTAAGTAAAAATGGCCCTGAGGATACAATGGAACTCTCGAGGTGTTTCTTCTGATAGGAAATATATTAAGGCCTTCATGAATTGTATTATCTTATATGTGTTTCTCTTTATAGAAAACATTTCTCAGACCTGCCAGTGATGTAACCTTTCAACAGGTTTCTCAATATTAGAGTGAAAGGTTGTATAAAATTCATAGAAGAGTGTCACTGCTGTTTGACCAACATATACTTACCAAGTCTATGCCACAGGCAGATAAGCCATTACTCCATGACTTGTCACCACCATACTTGTGACCTTTCTTTGACCCTTCTAAAAATGCAGATACTCCTGATTGGATGTAATGTGTTCTTTTTGCTGAACATCTTTTAAACCATTCTTCAGTTACCATTTTTATGGGTGATTAGAAATGAGGTGACTCTGGGGTCCCTGTCATGGTTTTTTGTAGCTCTATCATTATTCACCAGATATCCTTTACAGTTTCTATGTTCACTGCCAAATTGTATGCCATATTGCTTGTCTTAGACGTAATAAAGGCTTAGCAGTAAACTAACTGTTTTCGCCCTTTTCTTTAACAAATTCAGAAAAGACTTGCCTAGTTTTGTGAACCATCAATTTCTAGCCAGCTTTTATGAATACTTGGCGTTATTGTTATTCTAGGAAACAAGCTGCTGAGACTGAAGCTAATTCTGTCTGCCCTGGTGCTGTCGGAGCCGTGCCTGTCCTATATGGCCTCATGAACAAAGCACGGCCTCTCAAATGGTAGACGATTTGGCATGAAAATATTTATAACACGTTTTTCCAAGTCAAGCCAAAAGTTGCTGTTTTGCCATCTAGTCTCGATAAAGATCTATGGGTGAAAATTCTTTTGTCTATGTTACACATATTACAGTTTTCTTACTCGTCCTTTACTTATACCTCTTTCTGACTCACTAACGGTTAGCATTTGTGATACACGAATCTCAACTGGTAACGTTTTTTCCTTTCTTTCCTCGTTACTTATGTGAGCAACAGCACTTTTTTAGCCATATTTTTTTCTCTAGGTTTACCTTTAAGATTGGAAAATGGCATTGACGATGGTGATAGTGTTTGTACTGATCGTATTTTTAGCTTTCTAGGAGTCATTGTCCTTTTAATTCTGTTTTTGCGCTTTCTTTCGCCTTTTATTATATCTTCTTCAATTTTAACGGATGTTTGGCACAGACAGCCTAGTCGCTTAGTGCCATAAAGCGTCAGACAAACAAACAATTAAACAACTCTTCCATTCGGTAATATTCAGAACGTACAATAACTAAGTGAATCGTCCACAACTAATGAAATTGTTGGGGAACAGATGTGAATTACGTGATCTTATTTCATAAAAGGATGTCTCCTATGTTTAAATGTATTTCATGACGACTGGTATGGGTATTGGTTATAAGTTTTTACCAAACTTAATTGGTCCAATACGAAAAGAGAAACGCAATGATTGGTAAATATACTAAGAAACATATGTTAATTTCAGTGTAGGTACAAATTGGTTCAACTTACTTTTTCTAGCCTGTTGGATTATAATATAAAAGTGTTTTTTTTAACCAGAAGTCTTCATGAAAGCAGCATTATTTCTCAACATGAAAGTTTTATTTGCAGCTGTTGTTGTACTTCTATCTTTTCATCAAGTCCATATTATTATTATTTTGCTTTGATTTTTGTATCTGTTGTTCAAAATAATCTCTTCTTTAATTGTACTAATCTGAAGCATGTATCGCTATAAAACTTTATACTAAAGGCAGACTATTCAACAAATAAAAAAGTTAAATTTTTCATCACTGGCTACTGACTTGTCAGTATTTATTTCAGAATTAAACAACTTAAAGCTTATTCGAACTGAGCTGAAGCCTTTCAGTGAAAATAAAACATATCATGTATGCACCTTTCATTTATTTGTGAAAAGAAATGGATACCTAAAGTTACCTGTTTGGACTTAGATATAAAGTAAGTGTTTTAATTTTTTCCCTTTTCTCATTAAATATCGTGCTGGGTAAAACTGCACATAGTCAAAAAATAGTGTATACCATGCCTGTAGAAACAACCAATTTCAAACAGTAGATCTGAAATTGTCTTAAATTTTCCCAGTCTCATATTTTCTGAATGCAATCATTTCACAAAAGTCAACTTTCTATACGTTGAGAACATAGTAAAAGTAATTAATAACGAATCGTGTCTCTGACAGACTACTTATATTTTTATTTGAATTATTACTGGCATTATTATATTTTATTGTTACAATAACTTCATTCTAAATTTGAAGAAAATTTTCTTTCAACAGGTAAAGAGAATGTTGTGGATTTAAGTGTTTAACGTAGTACTAAATACACAATATCATTTTTATATTTTATATTCTTTATATTTATCTCTTATACAGTTTATACAATTAATGTATTAATTTATACGAATTACAAATATATCTTCATATTTAGTAGATATATTTGTAATTTGTATCTTCTAGTAGTCAGATTTATAATTAGTTTCAAAAATTCAGTTTTGTCACGCAAAAATCTTTATTATTTTAATCAAAATAATTTAATAGTTTTCTGAATCACTCTTAATGCAAGCCACACAGTGAGAAAACTCTTGATTTAAGCTGTATTTTAAATAACATTTCCCTTATCAGATTTTACAATCACCCTATCTTCATTTGGAGTTAACCTTTTCTTTGATATAAGTTTATTTCTTTGTTTTTGAATTTCACGCAAAGCTACATGACGGTTATCTGCCCGAGCCATCCTTAATTTTGCAGTGTAAGACTGGAGGGAAGGCAACTAGTCAACACCACCAACCGCCAACTCTTGGGCTACTCTTTTACCATCGAATAGTGGGACTGACTGTTACATTATAACACCTCCCACGGCTGAAAGGGCAAGCATATTTGGTGCGACGGAGATTCGAACCCACGATCCTCAGATGAGAAGTCGAACATCTTAAACCACCTGGTCATCCAGAGCTCTTTCAGATATAAAATTCTTCTGATTTATATTTGTATATATTTCGACTTTCTTCTATATTTATTCAAAATTCAGTAATCCTCATAGCTATGGCTTTTTTTTTTTTTTGGCGTAATAAAGATTTGAAACTATGAACCAACATTCTTGATGATGAGAAACACATTAGAAATAAAATGTATCTCAGAACGGCTAGTATGGGTATTAACACTTTTATTGATAAAAAGAGAACAACGTTTCGAATTTCCCAGAGAGTTTAAAAGTGATCGTTGCCAGACACGTTTCTTTGGGACAAGAGTATAAACGGGTACGGAATTGTATGTGGCATTGCATTTGGATGTTAGGTTATTAATTAGTATAAGTATAAAAGTGTTCCTTTATATTGGTTTTAGTTGCTGTAAAGTAGGGCTTCGTTGATTTTGCATTTGTTTATATCTGTTTCCCTACTTTTCTCTGATTATGTTGTGTTTATTTGATTTGCAGTGGTCAGAAACGTGTAAGGTGTTTTTTGTATTATTTGAATCTAGTTTCCGGTTTTTGCTTGTTTTTCTAATATAGAAGTCGTGACAATTGTTGCATTGCATTTTATACATTATATAGGTGTTGTGTTTGTCAGTGTAGTTTTTACATAGTATGGACTTTAGTTTTGTACCTGATTTTTCAATAAATTTGGTGTGTACTAGAATGTTGTGTTTTGTTATATGCTTTTTTTTCCAAATGTTGGTTATTTTTTCACTGATGTCGGGAACACATGGTATGCAGCAATATAAGATTTGTAGTTTGTTGAATCTTGGGATTTATTGTTGTTTGTTTGTTGTTGATATAGGTGTATGCGTGTCATATTTTCCACGTTTTTTTTAGGAAATTTGTTGATGTTGATGAAGCGTTGTTTTATTTTGTTGATTTCATCATTAATTTTATCGGATGAGCATAAGTTTGTAGCTGTGTTTAGTTGATTTCTTAATATGTTGAGTTTCTGTTTTGTTTCATGTGGTGAGTCCCAGGGAATGTATAATCCAGTATGGGTGATTTTTCTGTAGATTTCTGTTTTGAAATGTGTATCAGTTCTAATGATCTTGAGGTTAAGAAATGCTATTTAGTTTGTTTTTTCCCTGTTCGCAGGTGAACTTAATGTAGGCCCCTACAATACTGTACGCGTTTATACTATCGTCCCTAAGACGTGTGTCCAGTAACGGCAACTTTTATCTTCTCTCTTTCTAAACCTGAGATAAAGATAACCTAGGAAAGTCGAAACGTAGTTCTCTCCTTATCAATAAAAGTGTTATACGCATACCAGGCGTTCTGACATACATATTAACCAGCATGTTTTCTTGTGACTCTAAATATAATTAGTATTTTGTATGGTTACATTATAAACATCAGTTGTATGAATTGATGTTTTGAGGCCAACTATGTAGTTATATCTCCAAGGTCATATCAATCTAAAACCTTCTTACACATAAGATATGACGTTCACATGAGATAAATACTCTGTTAGTACTTTGAAATTGTGTTGTTAACAAATTGTTATTATTAAGTTTATGGATAAAAAACAAACAAACATACATTTCCTTCTACAGCTAGGACTAGAAACTAGTGAACTCAACCTTTACACTTCCCTGGGCTTGTTTTTTTTCTTAGGTAAAAGAAAATAGGTTATTATGGGAAACGATTGTAGAACAGTTTCCCGCTAGAGGGACCTTTCTTTAGCTTAAATTAGACATTGTACTAACAGTATTAGAGTCATATCTATAAAGAACACAATAAAAACATGAGTTTGGAAATTAATAGTTATGTGAACACAAAACTTTATACAGGCAGCTAATGCGAGTTCAAAACACGAAGATGACTGCTGGGCAAGTGTGAAGTTTCAGAACTTGTTTTCAGTGAATATTAGTGATGCAAATGAAAGTTTTCATAATGAATGAACAATGTTTTGATGTAAATATATGAAACAACCATATTTTATTGTATTATGGACACTACAATTGAAGTATCCTGAATAATAATAAAAGATTATGTTCATGTTTAGCAAGTAAATAAATGATAACTGTGAAAAATATTTTTTCCCTGAAGATTAGGCATTGAAAATAGGGATGTGTATTTTACACAGAAAAGTATAGTAGACAGTTATTCTAGTGTGTGAAATTTTCACATATAACTTGATCAGGGAGTTCATTAATTTTGTTTTAACTGTCTTTCATTGTCCTTTTCAAATAACGTGTTAAGCTCTTTAGACTTGAATGGCTGTGATGTTGAATGGTATGCAAGAATGATATTAGGTGTGTCACCAAGTGACATCTCAAGTATATAGCCTTAAATGGATGTTTATGTAATTATTAACAACAAATGAGTAGCAGTAGGTGCTCTGGGTAAAACCTACATTGCCTTTTAGATTAAAATAGTTTCGTGAAAGTTTTCATTGAGAATGGTTTTAAGAGAACAGTTTCAATCAAGTCGAAGTGTCTGTCTATCGTGCAAGCAAGTACCAACACTTTGTTTGTGTTTATTGTTATAATAAAAAAAGTACTTTATATGTTATAAATTCAATTAATCAGAGAAGCACAGTATTATTCTGAGACAAATAACCTGTCTGTTATTCATGTTGTTTATCTTATTTTAACAGGACTAATTAGTTTTACTTTAATGCATCATTATATTAGAGAATTTAAACCTGTACTTTATGATAATTTATAGCTAATATACAATTGTTTCTGGAGTTCTTAAGAACAACATGAAGAAATATTGATATTTTACTAGTTGTTTATTATTACTTTAAAAGACAAATTTTGTGTTTATAGTAAAACTAATTTTTAAATGCTAGAAAGAATTAAAGGTACTGAATGAGGTGGATGAAAACATGTAGAAATACAATGGATAGAAAGATAAAAACTATAGGAAAAGCCTTGGATAGCTAAAAAAATATAACATGAGCTAAAGCTATTTAAACTACTAACAGCTTTCATTCATACTTAACCTATCTTATGTTGCTCAAGATTGTCAATGGCAAAATAAAAATAAAAATCAGTCTGAGCGAGTTTAAACTGATGACCTTACCATGATTCATAAAGTGGTGTGGGCAAGGAATGAATTGGGTGGTCCTTAACCATTTTACCAAGTATCATATATTTTAAATTAACAAAACATGACTAAATGAAAATAAGTCAATACACTTACAAATCATATCATACATTATTATGCGTGTTGTAAAAATGAAATTAACGTATTGAAAATTAAACGTCAGTACAGCTGTGATAATCACCATCTTATAAAATGTCCAAACATAATTTAAATAATCTTGCCCCTGACTTGGCACTTATAATTGCAGATTAGAAAACATAGTCAAACTAAAACAATTACACTGCACATCAATTTATTTTGAAAAGTTTTGCTTCCTGAAAAGTTTTTGCTGACTGTGACAGGTACCTGGTGGGTATGCATAAATATAGTTTTGGTTTTGCTTCATCACGTAGGAACTCTGAGAAATAGACTGTTTTCCGGCAATAACGTATTTAATTGCGTTTATGTTTTTAATACGCTATTAAGTGTAACATAATTAAAAGTGTTTTGCTCCTGATTTTCGTTTGTATTCAATATCCGGTGCATCACAATGCAGTGTCCAACAGTAGTCAGCATGCATTGACGGATTCCAGTTGAACTGATGTTGTTTTTCCATTGTAGCAAAACTGAAAATTTGGATGAAACGGTACGTGGTGAGCAAATTTGGATGTAATTTTTGTGATCTGCAGTCAAAAATCTATAAGGAACACCAAACAGTGTTCAAGAAGCAAAAATCTTGTTGTGCAGGGTTATATATGATTGAAACAATAAGAAAAATGGATAACAGATAATGCTAATGTTATTATGAGTTTGTCTTCATAAAACACCAATGAATACTGACGTAGTTTATTAAAAAAAGTCACAATTACATGTTTCTTGTATACTTACATTGTTTTTCCCATTCACTTCAAATAACTTGTATACAATTTCAACATAATCTTCGCAGGAAATTTTGGTGATAATCATCGAATTTAATGTTCTGTCATTGCTGTTTTAAACAAGAAGCAGTAAACTCTGAACTTTACTGTTATTTTCAAGAGTTCTTTTACAAATATAAAGAAAACATTTACACATGATACAAGTCATACAATATATTAAATTGTGCAATTAAGAAATACACGTTAAAAATACCATTTATGAAATAAGATTTCGTTCAACAAAAATCCAAATCCTTCAACACAGTAAATAATACGACTAAACTTGAAAGGTTTAATTGTAATGTCAGTCTTATTAGATTAATGTATGCATTTTAATGAAATAATGACACTTTTAATGTAAGTAGTTTTATTGCACATAACACGTTGTACACTTTCCCCAAACGCTTAAGCTGTTTCACTGTGCTACCTAATATATCACTTTAAAAATAAATAACAATCAGTTACGTATTATAATTTATCTCAAAGAAACCACCAATTTATTATATTATATATTGCAATTAGAAATACTCTGAAACTGAATTAGCTGATAATTTAAATATAGAAGTAAATTAAATATTGATATGTATTAAATTTATATTTACCAACAAGTTTAATGCACACAATTTTCTGTCGTAATACAAATATATATTAATATACGTATGTAAATACAATTCATTATAACAGTTATTACAAATAATGATTCACGTACAAAAGTTTTACAAACACTGTTACTCTTCCATCTGATCCAGAACATTCTTGCTATCCTAGAGAGGGTTTACGAAGAGCCAATAAATTTCAAATTGTTAGAGATACAATTTACATAAGAGGGAGCGAGCTAGTTCTTTGCTTGTCACATGCCGATTAGAAGTCGAGTTTCTTACCAATGACGTAAAGTAATACTTCATAAAAAATACCAATATTTGATGCTAATCCACTGAAGATAAACAATTTGTAATACTCGAAAACTATAAACATTCCTGGTCAGTATCTAAAATTCCCAATTAATAAGAATTAAGCACAGTTATAATTTCTGAGGTTTACGGTATACCAACTGCAACGAACAAACAATACATAATCTCTTTTTGCATTACAGTGGCTAATTTCAGAAACGTGAGGTGAATTTCAAGAAATTTCAGTTTCCAAAATAATATTAATGGCCACTCGCACTTTTATAACCACAAAGTATGCCGTTGATTCATACACTAAAAATCGTTCACAATTTTAGTGAATAGGTAGGAATTTCATAAAACACATTTTACAATATAAATTTCATGCGGACTTTCATATGTTTTCTGATAAACCAAATTTAACAGTATATGTACAACAGAATACAAAAAATACCATTTTATGTAAGACAAATAATAAAATCAATATGTACTAAAAGATATGCATTCTTAAAAGATGACGTCACATCTGTCTTCATTGACAGCAGAGACATCAGACACATGAACCTGTAATTGATTATGTAATGTTATATATCAGCAAATAGTTTAACAGCCTCACCCCTGAGTAACTATTTACACTGATAATACATTAAGAGATGATAAACTTTCAACTGTAAATACATTTAAACGCTTTGATATGCATATTTTTCCCAGTATTCAAACTTTTGTGATTATATTACTATTTTACCCTACAAGAGCTTCATCTAGTTTATATTCAAGATTCTGTGGAGCTATACAGAAATGACAACTGTAACACCGTTTTTATGTTTATTTGCACTGTGCACTAGATAAATAGTATTTAAGATTAAAGTATAAATTTTAAATTTGAAACATAATAAGATGCTACTATATTTAACGTAAGTTTGAAATTAGATATGCAAGAGAACACTGGGCACCTGAAGTGCCCATACCAGATATACCAAGATTACGATTGGTTAATTTGCACATTACTCATAAATGTATGTTGCTTAGAGTCAATATATGATAACAGTTAGTGCATATCATTTACTTTGACCATATAAGAAGAAAATTATACCTAAAATTCCCAGAGAAAACAATAAATTTGTACAGTTTTTAATTTTAGTATGTTATAAGATGTTTGAACTTTACCAGCCATCAAACGTGAGTTATAGTTCATTTTGCTTTCTTGCAAACTGCAACTGGACATTTTTTTTACATATATTTTTCTCTACAAATGGGTTTTCTCGACATCACTGATTAATATTATATATATTGTACATTAAAATCATGGATAATAGGAAAAATTAGTTACATGATTCAGAAACAATGTCCTTATATAACAAACAAATCTGTTATTATTAGTGGATGGCTGCCCAATAGTAGTCAGGATATATTAACTCAAAATACCACATAAATAGAAATTATACTAATGCCAACTGCTCTATATTTTATAATATTGATATTCTTTAAGTAAATGTATTGTAATTATTTAATATAAAATGAAATTATGAATATTATATAATTCCTTTTTCTTGACATCATAACAATTGTGTCTGTCATATTAGAACACCCTGATGGAGCCTGGTAGTGGAAGAAAAGTCTCAGTGGTAGATATAGTGTGGTTCACATATTATTACATATTCCTCAGTATTTTCACTCAGTACTCTCTCATATACTTATACTAACTAATGTTTTCAGACACAAAAATTAAAAAAAAACGAACTTGTAATTGATACTTCATGTATTAAATACTAAAATATAAACATATTTAGAATCAGTGCTTTATGATACACAACAAAGATTATATTTGTCAGCAGAATTTATATTGTGGTCCAATGTGTTTTATGTTATATACTTATTCTACACAATGAAGCAAAGTTAAAAATGTTAGCTGATACAAGTAATATTATAAAATACGTTTTTATAAAAAACAACATGATGATACCTGATGACAAATCTTACATTATCCTACCATCTATGAGGAATTTCCAACTGAAACAATTTATAGTATGAGAGTTTCCCAGAATCCTTATTATGCTAAATAGATGTGGGGTGGAGGTACTTTTATAGCAAAAACTGTGTAAGAAAAGATGAGAAATAAAACAATGTGTTCAAAATACATTCAGTAAAAGTAGTTCCAGAATGACGGTGAACAAATATTAAATATATTAATTTCAGAAATATTATACACAGAATATATATCTTAAAAGAAACTGATTTTCAAAAGTAAATGAAAGAATGCTGAGGAATTAGTCGCTGCAGTACTGATGAACAACATTTATAATTAATTAGAGTGAATGTTTAAACTTAATTGTATAGTGTATGTACAAAATGCAATTATGAAATGGCAAATAAGGTTAAAGTAGGTGTTAAAATAAAAATGGTCATTATGACCCCAATACTGTATTTAAATTATGATAAAGCTCAAACTCGTTACAAAATTTAGTTTGTGCAAATCCTTTTTTGTGAGCAAAATATAATAATTAAAGCCTGAGCTAATTGTATACAATATTAAAATGTTGATAAATCCTTTTCTAGTAATCTGTATCAAATACAGCATTCAGAAAATGTACTAGAAGTAATTAGATAGCATCTAAAATAAACAATTAAATAGAGAAATGCTTAAAAAGAATTGGTATAGAATAAAATAAAAAATAAAAACAAAGGCATCTTTTAGACATAAACTAAGAAAAACATAAAAATAATGTACATAAATATCACAAACAAACTGCAAACAATTATAACCAAAGCAGTCACGTAGTGGAAATTTGTCTCCAATCAAAAACTTTGCAAAAACCTTCAACTGCAGAACACTTATAAAGACTGGAACATAGACAGAAACACAATTAAGGAAGCAATGGTAGTAATTAAGGAAGCTCTAAAGAAGTTATATATATGTATTTAAAATCTGTGTTACACAGAATGCTTCAATTAAAAAAAAAACTTCAAGAAATTATATTTTTTGTAATTCGTGCTTAGGACTTTTTTAATGTATTTCTAAAACTTTTGTAAAAACAAGATCGAGCCAGCAATTATTAAATAACTTAGTTTATTTCCCGTCAAGTAAACATCTAAACAATGAGCTTCCTGTGACCTGAACACCAGTGGCGTATTTAGGTAGGGGCTAGAGGGGTCTCAGCCCCAGTGCCAATGGTCTTAATGTAAACTCATTGATAATTTTATTCGATATAAAATTACAGAGGATGTAAGGCCCACAAAAGTTATTAGCCCTTGTATCCACACAGCCTTAAATCCGCCACTGCTGACCACTATGTAATGATGGTTTAATAATCAGTGATGTCGAGAAACCCACTTGTTGAGAAATTTATATACAAAAACGGCTCGTTTGGGTTGAGAAAATATTTTACATAGAAGAGTGAACAACGTTTCGACCTTCTTCGGTCATCGTCAGGTTCACAAAGAAAGAGGCTGACCGGAAGCTGACCACATGTTTAAAAGGGGTTGTGTAACTGAGTGTCGGAATGTAGAGGGCGGTGTTAGATGTTTCAATATATAATTGTATTTATTTTATTATTTTAATATAGGTATAAAGGCGTTCCTTTATATTGGTTTATTTTGGGTTTAAGTTGTTGTATAAGTAAGGCTTCTTTAATTTTGCGTTTGTTTATGTTTGTTTCTTTATTTAGTATTTGAGTATTTTTTATGGTTATGTTGTGTTTATTTGACTTGCAGTGTTCGAAAACGTGTGAAGGTGACTTTTTATGTTCTTTGAATCTGGTTTCCATTTTTCCACTTGTTTCTTCAATATAGAAGTCGTGGCAGTTATCACATTGTATTTTGTAAATAATGTTGGTGTGGTGTTTGTCAGTGTAGTTTTTACATAGCATACACCTCAGTTTTGTGCCTGGTTTTTGAATAAATTTGGTATTAACTGGAATGTCATATTTTGTTACTAATTTTTGCCAAATGTTGGTTATTTGTTTGCTGATGTCAGGAATATATGGTATACAGCAGTATATGGTTTCGTGATTTTTTGATTCGTGAGATATATTTACTTTAGTTGGTTGATTTTGCTTTCTGTCTAGGTGTGTGCGTATAATGTTTTCTACGGTATGTGGAGAAAACTTATTGATGTTGATGAAGTATTGTTTTATTTTGTCTAATTCATCGTTAATTTTATCTGGTGAGCATAGTTTTATGGCTATGTTTATTTGGTTTCTTAGTATGTTGAGTTTTTGTTTTGTTTCATGTGCTGAGTCCCAAGGAATGTATAGTCCAGTATGGGTGATTTTTCGGTGGATTTCTGTTTTGAATTGTGTGTCGGTTCTTGTAATTTTGAGGTTCAGAAATGATATTTGATTGCTTTCTTCCTGTTAACATGTGAAGTTAATGTTGGGATGTATAGAGTTAATGTGATTGAAAAAATTAAATATGTGTTCTGTAGATTTGAATCCCGCAACCGTGTCTTCTACATATCTGTACCAGTATAGTGGTGGATGTAATGCTGTGTTAATTGCTTGTGTTTCAATTTGTGTCATAAAAATATTGGCTAGAACTGGTGATACTGGGTTGCCCATGCTTAGGCCATTTGTTTGTATATAGTTTTGGTTGTTGAACATGAAGTTTGTCTTTATCGTGGTGAATTCTATGAGGGTTGCTAACTGGTTACTGGGAATTTCTATAGTTGGGTTAGGGTCTCGGATATAGAGTTCTAAGGCTATCTTGCAGGCTTCAGTGGTTGGAACTTCTGTAAAGAGGGATATAACATCGAAATTGGCCATTAAGGCTTTATGATTAAGTTGATTAAGATTAGACTTGATATTAAAAGAGTCTTTGATGAATGAGCTGGCTGATGTTACATATTTCGAGAATGCCCATGCTATGTATTTACCAAGATTGTAATTAAACACTGCAAGTCAAATAAACACAACATAACCATAGAAAACACTCAAATACTAAATAAAGAAACAAACATAAACAAACGCAAAATTAAAGAAGCCTTACTTATACAACAACTTAAACCCAAAATAAACCAATATAAAGGAACGCCTTTATACCTATATTAAAATAATAAAATAAATAAAATTATATATTGAAACATCTAACATCGCCCTCTACATTCCGACACTCAGTTACACAACCCCTTTCAAACATGTGGTCAGCTTCCGGTCAGTTACCTCTTTCTTTGTGAACCTGACGATGACCGAAGAAGGTCGAAACGTTGTTCGCTCTTCTATGTAAAATATTTTCTGAACCCAAACGAGCCGTTTTTGCATATAAATAATGATGGTTTCGTTTTTGAATTTCGCGCAAAGCTACACGAGAGCTATTTGCGCTAACCGTCCCTAATTTAGTAGTGTAATACTAGAGGGAAGACAACTAGTCATCACCACACACCACTAATTCTTGGACTACTCTTTTACCAACGAATAGTGGGATTAACCGTAAAATTATAACGTCCCACGGCTGAAAATGAATGCATGTTTGGTGTGACGGGGATTGGAATGCACGACATTCGGATTATGAGTGAAATATCACAACCCACCTGGCCTTGTCGGGCCACATTGTAATGAAATTTCACTTCTTGAGATATTAAAGTAGCCCAAACTTATAGTTAAAGTGATTACAAATAAAGAAATATTAAATATCATATTAAATAAGTTGCTGTTCTCGGAAATACACACTAACTAAAATCTGGAAAGGCCTCTTACTTCTACTCTAATAATTTTAAAACATTAAGTTAGATTTCATGACAGAAATAATAGTAAAACCTAATTTTTACCATTCAAATAATAAAATAACTGTTATTAGTAAGTGTTAAATAATTGTCATTTATCAACAGTTAATAAATAATAAACTTGTTTCATGTAACTGATTATCATTAGTAAATGTTTCACTATATGAATATACCAAGTTAACTCATATGGCTCTGCAAGTTTTCAAGAATTATAAGCGACTTGTCACACAGAGAAGCAGAAATGATCCAGATTGTGATGTTATTAGTGGCGATTAGTGACTCTATCTAAATGAGCTTTGTTTATAGATGTACCGATAACCATTTTGTAATAAACGTTACTTGATTTCCATAAGATAATAATTGTAATGTGTTGAGATAAGCGTGAAAGTGGAAATATCTTATTATCTGTTTCTATGCTCAGATTTTAATCGAGACTCTTTTAGGCTAATACTAGACGATAAAGTACTAAAATAATCACACTAAATATCACATAAAATACAGGGTAGATGCGTTCGGCAGTGTTTACTTAAGAACATTATACCAAGTAGATTTACGTTTCCGTTCAATTATCCTGATATAATTAAATGTATTATACGGAGTGTATTATGTAACAGGGCACCTAGGTTCACATGTATTACATGGTATTATTTGCTCATGTCAACTTGTATATAATCAAAGTATGTATATAGTTTCTAATGACGTATCACTAAAGATAATTACAATAAATGAGTTAGTACCTTTTATCCTCAGATAATAGCAAGTGCTTGAAGCCAAAATTCGTCTACCACCAATGAATAGAAAGGAAGCGGGGTGGATATGGTCAGTTTAGAAGGGTTTGATATACTTATTGGTCAAAACAGGCCTACTGTGGCCTGGTGGTTAGAGCGTTGGGCTCATAATCTGAGGGTCGAGTTTTCAATTCCCCGTTTCACCAAACATGCTCGCTATTTCAACCGCAAAAGCTTTATTATGTGGTGGTCAATCCTACTATTCGTTGATAAAAGAGTAGCCCAAGAGCTGGCTGTAACTAATGTTCAGTGGCTAACCGCCTTACCTCTAGTCTGTCACTGCTAAATTAGGGATGACTAGAGCAGATAGCTCCAGAATAGCTTTGCGCGAAATTCTAAACAACTCGAAACCTCAACCAGGTTAGCTCCACAAGACACTCTGTTCATACGTAAATAATTTACTCCTGAATGATTTTGTAGTTAGATATAGATGAAATTAATTTCTCTTTAGGCCCGTATACAGTCATTAGTAACGTTTCTCACATGTGAAACAAGTATAGTCTTTTGTAGCGACTGCTTTAAAGTTCATCAGATTCTAAGTCATAACCCACCGAATATATTATCTGGAGAGTGTTAGTAATATGTTTAGTGGGGGTTATCTTCAAACGGTAAGACAATGGTTTATCTTCTGTTAAAATTTTTAAACTAGCTACTCGTTTAAATGGTGTTATTTTTACGTGTTTTTTTAATTCCATATCAGAAGCAAGTGCTTTTAATATGATACAAGGAGCAACTAACAAATAATCAATAATCAGTATGTTTAATGATGTGTTCGTCATGTGTAAATCTGTATTCGATATAAGCAGTTTTTGTTTCTGTGGACTGGATTTAAAAAAGAAAATAGCTGTCTGTCTCCCGGTTAGACAAAGGTAAGTAAACGGATTTACAGCGCTAAATTCAGAGGCTTTGAATTATCTTGGTGAGCACAGCAGGTAATTAAAAAAAAACGAACAAAGTGCCTATTAATAAATACTGTTTTACTTTTGACTTGGTTTTGAATTTTAAAACATATTTGCAAAATCTATTAAAGTTATCTCTCTATCCTAACCCTACCCAGATATCATCTATCCAAAATATCATTAACCAAGTGTTTGATAAATACACTTTATCTATTTATGTGTTGCTTTTAACATTCTGTTCTTTTTAATTCTCTTCAACAAATTTTTAGGTTTTAACGTTAACCATATCGATATTGCTTCTCGCTATGCTAGTCTTTTGATGGGAATGTCAAATAGATTCGGTACCTTATCTGGAATAATTTGTCTAATAATTGTGGAAACGCTCACTAAAAATTCGTTAAGATATTTTTGTGTTCCAACTAAATTTCTAACATGCACTAAAGGTACTGAAACCAATGAAACTTGTACTCTTGTCTCTAAATGTACCTCTTTTCAACAAACAGACAAATAAATGCTTTTCCAATGTTACTTCAGTCATGTGATATGAGATAAACTAGCGCCAATAGTTAAAATTGACTAGTATAGAGTCCGTCCGTTAATATAATCAATGTAGGTTAGTTTGCACTTAATATTAAACTTTTAATCGGTAGGTGTCACTGAAAAATTACACAAAGTTGATAAAACGTTCAAAGTGCAGTTTCTTAATTACAAACTAAAATCCTACTCAACTTCAGTGTACTAACTTGTGTTGATAATGAAATTCAAACGTATATATATATATATATATAATTTGTATATCTACTTCCATTACTTTATATATTAACTGTGTCAACTAAAATCTTGCTTTTAAGTAAGATAATTTGTGCTGATAGGGGTAAATATAATTTTGATAAAAACAGAGATAGATTTGACAGTAAACAACTGAGAAGGTCTTTGTAATTCGTTCTACATCGCAATACGCGTTACAACATTTCACAAAAGTATTCTTTCTCAAGTGTTGCTGTTTTCAAAGCGTCTGTTAAAAGCTTCAAGCGAACGTTACTGAGAACGACAAAATAATTGCTGACTCGAAGGTTGCAACTCGGTTGTAGTAATCGTCTCTCAGTCACTTTGAACTGACTGTAGTCTGTTTCAGCAAGGTTAGAAAAGACTGAAACTCGTGAATGGGAAAAAGATATATACGTAAACTCTAGTAGAATGTGATAAGCTGGGATATCTTTATCAAACAGTCGGGCGGTCTCAATCTGAATTCCTCTGAGTTTGTGGGTATATTGTTGTCAGACTGGAAAAAACCAGCCAGAATGAAACATAGAGCTTTCAGTGAAGGCTCAATATGATTTATGGACGTAACTCACACAATGGCATACAACCATTCATGTAGCATGACAGCGAGAGAACTTTGGGCAACGATTTAGAAGTTTTCATCTTCTCATGTCTTTTTTCGAAAATGCTTGTGTTTTGTTTGTTTTTTTAAACGTCAAATAAATTTCTAATAGTCATTTAAGCTATAAAGTTTCCTGTCGTTATAATTTCAAACTGTAAAACAATCTGACGTCATGTATTTAATAGAAACACAAAGAAACTGCATAATGGTCGAAGCTTACGTTCGATCATTCGTTTTCTGTGCGCAGAAAATTAATCACATCATGCGCCAAGCGACTGCTATTTCTAATAAATATAGAGATCACAGTTATACAGTATAACAATGGGTAAAAGCAAGGATATCTCCGACTTTCGTGGGGGAATAATCGTCTATACTCTTTTGCGAGGACTTTGGTATCAAAAATGTCTCTTCGGTTAGCTGTTGAAAAACATCTGTCATAAAGATCTATCAAAATTAGTAAAGTGGTGTAACAAGCTACTGGGAATTGACCGAGGCTTGTAATGTCTTGGATGTAATTCCATTTGACCGATTTCTTCAACAGTAGTAAATATTTCTGTATTTCTGACAGGGTATAAGTTGGAAAAGACGTAACTGTGTGGCAATCGTCCTAGAGACGAGGGATGAATTTTTGATTTCTTAAAAAAGAAGAGAGAATATTTATGGTATAACTTGATTATCATTGCTAGTTATTTCTACTACACTATGTAAAATTCACACAGCACGGTAAATAAAAATTCTCCCTAGACAACAACGCAACAGTTCACTTTCCTAGTACTGATTTAAAAACAAAATAACCCTAATAACCTCTCTTAGTCGTACAATCGCCAGATCCCAATGCAATTGAATATGTTTGGAATAAAGTAAACATGACACTGTCCAAGCTATTTAGTCTTCTGCAAACAAGTGTCAACTAATAAGGAAATGATGGATTCCAATCAGTTAAAACAGCAACTTGTAAAATGTAGACTATTGCCGTGGCTGAAGTCAAGAGCAGGTAAGGGTTGTAAAGAAATAGCCAGTCACGTTGAATCTTGTGTTTGTCCTGTCATTCAGTTTGTTTTATTTTATGATAATTATGTCTATATTGTAATGCAGTATTTTACAAATTGTTTCATTCACACCCTTCCAGAATTAACATGGCTTATTGGACGTCCCACTTTCTATTTTTTTAATTACTGAAAAGGTGAGTTAAGTGACCAGATGTGATATATGGACACTCATTAAAATTCTATGTATGTTGTGGTAACTGGTTTTATTTTTATTAATCAGAAATTTCTTAAAATGCTTAATTTTGCACTATTGCACCATTGACTTTACTCTATTCACTCCCACCACACCTCGGGGGTACAACCCTCACTTTCAGTCTTGGATATAGTTGAAACGATAACTACATATTAATAAGTTAAGTTTATTAACTTTTCGCAACAAATAAAATTATACATAAAATAATCTATAGCTAATATCATGTCTTTGAGGCATAGTTTAGGTACTAAAGATTACAATGAAGGAGTAATTTGTAAGGTAATAACATGAAATTACGAAAAAATTAAAACTCTCTTGCAATCTACGATCCTTATTTCATTTTGAAAACTGTTTATTAAAACTTGATTGTTTTCAAGTACAACCGTGTACCATGACTTACATGTGCTATGCGCACTACAGGAATCGAACCCCAAGTTTAGAGCTCATCACCGATCATGGGGGGAATACTTATTGAATTTGTTTCTATTTTCAGGACCTGAAAATAAACTATAAATTATTTTTTTAAAAACCTTTACAAACAAAATTATCTCTTCAAGATAATAGGTTCCCACATTTAATAACTTAACCTTAATTCGACATTATAAAAAATTTAGAAGACAGTTGAAACATACACTCGGGCGTATAAAAATATTATGTCAAGTGTATATATTGATGTAACGAACTTGTGACGTACTTATTATCCTTTTCTAAAAATATTAATATTAAACAGATACGTATCAGCTAATAAAACAACCATCTTCATATAACTCTATTTCTGTTGAATTTACATTTCTTTTTAAGATACGTGCTAAGGCTATTGCAACCTTACTATAAGCAAAACTTGCTTAACGTGAGAGCCACATACGACAAACTTCAGATGTTTGAAAGCCCCAAGACATTAATAAATATGACACACGTTTTTATTCTTAGATGTAAATTTTGTAACATAAATTTTATATAAATATTAAGAATAACATACACGTAATAATATTTATTCATCTATGTAGTTTTTAAACTGTTAATTTGTATTAGTTTCAATAACCACAAAGTACACATATATATACCAAATGTTTTTAAAAATGGATAATTTTTGTTTTAACTATATTGAACGTATTTAATACGGTAATGAACTATGGAAACATGTAAGAAAAATATGGAAATTTGCATTTCATTAATATTAGATGAGTCTGTCAAGAATAAAAAGGGTAAAAACAGACATTTTTTTTTATATTTATTATCTTGTCAAAACATAGAGAAAAATATGTAACACGATAAAATTAGAGATATTTTAATTAGATATCATCTTACAAAATGCTAGTCTTAGCATAATATTTTTAAACACAAACAGACATCGATACAATTTTCAGGCTATTTAATGCTAGCAGAGGTCTTGTGAGTTTCCATTTTGGTTGTGAATCATTGAAATTCCAGCTGATATGTTCTCAAGGCTGTACGAATTAGCTCCGTCAGGTGCTGATTTGTAAGGATTGCACGATGGTTCGACTTCACAAACTTCATTACAGAGTACAGTAATTCACAGCAGTATGTTGTGCTAAAAATTGAGATGAGTCGCACACTGGTTTTCTTCAGTTCAGGATATTTTATTTCTGGAACTTGCTTCCAGAACTTAATCGTAGAATGAGACTTATGTATCACCTTTAGACCCAGATTCTTCTGTAGTTCTATTTATTACATTTCCACAGCAGAGAACAAGAGGAACAAGAACAAGAGGTTCGAGAACTGGACTACCATCATTGATCACATCAACCATGAATAAATTTGCAAAAAAGGCGAAGCAGAGCTTCAGCTTCCGTAAGTCCTCGAACTTGTCTAGGAAATTGTGAAGTAGTCCTTGTAATTTATCTTTGAATTCTTCCAGTTTGTGGCCTTTTATTTCAATATCAGTGAATATATTTACTCTCCTATTGAGATTGGGAAAGTGACTGAAGTTTCTTGACAATATGTCTCTTTGAGAAGTTATTTTATTCTGAAAGCTAAAAATTGTCTGAGTAAGATAAGAAACAGTTTTATCCTTTCCCTGGAGTACCAAGTTGATAGTTTGTAGATAATTCATTATATCAGCAAGGAACATAAGATCTTGCATTCATTCATCATTTCCCAGTTGAGGATAGAATCTTTTATTTTCTTGAAGAAAAGTAATAATAGGCTCCAACACATCCACAAACCTATTTAAGACAATGCTGGTTGACAGCCACCTTACAATGCAGTAGAAAAAGACATCACTGGTTTTATCTTCAAGCTCCAGTTCTTCAATGAGATTTTAGAACTGTCGGCGAGCCTTTCCATTTAAGCGTATAAAATTGACTATTTCATAAACAAATTTCATAACATCTACATACTTGACGTATCTGGCTGGCACGTGTTCAGGATGAATAATGCAATGAACAGGGAGAAATTCTAGGAAGCTGGTATCCCTTTTCATAAGTGTTGTTTGTTTGTTTTTTGAATTTTCCACAAAGCTACTCGAGGGCTAATTTAGCAGTGTAAGACTAGAGGGAAGGCAGCTAGTAATCACCACCCACCGCCAACTCTTGGGCTACTCTTTTTACCAACGAATAGTGGGATTAACCGTCACATTATAATGCTCCTACGGCTGAAAGGGCGAGCATGTTTGGCGCGACGGGGATGCGAACTCGTGACCCTCAGATTACGAGTCACACGCCTTAACACGCTTGGCCATGCCGGACCTTTCATAAGTGCAATTAATCCTACATTTTTGCAATACTGACGGGTTTATCCAATGGAATATCAGCATTTATGAAGGCTCTGTTAAAATTTCTCTTTTCATCTTCATACTTTCGCTTCTTACAATTTGATGACGCCATCTTCGTTCAGAAGCTTTTCACAGGCACTTCTAAAAAATTAAAGTGAAAAGAAACAATTAGCTCTAACACGCGCAATATAACCAAACTCCTACCGCACAGTATCACACTAACACTTTGCTAATTTCACTGCCCTCAACACAGCCACATACGACACAACCACGCAATCGCAAGCCACTAAAACTAACATTGTCAACACCTGCTTGTATGATTACTGATTCCCCAGTATAATTCCTCTGTATTCCATTCTTATCCGAAATTTCTTTAATCACTGACTAAAACCTGTCATTAAAATTAAGATTTAAATCATTAAATATATTTACTCACCATGAACATTAAACTTACATTTTAACCCAGTGTATTTTCAGTTTATACCCAATAAATATTATAAAGGTAGACAATATTTTATTTGTCTTTTATATTAAATGTGATGGAAAAAGGAGCTCACCCAATATGTTTCCGCAAGTCGCACATTATATGTCAAAGTGCCTGCCGCACATAAATCGCGAGCCGAGATTTGGCACCCTTGGGCTATTGCAAGCTCACTGAAGTAGAGTTTTGAACAGTAAAAACAAAGACGTTTAAAACCAAGTAACCGAATTGTTTACTTCCCTCCCTCCGACGGAATAACAGTACGGTTACTGGAGAAACAATGTTAAAACCAGAGGTTCAATTCCCCGTGGTGTACAACACGCAATAGCATATTTTATAGCTGTAAGTTAAAACAATAGAGTTGTCATGTTCTTGGATATTAACTCAACTAAATATTTATAAACTGTCAGCACTGATAACTCTAGCTAAATAGATAACACGTGTTTTAGTAAATGTGGTGGAATTATAACATGGTGGCAACGAGGTCGATGGGAACATCAAAAAGAAAATTATCCTAAGCACACAGTAAATGTGGTGAAATTATAACATGATGGTAAAGAGTTCGAGGGGAACACTAACAAGACATTGATCCTAAGCATACAGTAAATGTGGTGGAATTATAACATGGTGGCAAAGAGGTTGATGAGAACATTAACAAGAAAATGATCCTGAGCACACAGTCAGTGTGATTGAATTATAACATGGTGGTATAAAATTCGAGGGGACCATTAACAAGAAAATAATCCTAAGCACACAGTAAATGTGGTGGAATTATATCATGGTGGTATAAAATTCGAGGGGACCATTAACAAGAAAATGATCCTAAGCACACAGTAAATGTGGTGGGATTATAACATGGTGGCAGCGAGGTCGATGGGAACATTAACAAGAAAATGATCCTAAGCACACAGTCAGTGTGATGGAATTATAACATGGTGGTATAAAATTCGAGGGGACCATTAACAAGAAAATAATCCTAAGCACACAGTAAATGTGGTGGAATTATATCATGGTGGTATAAAATTCGAGGGGACCATTAACAAGAAAATGATCCTAAGCACACAGTAAATGTGGTGGAATTATAACATGGTGGCAACGAGGTCGATGGGAACATCAAAAAGAAAATGATCCTAAGCACACAGTAAATGTGGTGAAATTATAACATGGTGGTAAAGAGTTCGAGGGGAACACTAACAAGACATTGATCCTAAGCATACAGTAAATGTGGTGGAATTATAACATGGTGGCAAAGAGGTTGATGAGAACATTAACAAGAAAATGATCCTAAGCACACAGTCAGTGTGATGGAATTATAACATGGTGGTATAAAATTCGAGGGGACCATTAACAAGAAAATAATCCTAAGCACACAGTAAATGTGGTGGAATTATATCATGGTGGTATAAAATTCGAGGGGACCATTAACAAGAAAATGATCCTAAGCACACAGTAAATGTGGTGGAATTATATCATGGTGGTAAAAAGTTCCAGAGGAACACTAACAAGACAATGATCCTAAGCACACAGTAAATGTGGTGGAATTATAACATGATCGAAAAGTGGTACATAGGAATACCAACATACTTGAATTGGCAGCATTTAAACAATGCTAAAGGCTCTGTTTAAAGAAGGGAACTCATAGAGAAGTACAACGTTTCTTCTATATGCTCTGCGACAATAATTTATACAATTCAATGTTTATTACCAAAATTTATATCGAAACACTCCTTCATTGCTGTTTGTGTTTCCTCATTCTGTTGTTGTTTCCACATCTCAGTCGCATTCCAAATTCAGCTTTTTATAACTTATTGATAGGATCCCGAGGTCGATGGGAACATCAACAAGAAAGTTATCTTAAGCACACAGTAAATGTGGTGAAATTATAACATGGTGGTAAAGAGTTCGAGGGGAACACTAACAAGACAATGATCCTAAGCACAATATAACAAGAACTTTGTGTTTGTGTGTTTTCTTATTGCAAAGTCACATTAGGTTATCTTCTCAGCCCACGTGTACTTATAGTGATCATAATTTAATAAGATAAACAGCTTTTGATCTATTAAATTACACGTAAACATGCTCCACGTTTAGTTAGGTGAAGCCATAGAGCCAAAGCTTCAGAGTTTTTTACTGTCCTTCAAACAGATGCTGCTCATAACAGTATCCACTGATAAAGATAATAAGGAAAAATACACGAATTAATTCAAATCAATACATAATAATTAATAAAAGAAACTTTATCGGTAACGTTATCATTAATAATGAAATCTTATACTTATAAAAGTAGAGAAACATAAAATTTATTGCGGATTCATTAAGCTGATGTAAAAATAATGTAACAGTAAATGTAAGAGTTGGTGATTTATTTATATTAACAGATTATACAGAGTTTCAATTGGCATCCATATATAACAGCCTTTAATTTAATGGTGTTATTCAAACATTTTACTGCTACGCGGATGCCCTTGTCATAGAAGCACAAGTATAAGTTTATCATAGAGAAAATCTCTTCAGTATTTTATTAGAACTGTTGTGTTTATGCAGCGAGATCTGTTGTAGCTAGAAATGGGTTGGAATTACTTTTAAATCTGTTATATAAACAGGTAAGAGTTTGCAGTATTTGAATATGAAAGCATTTCTATATTTTCGATTTAAAGCAGAAACGATATACTGGCTAACTAATATGAATTCCGCAAAATGCTAAAAAATATAGGCAAACATTTATATTTTTGCTGTTTTAAAACGTATTCCTCTCATTAAATATATAAACAGAAACGTCTCACTCTAACTTTGAATATTTTGAAATCACAACTGTTGCCATCTACTGGCAATTCATTGTAACTCAGTCTTCGGTGAAAGGTAATTTTCATTAATATTATAATATATATCATTTACGTCACCATAATATATGTTTCAAGTTTGCCGCAACAACTGAAGGTCACATTCTAATGTTATCTACTGATTCAATAAATCAAATAATTTGAAGATGCTATAGAATAAACTGTATTATTTTACTTTCATTCAAAGTAGCGCTATCCATTGCAGTGGTTCCCAAACTTTTTATGCCCCGCACCCCTAAAAATTTTTAATATGTTCTCGCACCCCTGTTTGAGAACCATTGCTAATAGATGCAGCTTCATATAACTTGTGTTTGTGTGTTTTCTTATTGCAAAGCCACATTAGGTTATCTTCTGAGCCCACGGAGGGTAATCGAACCCCTACTTTTAGCGTTGTAAATCCGTAGACCTACTGCTGTACCAGCGGAAGACCCCATATTGTTGAATAAATTAATTATTGTGCGTGTTATGACCAACATTGTTATTTGCCTTTGTTAATTGTCGTACTGTTTAACTTGTTTCTTTTTATTTATTTTCAAAGTTTCACTATCCCTTTTGTCCGCGAAGGGTTTTTTCATTCTTTTCTTAAAACTTTGTTTCCACATGATATATCCAACAACCTACTTTTATTTCTTTCATCAACAGAAAATATAATACAATATAGTAGAAATTCACCCCATTATGATTTTAAATAAAAGTATTATAATTTATCGGTGATCACATATTTTGACGGATCCGGCTGAGTATTGCAGAGTCAAATCCCTGTCCCACCTAACATGCTTAATCTTTCAGCCGTGGGGGCATTGTAATGTGACGGTCAATCCAATTATTCATTGGTAAAAGAGTAACTCAAGAGTTGACGATGGGTGGTGATGATTAGCTGCTTTCCCTCATGTTTTCACTGATTGCTGTATTAGGGACAGCTAGGGTAGATAGTTCTCATGTAACTATGCATAAATTAAAAAAAAACGTTTCGGGCGATGTTTCACGACACAATTACTACATTCAAATAACGTTATACTTAAAAAGCTATCAACAACCATTTTCACTAATGTAGCTTTAAGTGTTTGAAAACATCTCGACACAATGCATTATTAATTAAAAATTCATACTTACCTAACACACGTTAACACATCATTAAACGACATATATACCGCAGCTTACTCCATGGCTCAGTTCAAAAACATCTCTAAACCATCAAAATTACAAAATTTTTTCCTGATGACATCAAGAAAGCTACGTAATGATAGGGTTAAGAACTGAAAGACACTTTACAAGATATATATAACTAATGTCTGTAAATATTACGTTTAATATGAACATCGTCAAAGTTGTTAGATGAAAATCGTTGAACTGATTACAAAAACAAGAAATGTAAGAAACTAGGCTTGTACTAAAGTTAATAATGGTAGCTTAACCTTCAGAGATATTTTACAATAAGGATAAACATTTAAGTTTGTGAAGTTATAGTATTTTTTTTTAAATATCGCTTTCCAAGGCTCGATTTTAAGCACATATATATTATATGATAAATTTTTACAGTAGGCACATTACAATCAGTGACATAACTCCAGAAGTTTGTTTTAATTTCGCGTAAAGCTACACAAGGGCTAACTGTGCTAGTCGTCCCTAATTTAGCAGTGTAAGGCTAGAGGAAAGGCAACTAGTCATCACCACCCACTGCCAACTCTTGAGATATTATTTTGCAACGAATAGTGGGATTGACCGTTATATGATAACGCCCCAAGAGATGAAAGGGCTAGTCTGTTTGGTGAGACGGGGATTGGAACCCGCGACACTCATATAACGAGCCGAGCACCCTAACCACCTGACCTAATCGAGCCTAACTACAAAAGATTGGCCCCTACCTTCATTTCCCTATAATTGTCATTAACGTGACATAATACTGCAACCACCCTTTAGTTCAAACAAATTAAATTGCATGTCTCTCACCGTGGGAATGTTATAACGTGACGATCAATCCCACTATTCGTTTGTAAAAGAGTATCCCAAGTGCTGGCGGTGAATGATGATGACTAGCTGCTCTCCCTCTATTCTTACACTGCTAAGTTAGTTTTGTGCAAAATTCAAAACAGACTCTCTCCCTGTCGCCTATTCTTAAGTTTGTCAAGCGCTTCGGACCTCATTTTGACTCATCTTACCTCTAGCAGTCGCTAGGGCATACTTACCACACTGATAACCAAGTGTTTTATTGAAGTGGCTTAGAACAACCTTGTAGAAGAATTCTGACTCTGCCAAGTTCATAAAAAAACAATCAAGACACAAAGTTATCTAACAGAAGTGGGTCAAGCAATAAACCAGATAAATCTGATTGTTCATTTTTATTATTATTTCGACTTTGTGTAATACCGAGTCTAAAGACCATTGTTATAATTAAAAGCATTAGATACATGATTTTATATTATTGTGTTACAACTGCTTTCTTTGATTAGTATATAACAACTGTAGAAAGTGAAATAAATATTAACATATTCAGATACCTATGGTTACAGATTGTATTAACTATTGTAATTATTTTAGAACACCGTTCTTTAAGTGTTTGTTGTTTACTCTAAGATTCGTTGGAAATTTCAAATCCAAAACTAAAGGATATTTAATAACAGTTCTTTGATAAATTTGTAGTGTTTAAAAATGAAAAAGGCTTGATGCTAATGGCATATACACAAATAAAAATGTACTTATTTTTCACCAGTTTGTAAAAGGCTTATACGCCGTAACAATAATTCATCGACGTCTATTACTCAAATTTGCCTTTTGTTAATTGTTTTCAGAGAGATAACCTTTTATTAACTCTGCAATACAAAAAAATACAACGTATTACAGAACGATAAAAAAGTATCCAAATCGCGAACGTATATATTTTAAACTGAACATATCAATCACAGTTTCTTAGTCAATAACTACTTTTTCTACACACCTCACATACAGGCTCCTCAAGATAATCCCGTTTGATTTCCCGTCTTACCTGATAACCACAGCTGAGACACACTGCAGTGTAACAGAATGTATTACAACAACACTTTGACATCGTTTGGTCGTAGGTGGTTTGATGCTACCAAAAACTAAGGTTTTAAGGAAGAATATCAAACAGCTCTTTTCTGTGAAAATACTCAGATATAAAGACCTGTTTAGATCAGAGGCTTAAATTTGCCAACAAAAGAATATGTCTTTTGCACTTAAGAGCAGTAGAAAACAAATAAATGTGGATCAAACTGGGACACTGCGGTAAGTAAAGTGCTTCATCTCGTAGGAGGCAAAATAATACATGTATAGAAAGTTTTATATATTGGGCTTGGGAAACGACACAGTCCACGTGTACTTAAGCTGATCCCACGACTTTCATATTCAGTCGTCCGCACACCTCAGAAACGGAATGGCTAGTGCTACAGATTGGTCCAGTGGGGAACAATGTGTTACTAGCTTGTTCTTTCCAAAGACTCTGGGCTCTATCATGTTTTATGCCTCACTGCAGTTCAACATACAGATAATAAAGCAAAAGGTAGCTTACACTGGCTACAGTCTGCATTTCAAGCAGCATTGAAAACGTAACACATGAACCTCCGAAGGATAGGTGATTTCAAGAACGAAGATCGAGCGCTAATTATGTTCAGATCTTCCTTCTGTTTTAGTACTTCCAAAAAAAAACAAACTTGTTTGACTGTAGCACGAAGTCCATTATTAATCATCTTCAGCTTATTGAATGCTTTTCCACAACTTATTCGAGTAAAAACAAAGTTAGAAGATGTTTCTAGACTAACCATAGATTTGGCATAAATAATTTAGAACATCCCTACAATGGGAAAGCCGTATATTAGCGGACTTACCCTGCTATAAACCAGAATTTCGACGTCCGTAGTGGACATACCAATATGAACCATTGTATAGCCTAACTCAAACAACAGTTAAAGGTACGTTGTACTTGTAAAGTACAACTTAAAATATTATGGAAATACCAAATCAAATTATTTTTTTTTTTCTGGAAGTAGTTAAAACATCTGAAGTTGAGACTACGACAAAGAGAGGAGACACACTGTCACCATGCAGACTTAGAAAGAGCAATTTAACGCGAAAACGTGTACGTTGGTTCACAATATCTAGTACATGGCAGAGGTTATTGATTTTATTTGTGTGTAATTAAATACAAAGCTACACAACGGAATATCTTCGCTTTCCTTATCACGAATATAGTTCGTTTCTTTTAAATTTCGTGCAAAGCAGCACAAATGTTATCTGCGCTAGCCGTTCATTTTTTAGTAATGTAAAACTAGAGAGAAGGCAGCTAATTATCACTTCTCATCACCAACTGTTGGGGTTGACCATTGGATTAAACACTCCCACGGCCGAAAGAGTAGACATGTTTGGTGTAACGAGTATTCGAACCAGCGATTCTCAAATTACGAGTCGAGCGCCCTAGCCACCAGGCCATTCTGGACCTCACAAATACATTAACCAATTTTCTAGCATTGTAGGTTCACAGAAATACCACTTTGCCACTGAGGGGGCACCTCAATGATATACAAATTTTAAATGCTAAATCAGTTGAATTGAACACAAATACGCTTCATAACTTGTTTTATGTAATTTGATTGATTTTTACAAGAAATATAAAAAAAAATTGTTTTTTTTTTGCTTTAGATACTTTAAATCTATAAAATCCATTATTTTTTCATAAACAGTTTAGTCCAAAATAGCGATTCGCCTGGTGAAGTATTTCCCACTGTCTAAGTTGGCTAGTGCGCCTCTGGCATATCTCAAGCAGCTGAGGAATAAAATGTGAAGAGATATTGGTCAAGGTGCCCGATACAACACCTACCAATTTTTGTGTGGTGAAATGTTGAATTAGGCGCTGGGAAATCGCAGTCCTCTTATACTTGTGAAGGAGTATTTTGGAACTGAAATTGCTTTGTGGTACTATTATCAAAATGAACAGTTGTCAGATAGAGCAAGACCGGACATGGCAATATGAACTGCATATGTGTATATGCAAAATAAGATGCAATTTTACAACGATGAGATGGTGAGAATGTCCACTTTAAGAATAAATGTTTTCTACCAAAACCGTGCATTTCATATTCCTATATCCCATGTATTTTTCTTAAAGAACAATCAACTTGTGTGCTTACAATGTTTAACATAATGATTACAACATTTTGTTGACATGTACACATGTTCTTGGAAAAAATAAAAGAGTAATGTTCCATGGGCCATAATGGCAGTGTGATTCCACTTGACAAGAAATCTATCTATCAAAATAAAGCCCAAAAATCTGTGTGACTGTCTGTCGTTGTGTTACTACTTCTAGGAATCTTGCCCGCTTTAGATCACACTTTGTGTTGTGATACTTGACAACAAGGGACATGTTAATGTGGGTTCACGATCTCCTCCATTCTTAATTATTGCTATTATTGAAGAATTATTCATTTTGATGTAAATTAATGTTAACTATATTCATAGATGACGCTACGTCTTTACACAAAAAATTACTAAAATTTTCTTGTTGTTTTGTATTAAGCCCAAAGATACACACAATGGGATATCTGTGCTCTGCCCACCACGGGTATTGAAACCCGATATTTAGCGTTTTAAGTCCACAGACAAACCGCTGAGTCACTGGGGGCAATAAAATTTTCTATAACACAACATCCAAACAATGTGAGAGGAAAGCATACACAAACGTTTCATACATCTCAGAGAGAGCGTTAACACATTTTACGGAGTAATACGATTAATAGCGGCTGACACCATTGCAATGCAACAAAAACTTACCTTACGTTTATACTCCGATGACCATTATGATGTTCTTATGAGTCATTTCCAGTTATACCCGCTTTCTACTTTCAAATTCACCCGAAAGACGGTTTTAAGGGCCATCAGTAAATTAATCACGTAAAACACTATGGAAGAGTATCAAAAGATGGGAGTTGAAAGCGGCTAACAGAGCCCCCCGATCCTCAGCACCACTGTTTTGGTCGCTAACTTATTCTACAGAGTCACCCTCACAATCGCAAAGATTTAAAGTATGTACATATTGAATAACCAACATTTATACAAAACTTTGGACAAGGTAATAATGAATACTGTTATAATATTTTACAAATAAATTACTTAAAAGTTAGGATTTTTCTATTATTGGTTACAGCATTTGTCCACGCATATTTTTAAAATTTCATAACCCGGACAAGGACGAGTACCTCAGTTTGTAAGGATTATAAACCGGAAACGTTTAAAGAAGAAACTGATGCATTTGTGTGAGTAGTTACAAAGTTAGGGTATTGTGGTTTGTTTTGCTATCAACTGCATACAAGTTGAACAGAATCTATTATACAGCTTAAACAGTGAGTCTTAAGGTTTCTACAAAAGGGAATACTTCAAATTTCCCGATGCCAGAAGAGAAGGATACTAAGGTGTCTCATAAATTAAAAGTTTCGGCTTTACAGGGATCACTATCCATAATGAGGAGACACATTTTTTTCCGGTGATAAGCTAACATCAAAGCCTTAATTAAGCACATTTCAATAACTGAAATGCTTGATCGCAGACTTCTGTCCAACTGAAGAACGTGTCAGCACTAGTCAGGGCAGTTGTCTTGTCAACAAAACCCTAGAAATCTATATACTTCTCTCTTAGTTACAGACTGTAATAACTGTTAACCATTGTGGTCATTGAACTGAATATAAGTTAACTAAGAAATTCCATCTGAATGTTCATAATTTCTTTGTTTTGAATTTTGCGCAAAGCTACACGAGAGATATCTGCGGTAGCCATGCCTAATTTTGCAATATATGATTCCAGGGACGGAAGCTAGTAATGATCGCCCACTGTCATCTCTTGGGCTACTCTTTCACCAACGAATAATGGAGTAGACCGTCACATTATAACATCCCCACGACTGAATGTTTTGCGGGAATTCTAGCCTACAACCCTCAGATTGCGGGTCAAGCGCCCTAACTTCCTGGCCATGCCGGGCGATATATGTATAATTATTGTTAGAATTAGATGTCTGACTTTTGGTTTTAAAGTTTTTATAATTGTGCAGTTTGACTTATTAACATTAATAATTAAATACCATAGGTACAATTAAAATTAGAACATCGCTAAAATAGTTACACAATAAATAAAATATTAAAATCGGGGGCCAAGCCGAAAGAGATTCTGTTTTTCGGTGTTCTTACGCCATCATCTTCTGGAGTGAAAGTTGAAGTTTGGTTTACTTATACAAGTACATAATTATTTGCATTTCTTTAGCGCCATCTAGACTAAAAGCAGCAAGAGTTAATAAAAAATATGCCCAGTACTTTATTTTTTCTAAACCTAGAACAGCTTTTGTATTCAGCATAATATATCTGTGTTTGTGTTTGTTTTTTTTCATTTTCAACGTCGGAAAGAAAATGTTACATTACATACTAGATCTCTTATATTGCCAATTCGTGTTTGTTAACCTCAAATATAAAGCAAACAAACCTTCATGTCATCAACTTTATCCTTTCCCTTTAGCTTTGTACATGATAATATTTTTAATTTATTACTATGTTTTTTATACACTCTAACAATGATTTTGGGATTATATGTTTTATTTTTAGCTACATCTTTAAGAGAATTAAACTTTAGTCTTAAACCACAATAAGGAATCCAGATTTTTAAAGCTCTAAGTACAAATGTGGAAAGGGCGGATATTTTAACGTTCGTGGGTGACACGATCTATTGTATGATTGTACAACTATAGAAAACGAGATCATGTCTAAGACATTTAACTAACCTTCTCCTTACATTTCCACTGTACATCTAATTGTAGAATTAATCAAATTAAGATGTCTTATAAATTGCATTAATGTCTCAATATCTGTTGGCCACACCAAACAAAGTGCCATCTACACTGTTTAGCCACATACACGTTTCACTTCAAAAGTATTAAAAGTATCCATTTTGAATTTGAACATAAATAACTCACATAAAAAGAAACAGGAGGGACCCCGTCATTGAACCTTTAATTTGTTTAAATAATTTTTGCTTACTTTAAAACATGAGTTTGACATATACTGTCTTGGATCTGTACCAACATCAGGTTTACCTCTAACAGAGAATATGTTTTACTCTGTAATAATTATAATCCGTTTTCAAGACAGTCCAGTAATCCTTTAAAAAATAGTGAAATAATATCAAAATAGGCTGCTTTATCACTTGTCTTCAAATTTATTCCTCCGCTTTTGTTAATAAAATGAAACATATTTTCTAAAGCGTACTTAGGGAAGCTAGTTAAAATAAATGTTTCTGACAAGTAAATTTTGCCAAAGGATGGAACGACGAACTCCTAACATCCACAACTGAACGAAAGGTAGATAAATTTTATGCATGTTATGTTCAAACAAAAATTTGAGTAAAGTAAACCATGAGGGAACGAGGCCATTCCTTTCTTTCGTTGTCGAAATAACTGAATATTTTATTACAGTTTTAACCAATTATAAACCAAGGTGGCAGATTTCTTTATTACTTGTTGATATAGGCTGGAGTAATAGTAAATTAATAAGTTAGTTCTAGATGAAATTTGAATTAAATAGCAGAGAAACAATAGAAATTAAAAACAAAAAATCTAACAAACACAAAGATATTCCATTGAATAAAGTCGGTCTGATATATAGTTAAGAATATTATTTTCAGAAACGTGTTGCCATGAAATTAAGAAATTAGTCACAAAAGTAATGAGAAGTGATCGTTTTAAAAAGTATGAATTCTTTTCTCGGCAAATTATTTTTAGCTCATATAAAACGAATCTGTACTTTTTCATATTTACATAAAGTTAACAAAAGTTACTAAGACAGAAGTAAATTGAAGAAGAGTCGATCTCTGATGCTTCCATCTCAGTTAAATGTACTCATTGTATTGTATTAAAACTTTTCTGAACATGAAAATCAGTTAGTTATGAGATATGGAGTCTCGGTGTAACAGAATATATTAGAACTACATTTTGGACATTCAAAAGTAGGATAATAGTGTGGTAATCTCGGGGAAATTCGATTTTCACACAAGTCTTAGATATGTCTGCTTTATAAGAGAAGGTTCTAGCAAAAGAATTACAAAATATATTTGAATTAATCGCGAAAACTAAATTTGAAATAAAAAGTAAATAGACTGAACACGCTTTTTAAAAATCTGAAAAAATTAAAATACAAAGAAAACAGAGTGCTCATTTATATAGAGTATAAACAACATTTAAAACACGAAGGTAAACAACAACAGAGTGCGTATTTGAATAGGAACTGGACAGTCGTCTCTAATTATATCATTTATTTAATTCACAGTTATTATTATTTGTGGAAATTATTTTCTATGAATGGATTCATTTCTTGAATCGATTAGAACAATGTTTTCTGATCAAAACGAATGCTCTATAACAAACAACAAACTACGTTGAACTCATCAGTGACAAGTATCACCACGTAACTGTTTAATCTTTAATAATAAAAGTTGTGTAACATATAGATATCGTATATTGGGCCAAAGAGAAGGACATTGATGACACTGACTTATCCTCCACAATTTACAAACTAGGAGTAGTATTCCTGCAAGCAAAGTAGGTACTGTATTTCAGAAGGAAAGGAAACTAAATAAGAATTTTGTAATATGTTTATACTAATAAAAATAGGTACTGTATGTTAGAAGGAAATGAAACTAAATGAGACTTTTGTAAAAATGTTTATACTTATAAAATATAGCAAAATATCTTGTATATTATAGGGTAACGAGAAGCCACAAAATATTTCCAAGAAACGTTTGCTTTATTAAGTATTTAAACAATCAGTAGAATGTTAAATAGTAACCGTATTCTACGTGACATGGACCTTACAAGTGATGCTGGAGAAATATAATACTACAGGCAATATATACCACGAGAAATGTATTTAAGAAAACCTGGAAGACCCGTTACAGTACGGATCTCCTTCATGCTATAACGGTGTAGTACAATAACAGTGCTGTACACTGCTTAACGGAGTATTCCCATTTATTTACCATTAAGATAAAGAATAAATATGATAGTGTTTTGATACCAAATACTAGTGATCCATTGTTATTACTCTGAGAATTCTTCAGACCACTGAAGGAAAGTTACTGAAACTTTAACATCTCTCATCAAGGCTTCAGTGCACTAAAGGGCTCTTCAGAGCACGAGTGGTAACATAACGTCAAGATTGTTTTAATTTTCATATTTTACATAATAATATATCTACTCCAAGGAAATTAGGAATTTACCTATCTGATCCAAAATGGACCAAATATATAGGTACACCTGGGAAAAACCTAAACAGCACTTTACTCTGACACTTTTCAAACGTAATACAGGATTGTTGCTTCTGAGACATGAACCTTCAAAACTTTTTACAATTACAAAAAATAAACTACAACTTTTGGGACATTAACGTGGACACCAACAGAGACAATGTTTAAAGAACAGCTACGTTTATCGCGTAAGTGCTCGGTTCTTAGGTATATCCACAGCTACTAGTCACAAAATACACACATTCAAAAGGAATGCTGGGTAACATTAGAAACAATAAAACAAAACATATGGTTTAAACACATAGCCATAGTTTATGTCGTACATACTCAGCAGTAACCCGGATGTAATCCAAGATATTTATATAATGTGTAGAATTGTCTACAATTGTTGTAATCAATGACAAGTTACTAACTTCACAAGGTATAGGTTACACTGTACAGGTCGTCAAAAACACTGGGAAGTCACGTATACCACACAACGTTGTGTTCTGATACTTGAAGTAAAGTATAAGTTTATGAAGCACAGGTATATTAATTAACTTTGTGTCCTGATACTTGAATGAAAATATAAATTTGAAATGTGTAACTTTTTGAGAGACAGGCATACTAATTAACTTTCTGTTCTGATACTTAAAAGAATGTACGAGTTTATCAAAGACAGGTATACCAATTAACTAATTGTTCTGATACTTAAAGGAATGTATAATTTTATGAAAGACAGGCATACTAATTAACTTTGTGTTGTGATACTTGAAGGAACATATAAGTTTATAAAAGACAGGTATGATAATTAACAATGTATTTTAATCCTCGAATATATACATAAGACTGAGGTTATTAAAGTGAGATATACGAATTATTTTTGTGTTGTTATACTTAAAGGAATGTGTAAGATTATGAAAGACAGGCATACTAATTACCTTTGTGTTCGTTCTGGTACTTTAAAAAATGTGTAATTTTTTAAAGACAGGTATATAAATTAACTTTGTGTTCTCATACTTTAAGGAATGTAAAAGTTTATGAAAGATAGGTGTAGTTATTAACTTTGTTTTCTGATAGTTAAAAGAAATTTATAAGTTTAGTAAAGACAGGTATACTAATTAACATTGTATTGTGATACTCTAGGGAATGTGTAGGGTGAGTTTATGAAAGACATGTAAACTACTTATCGTTGTGTTCTGATACTTTAAGGTATGTATAAGTTTATGAAAGACAGGTTTACTGACTAACAATGTGTTCTGATGCCTAAAAGGAATGTATAAATTTGAGTTTATTAAGGAAAGATATACAAATTATTTTTGTGTTCTGGAATGAATGAATGAAGGAATGTGTATGTTGTTGAGAAAAACAGGTATACTAATTAAATTTGTGTTTCAATACTTAAAGGAACATATACGTTTATGAAAGATTGGCATACTAATAATTTAATTTTCTGATACTTAAAGGAATCTATAAGTTTATAAGACACAGGTGCATTAGTTAAATTTGTGTTCTGATACTAGAAGGAATGTAAAACTTTATGGAAGATAGGCATACTAATTAACTTTGTATTCTTGGACTTAAAGGAGTGTGTAAGTTTTTGAAAGACAGGTATACAAATTAACTTTGTTTTCTGATAGTTAAAAGGAATGTATGAGTTTATGGAAGAAGGTATACTAATTAACTTTTTATTCTGATATATAAAGGGAAGTATAAGTTTATAAATGACGGGTGTACTAAATAACTTTGTGTTCTGATACTTGAAGAAATATATAAGTTAAGGAAAAATAGGCATATTAATTAACTTTGTGTTCTGCAACTTATATGAATGTATAAGTTTATGTAATACAGGTATTATAATTAACTTTGTGTTCTGGTACTTAAAGGAATGTGTAAGTTTATGAAAGACAGTTATAATAAATAACTTTGTTTTCTGATAGTTAAAAGAAATGTATAAGTTTATAAGCTAATTTTCAATTACTAACGAGGGATCAGCAGCAGCAGCACCGTATTTTGTTCTGTTGGATAGGTTCACTGTCTCTTTTATAACACTACCGTAACTGAAAGTACTCTAATCTGCTACTTGGCACATTAACTATTAATCCGGTACGGATTCAACTCACAAGGGTGGGAGTCATTCCTGAGACATTTTAGTTTTGAATTGTAAGTTTAAAGATCACTCTGATGGACATGTATATGTATATATATATATATATAAGTTATTTGTCAATGAAAACTAATGTGAAGTATGTTAGTGTTTCCATGACAACATATGAAAGATGAAAACGAGAGAATGCAGAGGTAATATTACAACTAAAATACATTAATATTTTATCAAACACCTCAGCAGGTATAAACATTTAATTTAATTCGGTAAGATTGAATACACACAAAAATTACTCTACTATATTGTCCTTGAATTGATATATCTTCAAACACCTTTTCCAGCCTGTGGTATGTATAACAGAATGAACTTTCCACACGAAATGAAACTGTAGACAAACAGACGGGAGTCACGTTATCCTGTCATCTGAAAAGAAAGCTTCTGTGTTTAGCATAACCACTCTCTTATTGGTTCTTACCATACGTGGTTTGTTCAATCCAAAAAGATTCACGCAATTATTGGTAAATATGCCAGCAAAGCTATTAATTTTAGGATAATTAGAACATAATTTAAATTATTGACTGAAAGATGTTGGATGAATGGTATTAAAAATGGTCTTTGGTTCTGTTTGTAGCTCTTGTTGTTCTCGTAAGCCTAACGCCGACAAGAGGCGACGCCACAGATATTATTCAGCCACTTTATTCGTGTAGAAAATATTACGTAGTCGTATTGCCAATTTAATAATCTCCTTTTGTATTTTTACTTGATCAGTAGCAAAACAAATCACTAGAAAAATAAAATTAATATTATTAAAGCAGATCTTTATCATGCACGCCACTCTTATATCGTAGTTAAGAAAAATGCTAAAAGTGTTTCATTAGTGTCAATGTAATCTTCAGTAGTTTTAATAGTTGAAAGTCAGTTTTGAAACTTCAACTGATGTTTCTCATGTGAATAATACATCAAATTGAGTAAGCTATGCACTTTTATACCCAACTTATTTTATAATCTAATTTGTTTTATGAAGTATTTTTACGAAAGTTGGTTGACAAAATTATATAAATATCTTCTTAAGATAAATCAAGCATGTTTTTATTTTTGTTAGAGATGAATAAAGGTAAGCCTCAAATGTTAAAGAGCTGAGACAGTGCATCGGATATTTTTTAGTGTGAAACTAAAATGGGTTATTGTTTGTAGTATTATCATTGTCAATTGCTGTAAAGTTTGGAACAAAGTTCTGCTAACATTAACCGATCTTGTCTTAAGTGAAAAACCCTCTTGATTTACAAATTAAATTTAAAATCCAAATGTTATTACTTGCATTTTAAGAGATACATATTTAACTTACGGAAAATATAAACAGTCTTGTACCTTACATGTTGAATGTAATCGTGACTCACTGTTAGAGATGAAACGTTCAACACAAATAAATAAAGCTTAACACACAAAAGAGTCAAGACAGAATTCAAGTACAATAAACAAATATTTTAAGAATTTTTCCTATTTATTACTTTCACACGAAGAAAATTATTCGTGCAAAGTTTTAAACTGTATTTATCACGTGTAGAAATCAAACACTTTAGATCTGCAGTTATTATCTAACACACTTTAAGGTGGAAGGTGTTGTTTTATGATAGTAATTTTATTTGTGTTTATCTCTGTTGTTCGTTATAATTTATTTATTTTTGTTAAGTTCTCCATTCTCTGTTGTTGTTTTTTTTGCAAATATTACTAACTTTATGTTTATTGGCAGTAACTTATGTTTACACAAAAATATTAAATTGACTGTAAACAAATAGAAGAGAAACATATTTGAAACTAGCTATAATACAGTTTAGGACGATTATTTTGTTCCTAACACAATAATTTAAGTATGCTATTAAATATTATGTAAAAAGTCGTGGAATATATTATCAATGTTCACGTATCACAAAATATTTTTCATCTCTAGCTTCATGGCGCAATTCAACAGTGCATTTACCATTTGGCCACGCTGGACCTGTAAGTTTTTGAATTTCCCGGAATATTACTATCTGTATTTCAAATTGTCATATATATATATAAGACTCTTAAGCTACTATTGGCGAATGAATAGAGAGATAGGCTAGCACATTATTAAGCTCCCGCGGATGAAAGGATAAACCTATTGGGATAAAAGATTCGAAACTTCCCGCTTTTAGACTATCAATGGTGAGTTCTAACCATCAGACTATATGTAACATGTTGCACAATATATATACCAGATATAAAAAATTTTCTTACTTCTTGGGAAGGAAAGAAAGACAAAGTTCGAAACTGCCCAGGGTCCCAGGCGAATAAACCTAGTTAGGACGAAAAGCACGTTTTTACACTTTTATTGTTATCTAACAACGGCTGTTGCTGGGGATATCCTTTATTTATGAGCTCATTGCTAGCATAGTTTATGATCTTTTTAATATGTTTTTAAAATGTTGGAAATGAGAAAGAAAGGGTGACGTACGAAGATATTTATCTTGGGGTCCGTGCAGCTTCTCGGCGCTCCTACCTAGTACAATAACTTGAAACCAAAGGATATCCACTCTATTACTTCTTATAGACAGATTAATAGATGCCAAACCAACTGTTCAGTCTAGTAATTGTGTAAGTATGATATACAGTTTTATTTGGTCGTTGTTAAATTATATAACAGAGCGGGCTATTTGAGCTGTATCCACCATAGATAACAAGTGTGCTAACTTTCTTTGAGTCACATGGTTTGATTGTTTTCATATAGAATGTAAGTAATTGTTAGTATTCAGTTACACCACACTTCAAAATAAAAAATATAATAGGTTTTAGGTTTGTCGGTCGTCAAAGACAACTGTATTCTGTTTACATCCTATACAATTATAACAATATGCATGTAGAGAGAGCAACATTTTGAAATATAGAAAGAAATACAATATCACAAGAAATATGAACCTGTACATATATATTGATCAAGTGATCCAGTAAAATGATAAAACACAAAAATTTGAAGATAAGTATATTTTGATTTGTCCAAAATGAAAAAAATAGCTTGAATAATTTGATTGACATATAATAAAATTTAAGTGTGTTTAAGTGAATATCTATAGATTTCCTATAATATAATAATCTGAATCTGACCTGTTTTCCTTCTTTTTAGTACTTGTTCAACTTTCTGATACCTTTATCTAAACAGTAAAAATTTCCAAAAACAGTAAAACCTTTCAACTTGTTGTAACTTATTATATACGGTTTTAAGTTTTGGTGGATCAAAACATATAGAAATGGTTGTTGTTTTGTAGTACACATATCGTTTTTACGAAAATAAAATAGTCTTTCGTTGTTGTTTGTTATTGCTAAACTAAAAATACTGACTCATTATTACACAAACGTTTCATCAAGAAAACTATCTTCACCTTAAACTGTTAAAAATGGAGGTACGAACAACGGAAAAGTACATGTGTTTATAGGAGTTGATAATTCGTACTTAAACGTATTCATTTATGTGTTTCAGGACGAACCTAGGTTCCAATGGTCATCTGTTATTAAATAAATTACTTGTTATCAGTGCTATGCCTATAGCGGGTATTAAAACCAATTATTTTTTTATATTAAAGTCGCTCAAACGTAAGGTTAAACGTTATTATAAATAATCAATTTTTTCTACACTATATTAAATATTTGTTGTTTATGGAAACACATCAAAGCTATGAAATTCAATAAGATGTCAAAGGTTAGTCTAAAATAGTCAAAAATGATTGTTTCGTCAAACATAGTGATATTGTTGTTACGATAGTTGGTTTCATTCTTGGTTACAAACTGGAATAATAAAATATTAAACTATAAATGCAAGTGATGATAATATAAACGGCGATATTGAATATTTATTGGTAGTAGAAAGTTGTGGCTCAGAACGTTAAATAGGGAACTCTTTTACAGTGATAGCTAACTAAATAAATACGTGTAAGAATGACTTAAAATTCTGTGAACACAGAAATAAATGAAAAATAAATTTAGGTGGAAAAAATGACACATTAAAGAAAATTTAGTACGTACAAACGTTTTTAATACACAAAGACTACAAGGTAGTTAAATTAATCAGTTCAAATATCATCACAAATTGTATTTCCAATATTTCTGTTACACATCTTTACAATCCCGAGATACACTGTTATTATTATGAGTTATTTTTACAATGATGTCACTACTACATTTACTGTTTAAGGTTTTTCACTCTCAACACACACACATATCTTTAAACCTAGTTTCTAACAAAGATTGTTTTATTGTAGCCAACCATCAAACCTCGTTGTTTATGGCAATATTAATTGTTATAACAACAGTAATAATAATAAACATTTGTAATTTAGACACAGTTTTCAAAGAATGTAAGGCATTATGTATACCTTAAACCTCCATTTTAAGCCAATTAGCAGTGTTGTTTCAAAAATTAGTTTCTAATTTTGCTATTACTATGTGTGTTTTCCTTATGTTAACCGATTTAAGTACTTCTATCTGTCCCTCAACTACTTTTTGTACAAGATATTTCTAAATATGATTATTACATATATTTTTATTTTGTGATTCAACAGTCACATTTATCATATATAAACAAATTTAGTGTAAACCATGAAGAAGATTTCTCATGAAAAGAATCGTTTCAAACAAAGAGGAATTATTTAAAAGATATAATTCTTCACTTTGTTAATGATTGTACCTCATAAAGTCAATAATATGTGAGTGCTTTAAGACTAAGAACTGTAAATTAATATACTCTTCAAAAAAAACGCAAAAGGGATATTTTTTTTTTATTTTAAAGATAAATATATGTAATAACGTTACAAGCTCAGAGTATGTGATGTTACACGTGTTAAGGCACTGATTGTCAGACCAAAATGACAATAAACGTTGTGCACTTTGAAAACGGAGGAAAACAATGGATTTTTCGCCAAAACACATTCGTGTCCAATAAATTTGTTTGAGAGATCTGCATGTTCTGCAAGTGCAACATGTGCAAAATCCCTATAAAAATGACGGGTTCTCGGTTTCCATAGCTCAGTGTTAAGCCACCGACACGCAATACAGTTACGCCAAGACTGACTGAAGCACAACGCAACAACGCACTGGTCGCTTGGAAGCAGGCGAATCTCGATCAGATGTTGCCAGAGCTGTGAATGTCCACCCAAGCACCATCACAAGGCTATGGAATCGTCACCAACAACATGGATCAACTCGTGACCGTCCACAATCTGGCAGACCTCGTGTGACCACGCCCGCACAAGATCGCCACATCCGGTATTCTCACCTTCGGGATAGGACCACCACTGCGAAGTCTACTACCTCAACCATACCAGGGCTGCGTAGGATTTGTGATCAGACCGTACGCAACCGTCAACGAGATTCTTAGGCCTCATGTGCAAACCATCATAGTGAACGTCAACGACGTTTTTCAACATGACTATGCTCATCCTCACACAGCCCGACTCACCACCGTCTTCTTGAGACACCACAACATCAACGTTCTTCCCTGGCCCTCCAGATCACCAGATTTAAACCCCATCGAACATCTTTGGGACGAGTTGGACCGACGTCTGCGACGGCAACAACCTCAACCGCAGACTCTACCTCAGCTTGCAGCAGCTTTAAAGGTTGAATGGACAGCCATTCCACAGGATGTGATTCGTCATCACATCGCTTCCATGGGCAGGAGATGCCAAGCAGTTATTGATGCTCACGGGAGGCATACTCGTTATTGACGTTGAGTGACGTTAAACTTCAACTAGTGAGCGTGGACTTCGCCTTTGCAGACTTTGGATGTTCAGCAGTGAATGTGCAAAGTTTCACACATGTCATACAGAACTAACCGGAATAAACTTGTTAACAATATGTCTCAAATTTTGCCTTTTGCGTTTCTTTTTTTGAAGAGTATATAATTACTTTGGATCCAACTGATTAGATGAATTATTTCTTCTCTTCTTTGTTATCACAATGCAGTCAATTGCATCTAGAGCTTTAAATAATTCCACTTACGTCAAATGTCAATAAAGGCTGGTTTGGTTACTTCAGACTTCAGTTAAAAACAAAGAAACTTTTACTTTAGAAGTTGCCTGTTTCGTCTAAACTGACAATCAGTTAGTCTAACTTCATTTTTTCACTCCACTAATTTTACTTCAATTTATCTACCTAACCTACTCTATGTATCTTCACCTAATTACGAAATTACAGAAAAAATCTACAAATATCTAGCCCTCTAGAACAATAATGTTAAACATGAAAGGAAAACTTGGAAGGTTCGAGTATGATGACGTCATTAACGTCAGAAAATTCTAGTACAACAATAAAATTGCACACACAAAGTTTTGTAATGAAACTTGTCATAAGTATCGTTCTTAAATCCTTAAATAACATAAATAGTAACTCTCGAACTGAACAGTCTTGTATATCCAACAAAGGGAATTTTGACGAAAGTATTAAAGGCAAATATTAAACATTCGGACAGTGTGAGTTACAAAAAGTTCCTGAAATTATGAAAGGTTTTGATAGGTTGTACTTACAAAAGTCAAAAAACCGCCAACTCTTGGGCTACTCTTTTACCAACGAATAGTGGGATTGACCGTCAAATTATAACGCCCTCACGGCTAAAAGGGCGAGCATGTTTAGCGCGACCGGAATGCGAACCTGCGTTCCTTGGATTTCGAGTCGCACGTCTTAACACGCTCGGCCATGCCGGGCCGTTTACTTCAATATATATATTTATAAATGCATGTAACTGATATTGTTAAATGTGGACTGCGAAAATCCCGCCTGATCTCTAAATTTGTAGAGTATTTAAGAGTGTAAGAATCAACAATATATGTTTTACATTGTTGCAAACTGTACTTTCTTGGACTTCGCCCGAAGTTTATATGCCAAGAGAAAGAGTATTGTTGGTTTGCTTCGATTAGAATACTAAAAAACTCGGTAGCTATAACTGTAATAAACGCTTATTAATAAAAAAAATATTACAGATATTTAACCAGATATGTTTACAGCTTTCTAACATTAAAAACAGCTTAACTTCAGAGAAATAACTTCGGACGATTTTTGTAAGGACACTAGACATTTTCGTTGGTGAAAAGCACACGTGTGAAGAAAATAGTTAGGTTCCCATAAAGCATACTTGTGTGTCAACGTAAAATAAATTGTCTTATTTGAACTGTCGATAAAATAGTCAGTTCTATGCCAAATAGAAAACTCAATATTCTTTGTAAGTTTGTTACACATTTGTATATAAATCAGCATTTATAACAACAGTTATTATAAATTGTGTTATTATTTGCATATTAAAATATGTTTCTGTTAAGAAAGGAAACTGTGTGTAGCAATCTTGGTGGCAAATTTCAAATATTTGATATATATAGACATTCAATTAACTTCTAAATTAAAATTAAAATTTTAGGCTATTTGAAATTTTAATATGCATCATAATAAATCGGAGACTTGTCCCAAATAAATTATGATACATAACATTAGTCTTTCACTTTAATAACTATAGTCGTCTGTTGCAGATTATCCTTGAGTAACTTTGTGAAAAATTCCTTAGGGAAACAACAATGTATGTATAGTTTATAACCATAAAATATTCAAGCCCAAAAGAAAACACAATCACGTGAAATTTTTAATTAAAGAAAATTTAAAATACGCTATACATTTTTTTTTATTTTAACTTGAGAGAGCAGACACCTTTCCACAACTGTCTTCAGGCAGTGAAGGGCGGTATAGATGTGGGATATTGTGGGCATCTCACTTTCCTAATTTCTAATTTTCTTATGTGAAGCTAGAGAATTGGAGGTTAAGACTGATAGACGGTATATCCCCACTGCAATGTGGGTCCTCTATCGACAGTCACTTCCAAAACCGAGGCTACATTTTATAATCCCACGTTGTAGCTTCTGCCCTTTTTTAAAAATAATGGCAGCATATTTAAATTTTTTAAATAAAAAATAATGTTAATGTGTTGTGGTTCAGAACTTGAATGTTTTATCGTTATAATATAATTAATCCGAGGCTGGAACTTGCTGTTTTGAACGCAGCCCTTCCTCATGATTTTCTTTAATCATTTAAATTAATTTATATCGAAATGAATAAACAAAATCATGAGGAAGGACTGCGTTTAAAACAGCAAAACCCCATCTGAACGATTTAATTTCAATAAAATATATATACATATACAGAAATATGATCTCGTGATTTCATTTAGAAGTTCAATATTTCTCAGTTTGTAACCTTATATGAAACCCAATATTGCGAGGTTGGTTGACCTTTTTTCTATCGCACTAACACAAGGTCTTCTACTATAAACCCTTATGATTTATTACGTGCAGTAAAGACGTTGTTGTTTTGTAACTTATTCTATCGTTATGATGTAAATTTGACAATGTTTATAAACTCGAAAACGAAAATGTTGTTTTTTCTACCAATTTTGAACTGATTTTTAATTTATTATAGATTTGAACAACTTTGATAAATGTGCTACCGACAATGGAGTTTATGTAATATGGCGTTCAAATCTGTGTTTATTTGTAATCATTTTAACTACAGGTTACGACTATCTTAATACAACTGAAATTGAGGTTTTATTAACTGGTGGTCAGATCGTAGATGGTTCATTGTTTAACTTTGTACTTATAAATATACATATAATTTTCAAATGTTCTTATTTTCACTCTTTATCATTTGAAAGTGATGACTGTTTTCCCCATTGAAATGTTCTGTGTAAGAATAATTTAGTTATAAAACAAGAAAAACTGGATTTTATTTTTTAAAACAAGGAACTGATAAACAAGATAATATATTTGAATAAAGAATCTGCCACAACATAATCATTTTTCATAAACTACTACATGTTCAGCAATTTTGTTGCTTTACGAACGTTTAATTTTCTTTATATATTTTCGAGGTACACAAATACCAAAAGCAAGTGAATCAGTACAGTTTCAGATTCTTATATCATTGATACCAGTAAGTCACTTGAAGATCTTTTGTCAATCCACCCATCTTGATCAACTTCTCTCTAAAACTTTACTCTAGGCAGAGTATCACCACCATATACCTTGATGTTGCTGTCAAGAATATAACTTCTCACGATCAGTTCCATTTCCTCCAAAAGCATGTGAGCAACACTATCTGAAAGAGCAAAATATACTCGCAAAGTCAATACAAAATACAGAAAATGCTCTCACATCTCTATAAGAAGTGTGTTGTATAAGTAAAACATATAATTTAAAAACCAAAAACTTTCTTTGTTAGACTCCAAGAGAACCACAGTAAACAATTTCTCATTAATCGTTACCACCTTAATGAATGTGTCAGTAAAATCTTAGAAAATTTTCTTGATTTATGTTAATAAATTAACATAGTTATTAGAAGTTGTGTATTTATATATAATACGTGTAATATTTCAATCAGCAAGTGTGAAAATATCTTTCAGGAAGATAAGTTTGATCCGTATAAAACACTTAACATTAAAGGCATTTCGCAGAATCAATAAAACGAAACCACTAATCTAGAAGACTTTTCAAATATAAGATACTAGTTCGATTATAGATATATTTGTGGAGAAAAACACAAAATAATGGAAATTAAATTAAATTTAAATTATACAATTGTCACATTTAATAAAGCTATTTTGGTAAAATAGAGATACCAACTCAAACAGTTGATAACGTTTTCAGTAGTTATATGGTTACATGTGTAGCAGCTGGTTGTTGGTAAAACTGCAATATGATGAGACAATTATAACCAATTAATGATAAATCTGTTGTGAAGACCAGACACGGCAACTGCAAATCACATTTCACAATAGCAAGCTAAGGAATTGTCTTCTCCTGGTTTTATCATCGCGAATTTTCACAGCGATCTGATGTTTTTTATTGTCTTGAAATTTTTACATGTACTATAGTATTTCCTTAACGCTGAATCCGCAAATGATACTCATCAGGTACATATTTTTCATAAAACGTCATTGTGGAATACACAAAAGAGAGACCATAATACGTAGTTTTCAGACTAAAAGTCGTAGGTTTCACAAAAAAATCAGGGTGAATGAGGATACATACTTGTTTAATATCAGTACTCTTCGCTTTTCTTCAGTTTGTTTGTCTTTTTTTGCTAACAAACATTATAAAAATGTTCACTGTGGTAAACAAAACAGTAACTTGATATAAGTAAGAGTTTTTCTTCCAGTTTTATAAAATATCTTTACGTGATAGCAAAATATATTATTTTCGATATCTGAATAACTGGATTATGGAATATCCGTTGTTAAACCTAAAATAAATTTCTGAAGATTAAATTCGCAGCTTTATGTTATATATGTATATTGTATCTACATTACAAAAAGGGGGGAAGTAATTACTTCAATGGTAAAGACTGCATGTTAATGGAAGTGAATTTTAATTATTATCAAATTAATAGACTGATTAGGAAGATCACTGAAGTTAACTAATATTAAAAAAAACGTTTTAGTATTTAAATATTATATATTAAGAATAAATTATATATATATACTTTTAATAATGTACGCTAAATGGCTTACAGGCTTTTCATGGGCACATCATTTCTTCCCAGATATTGAAATAAACCTTAAACGATTTAGATTTAAATCAATTTATATTTCTTAACGATTGTAATAAAATTCCTAAAATAATCACATTTATTTCAATCACTGACTAATTTTACAATCATATTCTTTTACCTTAATTTTAAGTAATTTTTCATAATATAATTAAATATTTATCTATGACGTTTTTCTTTTCATTCTGTTACCTTCACTTGATTGGTTTGGTTTGTTTAGAATTTCGCGCAAAGCTACACAACGACTATCTGCAATAGACGTTCCTAATTTAGCAGTGTAAGACTAGAAAAAAAGCTGCTAGTCATCATCACCTACTGCCAACTTTTGGGCTAATCTTTTATCAACGAATAGTGGGATTGACTGTACATAATGACGCTCCTCACGGCTGAAAGAGCGAGCATGTTTGGTGTGACGGTGATCACGCGACCCTCAGATGAACTGATACAAACTTTGTTTCTGTTCTTTCAACTTTACTAAATAAAATCACTCATAGTTTATATCTAAGGCCATAAATTATTTATGTTCCAAACCGATATTAATATCATCCTATTATCGTAAATAAGTTTTTTTTTTTTCCTTCTTGCGTAGAAGAAGTTAGGAAACAAATAAGTTTAAGAAAATGACATAGAGATAAAAGACCAGGATGCTTTCTCAAACTAACATAAATTTACAGAAATTCAACTGATAATTTTAAGTCATTTGTAACGAATTTGAAGTTTCTATATTTTAGTTTTATAAATTTATATAATTAAAGAAGAAAAAACAACTTTACGTAACCTTACAACACTCTCAACTTTAGATGGCAGCATATAATGCTGTTTTGGATAAACTCATGTCCAATCTCAAAGACTCCTTTAGGTTTAAGTTGCACCTTTTAGCAAAACGAGTGCACAATGAACTTTTTTTTTTCTGTCCACCATGGATATTAAAATCTGACTTTTAGCTTCATAAGCCCTCAACCGTACTGTAGAGCTAGTGGAGGGTTTCCTAGTGTTACATCTTCTACACACCCCTAATATGGTACCCGTTCACATGAATATTGTGGTTTAGATTTCTGAAGTATTAAGTCAATAGGTTTTTGCTTCATTTTTGTTATTTCAGTGAACTCATTTATAATGTAAACATCGGCTGTAATCATTCAGTAACTTGGTTTAAATAAATTTAATTAAGTTTTAATTTCATCTTATTTTACATTTAAACATTAAAAAGGAAAAATATTAGTTATTAAGAACAAAGTTACACCATAAGGATTTATTTGTGCTATGCCTATTTTCTTCTGCTTTTCCTGTTAGTACAAGTCATCATTCTTCACGCGTATTGCCACCTTCTAATTATTTCTATTGGCAATTTTTTGCAATTCAATTCTCGTTCACGTCTTCTTTAATCCAACCATTTCAATGTTTCACTATTTTCTCTTTGCCTTTCAATGGCACAGTGATTTGACTGCGGATTTCCAACGCTAAAACTAAGTTTCCATATTAAATTACTGCCGATTACTGTCAGCTCTAATTCTCTCTTTATTATTTGTACATATTTTGGTAGCAAAAAAATTAGAAACATTAACTTTTTATAAAATTCTGTTATTTTGCTCTGCTTACCAGTGAATATGCTTTGAAAATTTGCTTCACTGTGTTTAATGTGATAGACACAGCAAAAAGACCAAAATGACTAGGATCTTAAACAAATTAACAATTTTGCCATCTCGTGTGTAATATGTTCTCTCTTTCTGTTTTTATTACTATCTGGAAACTGTAACAAAGATATGTTTCAGACATTTTATACATGTTAATTTTATGTAGAAAAAAAGCTTATAATTATGTTGCACTATTTCCAATGAAGAAAACTTTAAAATGAACGTTTCAAGAACTTCATATTTCTATATTTTTTTAATATAAGCAATTTTTTTTTAATTAAGCACACAGCTATATAATGGATTATATGTGCTCTGCCCAGAAACGGGATGAAAACCTAGTTTCTAATGGTGGAAATCTGCAGACATACCGCTGTGCTGCTGGGTTGCGAACAATTTTATTAAACAACATGAACGAAGTAAGTTGGTTTAGTCTTTAAGTAGGCGACAATGTCACTGTTTAAACCGACTCCATCAATATTTATTTTCACGGTCTTTGTTACAACGTTGACATAGCGTGCATATATTAAAAAAGATATCTACATTTTACTTTCATACATTTTCAGACTGGATATTACATATTATTTTACTATTAACTTTTCTTGGACATGAATTTGAGCATAATTTAGAAATGTGGTACATTTCTTTTTATTACAGTTTCACCTAAGTACATATAATTGTTTATAATTTCTTTTCTTCTCATGTTCATACCATTTTCATACTCTTGTAAACGTCTTTTTTAATTCATTTTCGTCAATGATTGTTTATAGAATGACTTAAATTGACCTTTGACCTATCTATTTATTTTCGTAGCTCTGATGAGTGTATCTCAGGGAACAGTAGATACATTGCTGGCCAAAATCTCAGGGCCAATGAACATAAAGAGAAAATATGCATTTTGCGTCGTTAGACTCAACCACTTATTTGAGTAGAGCTTCGAAAGATGAAAAAAAATCCCCTTTAGCATTTAGTAAGGAAAATATGAACACTATGAAATTAGCTTAAATAATAGCTGGTCAAAAGTTTAACACCATACTGAAACGAAGTGTTAATCGGTACACACGTAACACAATTTACTCATTTGTTTCCAAGCCTTAGCGTTGTTAGCATCTCCCACTGACACCTCGTGTAATACATTAGGTAAAAACATGGCAAAGTCTAAAAAGCTGACTGAGTTTGAACGTGGCAGAATTGTCGAGCTCCAAAAGAAAGGTCTCTTTTGACATGTTATCGCTGGTGAGATTGGGCGACGTAAAACTGCTGTTGCAACTTTCTTTAAAGACCCTAAGAGATACGGAACGGGAATTTCAAGTGGTCGGCCAAAGAAACTTTCGCAGGCATTGAGCAGGAGGATTCGACGGGTTGTCCGGCAAGACACCAGCCGATCGTCGAACCAGATTAATGCTCTTACGGACGCAGAATGCAGCTCAAGAACAATAAGACGGCATCTACGAGAGAAAGGCTTTAAAAACCGTAAACATCTTCAAAGGTCACGCTTCCTTTCCCACCAAGAAACAGCTCCGTTAAACACTGTTGAGAAGCACCAAACATGAGACGTAGAGAAATGGAAGGAGGTTTTGTTCTCTGATAAGAAAAAAATTAACCTGGATGGTCCAGAAGGTAGCCACAGTACTGGCACGATAACGATATCCCAACGGAAACATTTTATACACGACATAGTGGAGGAGGTTTCATTATGATCTGAAGTGCTTTCTCTTTGCATGAAACAATGGAGCTTCAGGTTATACAGGGGCTTCAACCAGTAGGTGGCTACATAAGCACGTTAGAGAGAGCATTTTTATTGATTGATGGTCCTCGTTTTTGGGGAAATGACTGGATCTTTCAGCAGGGCCACTCTGAAATCCACAATGCCTGCACGACAAAGGACGTTTTTATGGCGAATAACGTGATTCTTTTGGACCATCCAACGTGTTTTCCCTAACTGAACCCTATTGAAAATGTTTGGGAGTGGATGGCAAGTGAAGTCTATAGAAATAGACGTGAATTCTAAACAGTGATCGATCTTCATGAAGTCATCTTCATAATATTCTAACCATCTTCTGCAAACGCTTATATCGACCATGCCAAAGCGAATTTTTGAAGTTATTCGCAATGACGGCCATGCAACTCACAACCGAGACCTCTTGTTTATGCATTTTCTTCCTTGTTCAGGACTTCTTTATGGCATGGTCTTAAACTTTTGACCAGCTAGTATTCAGGCTAATTTCATAGTGTTCACATTTTCCGTATTAAATGCTAAGAAATGTTTTCTTATTTTTATCTTTCGAATCTCTACTCAAATAAGTGATTGAGTCTAACAACGCAAAATGCATATGTTCTCTTTATGTTCATTGGCCTTAAGATTTTGGCCAGCATTTTATATGGTGTTTAATAGCGTGTGTGTTTGTAATCAGTTTTAAGTTTTGACTACTTTAATTGCACTAAATATAATTAATTTGTTGTCATCATTGTTAGCAGGTCACTGCATTACACTTTATGTCATAACTTTCCTCTACTGATATACTTTTTCACATCACGAAGTTTATTTTTGTGTACGTTATCAATTACGATCTTTTGGTTCGCCTGCTCGTATCCACTAACAAAGTATGCTCGTCTTTTCAGCCGTGGTTGTGTTAATATACAATATTTAATCTCACTATTCCCTGGTAAAGAAAGGCTCACGTTTAGATGGTGGATGTCATTGACCGGCTAACTTCTTTCTTATCTCTCACTTTACTTATTATGGTCCGCTGTCAGAGATAATCTTCAAGTAACTATGTGAAAAATTGCTCAGAAAGAAAAAGAACAACATAAATTTATACAAATATGATCTTACCACTTACACTTGAAGTGAAATATTTCTTCATTCCTATTCTAGTATGAAACCGAATATTGCAAGATTGGTTTATTTTTATCGCACTTCTACTATAGACACAAGTGTTCCAATATCTTTAGTAAATAAGTGGATATTTTGTTCCTTGTTCTATCGCTAATATCAAAATACTACTGTTTTTAACTCCAAAACGAAAATATATTTTCATACCAGGTGTTAAACTTATCTCCAACTCCTTATAAAATGATACTTTCCCAACTTTCATATATGTGTTAACGAGTTCCGAGATTATTCATGAGAGCACTCAAAACAATGTTTATTTGTAATCATTTAGTGGTCTATTTAAAAACAAACAATCATATTCTTTAACAACATACTACCGTTATAACGATGAATGGATCTTGTGTGAAGAAAGTTTGTAAAAGCATTGATTGGGAAGTTTTAAGTGCAATTTATCAGTTCATTTAAATATATATGTAATTTTCAAATGTCCTTCTTTTTAACTTTTATTATGTGATCGTAGTGACAGTTTTATTCATCAAAATATTTTGTGTAAGACTAATTTATATACTTTTTATGGCACATCAAAAACCAAGACTGGGTTTTTTTTTCTATAAATAAGGTATTGATAAAAATAAGCATATATTTTATACAGAATCTGATATAGAGGATCTCTTTCCTAGAACCACAACTGAAAATCATATTAAATAACATATTACAAATTCAACAGTGTTACTCTTTTATAAGAGTTTTATTTCGAATAAAGGTACTTGAGAGTTACACATATTTAAAAAATAAGGAAACCACGAACGGTTATTCTATTATAGGTAATATATAGATGCTGATTCTCCTCAGTTCTTAAGTGATCCGTTGAAGCTGTATAATATGAATAACATGAAAATAATTAAAAATGTATGTCAATGCTCTTAGAAAGGAGTTAGTAACATTTTATTCAAAATGTTACTCAAGTCATTCAATATTAAATGTTTTAGAAAATAACAAAATATTAATCAATGTGATGAAATAAAAACATAGCTTTGCAACCTTTTATTTTACAAATCTTAGCTCGATAATCATTAAAATAAAAAGTTAGTTTTCCATGTTGGAGTGAGCATACTTACATCTTTTTTAATATTTGTTTCTTTATTTTACCTGATCTTAAATTCTTTACACGTACTATTTAATGTTTTTTTAATGATGTCGAATACCATTCCTTAATATAAAGTGTTACCATATATATGTATACGTTTATAGGATCTAAACAGCATACAACTGACTTTTGGTGTAAATAAACCATTATGTTAAAATATAGTGGACCTGAAGTTTTGTACTGAAGGTTACCCACGTCATTCTATAACTACAAGTCTGACTGGTTTCTTTGACAAGTATGGATCTGTACATAAAAATGTAAGTGCTGGTACATTTTCTTTATTTCTGCTGTTGTAAGATATTTCTTACTCGTTTCAGTTAAACATATATCGTTAACAGCTAAAAATTTAGAATATGTAAACATGTAGGAAATTAGTAATTAAGTTCCAGTGAGATATTGATTGTTTAAACATATATTTTAAAAAGGAGGTATTTATAAATCTGTATTTTACTTTTATCATGTGTTTTTGGCTTTGTTTTAACACAACGTGTTGAATTAAAATGTGAAGTACATCTCAATAAAGTTATACAATTTGGAAATAAAAGAATAATTAAAGAGCCAATATTACTATTCTATGAAAAGAAAATTAACCATAATAATTTTAAAAAAATATTTACAATATATATTTAACAGCGGTGATATTTTGTAGTGAAAGAAAAGTTATGTTACACGAACAGATACCATAATCATTATACATTACGAACATTTATGATATTATTGTAAATAATAATGTTTATAGTATTTTCATCACTTATTAGGTTCAAGTCGAGAGATGTTTATTTAGTTTATTCCTAGCATATTGGAATACTTGACCCTCTTTACTTACGTTTTCACAAACAGTTATCAATCAATTCAGTGAATTCAAATGGTGTATCCACGTTAGCTTCTACAAACTTCTGACCAATACATTTCTGAACTTTCTGTAAGGATACATAAGTAAAACATAATGTTACGTAGGATAATTACAGGATTGTAATGTGTACAAGTATTAAATGTATTTGATTAAAACTTTAAATTGAATTATAATTATGTTGTAAAATATCACATATTAACCTATTTGGGTGATTATTAAGTTACATAATTCATACATTTCCTTGTACCTCCCAATCTAAACGTATTTATGAAACTTTTCATCTTGAACTTTATATCCACATAGCGTATTAAATTTAATTTATATAAACATCTATACTGTAAACAAGTATATTTAATTCTTTTTTTTTTTTACTATCAATATCAAAAACAACAACAACTCATAACAAGCAATCACATATTATCACATCAGAAGAGTATATAAACATCATTGGAACTCTTAAACGTGTCATACCCTGTGGTTATAAGTAGAACTTCTGCCTAGAGTGGTTTATGATTGAACGTTTCAAAAGAAATAAATGAATATATATATATATATAGAAAGAGGAAAGATTAGTTATATAAGCGAACATAACATATATATATATATTTACATATACGTGCATATATATATATATGTAATAGTTCATCATCACCTGTTTATCAGCATATCTTTCTGGTTTACACATTTCATTCATGTACGCTTCATAATTCTGGTAAGGATATTGTGCCTTTTCACAGTCTTCAACTGCATCTGGAAGCTTCAGGTAAAAAAGTACTTTGTGATAAATCAACTTTAATTTAGTTTTGCTACTTTTCTTTCATAACATTTAATTGTGTAGTTAAATTAATGTGTCAGAACAATATAATTATCCTAAACTACTTTTAAATTTGCTACTTTTCTGTTTGTTAACAATGAAATTGATGTGTTTATTTAGACATAAACAACTGTTTATAAACTAAAAGTAAGTAATATTTTTAATGTTCAATGATAGAGAATGATAAACATAATAAAACATAAAATAAAATCAATTTAGTATCGCACCGTTCTAGATATTCAGTTATGTTTATAAATAGCAATATGATGAAATATTCATCAATAATTTTATTCTTGTTTACAAAACAAAATATTTACTGCCAGAGACGTAACTTCCTTCTCCTATTTTAAAGTTTGTTAAATATTAGTTACACCTGTAGATGTTACAACTTTATTTTTGATCGTTGTATAATACTATTTCCCATTGTAAGATAAAGTTCTTAAAATATGATAGTTTTCTCTCATAATTGAATACTGTAGTTAAAATATTGTTTGTTTGATTCATTGAAAGCTACACAACATGCTATCTGTGCTTTACCCAGTATGTGGAATCGAATCACAGATTTTAACCTTATAAGTCTATAATTTTACCGCTAACCCACGAGGGGGCTTTGATTCTTAAGGTTCTTCTTCATTGCACGAAATTAACCCTCAATACAAACTACCTTTTAATTACAACTTGCATATCTGCTGCTTATAAATTGAAGGTATACGAGGGCTGTTCAAAATATATGCGGACTGTTTGAATTGCGCGGCTCCAGTTGGTTCCACGGGAATTTGTTTGGTGTCGCAAGGTTTGCACAGATCAGCTGATTACGACGCCATTTCCCGATTGCAGATATCTTCATTTATGTATTAGCTATGCGGTTTTAAGTGAAGTGCGATTTTTTCGTTTGGCGGATTTCAGAATGAATGACCTGAAGGAGCAACGACTTGCTGTGAAATTTTGTGTTAAACTTGGAAAATCTGCGACTGAAACTTTCGCTATGCTTAACACGGCTTACGGTGATGTTGCTATAAAGCGTACGGCATGTTTCCAGTAGCATGAACGTTTTAAGGATGGTCGACAGTCCATTGAAGATGATGAGCGTCCTGGACGTCCTTCCACGTCAACTGACGACTCACACGTCAACAAAATCAACACCCTGGTGCGGGCAAATCGACGTCTGACTGTCAGGGAGCTTGCTGAAGAGTGTGGGATATCAGTTGGATCTTGTTACGAGATTTTGACCGAAAAATTGAAGATGCACCGCGTTGATGCGAAATTCAGCCCTCAGAATTCGTGAGGTTTTGGCCAAACACTCGATCACTGTTCTTCCCTACCCCCTATTCACCTGACCTTGCTCCTTGCGATTTTTTCTTGTCCCCCAAACTCAAAAGACCCTTGAAAGTAAAAAGATTTGAGACGATTCCCGAGATTAAGGCAAATGCGACGAAAGAGCTGGAGGATATTACAAAAGAAGCGTACCAAGACTGTTTCAACAAGTGGAAACACCGTTGAGATAAGTGTGTGCGTTAGAGAGGAGAGTACTTTGAAGGAGTCCCAGACCTGTAACTTTTAAATAAAGTACATTTTGTTTTATGACGTCAGTCCGCGTATTTTTTTAACAGACCTCGTATAACATTAGAGAAGTAAATATCAGTTCTCGTATTTTATGTATTAAACAGATATCTGTATACATGAAGTTATATTGATTTGTTTTGAATTTAGCGCAAAGATACTCGATGGCTATCTGCGCTCGCCGTCAATAATTTTTCACTGTAAGACTAGAGGGAAAGCAGCTAATCATCATCGCCAACCGCCAACTCTTGGGTTACTCTTCTACCAACGAATAGTGAAATTGATCATCATATTATAACGCCTCCATGGCTGAGAGGGCGAGCATGTTTGGTATGACGGGGACTCAAAACAGCGACTTTCAGATTACAAGTCGAGTGACTTAACCACCAGGTCCATGCCCGGCCAGGTAGTTTATATAATAAGCTATTGTTGTTCGCACTTAATTCGTATTAGCAAATGACTTTAGAATTTAATTAATTACAAACGTGGTCATATCTTGAGACCACAGGTGTCAGTAGGTGATTAAAAGTGTATAGGATCGGTCACATATGGGTGAGAATTTTCAGAGTTTCAGTACATTATCGATAATGGCTTTCTGTTCTGATTTTTAAGACACCAAATGGATATTCGGAACACGCACTCTCAGCTCATACGTGTACACCAACATTTTTCCGACAACCTTGTTTCCAGAGCTTTGCCGAATTATGCGTTTTGCCAGATCAATAGAGCTTACGTAATAATAATTCTACCGTACACTTTTGACCCAGTAAAAAATACCCCTCCTTTTTTTTTTATCAGGAATCAGAACAATATCCACAACTTCAGAGTCAGTACTGTAATGAACAACAGGTGTTTCTTTATTGGCATTCATTAACACCGGGCAAACTTTGTTCTTTAAGCTTTCTGCTATACACTTAGCAGCAGGTCTCGTAAACGTCTTTACATACTTAAACAACTGAGGAATGACTTTATTTTCGTTTTCTATATTAAATCCCGTGACGTCAGTAAATAACCTGTCCTGAAAGAGCGCGCGCGCCATATGCAACGCCATCTGTTACCGCTCAGGGAACAAGTCTGGTGGTCGCATGAATTTTAAGTACGCTCTCGTAATTTTGTCCGGATCAAAGGATGTGACAGACCATCAATTGGCTGAAAATCGGTGGTGTACCTGTGGTAAATGTGGCGTGACAGTCCGACTACTTACCGCTGAGTCACCTTGGAGCTTCTCGTTCGAAAACAAACCTTCAAACTTCGTCAATAAAAAGGTTTAATAAGTATTTGACACTTTTTTAAAGTGTTGTTTAAAACCTGTCATTTGTTATTCTAAGTCCAGCAGATTACCACATGGAGAGAAATTAAAGACAAGAAATCAGATGAAACAAGTATACCTATAAATGTTTGGTTTATTTTATTTTAATAAAATGATTTCTTACTGTTTGGCTCTTTGATATTTTTCGATTAATAATATTAACCTCTGACAGTCTAGTACTGTTACTAAATGTTCTCAAACCAGTGAGTTTATCTCCACGATAAATATTTTTTTATAATTTTCACAGTAAATTTCAAACAAAGATCTCTAACTGAGTTTGTAAGAAAAAGGTTGAGAAAAAAGGTAAACTGAGTTTTTAAATTTATTTCTAATTTTTTACCTAATGTAACCATATTTTTTATGTTTAAGAAATCTTAGCGGTAAGACACAACTATGAAAAGTTCAATAAATTCATCTGGTTTATTGTTACATTTTTATTCAACAATAAACGTTAAAAAAGTATTTTAAACTTCTTACATTTTAAATGTGAACTTAATATCAGGATGCATTGGGTTACGTTATTGAAGAAACTGTAAACAAATTAAAGTATTAAAAATTTATTATATAATTTATTCTAATAATCTAATTATAAATCAAACATTCCTTATGCTTATGAAATCATTATTAAAACGATGATTTATCTCGCCCGTGGTTCTGTCAGATACTTCAAAATATATTTTGTGTGAAAACCTTATGGATTTCCCTGTAAGAAAAGCAAACTGTAAATTATAGTGGAATAATGGTGATATTTTAATATTGCATTATAGTGTTTATAGTTTAATAAAAAAGAAAAAAATTCTAAGTTAAGACATAGAATTAGTCTAGAATATTGCAAACTTTCTTTTGCATAGGTTACTGACCGTTACTTAAGTATGGCTCATTGAAATACGTAACTCATTTATATATATATATATGAACTTTTTAAAGGACCACTTATTTCGAAATACTGTATTTCTAATATTTTTAGTTGGTTGGAACTGTTTTCACATTTTGAATTTCACTTCAACTAGCCTATTTAAATTTAGTACATAATACTTGGCAGGTAAATAAATATGTTTAAACAATAAACACATCCTACTAAAAATACTTTAACAAAGATGTAAATAACTTTTATGTTACTTCGAATTCATAAACAGCGTGACATTATAATAGAAATATAGTTATATCATTTGATATCCATAAAAATAAAATGTAAATAAAACATATCTAAATACTTCTAAAATTCACAAGCTGTTTACATAAAATTCAGTTTTTTCTACATTTGTTTATGAAATAACTCTCAAATAATAAAAGTTTTTGTCAGTCATCAAAAGATCAGAAAAGTAATTAGAAAACGAAAGGTTCTTGCAATGCATCATTTTAACTTGAAATACAGTTTTCAATAAAATGTTCGGAGAGAAAATAGATTATTTAATATACTTTACCTCAGTTACATGTGTATTTTATGTTTTACCAAAAACAATTAAATGTCGAGAATTTATTAACGCCTGTTTTAATTTGAAAAATGATCATGTATATCTAACTGAATATTTTTGTTGCCCTATTGTAACAAACGATTGAATGAATTCCATGCACCTTTTATGAATATTAAGTGATGTACGTTTTTATGTAATCATAAGATAACGTTGTTTATAGATATGAAATAGCATGAAATTAATTATTTTTGTAAAATATCTCACCAAATAAAGCACAATTCTAATAATAAAAGGTATGTTTATTAATGTTTATGTATAGCAAGGATTCCACTGTCAGTAATCTGCGACAACGGAGAACCAGTATAATTATAGTATAATATATATAGTACACAAGATAAACACAAACGTCCGCCCATTAATTAAACTGGTAAACTCGCATATTACACCCCCTCACAGCCAAACTTTTACCGACAACAATTTTCATTTGATCTTTTTCTATGCAGACAATCTTGCTTCACCAGTTGAAATGAAAAGAGATTTGGGACTTTTTGTTCATAAATTATAAACATTACGTTGTTGGTATTTTTTTATGTATCTGTGAACTGGTTATCATCTGAAATATTCTTGTTACTTGTATGGCTTACGATTTTGTGGGACACAGCAAGAGGTTGAATTTTTATTTTGTATGTACAGTACAGTACTTGTTATTGTTTGAAATTGTTAAATAATATTTAATTACTTCACTTTTTTGTGTGTACAGGTAAATATGAGAATAAAATCAAACAGAAACAGTTTTAAAGACGAACGATATTTTTCAGTTGTTGAGTGAAGAAAAGATGTTTGTTGACTTAGTAAAATTTCTTTCATCAGAATTTCAATCTTAATCTTTGCAGTAGTAAATATTCCAAAGTTTCACATACTGTTACTACCTTCTGTATATTCACTATGTTTTAGTATTACACATTGCCAAGGATTGTTGACATTTCTTCCTGTTTTGATCAATATTCCCATACATTCGTTATTTGGAACTTCAAGATGGCGCTTAGTTTTAACAAGTTAACATTTTGCGCCGACTCTGCACCTGCAGGAGTTGTTTGTTTCCTTGTAAAGCTATACAATGCATTATCATCGCTCTGTACACCACGGGGAATCGAAGTTTGTTCTTTAATGTTGTGTACACCCAGAGCTACCGCTCTTCCATTGATGGATCGTTCATAAATAAATGAACAAGCAATCAACAATACGGACAATCTAAAGGCTTCTATTATTGTGGGAACTATTAGTTTGCCTTAAGCAGTTTCAAAAATAAACTTTAAGTCGACAAATGTAGAATATTTTAAGAAATTTATATCATAATCAGATGTATAAACTTATTAAACATTGCACATTTGTATTATAATTTCTTTCATTTACCACTGAAGTAATCTCCAAACTTTATTTATTAAAAATTGAGTTCCTCGTCATTACAGCAAAATTAGAGTTGGACTAATTCCCTAAGCACTTCAATCAAACAACGTAATGGAATAAATGGTGTTTAGAGCAGATGGTACAGTTCCCGATCATGATGTTGTCCAGGGTATCCCATTACTTTTATCATACACTGAAAAGTATGCAATTCTAGTATTGGGATACACTTGGTTTTTATGTGTGCTGACATTTAGATCTAGTAGTGAAGCATATAATCCCATTAAACTTAATTTTAACGATCAGAAAACGGGCACGACATTATAGAATCAGTTTATTCTCGAACATTTTTCTGTAGTAACTTTAAACAGTTACAGAAGAAGAAATGCATGCTGTGTCAGTGCTATGATAGTAAAGTTAAGCTAAGCTACCCACTTGTCCTCATGCTATAGATATTCTTAACCTTACCTGCATTTTTGTCATAACAGAGTTTAAGGTGGTAATTTCACACAGTCACAAAAGAAGAAACGCATGAGCTCTAAGTACTCCAACCTTATTACGCACACAAAGTTAAGCTGAAGTTATGTTGTGGTTAACTAAATACACATACACCTGGAGCCTTTGTACAACTCTACTGGTTGTAGAAAATAAAGAGGGCTATCCTGGTTCTTCCATTGTGTTCATGTCATATTCTTTACGGATGACCCGGGAGGGTGCAAATCACATAATTTGTGTGTCGATTGTTGGTTTATAACAAAGTAAAATGACAATACCTTGCTAGACTAAAATATAGATAGACTTACTGGTTTTGACTAATGGCTCAGCAAGAGGTAAACTCTGCTGCTAAAAATCCGAAATGTAATGGAACTTAAGATTAGCATGGCAATCAGCTACAGAGAGCGCAATAGGCAGATTACACCACAAGGTTTAGTGACTGTTTTATCTCTTCAAGGTCTAAATGGAAGAGGATATGTGTTTCTCATAGTGCAAAAGCAAAAGATAGTTCTTATCGCCACATATCAAACACTAAGTAAAGCAACTACTCTGGCTAGTGTATTCGGATAACACAGAGTGAGAAACGTGAGTAAGCTTTCCAGTAGACATTTTACTTACAGTGGAATGTAGAATAATTAATAAACTGTATCTTTTATGTTACTTTACACTGGATAAAACTGACAAATCACAGAGGATTATACTCATGATAACATAACCACTGTGGCAGAGCAGCTACTATAAGCCAGCATATAACAATAGCACCTAAATATTACAAAGTTTGACACATGAAGTATGTGATCAAACCTTCTCATCTCTAATGCATGTTTTATTGGACTATCCAGTGCTGATGTTCCAAGACAGGACTATGCATTCTTGTTGGATACGAATGCATGTGATACCTGAAGTGAAGTCATGTTATTGCAGTTATGGGATGGATTAATACCCATCATTACGCCTTATAATATTGGTTCATGAATGCAAGATGAAGCTCATCTAGCATTGCCAGAAGACTTTAGCATAGGTAGTACCCAAAGTTGATGTTAACCTATGATAGCGATTCTTCTAAGATATTCGAGTCAAGATGTCTTATGTGGGTGTAAATAATGTATTGCGTACCCTGTCCACATAAACAGTCACATACGGCGTGTGTTTCCAATCTTTCCTTTTGACATATCGTTTTGAATTCAGAGCGTTTTATTATAAACTGCTACGTAAATTTATGCTAAACTAAGTAGTAATAACTTTAGATTTATTATTGGTTAATATGTATTTTACTTAAAAATAAATAACAAAAAGTGGAAGTATACAGAGAAACTCAGAGGTCAAGTTGTTTTTTTTTATTAAACACAGAACTAGAAAAAGGGTACTGGTGTTATTCCCGTCACAAGTATCGAAACCCGGGCTTAACCGTATAAGTCTACGGCTGACAAGCAAATTATTTACAAACAGTGAAGTATGAGAAAATGATTGATAGTTGCGTGTTGCTTCGTTTTGAGACCTGACTTGTGGCTGTATCTCTAAGGTAATATCTATTGACATTCCTTTTAAACATTAATAAAAATTCGTACATATATAATCATAAATTTAACAACTATTGGAAAAATATTAGTAGTCCTGAAGCACAACATGGTGCAGCAGAAGTAGTAATAAGTGTGACCAATTAACTTCTCTTACATATTTTGTAATAAGTGATATTTTGATTTCAGTTTTTTGAACTGATGCAGAAAATAGTACGGTTGGCTTCATTTAACATTTAATAATTCATTTTATTGATAATTTATTCAGTTACTGAAGAGTAATTTTGTTCTCTATTGATAGGATTTTCAATAACATTCAATATCAATACCAACTAAAAATAAATATCCATTCTCCAAACGGCAAGGATGGGTATTAACACTTTTATAAAACAAAAGCAGGGAACAACATTTTCATCTTGTTAGGTCGTCTTCAGGTTAAGGCCTAGAATGTAAACTGGAACAGGAAAAAGGGGGCGTTGCAGTAAGATGATAGGTCAAATTACAGTTTAGTTATATAAAATTATGTGAACAGTTTCAAAAAGATGTTTAAATATGGTTTAAATATTAATTGTTTGAACAAAACATGATATACGGCAAGCGCAACGCTTTTTCCTGAAAGCACCATTACTACAAATAAAACTTAACATTTTAGTTTTTCTGAAAAATATATCTGACAAACTAACACTTTTGGAAAATATTCGCGTTCTCTCTGTACACCTTGTATTTTGTTTTACACTAAGCTCCAATTAAATCAGGCTACTTACTTAAAGATAGAAGAAAAATCATCTGGTAAGTGACTACATCTAATAGAAATTTTCTGTTTTCAGAATCTTACTTACAAATAACATAAAAGGTTACAGGAAAGGCTACCTTGTTTGACTGACAAACAGAACACCAACATTATTTCTAAAATACAATGCAACAACTGCCACGACTTCTATATTGGAGAAACAGACAGGAAAATGGAAATCAAATCCAAAGAACATAAAAACACCTTCAAACGTTTTTGAACACAGCAAACAAGTTAAACATTACATAAGCATTGAAAATACCCAGGTCTTAAGTCGGTAAACAAATATATATAAAAAACGCAAAATCAAAGAAGTCCTACTTATATAACAACAAACACTAAAATTAAACCAATATAAAAGAACACATTTATACATATACTAAAAAATAACCTAACACTTACATCTCGGTGTGAATTCCTCTACGTTGTGAGGGGACCTTCGAGAGCAGTTTATGTTTTTCTTTTTATATTTGTTGGGTGTTGAACATCCACCTACGTGTTTGCCGTGCGTGGCGACCTGTGAAATGGAAGAGAGGATTCTGGTGGTTGAGGGATCCAACGATTAATACACCATTACGGCCTTGAATTCCTGTAGAAGAGCGGACATTCTCAGGGTCAATCAGACCAATCCACTTGGGCTAGCAACAAACAAACACTTGTTTCGGATGTTCTCAACGGTGTTGTGAACATTGTCTTTTATACTGGTGCATGGGTAGAGTGCTCACGAAACCCTGTTGTTGCTGCAGTGTCCTTCTTTGGCACTGTAATGCATCCACTCATAAGGCTCCACGGTGGGTGTGGTCAGTGGGCACCAAAACATCCTTTCTTTATTATGGATTCCCCTAATCAAATTCATAAACAAATAATGAAAATCAGGACATTGGTAAACGTTCGCGTCTTAAAGATTCTAAACAGCAATATTCAACTCTTTGAACACCTGTACCTCATTTTCTAATATTACACTCTTTGTGAGACAAATCTTCAGGGCAAATGCCAACCTTTTTGTTCAGAATGGTCTATAAAGCTTTGATGGCTCTCCTAGTTCAGTCAAAAAGTTTCATTGTGGTGACATATTGGTGGAAACATCAACTCCTAAACACAGTGACCTCCTCTTTCATCCGAAGGCCATTGGGAATATACCCATTGAGTTTACTCCCCATGCTACTTTGAATTCGTAACAAGAAGTTCTTGTTGAGAGGGATTTGAACAACCTCCCCGAGTCAAAGATTCTCGCTTGTTTTTCCACCCAAAGGGTTTCTGCAGTGAGGCGTGTCTTCACTCGCAAAGATGGAATTATGATACCGACCAATGTCATAATTTGACGTTCACATCACCACCTCCACTTGCCATATCAAGGCAGCTTATCTTAATTGCAAAGTCAATTAATATATTCCGAATCTTATTGGATGTTTCCAATGCCAGCAGTTTTGTCCCCCGAAGACATGATGTCATGGGTCGCACTGGTGAACTCTGTAGATAGCCCGATGTGGCTTTGCTATAAAAAAACACTCATAGAAATAAATTTTAAAATAACAATTACTAGACACAATCCTAATATAATTTAAAATTCATCTAAACCGAATAGAGTTGGATAAATGATTATTTAGAATAAATTGACACGTCCGGATGAAAACAATTTTCAGCTTCTTTTGTGTGACGTTTCAAGCAGACGCACTTCGTCAGCTATTAATGAGCTTTAATGACTGAAAGTATTTTCAATTAGACGTGTCAGTGTATTCCTTACTTAATTAATCCAAGTTTTTTCTTTTCATGTTTGCCGGAATAACATTCACTGAAAAATCGGATAGGGTGTCCAATTTGTTTCTAAAACAGGGTTGGCTGAAACAGACTAAATATGATCCCTAGCTCATTGTTGAAACTACACATAAATATGCAATATCCAACTTGTTGAGTAGCGTCAGCCTCAAATTCTATTCAAAGCACTGTATCCGTGTGTCAGGAAAGATATGATTATTTCAAACTTTATTATAACCGCCTTCAAAAATATTCCTTTTCTCTTTGGTGCCAATGAACTTGATATGTTTATTTATACATAAGCAACTACTTATAAATTGAAAAAAAAAAATAATATTTTTAAATGGAAGACACAGGATAGAAAACAGAACTAAAACAAACAAAATTACATTGTTCTAGATATGTGAATTGTGTCTAAATATAACAACACTGGAAAATATTCACTGATATTATAATACAGTCTGCAGAACAAAATATTAACTGTTCATGATAGGTTTCCCTTCTCCAAACTTAGATTTAATTAATTATCAACTACAAACTGTATTTTGTTATCATTCGTAACTTGAATTTTAAGCGTTGTACAACAGTATTACTGATGTAAAGATACAGAAAATGGAAAAAAAAAATGTTAAGACTTTTCTGTTGCAAATAAATATTGATGTTTTAAAAACACCCATTTTTTAGTTATCTTTTTATGCAAAGTCTCACATTATACGCTTTGTCCACCTTGGGGAATGGAACCCTATTTTGTAACATTGATTAAGAGTTGAAGTCGAGACCTCAGTGTTCGAGAGAAAGACCTTAAAGGTCGAGACGCAGACCTTGTAATAAATTACATAATAAAAAATAAAGCAAGTGCAATAAAAATCACATGCGTCAAACAAATATTATTTATATCTTAATCACAAATATTTTACTAGTTAATCGCATAGTCTTCGTCTCTTCCCATGAAGAACAAAGCAACGAAAGCAACAAAGTTTAATAAATTAAACCAGAAAAGTCAACTAATAAATAGTTCAAAGCAAACGGGATCACAGTAGACATGTAGAACAGCTTCCAGTGGTATAACGATATGTCTGCGGACCCACAATACTAAAAAAACCTGGTTTCGATGCTCATTTTGAGAGGAGCACAAATAGCCCCTTGTGTATCTCTGTGTTGAGCTACGAACAAATACATGTGGAATATCAGAAATAATCGCTAAGGTTTAACGTAAGCATGTGCACCAGATGAAGGTTATACAAACTTGAAGTAAGCCAATACGTAATATGCTGTAATGTAACAATTATTTCTGTATAACGCATGTGAAAAGTGTGGATTCATGTGCAGGCAATGATGCTGTACCAACTACCAGAAGGATTTTACAACTAAAACATCTTCTATGTTATACCACGCCTCAAATGACTGTTGCGTAATCGATCTTTAAATCTTACTTATCTTGGATAGATCAAAAACTGGTAAAAAACACTGGTTTTAATTTAGCTAAATTCGTTTTGAAGGCGTGTAAAATATCGAAGCCTTCCGAGAGATGGTATCGAACCTTCAACACAGAGCATTGTAATTCCCTACACTTACCGCAAACACAAGGTGCTTGATTCTTAGAATTATCTTTTAGAACGCCAAACTAACCTTCAATATAAATTAAATTTTAAATATCATTTATACGTCGAGGGTTCTTTAACTAAAGACAAACATGTTAAATTTAGAAGATTCGTGTCAGCAACACATTGTTTTCAAAATGTTATTTGATTAATGACACATGATTAATTATAACAATAACACCTACCCATTCTGCTTGTTCTTTTAATCGTTCTCCTATGGACATTCTCAGATGATTCACTTTCATAGAATCGTCTTTAATCCCTATATAAAATAAAAACATGTATGATCTTCCTTAAGGGGTAATTTGTAATTTTATCACCCAACGTTAATAAAACTACTTTATTAAACGTACGTGTCCTCATACACATACTTGACAATACATTATACTAGATGTAGTACTACAGATTATTTTGAAGCATCGATGTATGTTGGTGAGGTGAACCATTATATTATCTATCAGAAATACCCGTAGGTATAACTGCAACTTCCTTCTGAATGTCATTGAACCTGAAGTCTTATCTGGAAAAACTTAACATTCAACAATATTCACCAACTATGAGAAAAATTATATTATTTAAATTTAATATTAAAATGAGCTGACTTACTGTATTACATCACAGATTATATTTTGTTGAAGTATTTCTTTTTAGACGCAGTTATCAATGCAAGTGCTTTGCTTTTCTGACGCAACACATGAAATTTTCACTGAAGAAAAACATATAATTTTTAGTTTGTTTTCAGATGGTTTTATATTTAAAACCTACTCATCGTGGTTTTTATTACTTAAATCTAAAATTTACAAGTTTTTGTTTATAATTTTTAATGGTTAAATCTCAAACTTACCAGCTTTAGTTTCTAATTTTGACTGGTTTAATCTGAAACATATAATTTTTGTGGAAATCTTAATTGTTTTACTTATTGCTCAGCTATAAAAATACCACCTAAAACTCATCAAAATAATTCCAGAAGTAGATGTATAACATATATAGAAGATAACTGTTGAAATTTTTGAAACCGACTCTCATCCTTTTAGATTCATTGAAAATTGCAACGGCCCGAATTTGACAATTTCAGTCTTTATCTTGAATTTTATAAAAGAGTTATGTATATATCAAAATTTTGTTGTAATAATATTTCGATATAGTTTTCAAAGTCTTTGTTTTTCTTCTGATCAAATAAAGATATTAAATAGAGATATTTACTTCTACAGAACGATTACTTAATATTTCATACATCAATAAACTTAAGAAAGAACTTACTGCACATCAGTTTCCTCATTATGTCTGTAGAGTTGCCTTTCGTCATCGTCAGGCTCACGACCATAACAAGAGCTGCAAACAGAATTTCATGTTGAATGTTGCGAATATGTTTTTTTGATGAATATTTCAAGTTGAAAAACCCACTTTCATATTATCTATCTAACATCTTTGAGCCAATAGTTGAAACTGTATTGTAATTACCCTAAAATTATCAGATCTTTTTTAGTATATTTTCCATTCATTGCGTAGCTCTTTTAGGATTGGTCAAATTATATTTAGATTTAACAAACAACGACGTGATTATGTCAGACAGAGGCGCCTCCTCATTACAATAAGATCACGTGACTCAAACCTATCCGCTAAAGTTTCGGTCCTTGTGAAAATTTTACTGTGTTATATTACGTAATACATATTACAGGCTAAAAGTGTTGTTTCAAGATACATCCACAAGAAGAAGTTAATACAGGCAATCGTTTAGTATTGTGAAAATGCGTTCCGATCTATGTACAGTCATGTGAAAAAATTAGGACACCCTACGAAAGCCTGTGTATTTTTATGAAATTTTTGGATATTTAGATATTTAATCTCAATTTTAACAATATTGAGAGATTATAGGAATATAATTAGATAATTAAAACTGAAGAAAAGACCTATCGGATTAGTTAGGACACTTTACACCCTAATAGCTAGTGTTACCCCTTTGGCTGAAATAACTGCAGTGAGACGCTTCTTGTAGCCATTTACCAGTTTCTGACATTGGTCTGAAGAAAGTTTGCCCACTCCTCAATGCAGAATTTTTTCAGCTGTGAGATGTTTGATGGGCTTCTTGTATGTACAGCCCGTTTCAAGTCACTCCATAACATCTCAATGGATTACAATTTGGGCTTTGACTCGACCATTCCGGGACTCTCAATTTCTCAGTTTTCAGCCTGTCCTTGGTGAATTTACTGGTATGTTTTGGGTCAATGTCGTGTTGCAGGGTCCAGTTCCGCTTCAACTTTAATTTTCGTACAGATGTTCTCATATGATCCTCAAGCACCCTCTGATACACAGTAAAATTCATGGTGTATTCTATGATTGTGAGCTTTCCAGGTCCTGCTGCAGCAAAGCAGCCCCAAACCATGACACTTCCACCTCCATGCTTCACAGTTGGCATGAGGTTCTTTTCCCGGAATGCTGTATTTGGTTCACGCTAAACATGTCCTCTGTTTTGGTGTCCAAATAATTCAATTTTGGACTCATCTGTCCAAAAACATTATTCCAGAAGTCCTGGTCTTTGTCTACATTCTCTCTGGCAATCTTCAGTCTGGCCTTGATGTTTCTCTTAGAGAACAAAGGTTTCCTACTTGCACACCTCCCATGCAAGTTAAACTTGTGCAGTTTCTTTCTTATTGTAGAGGCACGGACTTTCACATCAACAGTAGCCAGAGCCTACTGTAAGTCCCATGATGACATGTTATGTTGTTTGAAGACCTCTTTTAGCATCTTGCGTTCTTCTCTCGGGGTGAACTTGCTTGGAGGACCAGACCTGGGCATGTTGGCAGTTGTTTTGAAAGCCCTCCACTTGACTGTTTTACGGACAGTGGAATAGCTGATTTCAAAATTTTTTTGGATCTTTTTAAATCCCATAACAGACTCATAAGCCGCTACAGTTTTCTTTCTGAAGGCCTCAGACAGCTCTTTTTCTCTCACCATGGTGCTCACTCTCACTTCAACAGTCAGGAGCACACTAAACTAAATGTCTAAGGTTTAAATAGGACAAGCCTCATTCAAAATACTGAGTAACGATCTTCTAATCATGTACGATTAACTATCATATTATTCTATAGAATATCTACAGCTATCTTTAAAATCTGCTAATTAGTAAGAAAGTTATATGATGTTTTCTAAAATGTCATGAATAACACAGTGTTAAAATATTTATAACGAAAAACTCACTTCAAATAAAAATGCATCTCAGAATGGCTGGTGTAACCATTTTATTCATAAGCAGAGAACAAGTTTCGATATTCAGGTTAATATACTTAACATTTGTTAAGTACGTTTATTTAAAACGACGTTAAAGTCTTGTTTTATTTTTATACGTAGTAATATAGTCGTTACCCAGTGTTGATACCTTGCATTATTTAACACTACAACTTGAACAAATGGAAAAAATAAAGTTATGCACGTTGCGATAATGTTTTTCATATGAGGAAAAATGTGAATCGTCATCTCATTCTTTACTTAGAAGGTGGTTCCAGTTAGCTTAAATTCTCAATATTATTATATCTTTGCAAACGGCTGTAATTTCAGGCGGATCTGAAAAGACAGTAAAATATAAAGATAATGCAAAGTGATCTAAAATATCTTTCGTAGAACTTTTCTTCGTTCCAAAACTTCGATCCTGGATTTGCCAATATAATTACAATGAAATGTCATTACTATTTAATGAACTTATCTGAGTTCTCACACAATCAAATTGTAAGTTATCATATAAAAATCACAAACAATTTAATAATACTTTGATTTTGTAAATTGCAATAATTTTTAGAGTTACACTTGCTTGTTTAGTTCTGAAATAATGTTATAGAAACTGTCATGTTGGTGATAAGAACCCGATTTAATCCTCCAGAAAAGTTACAAATAGGGGTAGAATATTTGTTTTTAATACATTATACACAATAATATGTTAGGTACAAAATTATATTACGCAACTCTGTTATATTTCAATGAGGTTTCACATCACGCGTTTTCATTGATTTTCTTCGTAATAACAGGGTTTCGATACCTTGGGGTAAAGATAACCTTTTGTATATCTTTGTGCTTAATGACAAAACTAAAACACTTCGTGTTCATAACTTTTCTTAAGTCGTCTCATTAGCTTCTTAAATCTTTTATGACAGTTTCTTTAACTTTTTTTATAAATATGTTAACATTAAGTTTATTGATCTACAAAACTGAAACCTGGGGTTTGATTCCTTGAGGTAAACGTAACCAGATGGCGTCTTGTTTAACTTTGCACCGAAAAAATCAAAAATAAACTTATTTTATGCATTAATTTATTTATTTCTTTACAGACATTATATCATCACCTTGTTCAGTTTTAATACTTGTCCAAGATATCTAGTTATTGAAAGCGTCACTAGATCTGATCTATCTTACTAGATAAGTTGATCAGTTTGTCATTTTCACCATCACGTCAATCGACTCAAAGTGTAGTTTATAGTAGAGATGTTTTGTAGGTATAATGTGTTATAGAACTGGGTTTACCTCGCAATAACTGAGATGCCCCTTACGGCCATCAAATCCGTTCAAATCTCTACATATCTAACCTGTTACGTCAGTAATTTAGGCAGGTGACTAAACTCTTTTGATTATTTCAAATACGCAACACTGCCTTCACATTTTACTTATTTCGTGCATACAAAGACAAAATACCAGAATCATAAAAATATATCGTACGTCAAACATGAGTTTCTCCTTAGTTTTGATTAAATAAATAATACAGTAATCTGCTACTTGAAATACAAGACATACCGAGGTATTTCATCACTAGCGTAACGTACCAGCCATATTATCTTTAACCGATTTGAAGATATTAAGAGACAAACTCTAGCAAATTTATAAATTAACTTCTTGTAAGATCTTGCTTGTGCCTTGTTTGTTTTGGATTGTCTATCAAACTATAATATTTATGTATCTTCTATATAATATATAAATACAAATTACCTATAAATTGTAGATAACCTTTAACCTGTAAGCATTTATTGAGCTAGATGTGGATTTTAATGTTTAAAAGTGAAGCTCAGATATTGCTTAAGTTCTCTCAATCTTAGATCAACATCCCACTCATCTATAATCTAACTTGTAAGATCATCTTTGATATTCTAGTTGACATAAAGTTATAAACTGTTGATAATATAAACTGTAGGTAATGGTTAGATGTTTTTGTTATAATTAACCATGTGTCGTTAATCCAATGACATTTTGGAAACAATGTGTTGCTGACACAAATTTTCTAAATTTAACATATCTTTGCCTTTGGTTAAAAATTCGTGATATATAAATTGTATTGCAAATTTCATTTATACTGAAGGTTAGTTTGACGTTCTAAAAGATAATTCTAAGAATCAAGCACTTTGAGTTTGCTGTAAGTGTACGGAATTACAATGCTTTGTGTTGAAAGTTCGAGACCACATTTCGGAAGGTCTCGATATTTTACGCGTTTTGAAAACTAAATCAGTTAAATTTAAAACTTTCACCAGTATTTGACCTATCGAATATTATTAAATGTTAAACATCGATTACGCAGCAGTTCATCTGAGACGTAATATGGAAGATGTTTAAGTAGTAAATTCCCCCCGGAAGTTGATAGTTGAGCATCGAAACCCAGTTTTTAGCATTGTATGTCCGCAGACATATCGTTATACCGCTGGCGGCTATTCTACACATCAAGTGTGATCCTATTTGCTTTGAACTATTTATTAGTTGACTTTTTCGGTTTAATTTATTAATTCGTTGTTTTTTTCTTCATGTGAAGAGACGTCAAAACGAAAATTATGCGATGAACCAGTAAAATATTTGTAATTAAGATATAAATAATGTTTGTTTGACGCATGTAATTTTTATTCTACCTGCTTTATTTTTTATTATGTAATTTATTACAAGGTGTGCGTCTCGACCTCTGAGGTCTTACTCAAGAACACTGAATCATTGCGACAACATAGGGTTCCATTCCCCTAGGTGGACAAAGCGTAGAATGTGAGACTTTCGAATAAAATATTGTTTTCTATCAATTTATAAGTAGTTTTTTATGTATAAATAAACATATTAAATTCATTGGTAACAAAGAGAAAAGTAATATTTTTGAAGGTGGTTATAATAGAGTTTATAAGAATCATATCTTTCCTGAAACACGGATACAGTTATACCAGTTATACACAATTAAAAGTTATTAAAATAAAGTTGTAGGATGTATTATTAATGTTGATTTATCAGAAAGTATTTTTCATCTGAAGCTTCCAAATGCGATTCAAGAATGTGAATATTCAAAATTTTCTTATGATAATTTTGAAGAGTTCGTGAATGAAATGTGCAGTGCAGAAAGAGACGCGGATAATGAGATGATGTTTACCTAATATATCATTTTATGTTCAATCTACATTTATATAATTAGTCTCTAAAACACATGTATTTATTTATTTTTGTTGTATAATTACCCATCGCACGAAACGTTTCTTTTTATAATCCCCAGTGCCTTGAATTGAATTTGAGGCTCACGTCACTCGATAAGTTGGACATAGCATATTTATGTGTAGCTCCAACAATGAGCTGGGGCTTATATTTAGTTTGTTTTAGCCAACCTCGTTTCAGAAACAAACTGGGCACACTATGCGGTTTATGGCAAACATGAAAAGAAAAACATGGATAAATTAAGTAAAAAAACACACTGACACATCTAATTGAAAATATTTTCAGTATAAAAGATCATCAAATTCTGACGAAGTGCATCTGCTTGAAACGTCACACAAAAGAAGCTGAAAATTGTTTTCATCCGGACGTGTCAATTTATTCTGAATAATCATTTATCCAACTCTATTCGGTTTAGATTAATTTTAAATTATATTAAGATTGTAGCTAATAATTATTATTTTATTTTAAAATGTATTCGTAAAAAGACTTCTTTGTGGTATATTTCAATAGCAACTACTTTCGTACTTAATTCATTTTGACAGTTGTCAGTGTTTTTTCAAGTTTTGTAAGGATACTGCTCTAAATGCATCTTTAAAGTTTAAGTTTACATATAGTTATTTATCTAACTAAACTTAAATATTTATGTGATGAAAAATAGATAAAACAATATGGTACTATAAGGTAACTATTAATAAAAGCTTAAATGTGCACAGCGATAAAGAACTATATATCACTGATAAGAAGAGAACAACCTTTCGAGTCTCCTAGGTCATATTCGTTTTTTTCTTAATCTGAAAATGACCGAGGAGGTTCGAAACGTTGTTATCTCCTTATAAATACATGTGTCAATACTCATAACAGCCGTTTTGACATACATATTTATTTCAAGTGGGTTTCTCGTCATCAAGAATGAAGAACTATGTTATTACAAAGTAACTACTAGAAGTGTTTGATTAAAGACATATATACAGCATCGTTGAATATAAGAGTATCTATAGATGCAACAATACAGAACTGTAATGCCACCATAGAAATTTTAATTTCGTTAAGTATAGATACAGAGGTAAAGATCTCTGGTATTAAAAGCCAACTATTACCATAATATTAGAGCCACAGGAATTGATTGGAACAGTTAGGCAATGGCCTAACCACTTTTTTTCATGTTATGTTTTGCTATAACTTAAGTATTAAAACTTACTTCTTTTAATTCATTATATGTGTATGCTGCATGTGTAGTTAAAGTGACTCAATATTTAATATGACAGTTTTAAATCTTTCTAAGATTTCTTATGGTTGGGTGTATGTCCAAACCTTCTGGAAATGACGTGCTTTGCAAGCCCATAAAGTAATTTTCACAATTTTCAATGTTAAATACTTTTTATTGCAGTAGGAAACAATTATTGAGTGCTCAATACATTCTAACACAACAATAATAAATTACAATTCGAAATATTTTGTTCCATCTAGGCCATGTAAGCCACGAAATTACATTATACCCTAAACATTTCAGAACCAGTGTTTATCGGTAAAGATTTATAAAGTTTTGCTTGAAATTAATTACATCTACGAAACATCAATGCAAACCATTCCAAGGGCAACTAAGCTCTTCCGAAAATAAAGCTGTCTTAGCTGTAGATTATTTCTACCGTGGTAAAATTTATATTTGTGCTCCTTCTCTTACCATTCTCATAATTTAAGTGCTAAAAAAAAGATTTATCAACAATGTAACAACTTTAAACACCTCAATCATATTCCATTTTCTTAAGACAAAACAAGTTCAGAGATCTTAATTTACTTTTTATATGACAACTTTTCCTTCACTTTGAATAGATACAGTAATAAAGGAGTATTGTATTTTAAAGATAAATGTAGAATACAGTTACTTGATATTCAAAATAGTGGTTTGAAAATATGAAAATATGTGTGAAGAGATAAAGAAGAAACAATTTATAAATTAGTGGTAAACAGAAAATTGGCTGATTAAATAGTTGGTTTTATCGTCATGAATAAAGCTTAAGTTACAACCAACGGAATGAATGAAGTAAACATTTCCAGGTCACCCCTGGAGAAGAAAGTTAAAGTGCTCAGATATGTGGTTTCATTTATTTTGTATCAATACATTATGAACCTTCATGTTTTTCTGGCATCATGAATGTATGAAATAACGTTGTTGTCAATTACGATGTTATAGATAATGACATATTTTAAATACGCATTAATTTTGAAGCTTTAAACAAATGTGTTTTGTGTGTGTTGAAACTTTCAAATTTATAATATTTCACATAACATTTATTATATTTATATCTTCATGCAGGAAGTAAAGAAATGTATCGGTGGCAAAATTTTAAGAGCTGCAGAGAATCTGGACGTTGTAATAGCTGATTATATTAAGAAATGTTTCTCAAGATGTCAGGTAAGAAGATTAAAATATATCAATATATCAGCCAGATGTATGTGCTAGAAAGTGTATAAACATTATTATTTACAAAAACTTCGATAATTTTTGTAATTCCACATAACAAGTTGTCTAACGTTTATAGCGACATTATCGTAACTGTTTATTTATCACAAATTTCACTTTCTGTAAGGAATACCATGAAAACTATAACGTATTATAAGTAGTAGTATCAGTTAATATATTTAATTTTTTTAACACAGTAGACTGGCGCTTCAATTATTTACATGTATTTTTAAATATATGGTTATTTGTTAAATGCCACTCTACCTTTCTCTTTTAATACGTTATTTTCTAAAATAGAGCTAAAAACATATTTAATAGAAATCGATATTCCTCACTATATTTTTATAAAATTCCTATATCACCCAGTAACACAATAGCATGTCTTGTGACTCACACCGATAGAAATCGACTTTTGATACTTGTGTATCATATATGCATTGTGTACTTTTGCATTTAATTCAAAATAATCAATAAACAAAATAGTAAAACTCCCCTAAATGTAGAATATTATGAGTAAAAATATTTCATTAGAACTGGTTTGTTAATTTCTTTCAATGTTTTTATTTCTGGTGTTTGAATCTTTTTTAGACTTTTAAAAATTATTTTTCCTGTGAAATTAACAACAGAATATAATATCGATGCGTTTACTTTTTCTTACTTTGAAGAAAAAGAAAATCTTGAATTAGATATATTTTTAAAAGTTGTTAGAACTAAAACTATATGCACGTATATAAAGACGGTTTATTTCCAGAAGACCAAAGTGTACCCACTTTATTACACCAGAGACACTGATACATGAGAATGCAACCAGTCAGGAAAATAATTATGTGAGAATTTTATATGGAATGACACAGGTAAACCTTGCTATAAGGTTTCAAACACACTACATTTTAAAATAATATTTCTGAAAATAATGCGTTTAGTGGTTACTGAAGGCAACTGTGTTCTGTTGAAGTTCTAGACATTTACAGTTACATAAATATGAAGAAATATTCTATAATGGAATGAAAAGTGGCATCATCATAGAAATATTAACCATCAAATGTAAAGAATCAGATATAAGCTAAAATAGTGAACGACAAACATTAATCAAAGATCGACTTTTATTTTGATAATTATAAGAACTAACTTATAAGATACGTTTTTAAGCATTTTATTTCCATGAAAACAAATTCAGATTTATGGGCTTATTTATTCTAATGATAACAAAGATTTGTTTCCATTATAGAGCATTGAATCTATGTTGTTTTTTTTAACCACAAATGGTATTGAATAATTCGACTAATGAAATGTTAGTGAATCTGTTGAATTTGTGTTTTAATTAAATATTTGTTCTGTGTTCTGTGTGTTGCTTGGAAAAAGAAAATCAGATCTTTCTTATTTCAATAAAATAAAAATGTCTTCAAAATTTGTGCAACCCAGAATATTTCAATGAGGAAAGAAAAATCTTCTGGAAATTATGTTTTTGCCTTTCGCTTTTAAAATTTGTTTTATTAATGTATTTCTGAAACTTTCTTCATATAAGATCAACCCAAGTATTATTAATTAACATTTTTGTTGTAAAGTGTACTTTTAAACAATGAGCTATCTGCGACCTGACCACCAGTGGCGTACTTAGTTAGGGGCTAGAGGGGGCTCAACCCCAGTGCCCATGGTCTTAATGTGGGCCTATTGACAACTTTATTATTTGTAAAATTCCATAGAATGTAGGGTCGCACAAATGTTAATACCCCCAGGACCCACACCACCTTAAATCTGCTACTGCCAACCACAAAGTAAAAAACTTGAGTTCTTGCGATATTAAAGTAGTCCAAACTTATAGTTAATTGATTACAAATAAGCAGAATTTTTAATATTATATTAAATAAGCTGCTTTTATCTAAAATACACACGCTTAAATCGTTCTAGAAAATGACCTTTTAGTTTTTATATGTATGAAACATATAAACAGTGTCACTACGATAAAAAAATAATCAACTAATCTTACAAGAGTCGGTTTCACACATTATTATAAACTTGAAACATAATTACAACCTTTTATTTACACTGAAAATATTAGCATACGAAAATTTGAAAACTACAAAACATTAAAATAGACATATCTTATTTACAGTATCCAAATAGTAATAAAGAGAGACGTAACATAGTGCACACTAGAAGGCGGAATCTAGTAAGATAAACTATTGTCTAAACATGAACATTTTGTTAACGTTTCAAACCATGTTCTTTTTTATCAGTAACAAAATGCTTTACATATGCTCATTCGCTTCGTCTTCAACAAATAATAAATAAATTATTTTTTTTGAACGTCTAATAAATGTACACATGTCAGTTTAAAAGTAAATATCATAAATTTAAAAAAGAAACAGAGTACTTCCATTTACGGTTTGTTATACACAGCATTTGATCATTTCTTCATTATACTCAACATAGCAGATCTTCAAAGCATCCTGACAGTTAAACTGTCCAAATAACATTTTTTATAGGAGTTCAGTATTTGTAATTCTTCCTGCAACCACGTGTGTTTTCTTTAACTGATTTCACCCAAATGTTTCATTTGGTTTCATAGCTGCTACTGTTGCACTTTTTTCAAATATAATTATCACATACACAGAGTTGTTCCAGAATATGTACGCATACTTTAAGTTATACAACCCTGTTGATCAATTCTAAAACTATTATTTCTTATAATATTTGAGAATGTCTAAAAATATTAAAACAACATAGAACTACGGTAAATGAGCCTACAAGCCAACAAAATATCTTTATTAATATTTTGTAAATAAATTAACTGCAACTGCCCCAGTATTTTATGACATTTACAACAGAGTGTCTGAAATGTTATTAAACAGTTTTCAATTGTGATTCGAGAACTGTGTGTAACAGTATGCATATTGATATTCATTTCACTTCTTTCCTGTCGATGATTGAGAACTATTTTACTTTGAGTATAAGTAAATCAACAATCAATTGGCTCACTTATCCAGTAGAAATGCTTTGCCTATTTATAGTTAAGGGCAAATCTATAAAATAGATCATCTGTGCTCTGCCACCATTGCTATCGAAACCTAGTTTCTGACATCACAAAGCACAGAAATTCTGTTGTGCCACTGGGGATCAGTACAAATGTAAAAAAATCTTATGTATAAGTGATATAAAAAGTTACTAAAGAACATTTAGGTTTTCTTCCTGTCTATACAAATAAAATATTATAGAAATGTTATCATTTGTTAAAAAGTTAATACAAACATTTTTTTTGCTCTTCTTTCAAGTTAACAAGGGTGGCAAAGAGATATAGACAGAAGTTATAATCATTTTAAACGGTTCATTACTTCTGTGTGGTTCAAGAGAATTCAGCTTAAGTATATGATTATATTTTAAGCTTTCGCCATCACACTTCTTGGGCAGGGGAAAGCATATAATGTTGCACTTCCATTCGTACCTTCTATTATGTTGTGATTTGTGGAATTGAAATGTTTTGGTTTGGGCACTGAGTGAGAGAAGATATTTAAATTACTTTCGAATTTTTCTTTTTCTTTATATGTATGTAAGTTATTCGGAAGTTACTACAATAAATGTCAGACGAAGGGTTTCATACTTCATTACGAATCAGAAGAATAAATATTAATATTCAACTTCCAACAAACATGGCCTGGTATGGCGAGGTGTTAAAGCACTCGACTCGTAATAACTAATTTGTGTTAAAGAACAGGAGAGAAAGATAAAAGTTTAAAACTCACAGTTAAGAATATAATGAGAGAGAGAGATTTTTTAACATTAGTCAATCAGAAATGAAAAGGTATGTACATTTTCTCTTTATAATTTTAAACATTTAGTTGGACAATACATTGATGATAATACTGAAAATATTCAGTCTGAGTAGAAACTACTACAAGATCAAAATAACAAATCTTTAGTCACAATACATATTAAAATAATCTAATTTTTTTCTATCGAATAGTTGTAATCTTTAACAAAATCTTACCAGTTGTTATGAAGATGTGAAAACAAAGCTTAGTTATACTACATATTGGTGAACTTAATATCACAGAAATAGTCAAATGTGTTCAACTCCATAACCTAAGATTAAGCAGTTCGCAAGAAATGTTTTGCAAAATGTGCAGGTGCCTAAAATATGCATAACACATATATATGAAGTTATAATTGTCTGAGACTGAGATGGCTCGATATGTTCCAGTGCCTAAAACCTATTCCAAACACCAAATTCTTGGTATGAAATTAACAAATGTTTAAGCATTTCACCAGTTTTTTACACATTATTTTTCATTTATTCTACTTTCTTTAATTTTATTTGTCTACATCCTTTTTTATTACTGCCCTTCACCACTTTTTTATTGAGATTCATCCCCATGTAACTTGTGTTCCCCACAGAAAAAAACATTGTGGGTGAATCCCTTGGCATTAGATTAGAAAGTCTTTACAAAGAATTTGTGACCATAAGGGCTTATGTTGTCATACTCTCAATGGTCTAGCCTCTTTGTCCAAATTGTATGTTAACAAGGTCAAAATACTGTTCTGTACTTTATTTTAATCTAAGTTTTAATACCCATACCAGCAGTATTTAGAATAAATTTTTTACTTCATGTGGGTTTCTCATCATCATAATGCATCGACTATCGATTGTCTTGTCTGTAATGTTTCAAAATATTAAATACAGTAATTTAAATATTAATTATCTCAATTGAGAATTTGTTGTGAAAAAGACTGACACAGATCAGAATAGTATCAACGATACAGTTCTGCTTAGACTATGAATTACACCTGTTATTCCACAAGAGAACTAGCAATTTTAGTAAATGGTTAGCATGGTTTCAGAAAAATGGTGAAACAAAGTACGTAGGCCAAGAAAAGGACTGACATCAGTTAATTAAAGTGGAATTATTTATTTGGTTAGTATATAAATATATCTTTAATATTGGAATGTTGAATATTTCAGGGCATTTTTTGCAATAATGTTTCAAGTCAGTTTGTCAAGGTATAGAGATGTTAAATACATTATATTGAAATGATTGCACAGAAAACAAATACGTCTTAATAAGGAACAGCATGAATACTCATAAGATTATCCTGCTAAACTGATATGTAGTAGTAGAATACAATTACACTGCATTTCAGAGCAATAATTCTTCTTTGTTATTTTATGTAATATTACCTGGAAAATGTGGACAGCTCTTGCTGCGCAATTCTGTGTTAGTGTTGCAAGATGCCACGATTTCTTCCAGGAACACAAAGATGATGTCACATAAACGTGCATTGTAAGAACTCTTCATTACCAGAAAAATGGTACTTTTTTAAAATAAATTATAAATTGTTAACTTAGTAAAGTAATTATTCCTTTATTGGTAACTTGATACTTCAAAATTCTAGACTTATTATGTTCAGATACTGAAATATGGAGTTTATAAACTATATGCATATATACACACTTAAGTAAATTGTTTGTTTGTTTTGGAATTTCGCACAAAGCTACTCGAGGGCTATCTGTGCTAGCCGTCCTTAATTTAGCAGTGTAAGACTAGAGGGAAGGCAGCTAGTCATCACCACCCATCGCCAACTCTTGTGCTACTCTTTTACTCTTTTTTTCCTGTGAAATGGAAGAGAGAATTCTGGTGGTTGAGTCCAACGCTTAATACATCATTATAGCCTTGAATTCCTGTAGAAGGGCGGCCCCTCTCAGGGTAAATTGGTTGACCCACTTGGGCTAGGAACAACCAAGCACTTGTTTCGGATGTTCTCAACGGGTGTTGTGGACATTGTCTCTGATACTGGTGCATGGGTATAGTGCTCACGAAACCCTGTTGTTGCTGCAGTGTTCACTCATAAGGCTCCATTCCATGGTGGATGTGGTCAGTGGGAACCAAAACATCCTTTCTTTATTATGGATTCCCCTAATCAAATTCATAAACAAATAATGAAAATCAGACCATTGGTAAACGTCCACGTCTTGAAGATTCTAAACAGCAATCTTCAACTCTTTCAACACATTTTCTAATATTACACTCTTTATGAGACAAATCTTAAGGGCAAATGCCAACTCTTTTGTTCCACAAGCGATTGCGGCCCTATATTCCTAGATGGAATCTAATGGTGATAACTAACTAAAAGCTAACAAATACATTATATTCAAACTGCAATAGGCTTTTTTACTTAATAAAATTAATAGAATGATAACAAGACTTAGATCACTAAATTATTTAGTCTTTCTTTATAGCAATCGTAATATCTGCAGAGTTGAAAATCTAAAACAACCAGTTTAAAAATAACATTTATTTTAGTTTTCTAATACTTAATGATCTATCAAATTAAAAAAAGAGAAAATGATTTTTTCTTATCTTCATTACTAGAGCTATTTGTTTTTTAATTATAATAATAACCTGTTTCTAACAGAACACTTAATTAATATAAACGTTGAAAAGAAATCGGTAGGTTTTATTTTTCATCGTTTCATGAAGAATGTCTCGGTATTTTATGTACTGTAGTCTAAACTGTGTATATATATTTTTATCATAACTATTTTATCTTAAGCACTCGTATTTTTTAAATAATATTTATAAAACTGAAGAAAATCACTAAATATAAACGATTGTTTTGTTTACGACGGGATGGGTTAAAACAAGATAAAAGTACAAACATATATAAATGTATTATTTAACTAATAATAGCATAACTCTTCAAAATTCTTACTGTTGTGCTAGAAAGTAAAGCAAATTTTATAAATTTTCTGTTAAACTATTCTGAAATTAAAATACAATATTATCCTTGAAAAATATATATACGTATGTACGTTTTTTTTTTCCCCTTTCTATGGTGATCTTATTTTAGTGTTGAATATTTTTTAATATCTCTATTTAATGCAGTCATATATGATTATGTTCAGGTCCTCCAGTTGGATAAAGGTATGCTAGCCGACTTATATCGATGTTTTGATACGTGTTGCGAGAAGAGCACAGATAACCTATATTACACTATAAGAAAAAAAATTGATGTTCACTTGAAAAGTCGTACTTGAACGTTCTTTTATTATACATTATCTGTAAAATTACATCCTAGAAAATGACCTGTGAACTCATGACATCGGTAAAAAATAACAGAGGTGAAGAAACAGAAGAGTTGAAAAATTGTAGTGACCTCTGACATATATATAACAAACAGAATTAAGATTAAACAATTATTTTGCATTATAAATCCTAGTAATCAACATTAAGTCATGTTTGTGGTCTTAGCACTCAAAAGACTTGGGTATATTCCATCTATCACACATACGTAAAGTGCATATATTAACGTAGATTTCAATTATTTCATTTTTAACATGCTGACTTTCAGTTGTACACATAATTTTGCTGTCAAGTCATTCTTCTGCAATTGAATCTCAGCATAATATGTAGGCATATAATTTTGTCTTTATTTCAGTTTTACATGAGTCTATCTCAATGCTGATAATAATAAAGTATGTTTAAACTGGATAACGTACAAGTACAGTTGTAGGTTTTAGAAGTTTATAATTTTCTACGTAATAACAGTGTTTTCTGAACACAGGTTTTTGGTGCATCACTGGTAAAATAATTTGTCTTGGGATTTATAGTTGTTTGTTTATTGTTGGTCTAGGTGTGTGCGTGTCATTTTTTCCACGGTTTTTGAGGAAATTTGTTAATGTTGATGAAGTGTTGTTTCATTTTGTTGATTTCATCATGAATTTTATCAGGTGAGCATAAATTTGTACCTGTGTTTATTTGGTTTTTTAATATGTTGAGTTTTTGTTTTAATTCATGTGCTGAGTCCCAGAGTATGTATAATCCAGTATGGGTGATTTTTCTGTGGATTTCTGTTTTGAATTGTGTATCAGTTCAAGTGATATTGTGTTTAAGAAATGCTATTTAGTTAGTTTTTTCCTGTTTGCAGGTGTATCCACCTGCCACGGCCCCTACAATGCCATACCTGTTTATACTCTCGTCCCTATGATATATGTCCGGCAACGGTCACTTCTAAAAAGGAAATGACATAGGAAAGTCGAAACGTTGTTCTTTCATTATCAGTAAAAGTGTTAATACCCATACCAGCCGTTCTGAGATACTTATGAAGCAGCATGTTTTATTGTCACTTTTCACACATTAATCTATCAAGAGCGTATGAGATAAATGCCCTGTCAGCACTGTAATATGGTGTTGTTAACAAATTGGTCTTATTTAATTTATTGAAAAAAAAAACATTCCATGATGAAATATTTACTTAGTCTTGGGTATTGCAGTATATAAAGAAATAAAACAATTTTAACAACATATTTTAACGCATTCCAGTGGCACAGCGGGATGTCTGCGAACTCTCACCATTAAAAACTGGTTTTTGATACCCGTGGTAGATACAGCACAGTTAGCCCATTGTATAGCTTTGTGTTTATTTACAAAGAAACAAGTATATTTTAATCTAATATATTTTGTGAATTACCGTATTTTTCGGTGTATAAGAAGCACTTTTTTTCCCAAAAACAGTGGGTCTCAAAACCGGATGCTTCCTAAAAACCAAAGGTAAAAAACCTATGCCTCCGTAGGCATACCGTAATTTGTACAGCAAGGGCTAGCAACCAGTAAGACCAACCTCTACACTTCCCTTGGCTTGCTATATTTCTCTCATAGGCTAAAGAAAATAGGTTATTATGGGAAACGATTGTAGATCAGCGTCCCGTTAGAGGGACCTTTCTTTAGCTCAAAACAGACATTGTACTAACAGTATTCGAGTCATCAGTGATGTCGAGAAACCCACTTGTTGAGAAATTTATATGGCTCGTTTTTGCATATAAGTATTAGAGTCATATCCATAAAGAACACAATAAAAACATATATGTTTGCAGATCAGTAGCAGTTGTGAACGCAAAACTCGATACGGGCAGCTAAAGCGAGTTTTATATAGAGGAGAGTGGACATACCAAGATAACTGATGAGCAAGTGTGAAGTTTCGGAACTTTTCAGTGATGTAAATGAAAATTTTGAAAGTTTTCATAATGAATGAACAATGTTTTGATGTAAATTTATGAAACAATCATATTTTATTGTATTATGGACACTACTATTGAAATATTCTAAATAATAATAAAATATTATGCTAATGTTAAACAAATAAATAAATAATAACCGTGAAAAATATTTTTCCCTAAAGATAGCCTTGAAAATAGGGGCGTGTCTCATACGTAGAAAAGTACAGTAGATAGTTATTCTAGTATGTGAAATTTTCACATATAACATAATCAGGGAATTCATTAATTTTATTTTACCTGACTTTCATTGTCCTTTAGAGATAACAAGTCTTAAGCTCTTTCGACTTGAACGGCTGTAATGTTGAACAGTATGCAAGAATGTATATAAGTGTATTACCATGTGATATACCAAGTATATAGTTTTAAATGGATGTTTATGTAATAATTACCAACACACGTGTAGCACTAGTAAATCCTACATTACCTATTAAGTAAGGAAGATTAGATTAAAATAGTTTTGTGAAAGTTTTCATTGAGAAGGGTTTTAAGAACAGTTTCAATCAAGTCGAAGTGTCTGTCTATCGTGCAAGCAAGTACCAACACTTTGTTTGTGTTTATTGTTATAATAAATAAAGTACTTTGGTACTTTATATCATGTCCAGTCTATGTTTCTATGTTATGAATTCAATTGAACGGAGAAGCACAGTATTACTCTGAGACAAATTACCTGTCTGTTATTCATGTTGTTTATCTTATTTTAGCAGGACTAATTAGTTTTACTTTAATACATCATTATATTAGATAATTTGAACTTGTTCTTCATGATAATCTATAGATAAATACAATTGTTCCTGAAGTTCCTTAGAACAACATGAAGAAACATTGATATTTTTCTGGTTGTTGGTTGTTACCTTAAAAGACAAATTTTGAGTTTATTGTAACATTAATTCTTAAATCCTGGAAAGAATTAAAGGCACTGAGTGAGGTGGAAGAAAACATGTGAAAACACACAATGCATAGAAAGATAAAAACTCTGGGAAAATCTTTGGATTGCTAAAAAAATAACATAAGCTACAGCTATTTAAACTACAAACAGCTTTCATTCATATTTAACCTACCTTATGTTGTTCAAGATTGTCAATGGCAAAGTAAAAATAAAAATCAATCTGAGCGAGTTTAAACGTGATGACCTTACCATGAGTCATAAAGTGGTGTGGGCAAGGAATGAGTTGGGTGGTGTTTAACTTTTTTATCCATATCATATGTTATTAAATTAACAAAACATGACTAAATAAAAATAAGTCAATACACTTACAATTCATACCATACAATATTAAGGGTGTTGTAACATGAAATTCACGTATCCAAAATAAAACGTCAATACATCTGTGATGATCACCATCTTTAAAAATTGTCCAAACACGATTCAAATAAGCTAGTTTAAACAGAAGAAAACCTGAAGATAAAAATGTGGCATTCGTATTGTGCCATAATAAACCTGTGAGAAGGGTAACATAGGTTTAATTCGAATAAGTGGCATCCCAGGTGTTTCTGAACACAAAGAAAAACATTAAACACGGATATATAAACAATGAAATTTCTTTTCATGTGCGACATCCTAGCTGTCAAACGGATTAAAAATTGACAATGATTTTGTAAAAAATGGAGAACTACATAATGAAAAAAATGTCCCATTTTAATATCTAACAATAATATTTTAACCTAAACAGTTTTTTGAACCTTCTGGAATCTTAATGGTAGGCATCACCATGGCATTGTTATCTATAAAAAGACAATGTCATACTGAATTATATGCATGAATGTGTCAAAATTAGTTTTAATAAAGTCCAGTTTCTGACAGTATTTTCTAATTTAGTGAGGTTTTAAACTGTAATTTGAATCATGTGACCACACTACAAATATTAATACTTCAATTTGTGGAAGTTTTGGGACTCAGGATTATACAGCTGTATTAGGTCACAAGAGTGGTATACAACATGCACAAACTGTATTATTTGTTTTAAGGAAAGATACCGTGACGACTACAAGATACAAATTCCATAGGCTCATGCCTCTTGTCCCTGATAACTTGGCACTTATAATTGCAGATTAAGAAACGTAGTCAAGCAAAAACGATTATATATGCCTGAAACAATAAGAAAAATGGATAAAAGATAATGCTTAGGTTATTATGAATTTGTCTACATTAAACACCAATGAATACTTACGTAGTTTAATGAAAAAGACACTATTACAGGTTTCTTGTATACTTATGCTGCTTTCTCCATTCACTTCAAATAACTTGTATAAAATTTTAACATATTTACAAGAAATTTTGGTGATAATCATTGAATTTAATATTCTGTCATTGCTGTGTTAAAGAAGAAACAGTAAACTCTGAACTTTACTATTATTTTCAAGAGTTCTTTTACAAATATGAAAAAAACATTTACATATGATACAAGTCATACAATATGTTAAATTATGCAATTAACAAATACGCATTGTTTATCTGTTTGTTTTCAGATCAAATCTGCATTAGGTTAAATGCTGTCTCAACCACAGGGAAATTGAATCTTGCATTCTAAGTGTGTTAACTTATTGCACTCCTTCCAAGGGACTTACATGTTCACAAATTACTTCAGTGATACCAGTGATTGCCCAATATGGAACTATGGTGTATTATTATTGTTTAGCTAAGATTATCAAATTTTTTATTCTACTGCCATTTTTTCAAGAATGGGTACCATGTGGGTAGATGATGTTTCAAAAATAAATAACACTGTGATCTAGTTGTACAATCATGTCAGGGTTATATTAAAGACCATCTTTATAATTAACACTTTTACCTGGTGTTGATTAAATAGACTTGTCCGATTCTGAAAGATACACAAAATGATCAGAGGATGCAGATTTAAACAATTGATAAAAAAGTTTGAAAATTAGTTGCAGATCTAAACTGATACATGATATATTAAAAGGGTTTCAAAACTAAAATGTTCATGAGTATAGTAACAGTGGAAGGGCAAATGCTCAAACTGCTACTTGTATTCTGGTTGTACCATTAACCACGATGGATGCCAATGTCTATTATTAGCTGGTATATAGTATGCTATTTGTTTCCTTACATTTGAACAAAAATACATAAAGCTTTTTAAATAAGTACTTTTTTCATTTGGTTTTATAGATGGAATACAATGAATAAAAATAATTGTCTAAGAACAATTTGTAATCTATATCAAGCATGACTCAACATTTATCTCTAAGATGTTAGATACTGTAACATGTACAGTAAAATATAAAAGAGAATTAAATATACTACTAACCTTGAAAAGTTAAATAAGCAAAACTTTCATATGTTAATAATATTGTTACACATAAAGAATGTGTATGGTTTTGAATTTTTTGTTATCAAATTCAAAGTTTAACACAACCAGTAGAATGTTATTTAGAAATGAGGAAAACCTGTTACTGGTGTAGCAGCAGCTTTCGTTGTCTAATAGCTATAAAACTCTTTTCTGAAAAAAATTAGGCCACTTAAAAATATCTTCTTTAAAATAAGATTTTGTTCAACAAAAAATCCAAAAGCTTCAACACAGTAAATTATACAATTCAAAGTTTTATTGTGATGTCAGTCTTATTGGATTAATTTATGCATTTTAATGAAATAATGACACTTTTAATGTAAATAGATTCATTGCACATAACACTTTTCAAACTTTCCCCAAAGATTTCAGCTGTTTCTCTGTGATACCTAATATATTACTTTCAAAACAAATAACAATCAGTTACGTATTATAATTCATCTCAAAGAAGCCACCAATTTATTATGTTATATATTAGAATTTGAAATACTCTGAAACTGAGTTAATTGATAATTTAAATTTAGAAGTTAATTAAATTCTGATATGTAGTAAATTTGTGATATTTGACAACAAGTTTGATGCACAAAATATTCTTTCTTTATACAAATATATTTTAATATACGTATGTAAATACAATTCATTATAACAGTTATTATAAATAATGATTTTCGTACAAAAGTTTTACAAACAGTATTAGTCTTCATCTGATCCAGAACATCCTTGATATCCTAATGATGGTTCACGATGAGCCAATTAATTTCAAGTTGATACAGATACAATTTACATAAGAGGGAGCTGGTTAGTTTTTTGCTTATCACATGCCAATTAGAAGTCAAGTTTCTTACCAATGACGTAAAGTAATTCATCATAAAAATACCAATATCCGATGTTAATCCACTGAAAATAAATGGTTTCTTATACTTGAAAGCTATAAACATTCCTGGTCAGTATCTGAAATTCCCAATTAATAAATATTAATCACAGTTATAATATAAGAGGTTTACAGTACACCAGCTGTAGCAAACCATCAATATATACTGTCCCTTGGCATTACAGTTGTGAATTTCTAGAAATTTTAGTTTCCACAATAATATTAATCGTCACTAGCACAAGGTACGTCATTGATTCATACACCAAAAAAATTATTCACAATTTTAATGAATGGGCAGGAATTTCGCTAAAGACATTAAAACTATAAATTACATGCTGACTTTCATATGTTTTATGATAAACCAAATTTAACAGTATATGTACAACAAAATACCAAAAAATAAAATTTTATGTGAGACAAATAATAAAATCAATATGTACTAAAATATATGCATTCTTAAAATATGACAATACAGCTTTTTTCATTGACTGCAGAGAGATGAAACACATGAACATGTAATTGATTATGTAATGTCATGTTGAACAATTATATGTTTAAGTATTTCCTTTAATACAACATAAAATCCTCTTTGCCGTAACACTAGCAACAGCATATTGCTTGGATGGCTTTAGACACTTATTAACTCTTACCTCAAAATCTCCTTCTTTCATGACACTGTTAAAGTTATTTCCATCCAAACACCAGCAGCATCCTCACAGCAAGTAACACTGTACTTTAATATTATCTGTAAATTTAAGTAACTTATTGTCCTTTGTTTCATCTAGTTCACTGATGTAAATCACAAAAACTAAGTACTAACAATGAGCCCCAAGGTACCTTGTAACATTAATCCAGTTTGACTGACTCCATGTTTTACAGTCTTCTGTTTTCTTTCATCCATCTACTTTTCTGTCAAATGAACCAAGTTATTCTTATGTCCATAGAGGTATTTTAAGAAACCTTATATTTAGTTAGCTAAACTTTGTAGGCTAGATTACTGTTTATAAGTTATCATTACCTGATAGCCTGCATTTAAAAAGAATTACTGGCGACATAAAAATTTATCAGTAATAAAAATGATATTAAAGGAAGTATTGTATTTTTTGACATGCATATTTTTTCCCAGTATTTAAGCCTTTGTGATTATGTCACTATTTTACCCTACTAGAGCTCCATCTAGTTACAGTATTATAAGGTACATATATTAAAATCTATCTTATGTAATTTAATGACCATTCTGTCTTACCAGCTTTCTATTCTAGGTAAGTTCAAAGTTGGATTTCAAGAGTTTTTATGCCTTACCACTTAGCAAAGGGTAAGTAGTTCTAATGATAACAAATAAGCCGTGGTGAGAAAAAGGTATGGCTTATTATACTTCAAAGTAATAGCCTTTTTAGTAAATTTAACTCTTAACTATGTAAATGTTTTGTTTATATGCAAGATTCTGGGGAGCTATACAGAAATGACAACTGTAACACCTTTTTCATGTTTATTTGTATTGTGCACTATATAAATAGTATTTAACATTAAAGTATCAATTTTAAATTTGAAACATGATAAAATACTGCTACATTTACTGCAGGTTTGAAATTAGATATGTAAGAGAACACTTGACACCTGAAATGTCCATACCAGATATACCAAGAATGAGATTAGTTAATTTGCAAATTACACATAAATATATGTTACCTAAGGTCAGTACATGATAAAAGTTAGTGCATATCATTCACTTTGGCGATATAAAAAGAAAATTATATCTAAGATTCACAAAGTAATCAATACATGTGTACAGTTTCAAATTTTAGTATGTCATCAAACGTAAGTTATAGTTCATTTTGTTTTCTCGCAAACTGCTACTGGGCAACATTTCAACTTGAGATTTAAAATAATAAAACCCATAGGTTGTTCCCTTTTGTTTTCCAAACTGTTTCACTGTATATAACCAAGGCTTGAGATAATGAACAACGAAACTAGTTATATACATTCACATCTGTAACTTAAAATAATATTATATAATACATTGTATATATCTGCATAGAACTGTAAATATTTGTTGATATCACACTTGTTTTCCTACTATATAATTTTCCATTATTCAAGGTTTAACCTGCAACTTATAAATTCACCAAAAATATATTCGTTTTTGGATTTTTGGAAAGCATGAAAGTTATGGAAGAAACAAAAACAACATCATTCTTAACATCTTTAAGTAAATAAGCTTTATTTAGTTTTGAAAATTTCACTCTTTATTCAAAATAAATAATGTTCATACTTTTGTCTTCAATCCCAATATGCACCTATTTCTCAACCAAAATGTGAATATGTCTCCTTGGAAAAAGTAAACTGTGTGAAAAACACTACAATAGACACAATAAGAAGTAATTTCTTCTCTTGAAACTAAGATTTATGCTAATAACTGTTTATATTTTTATTTGTTGAAGTTCACACAACATTAGTTAAAGACTATCTCCTGTAAAAACAACAAAAGTGAACTATTTAAATGCAGTGTTGTTTGAAAACCATCATATTAGCCATGTATAATAAAAGACAATTCAACACTACCAACTCTTGGTATAATTTTTATCAATGAATATTAAGATATATCTCCACATAATAATGCCCCTACAGCTGAAAGGGGAAGCAGATTTGGCAACAGGATTCAATCCTGTAACTCATGACAAAGAGTTGAACATCCTAACCACCAGGTCATGCTGGTCACTTATTATTATGTAAACTATATATTTCATGGATGACAGGAAAAATCAGTTACATGATTCAGAAACAATGTCCTTATATAAGAAACAAATCTGTTGTTATTAGTGGAAAGCTATCCAATACCAGTCAGGATATCATATTAACTAAAAATACCACATAAATAAGAATTATAGTAATGCCAATGACTCTATATTTTATGACATTGATAATGTTGAAGTAAATCTATTGCTTAGTCAATAAAATTATAATTATTTAATGTAAAATAAAATTATGAATATTATATAATTTCTTTTTCGTAGCATCATAACAATTGTGTCTGTCATATTAGAGCAGTCTGATGAGTCCTGGTAGTGAAAGTCTCAGTGGTAAATATAGTATGGTTGACATATTATTTCATATTCCTCAGAGTTTTCATGCAATACTATCATAAATACTTCTACTAACTAATGTTTTCAGACACAATTTTTTTTTAAATGAACTTGTAGTTGATACTTGATGTATGAAATGCTAAAACATAAACATATTTAGAAGCAGTGCTTTATGATACATAACAAAGATTATATTTATTTGCAGATTTTATACTGTGGTCTAATGTGTTTTATGCTATATTTCTTATTCTACACAATGAAGCAAGAAAAAATGTTAGCTCATACAGGTAATATTATGAAATATGTTTGTATAAAAAAATGACATGATCATACCTGATGATAAATCTTAGAATAAGCTACATCTATAAAGAATTTCCAACTAAAACAAGTTAAAATATGAGAGTTTCCCAGAATCCTTATTATGCTATATAGATGTGGGTGGAGGTACTTTTGTGGCAAAAACAGTTTAAGAAAAGAAGAGAAATAAAACAATAAATATGTTCAAAATACATTAAGTAAAAGTAGTTCTGGAATAAAGATAAACATGTATTAACTACACTAGTTCAAAAAATATTATTCCGAGAATATTTATATTAAAAGAAACTGACTTAAAAAATAAAGAAAGAAATGCTAAGGAATGAGTCACTGCAGTACTTATAAACAATATTTATAATGGATTAGAGTGAATGTTTAAACCTATGGTGTAATGAATGTACAAAATGCAGTGATGAAATGGCAAGTAAGGTGAAAGTAGGTGGTAAAATAAAAATTAGGTAGAATTAACTGCAATTACTTGCATGATAAAATAAAATGTGGTTGCCTGTGGTCATTATGACTCCTATACTGTATTTAAATTATGATAAAGTTCAAACTCTTGAAAATTTTATATAATATAACATTTTATTTTGGACAAACCCTTCTTTGTGAGCAAAATATAATAATTAAAGCCTTCGCTCATGCTATGCAATATTAAAATATTTTCCACGTAGATAAATCATTTTCTAGTAATCTGTATGAAATACAGAAATGAGAAAGTGTACTAGAAGTAATTATATGTCATCTAAAGTTAACAATAAAATAGAGAAATTTGAAAAAAAAGAATAGGTATAGAATAAAAACAAAAAATATAAAGAAAGGCATTTTTTAGCCATAAACTAAGAAAAACATCAAAATAAAGTACATAAATATCACAAGCAAACTGCAAACAATTATAACCAAAGTAGGCACACAGGCTTGTGGATGATTATTTATCTATTCGTAAAAGTTTTCCTGTATTTTAGTTTGGCTTTTTTGATGTAATGAAGTGAGGTGAGGCAGCATAAAAATGTCGGATGAGAATGCAGAACAAACAAAGGCGGCAAAACGGAAGTAGATATAAATAATAGTGTACCTATTTGGTATACACCGTTAGTCTTTTTGTCTCAAGCAAATGTCCCCTAGTGGCATAGCAGTATGTCTGATCTCCCACTCCGCTAGAACCCGGGTTTCCATACCCGTGGTGGGTAGAGCTCTCAGACAGCCCAATGTGTAGCTTTGTGCTTAATTATACTTAATTACAAGCAATCGTTATGTTAAGATAGGCATTTTGTTTCAACAGTGTAAAAAAAACCGTGAAAATAAATATTGATTATATCGGTTCAAACAGTGACGTTGACTTCTGCTTAAGACTAAACTAATCTACTTCGTACATATTATTTAATAAAATTGTTTTCACTACCAAATATACAAACGTTTACTTCCTTAAACCAAAACCAATGAAGCTCTACTTGTACAACAACTAAAAGAAAATTAATCACTATAAAAGAACTCCTTTATACCTATCTCAATTAATAACTTAACTTCTAACTGCAACGCCTTTTACAATCCCGTTTCCATTCTCGTCCCTAAGACGAGTTTATTAAAGACAAACGTATTAATTACGTCTCTGTTCTGTTACTAATTAGGTACACTAATTATTTTTTTGTTCTAATACTTAAAAAGAATTTATAAATTTATGAAATACTTTGTTTTCTGGGGGTCGCGGGTTCGCATCCCGGTCGCGCCAAACATGCTCGACCTTTCAGCCGTGGGGGCATTATAATGTGACGGTTAATCCCACTATTCGTTGGTAAAAGAGCAGCCCAAGAGTTGGCGGTGGGTGGTGATGACTAGCTGTCTTCCTTCCCTCTAGTCTTACACTGCTAAATTAGACACGGCTAGCACAGATAGCCCTCGAGTAGCTTTGTGCAAAATTCCAAAACAAACAAAATTGTTTACTGATACTTAATGGGATATACAAGTTTATAAAAGAGAGGTATGCTAATTAACTTTTTATTCTGATATGTGAAGGGATGAATAATTTTATGAAAGATTGGTGTATTACATAACTTTGTGTTCTGATACTTGAAAGGAATATAAGTTTATGAAAGACATGTATATTATTTATCTTTTTGTTCCGATACTTGAGGGAATGTATAACTTTATGAAAGATAGGCGTACTAATAAACTTTTTATTATTTTCCATAAAGGAATGTATAAGTTTATAAAAGAGTTGTATGCTAATTAACCTTGTGTTCTAATACTTGAAGCAATGTATAAGTTTATGAAAGACAGGTATACGAAATAACTTTGTGTTCTGATACATAAAAGAAAGTATGAGTTTATGAAATACAATTATACTATTTAACTTTGTGTTCTGATACTTATAGGAATGTGTACGTTTATTGAAGATGCGTGTGCGAATGAACAGTGTGTTCTGCTGGTTGAAAAAATGTATAATTTTGAGTTTATAAAAGACAAGTATACCAGTTAACTTTGTGTTCTGACACTTTAAAGGAGTGTCTAAGTTTATGAAAGACATGTGTACTAATGTATTCTAAGTTTCGATATGTAAAGGAAAGTTCTAAGTTTCAGTTTAATAAAGTCAGTCATAATAACTGTTTTGTGTTCTGTTTCTTAAAGGAATATATAAGTTTATGAAATACATGTACATTAATTTACTTTCTTGTGTTCTGCTTGTTGAAGGAATATATAAGTTTCTGTTTAAGAACGACTGTTATACGAATCAGCTTTTTGTTCTGATATTTAAAAGAATGCGTAAAGAGAGGTTTGCTAATTAACTGTGTTCTTATACTCGAACCAATGTATAAGTTTGAGTCTATGAAAGTCAGTTATACAAATTAAGTTTTTGTTCTGATACTTAAAAAAAACATATAAGGTTATGAAACAAAGGTATATTAATTAAATTTTGATTTTTATACTTAAAGGGATATATAACCTTGTGAAAGACAGGTGTACTACAAAACTTCGTGTTCTGATACTTAAAGGTCTGTATAAGTTTATGAAAAACAGGTATACTAATTAACATTGTGTTCTGATTCTTAAAGGAATGTATTAATTTATGAGAGGCAAGTACACTAATTTATTTTGTGTTCTGATAGTTAAGAGAATGTACAAACTCGTGTTTGTGAAATTATTCTTCGTTATCAAATATTTCAAAATTGGAAATACTTTACTTTGTCAATTTACAACAGCCAGTTTTTCCATGTTAAATGAAATTGGGGTAATAAAGTTTAACTTCCATTTCTCTACACGTAAAGGTCGTAAAGCACGTTTTTACACTTTTATTGTGATCTAACAACGGCTGCTGCTATGGGTGTGCTTTGTTTATGAGCTCATTGCTGCCGTAGTATAGGATCTTTAAGTTCTTTAAAATGTAAAAAACAACAGAGAAAGGGTGACTGACGAAGATGTTTGTCCTGAGGCCCGTGCTGCCTCTCGACGCTCCTATCTAGTACAATAAAATGAAACCAAAGGCTATCCACTCTATTACGCCTTACAGACAGACTAATAGATGTCAAAGCAGTTCAGTCTAGTAATTGTTTGAGTATAATATATAGTTTCAGTTGACGTAGTTATATGTATATAACAGAGTGGGCTATTTTAGCTGTGTCACCCCAGGTAACAAACCTTGTTTGTAACGTTGGAAGTGTGGTAACTTTCTCTGAGTCACAGGCTTTGATTGTTTTCATATAGAATGTAAGTAATTATTACTATTCAGTTACACCACATTTAAAAAAAAAAAAACTATTATAGGTTTTAGGTTTGTCGGTAGTCAAATACAACTGTGTTATGTTTACATCCTATACATTTGTAGCTATATGCATGTGGAGGAGCAAAACTTTAAAATATAGAAACAAATACGATATCATAAGAAATATGAACCTGTACATATATATAGATTACGTGATCCAGTAAAATGATAAAACAAAAAAAAATTGGTTGAACAACTTGATTGACATATTTAATAAAGTGTTAGTGTGTTAAAATGAATATCTATAGATTTCCTATAATATAATAATCTGAATCTGTCCTGATTTCCTTCTTTTTAGTATTTGTTTCAGTCTCTAATACCTCTATCTAGACAGTATAACTTTTCTAAAGCAATAAAATCTTTCAACTTGTTGTAACTTATTAAATACGGTTTTAAGTTGTTGTGGATCTAAACATATAAAAATGGTTGTTGTTTTGTAGTACACATATAATTCTTACGAAAATAAAATAGTTTTTTGTTGTCTTTCATTATTCAACTAAAAATACTGACTCATTATTACACAAACGTTTCATCAAGAAAACTATCTTTACTTTAACCTGTTAAATATGAAGGTAAGAATAGCGGAAAAGTAAATGTGTTTATAGGAGTTGATAATTCGTACTTAGAACGTATTCATTAATGCGTTTCAGAATCTTTTTTTCTTATAAGAACAAATCTTGGTTCCAATGGGTGTGTTTTTCTTATAGCAAAGCCACGAAGGGCTATCTGCTCAGCCCACCGAGGGGAATCGAACCCCTGATTTTAGCGTCGTAAATCCGGAGACATATCGCTGTACTAGTGGTTCCAATGGTCAACTGTTATTAAATACATTATTTGTTATCTCTGCTATTCCCACATCGGGTATCAAAACCATTTTTTTTTTATATTAAAATCGCTCAAACTTAAGGGTAAACGTTATTGCAAATAATCAATTTTTTGTTGCTTTTGGAAACACATTAAATTTATGAAAATTAATAAGATGCCCAAGGTTAGTTTAAAATCGTCAAAAATTATTGTTTCGTCTATACATATCAAACATTGTGATATTGTTATGACGACAGTTAGTTTCATTCTTGGTTACAAACTGGGATAATAAAATATTAAACTATAAATGCAAGTAATGATAACATAAACGGCGATATTGAATATTTATTGGTAGTAGAAAGTTGTGGCTCAAAACGTTAAATAGGGAACTCTTTTACAGTGATAACTAACTAAATAAATACCTGTAAGAGTGACTTAAAATTCTGTGAACACAGAAATAAATGAAAAATACATTTAGCTGGAAAAAATGACACCTTAAAGAAAATTTAGTACAAACGTGTTTAATACACAAAGACTAAAAGGTAATTAAATTATTTAATTAGAATATCATCAGAATTGTATTTCCAATATTTTTCTTACACCTCTTTATAATACTGAAGATAGACTGTTATTATTATAAGTTATTTTTACCATGATGTCACTACTACAACACTTACCGTTTAAGGTTTTTCACATTTAACACACACACATCTTTAAACTAGTTTTAACAAAGATTGTTTCATTGTAGCCAACCATCAAATCTTATTGTTACTGGCTATATTACTTGTTAATAACAGTAATAATAATAAACATTTGTAATTTAGACACAGTTTTCAAAGAATATAAACCAATACGTACATATTAAAACTCCATTTTAAGCCGATTAGAAGTATTGTTTCAAAAATTAGTTTCTAATTTTGCTATTACTATGTGTGTTTTCCTTATGCTAACCCATTTAACTACTTCTATCTGTCCCTCAACTACTTTTTGTAGAAGATATTTCTAAATATGATTATTACATATATTTTTACTTTGTGATTCAACAGTCACATTTATAATATATAAACAAATTTAGTGTAAACCACGAAGATTTCTCATGAAAAGAATCGTTTCAAAGAGAAATTATTAGACCCAAATTGTATGATCTTTGATTTGAAGTTCATCCTGGATATATACAAAATAAGTAACCAGCCATAATTATTGTAGTTTGTTAGTTGTGAGTAAAAACTATGTGCAGTTCAATTATTCGTTTTCTGGGTAAATCGACGTTTCTAATCAATACAGTAAGTTAGGTAAAAACTACCTTTTATAGACTTTTCAAAGTGTAAACTATCACAGAATTTGATAATTATAATAATTTCCGTATAACTCACACTTTCAGAATATTTAACACTGAAAATCTCTCTTTGAGATTTGGCCATCAGTACTTTGATAAAGAAATTAAGTTATGATATTTTTTAAACTGCACACGTTTAAACAATTGAAATTTTTCTATTACATTTCTTCTACAGCATATTTCTTTTTAGAAAATGTAAGACAGTGCGAGTAAATAAACGTAATTTTAATTTATATCCTGAAGATGTTCATCATATTAAAAAATTGATTAGATTATATCAGAAACTGTTAACCTGTGCCATTGGGAAATTCATAAAGTTAATTCATACTCGAGTGTGTGTATGGTACATTAAAATAACGTTGATAAGGCTGAAGCTATTGTCTTAACTTATCAGAAGATTCTAGATTTAAGTTTTAATATGTTGGTGAGTATTCTGGTTTAAAATTCCTCGAATTTAACGGTAACAAATTAAGGTAAACAACCCATGTGTTGAGCCAGAGTGGAAGCGCCATACTCGAGAGGCCGGAAAGGCGTGGCTGTAAACCGTTATCAACAGGAAGATTGGAAGAGTAAAGGAAAAAGCAGAAACACGTGACTTTACAGATCAATTCTAGTGGTCACGTGCCAACTCGCTTTCATGATCGCATCGCTTGGAGACCATTTTAGGCGCAGGTTTCTGGGCTGAATTAAAAACACAGGTTCCAACATACAGAAGCAGTTTAAGTGTAAAACAGAAAATTTCAAACTTACTTTCATCTCAGTGAAGGATGATGGTGGTGATCAATGGTGTGTTTGACTATTTTAATAACATTGTTAATACTTGAATACCTGGATTTACCTATATGATTAAAATTGGACGTCACCACTGTTCAATGTCTTTAGCTAAGCACTAATACAGTTAGTGTAGATTTCCATGTACAAACGACAAACAATTTAATAATATTTCATTTAAATTACAAATATTATAAAAATTACACTTGGTTCTACAGTTATGGAAAAGGTATTATAACTGTCATAATACATTTAAGACTCTGATGACTTTGGATTTACTCGGGCGACAATGATTCATCATGTGACTTTTTTTGGCATAAGCAGAAAAAAAATTAACCTGAAGATGACCTTGGAAGGTCGAAACGTGTTTTCCGCTTATCAATACAATTGTTAATACACATACCAACTGTTCTGATATACATTTTTATTTCAAGTAGGTTTCTTGTCATCAAGAATTTTACAGTTATTCATGACATTAAAAAAAAACATTTTATAACTTTCTTTTCAATTAAACCAAACATATAATTTTTAGATATTTGTACGAACAAAACTTGCGTAATAAATTGGCACGCGCACTGTAGTACACTATAGCTAAACATTTAAATTGTATTTTTAATGGAAAAATATGGTAGCCACATTATAATTTCTATTGAAATTATAAAAAGTATGAATACAGATGTTTCATTTTTCGACATTCAAAAAATTGTTATTGAATAAAGAACATGAATTTCACAACGATAAAACTTGAATTTACTGTGTATTTATGGTTCAAATAAATTGTCAAGGAGAGAGTATGAGCTCATAGGAGTAAAGGTAAGTTAACGTGCCCCTTGATGGAACAGTTTACACTGGTAGCACTTCCACACATCCCTTTGGCCTTTAATTTACATAGATGAGAGTTTTTGGTTGGCTCCCCAAGGGTCAATTGCCTGGTCCTGTTCGTCAGTTTAACTAAGGTATTGTTGTTTGGGTATTGTGCCAATGAATCCTGATGCAACTAAAATGTCATTGTTGGAGTTGGAGTTCATCATCTCTTGTGAATCAATAGTAGATGGAGTCAATGGCACTAAATGTTCTCCATTTGGTAGTGATTCTCCATTCAGTGGTCCCAAACAAAATGAAACAAATATATTTATAGGAAAGTGACCACATTTAGAAGACTGATCAGCAGCCATCACCTGGAGGACGGTGATGACTAGCTGCCTTCCCTCTAGTCTTACATTGCTAAATTAAGGACGGCTAGCACAGATAGCCATCGTGTAGCTTTGCGCGAAATTCAAAAACAAACAAACTTGTGTCAAAGAAAAGGTTAAGTCCAAATGAAGACAGTGGAATCGTAAAATCTTATAAGGGAAAGGTTATTTTAAATACAGTTTAAATCAAGAGTTTTCTCACTGTGTGGCTTGCATTAAGTATGATTAAGAAAACTAAATTAAATTGGTTAAAATAAAGAATCTTTATGTGATAAAACTGAATTGGTAAAACTAATTAGAAATCTGACTACTAGAGGATATAAATTACAAATATACCTACTAAAATTGAAGACATATGTCTACCAAAAATAGAACTAATTAAATCCCATTACTGTTTCACCTATGTTGTTTGCCCTATTCATAAAAATAGTTAATTAACTATTTGGATCGATTTACATATAAGGTGACTCAGCAGTAAGCTTGAAGGCTTCTGAAAAATTAGGTTTACAAAGCTTCGGTTAGTAGAGCATGGATGACTCATAGGTAGCTTTGTACCTAAACACAAACAAAGATAAATAAATACACAATGTCAGACATGTATTTTTGTCGTGATTATAAGACATAAATGCTGAATAGTCATTTACTAATGGTATCAAATCACAAGCTTGGCATATGGCAAGTGATAAATAGGTTTAAGATCAATATACTTGGTAGCCTGTCTTAAATTTATGCTAAATAATGTGACTGGAGGTGAAAAGGTAAAGTGTGAACCTTCATCACATCTAACACTTTACAACATTTATGGAACAATAGACTGATGAAATTGGCTTCCTGGTCCACCTTATTCTCTTCCAAAATTCCAATCTATGGTGTACAGTGCTCAACTACAACTTCAAAGATGGGTGATACTACTCTACAGACTCGTGGGTTAGCCTCAGACTAGTTCATGAAGTTGAAAACATCAATAAGATGTACCAGTGAGCTTTTTCAGTCTCCAGGAGTAAACCAGTGCTTCCATACGATACAAAATAATTTTCTTAGCCGTTTTTTCTCTGGGCAGCACTTCCCATATATTATTCACAACAGCACTGGCATCTTGATTCAAATGTACCAGTAGAACCACTGTAAATGTGTTATTTACAGAACTGAGAACCTCAAATCTCTAAAGATATCTGATGCATCAAAGTTATCTAATTTCTCTCACTCAACATTTAGATGAGAGGTTATTAATTTTTAAAAATACTGATACACTTGTAACATTTGAAGCAAGAAACTTCCAGCATAAGGTTTCAAAACAAAACAGAAATATCTGAAAATTTAAGTCTAAACAAAATGTAAATAAAAAAAATGATATTGGGCATTTAATAATATGTTATACAACATTCTTTTTACCTGTTGAAAAAAAAGTTCCTTCAAATTTAGAATAACGCTAATATAACAACAAATTCTAATAATGAAAGTAATAATTAAATAAAAATATAAGCAGTCTGTCAGATACACAATTCGTTATTATTTACTTTTACTATGCTCTCAACATTTAGAAAGTTACCTTTTCTGAAATGATTGCATTTAGAAATTATGAGACTGGGAAAATTTAAGACAATTTTAGATTATTTTTTTTAAATTAGTTGTTTCTAGAGGTGCACTATAACCTATTTTTTTTACTATGTGCAGTTTTCCTCAGCATGATACTTAATGAGAAATGGGCAAAAATTAAAACATTTACTTTACATAAGTCTTAACACGTAACTTCAGGTATCCATTTCTTTTCACAACTAAATGAAAGGTGTCTACATCAATATTTAATGTTATGGATACCAGAAAGGAAAATATCAGAAAACATAGTTCTGAAACCTTTAGTTCATAGAATGATGTCAATGAAACAGAAGTTGATCAATCAAAGTGAATGTTCTCGCATGACTTCTGAAAAAAAAAAAGAACTCATCTGAATGAGGTAAACTTTTATCTATATATAAAGGTTTATTATTTACTATCTCATCCAATCTACTTTTTCCAAGTTTTTATGACAATACATAGTATTACTCTTCCTGTATTTTAAAATACCTCTTGATTTGGTCCACCGTCTATAAGAAATATTATAGTAATTGAAAGTGTTTCTTATGTATTGGTAGTGTGTATGAGATACAGTGTACTTCATTATATATCCATTTATCAAGCCAGTGTCATTATCATTAGTTATCCAATTACGGTATTTGTGATAGCCAGAATAGTGTTAAAAGAACCCTTTGGTTTATTGCAAGCTACATCGGCAGTACTAACTGTAGTAGTTGTTGCTCTGGCAATAAAACTTCCTTCAGGATTTCAATAGACAAATGAGTTGAAGAGTGTTACTTTACCAAATATGGTTTAGGGAATTTTGTTTCCCTTCAGTTTACAATATTCTGTGCCTTCAAGACAACTTGTAGCTGCTGTTTGAAAGACACTCCTATTTCTGTGATTTTCTTGAATAATGGATGGACTGGTGTTAGTATTAATATAATCACTGTAACCTTAGAAGGAGAACTTTCGGCTATCCTACTTGGAGAGCCATATTTTTCTAATTTAATTGTCTTCTGTTCCCTAACTGAGATAATTGGATCAGCACTAGCCAATAAAAACTTATAAACTGTAAGAGCCAGAGTAGTTTCCATTGTTCAAACTGTCTCGTGTTATTCCTCATTCGGCTAACAACTGTTTTTCTTCAAATAAATTTCAGACATATGGAGTATTCCAGGTGTAACAATAATTATAAATTTTTTTTAATTTTATATAGTATACTGAGCAAATACTTCATGTCACCACCTCGAGATGCACCAGTGGGGAAAATATTCTTGTGATTCATGTAAATATCGTTCAAAGCACGTTTCAGTCATATTGTCCTTTCCATTATGATATTGTTTGAGTTATGACAATGCTTTGAGATTATTTCAAGTTAATTTCTGGAAATATTTCAAATAATCTAAAAGTATAGTTACACTATAATAAATTATCTGGTTGTTTCTTAATTTACACAGAGTGTTATATATTTTTAAGTATTCAAAACGTTTTACAAATATCATGGTAAAATACTCTTTTCCTTCTAAAGTTTTTTTGTACTTTATAATTTAATTTATTTTTTGTGTAACCTTTCATTAACTGTACTTGGATGCCTGAAAGAGAAGAAAGTTTCCTTAAATGATTTATTTAGTAACGTCCTGAAAATGACATTTATATTTTTCAATATTGATGTTCTTTTAAGGTTGTTGCAGCTTAACAGTTCTTTACATTTATCTGCATTTTATTTTGTGAATCAGATTTCTGGGGTTTGTCTGCTTAGTTTTGGAGTTGAATGAAAGCCAATTTACTGACATATTTGCTTTGATAAATTACCTTCAGAATGATTTATCTATTATGTAAGTAATCTTCAGAAATATATTTGTAGAAATAAAGCTCAACAGTTTTTCTTGGTCTTCTGATATGAAGAACTAAGCAGTGATGAAATAAATTTATTTTTATAATACTTACCCACTCATCCAATGGATCTATAATTTATATATGAAATATATACCTACATACCCACTTAATCCATTATTTCCAACTCTGAAATCCAGGGTTCGATTTCCCACTTTGGACATATAATCTAATATAGCTTTGCTCTGAAAAACAAATGAAATAGCATTCTACAAAAGCTCAACAACCTGTTTCTGTCAGATCTGGCCATTTTGAAGTAATAATAGTGAAAATTTAGCTAGAAATAATGTTGCAACTAAACTGATCTTAAAGACAAGTTTAATGGCAGATACTGTGTCATCCACAATGAGAGATTGACAAAATGCAGAGATATCATGAAAAATAAGAATAACAGAATGCAATATATGCTGTATACTAATGGGTGTAGTAACAGAGTTGTTCAGAAATGCAGGAAAATCAATTTCTCCAACAGAAAAAACTGCATGGGTGGTGTCTAATCTTCAGATATATAAATAAGTGTAAAATAATCCAGGAATGAAATCACTATAAAACTTTCTACTAAAGGCAGATTATTCAACAAATAAAAAGTTAAGTTTATTATCACTAGCTACTGAATTGCCAGTATTTATTTCAGAATTAAACAACTCTAATGCTTATTCCAACTGAACTGAAGCCTTTCAGTAAAAATAAAATTTATTATTGTATATCTATATGTTAAAGATTTATTTTCTTTCCACCAAGAGAAAAATCTATGACTAAAAAGCCTAATGCACTCTTTGATTGTCTATACCTTCAGCTGTAGACTGGGCTTTTTTACATGAACAAGGGTCATCAACACCAATTTGGTCAGCAATTCAAACAAAAAGTCATAAGGCCATTTACAATGGTGAAGTGTATATAATACTTAACAGACTCAAAAAGCCATAGATAAAATTTATTGTTCATCTACAAAGATCTTTAACTAGATAATCATGTATCCTTGCCATAATAAGTATTTATATTACTAAAATACTCATTAAATCAGTGTACTGAACTTTATATTTTTATCTTTTACCTGGCCCTGCATGGACAAGCTTGTTGAGGTGTGCGACTTATAATCCGAGGGTGCGGGTTCGCATCCCCGTTGCACCAAACATGCTCGCCCTTTCAGCCATGGGAGCGTTATAATGTGACGGTCAATCCCACTATTCGTTGATAAAAGAGTAGCCCAAGAGTTGGCAGTGAGTGGTGATGACTAGCTGCTTTCCCTCTAGTCTTACACTCCTAAATTAGGGATGCCTAGCACAGACAGCCCTCGAGTAGCTTTGTGCGAAATTTAAAACAAACAAACAAATCTTTTACCTAACCAATGTAAACTAGACTTTAAAACCTGTGTCTTGTTGAATAGTATTCAAATTAAAAATAACTCATACTACAAGAAATATACTTTAAACTAAAGAAAATGTGATAATTTCAGTTATTAAAAACTGTATGATAAATATTTGATATCAAAGTAAACAATAATTAAATGATATTTAGGAAAGCGTGTTAAAAAGGGGTGTGAAAAACTAAAAAACTATCAGATACAATAGAGAAATTATGTACTTCAGAAAGTAAAGCATACATGAAAAATAGCAGATTCCAATGAATGCACTATATGAGGCAGATACTGACAGAAACTATATCAAAAACAAATACAAAAGCAGATGTTGCAAATTACATAAACTTTTCATAAACTAACATACAAGACAAATAGTACGTGCTAAAGTGGGAAGAAAAAAGGATATAAATTAAATGGTATGTTATGAATATTAGATACAGAAAGAGATGTGTTAGGTGAGAATAAAAATGATTGTGTAATTTACAACTTTAAAATATGCATAGTACTAGAAAGTTCTTTAAAATAATACTTCACTTTAAATATATTTTAATATTACAGCTATTAAAACTACATAAAAGTACTTAAAATTTTTCAACTGCTGGTTCTTTGTACAAACTTACTGACAAATTACATCTGAATGGCGATCATAATAGAAACTTTTCCATCACATGTTTTTATCTTTGTATTTTATGTTGAATGTGGAGACTAAAGACTTAAGATTGTTGTTCAATTACGTTGAAATATCATATGAAGTATACTGCCAATAAACAATTTATTAATTATTTACATAAAAAGAAAGTGGTGCCCTTTTTTAAAATTAGCAACCGATTTGTACATACAGTTAGATTACGTATTCTATTGTGTATGACGTAAAATTGTTTTCTTTTAGGATCGGTACTGTATATACACATTAAAGCAGCTTAGAACGGATGTATTCCATCGACAAACAATGTTAACATATAATTCTTACCTTTACGATATGCCAAGCTGTCTTCATGCAATTTTTCTTTCTTTCTTTTGGACGAGCCATCATTGAAACAATTTCTAAAAAGTATGAATGCCAAAGTTGAGCGATACTTACATAGTGCTGCGATCTACAAGTTTCAAAGTTAATAAAAAATAGCTTTTGGTCAGAAACTATTGATTTACTTAGGTGTGCATATATCCATGTATGTTATGAATTGCACACTTATTTCAGTACCTGAACATAATAAATCAAGAACTTTGCAGTATCAAGCTACCAAATAAAGAAGGAGCTACTTTACCAAGTGAACAAATCATAATTTGTTTTAAAAACTACTATTTTTCTGGTAATGAAGAGTTCTTGTAAACGTACAATTGGACAATGAGGCTAGACCATTGAGAGTATGACTATATAAGCCCTTCTGGTCTCAAATGTTTTGTAAATACTTTGCAATCTAATGCCATGGGGTTGACCCACAATGTGTTGTGTGTTTTTTTTCTGGGGAATTCGAGGTACATGGGGGTGAGTCTGAATAAAAAAGTGGTGAAGAACAATAATGAGAAAACTGAAGACAAATAAAATTAAAGAAAGTGAAATAAATAGAAAATAATGTGCAAAAAACTGGTGAAATGCTTGAATATTTGTTATATTTTATACCAAGAATTTGGTGTTTTGAATGGGTTTTAGGCTCTGGAACATCTCAGTCTTACACAATTATTACACTTCATATAGATGTGTTATCCATGTTTTTTGCATATGCACATTTTGAAAAAATTCGTTGCTCACTGCTTAATCATACGTGATGGAGTTGAACGCCTTTGTCTATTTCTGTGAAACACAGTTCACCAATATGTAGTATAACTAAGCTTTGTTATCACATCTTCACAACAACTGGGAAGATTTTGTTAAAGATTAGAAGTATTTGGTACAAAAAGAATGAGATTATTTTAATACGTATTGTAACTAAAGATTTGTTATTTTGATCTTTAGTTGTTTCTACTCAGATTGAATATTTTCAGTATTATCATCAACTTATCATCCAACTAAATGTTTAAAATTATAAAGGAAAATTGTACATACCTTTTCTTTTCTGATTAATTAATCTTAAATAATTTCTTTTTCATTATATTCTTAACTTTGAGTTACCAGTATTTATCTTTCTCTTTTGTCCTTTAACACAAGTTAGTTATTACGTGTCGAGTGTCTTAACACCAGGCCATGCCAGGAAATGTATGTTGAAAATTTAATATTAATATTTATTCTTCTGCTTCGTAATGAAGTTTGAGACCCTCGTTTTTAACATTTATTGTTGTAACCTCCGAATAACTTACATACATATAAAGAAAAAGGAAAATTCGAAAGTAATTTAAACTTGGTCTTCCACCACGTACCCAAACCAAAACATTTCAATTCCCCGGATCACAACATAATTGATGGCACGAATGTACGTGTTATGTTACATGCTTTCCGTTGCCCAAAGAGTGTGATGGCGAAAGCTTAAAATATAATCATATACTTAAGCTGAATTCTCTTGAACCACACAGAAGTAATGAACCGTTTAAAATGATTATAACTTCTGTCTATATCTCTTTGCCACCCTTGTTAATTTGAAAGAGAAACAAGAAAAAATGTTTGTATTAACTTTTTAATAAATGATAACACTTCTATAATATTTTATTTATATAGACAGGAAGAAAAACTAAATGTTCTTTAGTAACTTTATTACATTACTTATACATAAGAATTTTTTTACGTTTGTACTGATCCTCAGTGGCACGATAGAATCTCTGTGCCTTGTGATGTTAGAAACCTGGTTTCGATGGCCATAGTGAGCAAAGCACAGATAGCCTATTGTATAGCTTTACGTTAACTATAAATAAACAAAACATTCTTACTGGATTGAGGCAACTGAGTGTTGATTTACTTATATTCAAAGTAAAATCGTTCTCAATCAGGGACAGAAAAGAAGTGAGATGTATGTCAATATGCATACCGTTACACAGTTCTCGAATCACAGTTGAGAACTGTGTAACAACATGTCAGGCACTCTGTTGTAGATGTCGTGGATTACTAGGGTAGCTGCAGTTAATTTACTGTACAAAATATTGATAAAGTTGTTTTGTTGGCTTGTAAGCACATTTACCGTAGTCATATGTTGCTTTAATTCGTCAATATTTTTTCATTTATTTTTACACATTCTCTAATATTATCAGAAAAGAAAAGTTAGAGTTCATCAACAGGATTGCATAACTTAAAAGATGGATAAATATTTTTGGAATCACCCTGTGTATATTAATATTTATATTTGAAAAAAAAAAGTGCAACAGTAGTAGTTATGAAACCAAAAGAAACATTTGGGTAAATTTAGTTAAAGAAAACACATGTGGTTGTAGAATGAATTAAAAGTACTGAAATTCTACAAAAATGTTATTTGGGCTGTTAAATTGTCAGTATGCTTTGAATATCTGCTTTGTTATGTAAAATGTAGAAATGATCAGATGCTGTTGCTGTATAAGAAACCGTAAACTGAAGTTCTCTTTCTCTTTGTAACTTTATGATACTTATTTTTAAATTGATATGTGTACTTTTGTTACACACTCAAAAACGAAAACAATTTATTTATTATTTACTAAATACGAAGCATATGAACGTACGTAAAGCATATTGTTACTGCAAACGTTAACAAATAATTCATGTTAAGATAATACTTTGATCACATTACTAAATTTTGCCACTATGTGGGCACTATGTTAAGTCTCTCTGTTATTACTATTTGGACACTGCAAGCAAGATATGCCTGTTTTAATATTTTGTACTTGTCAAATTTTCGTATGCTAAAATTTTGGATGTAAATAAAAGGTTGTAATTATGTTTCATTATTTGCTAAAAGAGAGAAAATTTAAGAATGAAATGTTTAAAGAAATTCACACTTCTATAAATTCTTTGATTTGTTTTTTGAATTTTGCGCAAAGCTACAGGAGGGCTATCTGCACTAGCCGTCCCTAATTTTGAAGTGTAAAACTATAGGGAAGGCAGTTAGTCCTCACCACCCACCACCAGCTATTTTAACAACGAATAGTAGAATTGACCGTTACATTATAATACCCCACGTATGAAAGGGCGAGCATGTTTGGTGCGCCGAGGGTTTGAACCCGCGTCCCTCAAATTAGTAGTCGAACGCCTTAACTCACCTGGCCATGCCTCACTTTTATATATTGTGTAATGAAAACAGTTTTATTCAGTAACATGTACGTAGTAAGTTAGTTTAGTCTTAAGTAGAAGTCAAAGTGATTGTGTAAACCAACATCAATGTTATTTGTTTTCACGGTCTTTGTTACAGTGTTGAAACATTTTGTTTGCTTGTTTGTTTGTAATTAAGCAAAAAAACTACACAAAAGGCTAGCTGTGCTCTGACCACCATTGATATCGAAACCCAGATTCTAGCTGTATGAGTCCGCAGAGATGCCGCTGTGCCATTGGAGGATAATATGCTTGAAAAAAAAAAGCCGAACGCTGTATATCAAATACATATACTACTATTTATATTCACACGGGTTTAAATATTAATATTCGTGTTCAAGGTGTTTTGGCATGCTAATGGCTACTTTCATATTTTGATAATGAAATAATTAGCTGCTGCATCTCTTTCCCAACGGTGAAATATCATAGAACAATATTTCTTTAACCCACCTTCATCATTATAGTTATAAATCAAATTTATAATCATGCTTAAAACCGACTCTTTAAGATTGGTTTCTTATTTTTATTAATCATAGTGACGCTGTTAATATGTTTCATATGCATAAAAACTAAAAGGTCATTTTCTAGAATTATTTAAGCCTATCTTTATTATTTCTTTTTGTATTTCACGTGTGTATTTTCGAAAACAGCAGCTTATTTAATATAATATTTAAAATTGTGCTTATTTGTAATCAATTTAATTATAAGTTTGGACTACTTTAATATGGCAAGAACTCAAATTTCATTAATTTGTGATTAGCAGTGGCGGATTTGAGGTGGTGTGGGTCTTGAGGCATCAAGTAACGTTAACAAGATGTAAATATTAAATCTTGAGGCACTTTAACTGCACGTGCTGCAAACACACATAATGAATTCAAAAAAGTAAGTTTTAATACATAAGTTATAGCAAAACATAACATGAGAAAGTGGTCAGAGCTTATACTTAATTTTCACACTTATTTTAAATAATTATGTTATTCCGAGCTAACTTAAAAACTCGAAGAAACAAAATAAACCGTATTGTTGAGATTTTTCAGTATGGACAATGAAATTCCCAAGTAAATCTCCTGATAGTTTCTACTTCTAATGTTTTTACACCTCTTTCTTATATTTATTTTACAATCAGATGATGAACTAGAAACCTTCTGAAAATAAAGCAGTGAATCGCCACTACTTAGTAGCGAATGAACTCATGCTGTTTAATCCCCGACTTAACAGTTAGGCAGGGTTTATCAGCTTGTTTATAGTGCAATGATTGCAATGTGCAATGTCAAAAGTATTATTTGGATGCGAAAGAAAATATTTACGACATAGCTCTGAACAAAGTCTGATACAGTCCAATAAACTTGTTAGGTATTTGATTGTTAGCTATCCTCCCGTGTTATTCGTGATTTAGTGGTAATGATGTATTCTACTAATACAAATATGGCCTATTTTCAGTGATGTCGAGAAACCCACTTGTTGAGAAATTTATATGCATAAACGGCTCGTTTGGGTTGAGAAAATATTTTATATAGAAGAGCGAACAACGTTTCGACCTTCTTCGGTCATCGTCAGGTTCACAAAGAAAGAGGTAACTGACCGGAAGCTGACCACAATACTAAATAAAGAAACAAACATAAACAAACGCAAAATTAAAGAAGCCTTACTTATACAACAACTTAAACCCAAAATAAACCAATATAAAGGAACGCCTTTATACCTATATTAATATAATAAAATAAATAAAATTATATATTCAAACATCTAATACCGCCCTCTACATTTCGACACACAGTTACACAACCCCTTTCAAACATGTGGTCAGCTTCCGGTCAGTTACCTCTTTCTTTGTGAACTTGACGTTGACCGAAGAAGGTCGAAACGTTGTTCGCTCTTCTATATAAAATATTTTCTCAACCCAAACGAGCCGTTTTTGCATATAAATGGCCTATTTTGGTTCGGCTACTGGTTCCTGTCCACTAATAACGATGAACGTATGCACAGCTTTTCTTATTTGCCAAAGACCGAGGACCATCAACGCTGAATGGCAGATATATGTACTCTTCTGAGGGCCCCTTTAGTTGCAACATGAAGTTTTCGTAAGGCACTATTTGTTGTGGGCATGTGGGATACAAATAAAGTGTTTGTGATGTAATAAATCTCTTAAACTGTGACTCAGGTATTTTAAAATTGACACCTGTTTTGTAGGATATCTCTCGTCTTAATAAATCTGCTTTACTGGTCCAGCTACATTTCTAGATTTATAATTATCCTGGCTAGTGGTTTTTTCTTTAACTCTAGAGTTTAAATTTCTGAAAGCATAATCATTTCTATAAACTTGTGTTATCCAGTCACTACATATTAATTAAATGAATTAGTACCAGAAAAGAATAATTTGTTAATTTTGTATATAAGATTATAAAAATCTGATATTTCATGGTTATAAATGTTATATGCAGATTCTTAAAATTACCTTAAAATCTTGTTATTCAAGGTATCATCTAAGTACAAACTCTTACCAAGCTTATTACTGTTGTTTTATTTAAAACATATGTTCTAGGTACAATAAAGATATACTTGTGGAATAGATTGTATAGATAATAAAACTTAGTCTTATATTAGTTCTAACATCACTTTACTAGTATGATTTCCCTCGGTTGGCTCAGAACATAGCCCGGTGTGGCTTTGCTATAAGAAAACACACATACACACACCAGTATGAAATACCTTTAAATATATATTACTTTCCAATTATTAAATTTAACTAGTGTAATTATGTTTTTTACGTAGATATGAGACTATTATTCCAGATTTTTAAAAACTATTTGTTGAAATTAGAGCTTTATTCAAGCAACTAACATCAGAACAGGCTTGATTTGGTTTTATTCCAAACTGATTGTACTCATGTCCAAACAAGTTTACTGAATTTATAGCCACTGTCGATCCACTCTTTTTATATTGATCTGTTTATTACACATGGCTCCTTATTAATAGACAACAGCTATGACGAATCATGAAAATACTGATAAAACCTTCAATGACATCATTCTGAACAGTTTATGTTTATATCATCAAGAGTTTATAACTTTATGTCAACTACAATACCAAAAGTGATCCCACTAGTTAGGTTATAGATGAGTGGGTTGTTGCTCTAAGGTTGAGTGTACTTAAGCAATATCTAAGCTTCACTTTCAAACATTAAAATCAAACTCAATAAATGTGTACAGATTAAAGGTTATCAACAAGTTATAGGTAATTTGTATTTATATATCATATAGAAGATATATGAACATCACAGTTTCATAGACATTTCAAAACAAACAAAGCACAAGCAAGATCTTACAAGAAGTTAATTTATAAGTTTAAGTGTATTAAGCAAATCAGTTAAAGATGATATGGCTGCTACGCTACGATAGTGATCAAAAACCTTGGTGTGACTTCTATTTCAACAAGCAGGTTACTGTATTATTTATTTAATCAAAAGTAAGGGGAAACTCATATTTGGCGTACGATATAGTTTTATGATTCTAATATTTTGTCTTTGAATACACGAAATAAATAAAATGTAAAGGCAGTGTTGTGTATTTTAAGTAATCAGAAGAGTTAAGTCACCTGCCTAAATTACTGACGTAACGGGTTAGATATGTGGAGTTTTGAACGGATTTGATGGCTGTGGGGGGCATCTCTGTTATTGCGAGGTAAACCCAGTTTTATAACACGTGATGCCCACAAAACATCTTTACCATAAACTACACTTTGAGTCAAATGATGTGATGAAAGAAAGGACAAATGATCAACTTATCTAGTAATATACATCAGATCTAGTGACTCTTTCCACACCTAGGTATCATGAACAAGTATTAAAACTGAACGAGTTGATAATATAGTGTCTGTAGAGAAATAAAGAAATTGATACAAAAAACAAAGACAAGTTTATTTTTGTTTTTTACTGTGGAAAGTTAAATAAGACGCTATCTGGTTACGTTTACCTCAAGGAATCAAACCCCAGGTTTCAATTCTGTAGATCAATAAACTTAATGTTATCATATTTTATAATCACTTTATCTTCATGTGTACTTAATGTTTCTCTGGCCTGAAATTCTACCATATTTATATTAGTAACGTGTATTCTAATATTCATTCATTCATTCACCACTCGATTCCATCAAGGAACATAGGGCCGCAATCACTTACGGATTCTTCAACAGGTTTTTAAGTGAGTAGGTTGTTAGCCCATTGCACCGAGCCGTCCCTAATTTAGAAGGGTAAGACTAGAGGGAAGGCAGCTAGTCAGCACCACCCACCGCCAACTCTTGGGCTACTGTTTTACCAACGAAAAGTGGGATTGACCGTAACATTATAATGCCCCCACGGCTGGGAGGGCGAGCATGTTTGGCGCGACCCTCGGATTACGAGTCGCACGCATTAACGCGCTTGGCCATGCCGGGCCCGTATTCTAATATTATAGCTATTAAATTACGTTTAATTGGTTTAAATAAATTGGTTTCTGACGTTGTTTTACCTTTATTTAAACTATTACTGCAGCAGCTGAACGTTCAGGACTTTACATTTTTCTGCCCTGTTGGGGAACAAGGAATTTTAAACCCAAAACAACACAGGTTTTTTTTTTAATGTCACGTAAAACAGAGTAAAAGCTTTAAACTTACTTTCATCTCAGTGAAGCAATAGTGTGTTTCACTATTTTAATTATATTTCTTTGCAATATATTTCAACCTATGCCTTAATATATATTATGACGTCACTGTAGTGAAAAGAGACATTAAAAAAACAAATAATCTTTTTGAAAGAATGTTTACACGATTAAAACTGTCTGCTTTACCTATATTCTTTTGATTTCTAATAAATGTGCATTTTCTTTTGAAAATAGAAACACAAATGTAACCATTGAGACGAGGTTCAGAAGTGCAGTTAAACCAAATATCGTATAGTGTTACAAGAAGATAACTATTGATGTTATGGAATGAAGTTTTATGCCCTATCCTGTAACAATATCAAAGTATTCATAGTAGGTCGTCTTCTTCAAAACATTTCTTAGACACCCAAAATGTCAAATGCAATTGAGGCAAATCACTTGGTAGAATAAAGAATGAAGATTATCCCTTTTGTAGTTGTATGAGTGGAATAACATACATATGGCAAGACATAACTCTTCTTCAAAATTAACTTTGTTACGAAGCACAAAGCTAAGCAATTTGCTAAGTGTGCCTGAGGGAATCAAAACCTCTTTTATAGCGTTATAATACTTCAGACTTACCACCAAACCATTGGGGTGGGGATATCACTCTGAAAGAATACGGTCGATTTTATTCAGATTATCTTCTGTTAAGATTTCTCATCAATAAGCTCTTAATAGAACCACTATCCATTATTTTGGTGTGTACTCTTTGACGTATGCTGCAAATGAACATAAATTACTTTTATTTTACTTATTACGCTCTGTTTGGTTTTTCTTTTTTCAGGTCAATCATTGTCATAAATTTGGTTTTGTCGTGAGATAAATTTTTCTGTTATTTCTTTATTGTACCTGAGAATAATATATTAATAAATAACTATAATCGAATTCTTCTATATTAACCATAAACAATACTGAAGTACAAATTCAATTTGTACAATACGGTAATGTATTTATGTGAAATTGATTGTTCCCAGTGAAATTGTATATATATGAAAATTCTGAATGTCATATATGTTGAGAAGTATTACTGAACTTCTTAAAATACCAGAGTTCATAAGAATGAAATAAAGAGATTAGGCACAATACAAAATACAAAAGCACAGTGTTTATTATAACTGAAATCATAGAACGGACGGTTTCACTGGATCAATACTGTTCTCTTTTTAAACTATACTCAATCTCGACTTCTTCCACATATTTCAATGTTTATTGGTTAAAAGTTAACTTTGGATTTATTTGAGACCACTAGCGTTAATCATGTGACTCGTCATTCTTATTATATATATTATAAGCATAAGCAGAAAAAAACATTGTAAGATACCTCTGTCTACACTCTTGGACAACATACATCACTTCAGCTATGCCAATCACTTAAACAGATGTTGTCTTCACAAAATGATAAAGGACAGCTAGAACGAAGTAAACTTTCTTTTAACCAAGGTTAGCTATGCATTTTATACAGTAAGAAATGTTTAGTTTATTATAAATAAATTTCACTCAATAAACCAATTGGCAAAATTCGCAACTTCTATATCTTATCATGAGATTCACCTGATCTGCTTTTGTAGAAGATGACCTTGTATATCCTCTGTAGTACTGTTACAAGATAAGAGAGAAAAGGTATCAAATAGTACAAGCAATTATTTTCTTATATCTTTATAAATTAAGAGCTTATCAATATACTTTTGAATCGTCGTGACTGCTCATCGTGTGGTGATAATTATAGTTAATTTAAATCATTAGTGTTTGTATACACGAAGCACACGAGAACGTGTATTCCATAAATAAAAAAAATATACAAACCGCATGTGAATTGGAAATATCTGTAGTCTGTTATTATGTTAAAGCCACAAATGGTACACTGACTCACGAAACATGTGTTGGATGAATCGTTTTGAAATTAAACCAGGATGAAGTACTTCTATTCTAATTTGCTAGTTAGGTGATAAATGTGTGGGATGTTGCTCTAATGTTGAGAGTACTTAAGGAATATCTAAGCTTTACTTTTAGACATTAAAGTCCACACACACACTGGTAGCAAATAAAGGTTGTCAAATGTTATGCAGTAAGTAGAATTTCAAAATTTATTCGTGTGTGAAATATTTGGTAATAGTATTAGTGAAATAAATGTTCTGTTTCCATATGCATGCTTGAGCACTGTAAAAACAACGCAATAAAAACAAGAGGATAAATATAGATTTATCATATAAAGATTTGTAGTTCTGTACTTAAAAAAGTAACATTTTCTTACTTTGATGCTATTTTCATTAACTATACTAAGTCGAAAGACAATTTTAAAAATTTCAATAAACATCTTTCATTTCGGTTATACATTAACTAAATAATTTGATTAGTCAAGCTATACACTGTTATAAACAACTATGATTTATAATTTGTTATGCAGCAAGATAGGTCAAATTTTTCCTTCTATCTAAATAATATCTTTCAACAAAAGTTGGTTCGTGACATGAGAAAAATATCCAGTTTAAGTAAATAAAAAATGCTTTTCTTTTATACAGAGACAAAAATAGAGAAGCCTGAAAACTCAACGAGCTGAAAAAATGTACTGAATTTATTATTTAAGACAAGTCAGAGTGGGTTGTTAATAGTAGTACTATAATTGTTTCGATAAGTCATTGTAATTTAGTAAACAACGTATTACTAACGTGAATCTGTTAACATTCTCTATCAAGAACGTTACATACCTTCTGTTTATAAGCAGTTATTCATGTCTAAATAAACATGTGATTTGACTCTCAACGAACAAAAGTAAAACATGTTAGAAAGTAGTGGTGATAAAATTTAGGGTAATTATATCGTTTCTGACACAAAAATTTAATTATACAATTAAATGTTATGAAAGTAAAGTGGTAAAATATAATATAAAATTGATTTATCAGAATGTATTTTTCATCTAAACCTTTCAGATGCAATTCGAGAGTGTGAATTTGCAAACTTTTCTTACCAGAATTATGAAGAGTTCTTGAATGAGATCTGTAGTAAAGGAAAAGATGCAACTATACAGCTGATGATGAACTATTATATATATATATTGATATAGATAATTTACGTTTATATAACTAATCTGTGAAATATTGACTTATCTATCTTAAAATGTGTTATAATGGCAATTCACAAAACTAGCATTTCAGTACCCTACAGAAACGGCGATTTGTGACTTCGTACTATGCGTTTTTGTAGCTACATTTGGCAGTTCACAAGAATAACTTTTCAGTACCCTACAGAAACGTTGACTAACGACTTCGTACTCCTGGTTTTTCCTTTTTAATATTTGGCATTGAGAAATTTATCCATTGGATTTACTGGCAGTTTAGATGTCCTATCTAAGTTAAGTATGAAACTCTAACCATATCTGAAATTCAATAATGGAAGTTTTGCTAACATATACATTAGAGTTTGGGAATTATAAAGAAAGGAATGCATTAAGTAACTTAAGTAACAGAACTATAACTCAGCTCGTAAGATTTAAACACAAACATCATATGGTTGTACAAACTTCCAGTCTTGTAATATCTTACATAACATTTAGTGTTACTTCTCTATGCTTACTTGATCTCAAACAATGCGTCACTGGTAGATTTCTAGCAGCTTATGAAGATCCAGAAAATACAGTCTCTGAAGTGATTGAGAAATGTTTCTAAAGAGGTACGTTCATAAGGTTAAACATACAACTATATTAAGAGTGCATTCCACGACTATTTCTGGACTTGAGCATCTTGTGAGCTGAAGTGTATAAACATTATCATTTACAAGAAAATTTAGAAATATGTATAATTTCAAATAACGTAAAGTGTTATATAACAGTTACACTTTGTAGTAACTACTCATGTATTATATCTATCAGATTAAGTAAAAAATGCCGTCAGAATTAGAGTAGTTAGATTGTAAACTACCAGTGTACTCGGCGATGCTTGGATGAAAATGGCATTAAATATCCTAAGCTTACATTACTGTTATTGATATTTATAGATTCAACAAATCACTTACACTTTATAAGGACCAGCATACATAGGTAACATGTAATATAATAACCTCTCGTTGTTTCCTTCTTTTTCGGATATGATTAACTCTCAAGTATCTTTATTCGAAATAAAGTTGTTTTAAAAGAATGACACTGTTTAATTTGTAGTCATTTATTTAATATTATTTTCAGTTGTAGTTCAAAATAAGAGATTCTCTATATAAGATTCTTCACGAAATCAATAAAAACAATAAATCAATAAAATAGCCATCACTTTGAAATGATAAAAATTAAAAATAAGGACTTTTAAAAATTACATACATATTTAAATGAGTTGGTAATTCGTACTTAAAACTTCTTCATCAATATTTTTAGAAACTTTCTTTACATGAGATCCAGTCATGGTTATAATTGAAGTGTGTTATTAAATAACTTGATTGTTTGTTGTTAAATAGACCTCTAAACAATGTGCGCTCTGCCCACTAGGTAATGGAACTTGAATTTTTTGCGAAGTTAAGATAGTTCAAGTTTATAATTAAAATGACTACAAATAAACATAATTTCGAACACTGTATCAAGTAAGTTTGGTTTGTTTTGAATTTCGCGCAAAGCTACTCGAGGGCTATCTGCGCTAGCTGTCCCTATTTTAGTAGTGTAAGACTAGAGAGAAGGTAGCTAGTCATCACCACCCACCGACAACTCTTGGACTATTCTTTTAACAACTAATAGTGGGATTGACCGTCATATTATAACGCCCCCACAATTGAAAGGGCGAGTATGTTTGATGTGATGGGAATTCGAACCCACGACTCTCGGATTACGAGTCGAGTGCTTCAACCACCTGGCCATACCGGGCGTATTAAATAAGCTCTGAATTCGTTAACACATATATGAAAGTTGTAAAAATATCAATTTATAAGAAGTTAAAGATATCTTTAACACGTGATATGAAAATATATTTTCGGTTTTGTTTAAAAAGCTTTAGTGTTTAATATTAGCGATAGAACAAGGAACAACATATTGCACTTCTTGACAACACACAATGAACATGTGTCTATAGTAGAACAAGTTGTGACTCTGCGATAAAAAAAATCAACGAATATCGCAATATTTAGTTTCATACTTGATTAGAAATGAGAGAAATATTCAACTTCATGGGTAAGTGATGAGGTCATATTAAAATAAAGTTATATATAAATATATATATTGTTGTATTTTTCTGAGATTCGTTCACATAGTTACTCCAAGGTTGTATGACATATACACTAACTTAGTAAAATAAATTATTTGTAACCATATAAGTTTCATTATACCTCCACTGGAGTATATTTTAACTTTTTTTTTCTTTACGAGGTTGTTTTTAGCATAAAATTATTTTCCCCCTATGCACCACACGGAATCGAACCCCTCTTATGAAGTTGCAAATTATTTTACCAGTGATGCACCAAAACCCTGTGTTCAGAAAACACTGTTATTACGTAGAAAATTATAAACTTCTAAAACCTACAACTGTACTTGTACGTTATCCAGTTTAAACATACTTTATTATTATCAGCATTGAGATAGACTCATGTAAAACTGAAATAAAGACAAAATTATATGCCTACATATTATGCTGAGATTCAATTGCAGAAGAATGACTTGACAGCAAAATTATGTGTACAACTGAAAGTCAGCATGTTAAAAATGAAATAATTGAAATCTACGTTAATATATGCACTTTACGTATGTGTGATATACCCAAGTCTTTTGAGTGCTAAGACCACAAACATGACTTAATGTTGATAACTAGGATTTATAATGCAAAATAATTGTTTAATCTTAGTTCTGTTTGTTATATATATGTCAGAGGTCACTACAATTTTTCAACTCTTCTGTTTCTTCACCTCTGTTATTTTTTACCGATGTCATGAGTTCACAGGTCATTTTCTAGGATGTAATTTTACAGATAATGTATAATAAAAGAACGTTCAAGTACGACTTTTCAAGTGAACATCAATTTTTTTTCTTATAGTGTAATATAGGTTATCTGTGCTCTTCTCGCAACACGTATCAAAACATCGATATAAGTCGGCTAGCATACCTTTATCCAACTGGAGGACCTGAACATAATCATATATGACTGCATTAAATAGAGATATTAAAAAATATTCAACACTAAAATAAGATCACCATAGAAAGGGGAAAAAAAAAAACGTACATACGTATATATATTTTTCAAGGATAATATTGTATTTTAATTTCAGAATAGTTTAACAGAAAATTTATAAAATTTGCTTTACTTTCTAGCACAACAGTAAGAATTTTGAAGAGTTATGCTATTATTAGTTAAATAATACATTTATATATGTTTGTACTTTTATCTTGTTTTAACCCATCCCGTCGTAAACAAAACAATCGTTTATATTTAGTGATTTTCTTCAGTTTTATAAATATTATTTAAAAAATACGAGTGCTTAAGATAAAACAGTTATGATAAAAATATATATACACAGTTTAGACTACAGTACATAACATACCGAGACATTCTTCGATGAAACGATGAAAAATAAAACCTACCGATTTCTTTTCAACGTTTATATTAATTAAGTGTTCTGTTAGAAACAGGTTATTATTATAATTAAAAAACAAATAGCTCTAGTAATGAAGATAAGAAAAAATTATTTTCTCTTTTTTTTAATTTGATAGATCATTAAGTATTAGAAAACTAAAATAAATGTTATTTTTAAACTGGTTGTTTTAGATTTTCAACTCTGCAAATATTACGATTGCTATAAAGAAAGACTAAATAATTTAGTGATCTAAGTCTTGTTTTCATTCTATTAATTTTATTAAGTAAAAAAGCCTATTGCAGTTTGAATATAATGTATTTGTTAGCTTTTAGTTAGTTATCACCATTAGATTCCATCTAGGAACATAGGGCCGCAATCGCTTGCAGAACAAAAGAGTTGGCATTTGCCCTGAAGATTTATCTCATAAAGAGTGTAATATTAGAAAATGTGTTGAAAGAGTTGAAGATTGCTGTTTAGAATCTTCAAGACGTGGACGTTTACCAATGGTCTGATTTTCATTATTTGTTTATGAATTTGATTAGGGGAATCCATAATAAAGAAAGGATGTTTTGGTGCCCACTGACCACACCCACCATGGAGCCTTATGAGTGAACACTGCAGCAACAACAGGGTTTCGTGAGCACTATACCCATGCACCAGTATCAGAGACAATGTCCACAACACCCGTTGAGAACATCCGAAACAAGTACTTGGTTGTTCCTAGCCCAAGTGGATGAACCAATTTACCCTGAGAGGGGCCGCCCTTCTACAGGAATTCAAGGCTATAATGGTGTATTAAGCGTTGGACTCAACCACCAGAATTCTCTAATCCATTTCACAGGTCGCCACGCATGGCAAACATGTAGGCGGATGTTTAACACCCAAAAAAGATAAACAGAAAAAACATAAACTGCTCAAGATGGTCCTCTCACAACGTACAGGAATCCACACCGAGATGTAGGTGTTAGGTTATTTTTTAGTATATGTATAAATGTGTTCTTTTATATTGGTTTAATTTTAGTGTTTGTTGTTATATAAGTAGGACTTCTTTGAATTTGCGTTTTTTATATATTTGTTTACCGACTTAATATCTGGGTATTTTCTATGGTTATGTGATGTTTAATTAGTTTGCAGTGTTCAAAAACATTTGAAGGTGTTTTGATGTTCTTTGAATTTGATTTCCATTTTTCTGTTTGTTTTTCCAATTTAGAAGTCGTGGCAGTTGTTGCATTGTATTTTAGAAATGATGTTGGTGTTCTGTTTCTCAACCAAACAGGGTACCCTTTCCCATAACCTTTTATGTTATTTGTAAGTAAGACTCGAAAAACAGAATATTTCTATTAGATGTAGTCAATTACCAGATGATTTTTCTTCTATCTTTAAGTAAGTAGCTTGATTTAATTGAAAGTTAGTGTAAAATGAAATACAAGGTGTACAGAGAGAACGCGAATTTTTTCCAAAAGTGTTATTTTGTCAGAGATATTTTGCAGAAAAACGAGAATGTTAAGTTTTATTTGTAGTAACGGTGCTTTCAGGAAAAGGCGTTGCACTTGCCGTATATCATGTTTTGTTCAAACAATTAATATTTAAACCATATTTAAATATATTTTTGAAACTGTTCACATAATTTTATATAACTAAACTGTAATTTGACCTATTATCTTACTGCAACGCCCCTGAAGACGACCTAATAAGATCAAAATGTTGTTCTCTGCTTTTATTTTATAAAAGTATTAATACCCATCCTAGCCGTTTTACTGTTAATTACTCTTAAGTGACGAAATAAAATATCAAGAAAATGAATTATTAAATGTAAAATGAAACCAAGCGTAGTATTTTCTGCATCAGTTCAAAAAACTGAAATCAAAATACCACTTATTACAAAATATGTAAGGGAAGTTAATTGGTCACACTTATAACTACTTCTGCTGCACAATGTTGTGCTTCAGGACTACTAGTATTTTTCCAATAGTTGTTAAATTTATGATTATATATGTACGAATTTTTATTAATGTTTAAAAGGAATGTCAATAGATATTACCTTAGAGATACAGCCACAAGTCAGGTCTCAAAACGAAGCAACACGCAACTATCAATCATTTTCTCATACTTCACTGTTTGTAAATAATTTGCTTGTCACTTGACCTCTGGACCCTCCATTTTGAGAGTGATATGTCAGAAGACTTATACGGCTAAACCCGGGTGTCGATACCTGTGACGGGAATAACATAAATACCCTTTTTCTAGTTCTGTGTTTAATAACAAACAACAACTGGACCTTTGAGTTTCTCTGTATACTTTATCTTTTTGTATTTTATTTCAAAATAAAATACATATTAACCAATAATAAATTTAAAGTTATTACTACTTAGTTTAGCAGAAATTTACGTAGCAGTTTATAATAAAACGCTCTGAACTCAAAATGATATAACTAAAGTTAAGATTGGAAAGAAATGCCGTTTGTGACTGTTTGTGTGGACAGGGTACGCAGAACATTATTTGCACTCGCATCAGACATCTTGACTCGAATATCTTAGAAAAATTGCTATTATAGGTTAGCATCAAAGGAGCTTCAGAGATGTGACTGTTATTGCTACAGTGTTCTGGCAATGCTAGATGAGCTTCATCTTGCATTCATGAGCCATTATTACAAGGCTAGCACACATGATAATGCGTATTAATCCATCCCATAACTGCAATAACATGACTCCACTTCAAGTATCACATGCATTCGTATCCAACAAGTATGCATAGTCCTGTCTTGGGTACATCAGCACTTGATAGTCCAGTAAAACATGCAATAGAGATTAGAATGCTTCATCACATACCTCACGTATCAAACTTTGTAATATTTAGGTGCTATTGTTATATGCTGGCTCACAGTAGCTGCTCTGCCACAGTGGTTATGGTAATATGAGGCAGTATAATCATCCTCTATGATTTGTCAGTTTTAGCCAGTGTAAAGTAACATAAAAGATGCAGTTTCTTAACTATTTTACATTCCACTGTGACTAAAATATCTACTGGAAAGCATACTCTGTGATATCCGAATAAAGTAGCCAAAATCATTGCCTTACCTAGAGTGCTTGATGTGTTGTAAAATCTAACAATATTCTGATTACTCTTGTATCAAACAAGAACTATCTTTGGCTCTTTCACTCTCACAGAAATATATCTCCTAAATATATTAAAGAGCAAAAGGAGCCACTAAATATTTTAGTGCGATATGCTTATTACACTATTTGAAGCTGATTGCCAAGCTCATCATAAGTTCCATTGGCTTCAGCTTTGTAGCAGCAGAACTTCCTCTTACATTGTCAAAACCGGTAAGTTCGTGAACCTTTCAGGACAGCAAGATATTGAAAATTTGCTTTGTTATGAACCAATAAACCACATAAAAATTACATGCTTTTCACCCTCACGGATCAACCCTAAAGAATATCACATGAACACCATAGGAGAACCATGACAGCCCTGTCTATTCCTAGCAACCAGTGGCGTTGTACAAAGGCACTAGATGTACCTGTACTCAACATAAGTCCAGCTTAACTATGTACAGGTAATGGATTTGGATTATTTAGAGCTCATGCTCTTCTGCTTCTGTGACTGTGTGAAATTAGTTCATTAAACTATGTAATGACAAAATTGAAGGTAAGGTTAAGAATATCTTTTGCATGCCGACAAATTGGTAGCTAGGTAGCTTAACTCTAGTTCTGTATGGCTCAGGTACCTGAGTTGGAATGTCTGAGTTTTGGTCATAGCAGCTGACACAGCATGAGTTTATTCTTCTCTAACTCTTTGAACTTATCTCCAAAAATTGAGAAAAAAAATGTTTCTATAAGATTAGGGATCACTGTCGTACTCATGCGATATTTTATCATTTCACTACGTATCTCTCTGTTATCAGCAAGAATATTCTAGTGATCCACTCAGATCATTTCATAGTATATCTTCCTGTAAAAATGGTCAGATCCTCTCTGTAACTAGTTAAACATCTGGTGGTTCCCGTTGCCTGATTCCAAAATTAAGCTTAAAGGGGTTACTTGCTTCTCCACTGAATCTAAATGTCAGTACATATAAACACCAAGTGTATCCCAACACCAGAGTTGCATTACACTTGAATGAATGATAAAAGTCACGGGATATCCTGGACAATATCAGAATCAGGCACTCAACCATCTGCTCTAAACACCATGTATTCCACTAAGTTGTTTGCTTGAAGTGCTTAAGGAATTAATCCAACTCCAGTTTTGCTGTAATGACGAGGAACTCACTTTTTAGTAAATAAAGCTTGGAGATTACTTCAGTGGCTAATGAAAGAAATTATAATACAAATGCGCAATGGTTAATAAGTTTATTTACCTGATGATCATATAAGTGTCTTAAAACATTCTACATTTGTCGACCTAATGCTTATCTTTAAAACTGCTGAGAGCAAACTAATAGTTCCCATAATAAGAGAAGCCTTAAGATTGTCCATATTGTTGATTGCTTGTTCGTATATTTAACGTAAAGCAACATACGACACAAAACATTCCCGTGGTGTACAAAGCGATGATAATCCATTGTATAGCTTTACAACAAAACAAACAACTGCTACAGGTGCACAGTCGGTACGACGTGTCAACTTGATGAAACTAAGCGCCATCTTGTAGTTCCAGGTAATGAACACATGGGAATATTTATCAAAAGAAGAGGTAATGTCAACAGTTCTTGGTAATGTGTAATACTTTAACATAGTGAATATACAGAACGTAGTAACAATATGTGAAATTTTGGAATATCTACTATTGCTAAGATTAAGATTGAAATTCTGATAAAAAAAACTTTACTAAGTTAACAAACATCTTTTCTTCACTCAACATCAGAAATATCTCGTTCGTCTGTAAAACTGTCCCAGTTCGATTCAGTTACTCATATATACCTGAACGTACAAAAGTTTGAAGTAATTAAATATTATTCAAAAATTCAAACAATAACAAGTACTGTACTGTACATACAAAATAAAAATTCAAGTGTTTGCTGTGTCCCACAAAATCGTAAGCCATACAAGTAACAAGAATGTTTGAGATGATAACCAGTACACAGATACATAAAAAACTAACAACAACGTAATGTTGATAATTTATGAACAAAAATTCCAAAGTGTCTTTTCATTTCGACTGGTGAAGTAAGATTGCCTGCATAGAAAAAGAACAAGTGAAAATTGTTCTCAAAACAAGTTTGTCCGTGAAGGGGTGTAATATGCGAGTTCACAAATTTAATTAATGTGACGGACGTCTGTGTTTATCATGTGTAAAATATATATTACACTATAATTATATTGGTGCTCCATTGCAATAGATTACAGATGGTGGAATCCTTGCTATACATAAACATTAATAAACATACCTTTTATTATTATGATTGTGCTTTGTGTGGTGAAATATTTTACCAAAAATAAAAATTAATTTTATGCTATTTCATGTCTATAATCAGCGTAATGTTATGAATAAGTAAAAACGTATATTATTTAATATCCATAACAGGTGCATGGAACTTTGATATTTTGCAACAATAGTACAACAAGAAGATTCAGTAAGATATGCATGATCACTATTCAAATTAAATCAAGCGTTAATAAATTCTCGGCATTTATGCGTTTTTGGTAAAACATAAAATACACATGTAAATGAGCCAAATTATATTAAATAATTTACTTCCTCTCTGAACATTTCTTTTTTCCAACTGTCAAAAATGTTTGTTATTTGACACTTATTTCATAAGAAATGTAGAAGGAAGTTGAATTCTGTGTAAACACCTTGTGAATTTCATAAGTATATAGATATTTGTTATTAACATTTTATTTGTATCGGTATAAAATGATATAAGAATATTTCTTTTATAATATTACACTGTTTATAGATTCGAAGTAAAATAAAAGTAATTTAGATCTTTGTTAAAGTGTTTTTGTGTGATGTATTCATTGTTTAACATTTTTAATTTTTAATGAGTAGTATGTATTTATTTAATTAGGTTAATTGAAGTGTCAAACAAGATGTGAAAGCGCTTTCAATCAACTAAAAATATTAAAAGTACAGTTTTTAGAAATTAGTGGTCCTTTTAAAACTTTTTACATGTGTGTGTGTATATATATATTTCTATGTATATAGAAAGGAGTTACTTATTTCAATGAGCCATATTCAACTAATGGTCAGTAACCTCTGCAAAAGAAGGTTTGCAATATTCTAGATTAATTCTATATCTTAGTTATGAAAGTATTTTCTCTTTTTTATTAAACTATAAACACTATGATGCAATATTAAATTATCAACATTATTCCACGATAATTTATAGTTTGTTTTTCTTACAGGGAAATCCATAAGGTTCTCACAGAAAAAAGATTTTGAAGTATCTGACAGAACCACGGGCGAGATATGTCATAGTCTTAATAATGATTTCATAAAAGTAAAGCATGTTTAATTTATAATTAGATTATTAGGATAAATTATATAACATATTTTTAATATTTTAATTTGTTTACAGTTTATTCTATAACGTAACCCAATGCATCCTAATATTAAGTTCACATTTAAAATGTGAGAAGTTTAAAATACTTTTTAACGTTTATTGTTGAATAAAAATGTAACAATAAATCAGATGAATTTATTGAACTTTTCATAGTTATGTCTTACCGCTAAGATTTCTTAAACATAAAAAATATGGATAAATTAGGTACAAAATTAAAAATAAATTTAAAAACTAAGTTTACCTTTTTTTACAAAGTTAGTTAGAGATCTTTGTTTGAAATTTATTGTAAAAATTCTAAAAAAATATTTATTGTGGGAATAAACTCACTGGTTTGAACACCTTTAATAAAAGTACTAGCCTGCCAGAGGTTAACATTATTAATTAAAAATATCAAAGAGACAAACAGTAAAAAATCGTTTTATTAAAATAAAATAAACCAAACATTTATAGGTATACTTATTACATCTGATTTCTTGTTTACGGGACCTGTGGCTAAGGGTGTAGCAGAAAGCTAAACGAGCGAAGTTTGCCCGAGTTAATGAATCCCGACAAAGAAACATCTGTTGTTCATTACTATACTGACTCTGAAGTTGTGGATATTGTTCTGATTCCTGATAAAAACACGGAGGGGTATTTTTACTGGGTGTTGAATCGTAAGTTCGAAACTTAGTGTGATATATGTGATATAACAGTGTGGTATAAATTATTGAAGTATTAGCCTTTTCACGAGTACGTATTAAAGATGAAAATTAGAGAATACACAAAATGTACTAAAACTAATACACAAGAAATCTTTCAGAGGGATGTATATTTTCTGTGTTGCTTAGAAGTTTAAGTTACTCGTTAATCAATAAACATTTCAATAATGTTATATTTTACCAGCTTCATATTATACGTGAGTTTTGAAACTACACACTATTAACCAGTATTATATCTTCTACTAGTGGATATATCTAGGAACATCTATTCCAGCCTGTATTATGTAAAACGGGTTATAGTAGAGCGAATATACTACAAAAATGAAACTGTAGACGAATAGATTCGAATTACGTGATTTTATCATATGTAGGGGAGTTTACTGTAGCTGAGGTGAGCACTCAGTTACTGGTTCTTACCAAACGTTGTTTGTCCAATGCACGAAGAGCCCTGTAGTGATTGGGAAACAAACTTGGAAGGTTATAAATTATAGGACACCCACAAATTAGTTTAAATTATTGGCTGAAAGTAGTTAGATGAATGACATAGAAATCGTTTCCTGCGCTAAGAAAAACATTAAAACAGCAACATTCTCAATATGAAAGTTCTGTTTGTAGCTCTGGTTGCTCTCTTTAGCCTGACATTGGTGAAAGGTGTTGTTATAGACCCAGTTTGGCAAAAGATGTGTCGTAAGTTCATTTTTAGCTTTTATCGATGTATAAAATATTAATCGTGTTACTGGAAAAAATGCTCTATTTTGATATCTGTACTTCAATAGTAGAAACACAACGCATTAAAACTAGAGTGAAATATTATTAAAACGAATATTTACCACACACACAAATACAGTTCTGTTCTTTAAAAACAGGAGGGTAATTTTATTATTAATGTCGAGGTATAGTTTGAAAAATTCAAGACACATCATTCGTCTGGGTTCTACATTAACTTATGGAGTGATTTGACTACTGTGATGCGTAATTTGTGATAAGATTATACAGGTTAACTCGTTCTTTCCATTTAAAAAAGTGTTCCCACAAAAGCTGCTTCTTAACATTTAAAAAAATATATCCTCTTTAGGTAAAAAAAAATAAGCCTGGAATAATGAACGAGTTGAAAGAATGCAAGGACGTATTTTTTAAAGACAAAGTAGGACTGGGTTAGTTTTTGTTGTATTGTGATTAATAATAATGTCTCAGTAATTCATTGTAATTTGGTAAACAATGTGTTGCTAACGTGAATCTGTTAACTTTAGAAATAAATTACAGGTCTAAAACTATTTAATTTTAATTTTTTTTTTTTTTTAGTTAGTATAAATTCCATTCTCTAATGTTATATACCTTCAATTTATAAGCAGCAGATATGCAAGTTGTAATTAAAATGTAGTTTGTTTGAGGGTTAATTTCGTGCAATGAAGAACCCTAAGAATCAAAGCCCCCTGGTGAGTTAGCGGTAAAATTATAGACTTATAAGGTTAAAATCTGTGGTTCCATTCCGCACACTGGGCAAAGCACAGATAGCATATTGTGTAGCTTTCAATGAAAGAAACAAACAATATTTAAAATAAGTGTATTTTTAACGACAACATTCAATTATGAGATAAAATATCATATTTTTAGAACTTTATCTTACAATGAGAAATAGTATTATACAACGATCAAAAATAAAGTTGTAACATCTACAGGTGTAATTAATATTTAACAAACTTTAAAATAGGAGAAGGAAGTTACGTCTCTGGCAGTAAATATTTTGTTTTGTAAACAAGAATAAAATTATTGATGAATATTTCATCATATTGCTATTTATAAACATAACTGAATATCTAGAACGGTGGGATACTAAATTCATTTTATTTTATGTTTTATTATGTTTTTCATTCTCTGTCTTTGAACATTAAAAATATTACTTACTTTTAGTTTATAAACAGTTGTTTATGTCTAAATAAACACATCAATTTCATTGTTAACAAACAGAAAAGTAGCAAATTTAAAAGTAGTTTAGGATAATTATATTGTTCTGACACATTAATTTAACTACACAATTAAATGTTATGAAAGAAAAGTAGCAAAACTAAATTAAAGTTGATTTATCACAAAGTACTTTTTTACCTGAAGCTTCCAGATGCAGTTGAAGACTGTGAAAATGCACAATATCCTTACCAGAATTATGAAGCGTACATGAATGAAATGTGTAAACCAGAAAGATATGCTGATAAACAGGTGATGATGAACTATTACATATATATATATATATGCACGTATATGTAAATATATATATATATGTTATGTTCGCTTATATAACTAATCTTTCCTCTTTCTATATATATATATATATATGTTCATTTATTTCTTTTGAAACGTTCAATCATAAACCACTCTAGGCAGAAGTTCCACTTATAACCACAGGGTATGACACGTTTAAGAGTTCCAGTGATGTTTATATACTTTTCTGATGTGATAATATGTGATTGCTTGTTATGAGTTGTTGTTGTTTTTGATATTGATAGTAAAAAAAATAAGAATTAAATATACTTGTTTACAGTATAGATGTTTATGTAAATTAATTTTCAAACTTTCAGTGGATATAAAGTTCAAGATGAAAAGTTTCATAAATACGTTTAGATTGGGAGGTACAAGGAAATGTATGAATTATGTAACTTAATAATCACCCAAATAGGTTAATATGTGATATTCTACAACATAACTATAACTGAATTTAAAGTTTTAATCAAAAACATTTAATACTTGTACAAGTTACAATCCTGTAATTATCCTACGTTACATTACTGTTTTACTTATGTACCCTTACAGAAAGTTCAGAAATGTATCGATAGAAGTTTCTAGAAGCTAACGTGGATACACGATCTGAATTCACTGAACTGATTGATAAGTGTTTGTGTAAATGTGAGTAAAGAGGGTTAAAATATACCAATATGCTAGGAATAAACTAAATAAACATCTCTCGACTTGAACCTCATAAGTGATGAAAATTCTATAAGCATTATTATTTACAATAATATCATAAATGTTCGTAATGTATAATGATTATGGTATCTGTTCGTGTATGATAACTTTCACTTTAACTGGAAAATACCACCGCAATTAAATATATATCGTATTTTTTTAAAATTATTATGATTAATTTTGTTTTCATGGAATAGTAATACTGGCTCTTTTATTAATCTTTTATTTTCAAATCATAACTTTCTTGAGATGTACATCACATTTTACTTTGACACGTTGTGTTAAAACAAGGCTAAAAACACATGATAAAAATTAACATTTATAAATCACCCTTCATTTAAAATATATGTCTAAACAATCAATATCTCACTAGAACTTAGTTATTAATTACCTTCAGTTTTACATGTTCAAAATATTTAACTTTTAACGATATATGTTTAACCGAAACGAGTAGCAAATATTATACAATGGCAGAAATAAAGAAAATGTACCAGCACTTACATTTTTACATACAGATTGATACTTGTCAAAAAAACCAGTCAGACTGGTAATTATGAGACGTTTTTATATAGAATGACGTGGGTAACCTTAAGTACAAAACTTCAGGTCTACTATATTTTAAAATAGTAGTTTATTTACACCAAAAGTCAGTTGTATGCTGTTTAGATCCTATAAATGTATATATATATCTATATATCTATATGGTAACACTTTATAGTAAGGAATGGTATTTAACATCATTAAAGAAATATTAAATAGTACGTATAAAGAATATGAGATCAGGTAAAATAATGAAACAAATGTTAAAAAAGATGTAAGTATGCTCACTCCAACATGGAAAACTGACTAACTTTTTTTTAATGATTATCAGGCTAAGATTTGTGAAATAAAGGATTGCAAAGCTCTGTCCTTATTTTATCACATTGATTAGTATTTTGTTATTTTCTTTAACATTTAGTATTGAATGATTTGAGTAATATATTGCATGAAATGTTTCTAACTCCTTTTTGAGAGAATTGACATACATTTTAATTATTTTCATGTTATTCATATTATACAGCTTCAACGGATCACTTAAGAACTGAGGAGAATCAGCATCTATATATGTTACATATAATAGAATAACCAGTCGTAGTTTCCTTATTTTTGAAATATGTTTGACCCTCAAGTACCTTTATTCGAAATAAAACTCTTATAAAAGAGTAACACTGTTGAATTTGTAATATGTTATTTAATATGATTTTCAGTTGTGGTTCTAGGAAAGAGATCCTCTATATCAGATTCTGTATAAAATATATGCTTATTTTTATCAATACCTTATTTATAGAAAAAAAAACCAGTCTTGGTTTTTGATGTGCCATAAAAAGTATATAAATTATTCTTACACAAAATATTTTGATGAATAAAACTGCCAGCAGGAACAAATAATACAAGTTAAAAAGAAGGACATTCGAAAATTACATATATATTTAAATGAACTGATATATTGCACTTAAAACTTTCCAATCAGTGCTTTTATAAACTTTCTTCACACAAGATCCATTCATCGTTATAACGGTAGTGTTGTTAAAGAATATGATTGTTTGTTTTTAAATAGACCACTAAATGATTACAAATAAACATTGTTCTGAGTGCTATCATGAATAATCTCGGAACTCGTTAACACATATATGAAAGTTGGAAAAGTATCATTTTATAAGGAGTTGGAGATAAGTTTAACACCTGGTATGAAAATATATTTTCGTTTTGGAGTTAAAAACAGTAGTATTTGATATTAGCGATAGAACAAGGAACAAGATATCTAGTTATTTACTAAAGATAAAGAAACACTTGTGTCTATAGTGGAAGTGCGATAAAAAATAAACAAATCTTGCAATATTTGGTTTTGTACTAGAATACGAATGAAGAAATATTTCACTTCAAGTGTAAGTGGTGAGATCATATTTGTATAAATTTATAAATGCAGCCATATATGTTGTTCTTTTTCTTTCTGAGGAAATTTTCACATAGTTACTTGAAGATTATCTCTGACAGCGGGCAATATTAAGTAAAGTGAGAGATAAGAGAAAAGTTAGCTAGTCTCTGCCATCCACCATCAACACGTGAGCCATTCTTTACCAGCGAATAGTGAGATTAAACATTGTATACTAACACCACCACGGCTGAAAAGGCGAGCATATTTTGTCAACGGATACTCGCGAACTGCGAGTCGAGTGCCTAACCATAAGGTCGTAATTGATAACGTACAAAAAATAATCTTCGTGATGTGAAAAAGTGTATCAGTTGAGGAACGTTATGACACAAAGTGTAATGCACTGATCTATTAACAATGATGACAACGAATTAATGATATTTAGTGCTAAAGCCCATAAGTAGTCAAAACTTAAACTGACTGCAAACATACGCGCTATTAAACACCATATAAACTGCTGGCCAAAATCTTAAGGCCAATGAACATAAAGAAAAAATATGCATATTGCGTTGTTAGACTCAACCACTTATTTGAGTAGAGCTTCAAAAGATGAAAATAAGAAAAGAGAAAATGAAAATAAAAACCTTTTTTAGCATTTAATAAGGAAAATGTGAACACTATGAAATTAGTCTAAATACTAGCTGGTCAAAAGTTTAAGACCATGCCATAAAGAAGTCCTAAACAAAGAAGAAAATGCATAAACAAGAGGTCTCGGCAGTGAGTTGCATGGCCGTCATTGCGAATAACTTCAAAAATTCGCTTTGGCATGGTCGATATAAGCTTTTGCAGAAGGCGCTAGAATGTTAAAGTGGTGAAAATGGCTTCACGAAGATCATGCACTGTTTGGAATTGACGTCCATTTCTATAGACTTCACTTGCCATCCACCCCTAAGCAGTTTTAAAGGGGTTCAGTTCGGGTGGACACTCTGGATGGTCCAAAAAATCATGCTATTCGCCATGAAAAAAGATCTTTGTCGTGCGGGCATTGTGAATTGCAGAGTGGTCCTGCTTTAAGATCCAGTCATTTCCATAAAAGCGAGTACCTTCAGTCAATAAAAATAATCTCTCCAACATGCATATGTTCCCAGCTACTGGTTGACCCCCCTGTATAACCTGAAGCTCCATTGTTTCATGGAAGGAGAAAGCACTTCAGATCATAATGGAACCTCCTGCACTGTGTCATGTAGAAAATGTTTCTGGTGTGATATTGTTATAGTGCCAGTATCGTTGGAAGCCATCTGGACCGTCAAGGTTAAATTTTTTCTTGTCAGAGAACAAAACCTTCTTCCACTTTTCTACGTCCCATGTTTGGTGCTTCTCAACAATGTTTAACCGATCTGTTTCTTGGTATGGAAGGAGGCATGACTTTTGAAGACGTTTACGGTTTTTAAAGCCTTTCTCTTGTAGTTGCAGTCTTATTGTTCTTGACCTGCATTCTGAATCCTCATGAGTGTCAATCTGGTTGGACGATCGGCTGATGTCTTGCCGAACAACCTGTCGAGTCCTCCTGCTCAACGCCAGCGAAATTTTCTTGAATTTCTCGTTCCGTATCTCTTAGGGTCTTTTAAGAAAGTTGCAACAGCAATTTCACTACGCCCAATCCCACCAGCGATGGCATGTCAAGAGAGACCTTCCTTTTGGAGCTCGACAATTCTGCTACGTTCAAACTCAGTCAACGTTTTAACCCTTGCCATATTTTTACCCAATATATTAAATGAGATGTCAGTGGGAGATGTTGACAACGCTAAGGCTTGAACATAAGTGACTAAATTTCGTTTCGTGTTTACCGATTAACACTTCGTTTCAGTATGGTCTTAAATTTTTGACCAGCTAGTTTTAGGCAAATTTCATAGTGTTCATATATTCCCTACTAAATGCAAAAATGTTTATTCATTTTTATTTTCATCTTTCGAAGCTATACTCAAATAAGTGGTTGAGTCTCACAACGCAAAATTCATATTTTTTCTTTATGTTCATTGGCCTTAAGATTTTGGCCAGCAGTGTATCTACTGTTTTCTAAGGTACACTCATCGGAGCTACGGAAATAAACAGATAGGTCAATGGTCAATTTAAGTCATTCTATAAACAATCATTGATAACAATGAATTTAAAAAAAATTACAAGAGTAAGAAAATGGTATGAACATGAAAAGAAAAGAAATTATAAGCAATTATATGTACTTAGGTGAAACTGTAATAAAAAGAAAAGTACAACATTTCTAAATTATGCTCGAATTCAAGTCCAAGAAAAGTTAAGAGTAAAATAATATGTAATATCCAGTCTGAAAATGTATAAAAGTAAAATGTAGATATCTTTTTTAATATATGCACGCTATGTCAACGTTGTAACAAAGACCGTGAAAATAAATATTGATGGAGTCGGTTTAAACAGTGACATTGTCGCCTACTTAAAGACTAAACCAACTTACTTCGTTCATGTTGTTTAATAAAATTGTTCGCAACCCCAGCAGCACAGCGGTATGTCTGCAGATTTCCACCATTAGAAACTAGGTTTCCATCCCGTTTCTGGGCAGAGCACATATAATCCATTATATAGCTGTGTGCTTAATTAAAAAAAATTGCTTATATTAAAAAAATATAGAAATATGAAGTTCTTGAAACGTTCATTTTAAAGTTTTCTTCATTGTAAATAGTGCAACATAATTATAAGCTTTTATATACATTCGGAGTTCCAAGCTACATAAAATTAAAATGTATAAAATCTCTGAAACATATCTTTGTTACAGTTTCCAGATAGTAATAAGAACAGAAATAGAGAACACATTACACACGAGATGGCAAAATTGTTAATTTGTTTAAGATCCCAGTGATTTTGGTCTTTCTGCTGTGTCCATGACATTAAACGCAGTAAAACAAATTTTCAAAGCATATTCACTGTTAAGAAGGTAAAATAACAGCATTTTATGAAGATTTAATGTTTCTATTTTTTTGCTACCAAAATATCAACAAATAATAAGAAAAGCATTAAAGCTGACAGAATCGGCAAGAGAAGACAGTATTTTAATTTGTTCGAATTTAAGGGGCCAATGCTACACGATGGGCTGTCTGTGCTCTACCCACTCAAATATGTAAATTCAGTTTTTAGAGTTGGAAATCCGCCAGTCAAATCACTGTGCCATTGGAAGGCATAGGAAAGACAGAAAAACGTTGAAATGGTTAGATTAAAGAAGACGTGAACGAGAACTGAATTGCAAAAAATTGCCAATAGAAATGATTGGAGAGTGGCAATACGGGTGAAGAATGATGACTTGTACTAAGAGGAAAAGCAGAAGAAGAAAGTAGGCATAGCGCAAATAAATCCTTATGGTGTAATTTTGTTCTTAATAACTAATATTTTTTTCTTTTAATGTTTAAATGTAAAATAAGATGAAATTAAAACTTAATTAAATTTATTTAAACCAAGTTACTGAATGATTACAGCCGATATTTACAGTATAGATGTGTACACTGAAATAACAAAAATGAAGCAAAAACCTATTGAATTAATACTTCAGAAATCTAAACCACAATATACATGTGAACGCGAACCATATTTTAGGGGTGTGTAGAAGCAGTAACGCTATGAAGTCTTCCACTAGCTCAACGGTACGTTTGAGGGGTTATGAAGCTAAAAATCAGATTTAAATACCAATGGTGCACAGAGAAAAAATAATTCATTGTGCACTCGTTTTGCTAAAACGTGCAACAAAAGCCAAAAGGAGTCTTTGAGATTGGACATGAATTTATCCAACACAGCAGTATTTGCTGCCATCTAAAGTTGAGAGTGTTGTAAGGTTACGTAATGTTGTTTTTTATTCTTTAATTATATAAATTTATGATACTAGAATACAGAAACCTCAAATTCATTATAAATGACCGAAAATTATCAGTTGCATTTCTATAAATTTCTGTTAGTTTGGGAAAGCATTCTGGTTTTTTATCTCTATGTCCTTTTCTTAAACTTATTTATTTCCTACCTTCTTCTGAGCAAGAAGGAAAAAACTTATTTACGATAATAGGATGATATTAATATCGGTTTGGAACATAAATAATTTATGGCCTTAGATATAAACTATGAGTAATGTTATTTAGTAACGTTGAAAGAAGAGGAACAAAGTTTGTATCAGGTCACCTGAGGGTCGCGTGACCCCGTCACACCAAACATGCTCGCTCTTTCAGCCGTGAGGAGCGTTATTATGTGCAGTCAGTCAATCCCTCTATTCGTTGTTAAAAAAGAGTAGCCCAAAAGTTGGCGGTGGGTGGTGATGACTAACTGCTTTCCCTCTAGTCTTACACTGCTAAATTAGGGACGTCTATTGCAGATAGCCGTTGTGTAGCTTTGCGTGAAATTCTAAACAAACCAAACCAATCAAGTGAAGGTAAGAGTATGAAAATTACTTAAAAGTAACGTAAAAGGATATAATTGTGAAATTAGTCAGTGAATGAAATAAATGTGATTATTTTAGGAATTTTATTACAATCGTTAAGAAATATAAATTGACTTAAATCTAAATTGTTTAAGTTTTATTTCAATATCTGGGAAGGAATGATGTGCACATGAAAAGCCTGTAAGCCATTCAGCGTACATTATTAAAAGTATATACATATAATTTATTTTTAATATATAGCATTTAAATACTAAAATGTTTTTTTTAATATTAGTTAACTTCAGTGATCTACCTAATCAGTCTATTAATTTGATAGTAAATAAAATTCACTTCCATTAACATACAGTCTTTACCATTGAAGTAATTACTTCCCCATTTATTGTTATGTAGATACAATATACATATATAACACAAACCTGAGAATTTAATCTTCAGAAATTATATTTTAGGTTAAACAATGGATATTCCATAATCCAGTTATGCAGATATTGAAATTAATATATTTTTCTATCACGTAAATATATTTTATAAACCTATAAGAAAAACTCTTACTTATATCAAATTAATGTTTTGTTTATCACAGTGAACATTTTTATTACGTTTGCTAACAAAAAACCACAAACAAACTGAAGAAAATCGAAGAGTGCTGGTATTAAACAAATATGTATCCTCATTGACCCTGATTTGCTTGTGAGATCTACTTCTTTTAGTTTGAAAACTACGTATTGTGGTCTCTCTTTTGTGTATTCCACAATGACGTTTTATGAAAAATATGTACGTGATGAGTATCATTTGCGGATTCAGCGTTAAGGAAATACTATAGTACATGTAAAAATTTCAAGACAATAAAAAACATCAGATCCCTGTGAAAATTCGCGATGATAAAACCAGGAGAAGACAATTCCTTAACTTGCTATTGTGAAATTTGATTTGCATTTCCCGTGTCTGGTCTTTACAAAAGATTTATCATTAACTGGTTATATTTATTTCATCATATTGCAGTTTTACCAACAACCAGCTGCTTCACATGTAACCATATAACTACTGAAAATGTTATCAACTGTTTGAGCTCGTATCTCCATTTTACCAAAATAGCTTTATTAAACGTGACAATTGTATAATTTAAATTTAATTTAATTTCCAATATTTTGTGGTTTTTCTACAAAAATATATCTATAATCCAACTAGTATCTTACGTTTGAAAAGTCTTCAGGATTAGTGGTTTCGTTTTACCAATTCTGCGAAATGTCTTTAGTGTTAAGTGTTTATACGTATTACACTTCTCTTCCTGAAAGATATTTTCACACTTGCTGATTGAAATATTACATGTATCATAAATTAATACACAACTTCTAATAACTATGTTAATTTATTAACATAAATCAAGAAAATTTTCTAAAATTTTACTGACACATTCATTGAGGTAGTGACGATTAATGAGAAATTGTTTACTATGATTCTCTTGGAGTTTAACAAAGAAAGTTTTTGTTTTCAAATTATATGTTTTACTTATACAACACACTTCTTATAGAGATGTGAGAGCATTTTCTGTATTTTTTATTGACTTTGTGAGTTTATTTTGCTCTTTCAGATAATGTTGCTCACATGCTTTTGGAGGAAATGTAACTGATCGTAAGAAGAAGTTATATTCTTGACAGCAACATCAAGGTATATGGTGGTGATACTCTGCCTAGAGTAAAGTTTTAGATAGAAGTTGATCAAGGTGGATGGATTGACAAAAGATCTTCAAGTGACTTACTGGAATCAATGATATAATAATCTGAAACTGTACTGATTTACTTGCTTTTGGTATTTGTGTACCTCGAAAATACCTTTATACAGAAAATTAAACGTTCGTAAAGCAACAAAATTGCTGAACATGTAGTAGTTTATTAAATACAATTAAGTTGTGGCAGATTCTTTATTTAAATATATTATGTTGTTTATCAGTTCCTTGTTTAAAAAAATAAAATCCAGTTTTTCTTGTTTTATAACTAAAAAAGTCTCCTAAATTATTCTTACACAGAACATTTCAATGGGTAAAACAGTCATCACTTTCAAATGATAAAAAGTGAAAATAAGAACATTTTAAAATTATATGTATGTTTATAAGTACAAAGTTAAACAATGAACCATCTACGATCTGACCACCAGTTAATAAAACCTCAATTTCAGTTGTATTAAGATAGTCGTAACCTGTAGTTAAAACGATTACAAATAAACACAGATTTGAACGCCATATTACATAAATTACATTTTCGGTAGCACATTTGTCAAAGTTGTCCAAATCTATAAGAAATTAAAAATCAGTTCAAAATCTGGTAGAAAAAACAATATTTTAGTTTTCGAGTCAACAAACATTGTCAAATTTTCATCATAACGATAGAATAAGTTACAAAACAGCAACGTCTTTACTGCACATAATAAATCATAAGGGTTTATAGTAGAAGACCTTGTGTTAGTGCGATAGAAAAAAGGTCAACCAACCTCGCAATATTGGGTTTCATATAAGGTTACAAACTGAGAAATATTGAGCTCTTAAATGAAATCACGAGATCATATTTCTGTATATGTATATATATTTTACTGAAATTAAATCGTTTAGATGGGGTTTTGCTGTTTTAAACACAGTCCTTCCTCATGATTTTGTTTATCCAATTCGATATAAATTAATTTAAATGAATAAAGAAAATCATGAGGAAGGGCTGCGTTCAAAACAGCAAATTCCAGCCTCGGATTAATTATATTATAACCATAAAGTATTCAAGTTCTAAACCACAACACATTAACATTATTTTTTATTTAAAAAATTCAAATATGCTGCCATTATTTTTAAAAAAGGGCAGAAGCTACAACGTGGGATTATAAAATGTAGCCTCGGTTTTGCAAGTGACTGTCGATAGAGGACCCACATTGCAGTGGGGATATACCGTCTATCAGTCTTAACCTCCAATTCTCTAGTTTCACATAAAAAAATTAGAAATTAGGAAAGTGAGATGCCCACAATATCCCACATCTATACCGCCCTTCACTGCCTGAAGACAGTTGTGGAAAGGTGTCTGCTCTCTCAAGTTAAAATAAAAAAAATGTATAGCGTATTTTAAATTTTCTTTAATTAAAAACTTCACGTGATTGTGTTTTGGTTTGGGCTTGAATATCTTATGGTTATAAACTATACACACATTGTTGTTTCCCTCAGGAATTTTTCACAAAGGTACTCAAGGATAATCTGCAACAGACGACTATAATTATTAAAGTGAAAGACTTGTGTTATGTATTATAATTTAACTGGGACAAGTCTCCTATTTATTATACTGCATATTAAAATTTCAAATAGCCTAAAATTTTGATTTTAGTTTAGAAGTTAATTGAATGTCTATATATATCAAATGTTTGAAATTTGCCAACAAGATAGCTACACTCAATTTTCTTTCTTAACAGAAACATATTTTAATTTACAAACAATAACGCACTTTATAATAACTGTTATTACAAATGCTAGTTTATAGGCAAATATTTTACAAACTAACAAACAATATTGAAACTTCTATCTGGCCTAGAACTGAATATTTTATCGACGGTTAAAATAAGATTATTTATTCTACGTTGACACACAAGTATATTTAATGGAAAACTGGCTATTTTCTTTACACATGGGCTTTTTCACTGACGAAAATATTTAGTGTCCTTGAAGAAATCGTCTGAAGTTATTTCTCTGAAGTTAAACTGTTTTTAATGTTCGAAAGCTACAAATCTTCCTGGCTAAATATCTGTAGTATTTTTTTTTTTATAAATAAGCGTTTATTACAGTTATAGCTTCCGAGGTTTATAGTATTCTAATTGTAGCAAACCAACAATACTCTGTCTCCTGGCATATTGATTTATAAACTTCAGGCGAAGTCCAAGAAAGTTCAGTTGGCAACAATGTAAAACATATATTGTTGATTCTTACACTCTTCAATACTCTACAAATTTAGGGATCAGGCGAGAGTTTACCACTGCACATTTAACAACGTAAGTTACATGCATTTCTAAATATATATTGAGCTGAAACAAACATAATTATTAATATAAATAAATAACATTAAAACCGTTGCATTAGAGAGAAGTTAGCTTGTTAGGGCAACCCACCATCAACTCGTGAGCTATTTTTAACCAAGAAAAGAAAAAAAAATAGTAAAATTAAAAATCACAACTTACCCTTCCGGCTGAAAAAGTGAGCTCACAGCGTTATGTCATAATTTATAACGTACGAAACACAAGGTGCATAATGTCGAAGGTTTATTGGTAATAGAAAGTTATAACTCAAAGTGAGGCCTGGCATGGTCTAGCGCGTTAAGGCGTGCGCTTCGTAATCCGAGGGTCGCGGGTTCGCGCCCGAGTAGTGCCAAAACATGCTCGCCCTCCCAGCCGTGGGGGCGTTATAAGTGACGGTGCAATCCCACTATTCGTTGGTAAAAGAGTAGCCCAAGAGTTGGCAATGGGTGGTGATGACTAGCTGCCTTCCCTCTAGTCTTACACTGTTAAATTAGGGACGGCTAGCACAGATAGCCCTCGAGTTGCTTTGTGCGAAATTCCAAAACAAACAAACAAACTCAAAGTGTAATATAGTAATCTTGTTTACAATGATAATAACGAAGTTGTGATGTTCAGTGCTATTAGAGTAGTCAAAATTGAAAGTGGAAAAAGATTGCAATGAATCACGTTATCAAACAAACACTACATTAAACATCTTCCGTTTTCTAAGATACACTCATCAAAGTTATGAAAATAAATAAATAGTCAAACATCAATTTAAATAATTCCATAAACAGTCAGTGATGATAAAGATTTAAAGAAATGTGTTTGTCTGCTTAGAATTAAACAAAAGTTATATTTTAATCATATGAGCTTCGTTATACATCAAGTGCAATATATTTTTTCTAATAATATACTAGCGATTAGTGCAACATATAACATAACATTTTTCCTTCATGAGATTGTTGTTGTTTTTTTAACTATTCGCGCTCGTCCATCGATGGGAATAGAATCCATAATTACAGAGTTTCAAGTTCACGATCTTTACGCTGACGCACCTGTGAAGTGTCTTTAAAAATTATGGATTCCTTACACTTTGAATAAGAATTGTTATTTAACAGCTGTTTACAAGGACAATAATAATGAGCATATTTTACTATTAAATCACCATAGCAGTTATCGTCACCGTTTTCCACTTCAACACACGTATTGAAACCTAGTTGGTAACAAAGATTGTTCTGCCGTAAATAAACAAACATACAGTTCTGCTGTTAATCGTTCTATTACTTGATTTTAATAAATGTTTGTAATTTAGAGTGATTTTACCAAAAAGTGATTAGAGTATTCATATTTAAGTACTTAACGAAACGTTTACCGTTTATATACTATCATTAGATATGTCGTTTCGTTTCTTCATTATATATAATATAGCTCATCTTGAAATTGTGTGACAGTTAAGTAGTATAAATAACAGCTTTCTTTTAAGAACTAAATGTTTATAATTTTGCTATAACGTTTGTGTATTTTCTTTAACTACTTCCTTTCAAATATTTTTAAGTATTTCACAACTATTTTTGTTGCAGATCCTTTTTTTACTAATACGTTTATCACATAGTTTTTTCTATCACTCAACAGAACCATCTATTTTACATGAACGAATTCTATAATGAAGAATCCTCGTAAGTAGAACCGTTTCTTGTAAAGAACCCAATATTATAACAAAACATTTTTGAACCTCTGATGTCAAGATCATATAGTATATCGATAGAAACAGAAATAACAAATAATCATTTTATTGTTCAATTAGTGGAGAAAAACTATTTGTTGATTAATTATTTTTTTACTTGGGTGCAACGATGTCCCTAATAAATAAAATAAAATAAAAAAAATACTTTTATTGACTTTTGTAAGCACAACCTATCGAAACTTTTCATAATTACAGGAACTCACACGTAACTCACACTGTCCGAATGTTTAACATTGACCTTTAATACGTTTGTCAAAATGCCCTTTGTTGGATATACAAGACTATTCATTCGAGAGTTACAATTTATGTTATTTAGGGAATTAAAAACGATACCTATGACAAGTTTTGTTACAAAACTTTGTGTGTTTAATTTAATTGTTGTACTAGAATTTTCTGACGTTAATGATGTCATCACACTCGAACCTTCCAAGTTTTCTTTTCATGTATAACATTATTGTTACTAAACGGCGAGATATTTTTGGAATTTTTCTGTAATGTCATAAATAGGTGAAGATACATAGAGTAGGTAAGATAGATAAATTAAAGTAAAATTAGTGGAATGAAAAAAAATGAAGTTAGACTAACTGATTGTCAGTTTAGACGAAAAGGCAATTTCTAAAGTGAAAGTAACCGAACCAGCCTTTATGGACTTTTGACGTAAATGGAATTATTTAAAGCTCTAGATGCATCTGTATAAACTCACAGGGTAACGTAACTAAAATTATCACTGACTGAATTGTGATAACAAAGAAAAGAAGAAATAATTCATCTGATCAGTTGGGGTCTAAAGTAATTATATTAATTTACAGTCCTTAGTCCTAAAGCACTCACATATCATTGACTTTATGAGGTACAGTCATTAACAAAGTGCACAATTATCTCTTTTAAATACTTATCCATGATTTTTAAAATCCTTGCATACACCTGAACTACCACAAACTATATATTTTTTTCAAAATGACTAAATAATATAACTCCTTTTCTTAAAACCACAAATTACATATACTTCACACCAAAACCAGTATCGTTGAAATACAGGAAAATATAGCGAATAAATATTCTCGTACATAAAGAGAAAATTTAAGTACCTTCCCAAACAAATAAAGAATTGTAAAAATTCTAATTATGTCTTTAAAAAGCTTTAATAATGAGAGTGTGTGATTTTCTTATAATAAAGCCACATCGGGCTATCTACTGAGCCTACCGAGGGGATTCGAACCCCTGATTTAAGCGTCATAAATACGTAGACATACCGCTGTACTTGCAGGGACAAGTGTGAAATTCTTCTTTTTTAATTTGAAATAGAAAAAACAAAAAATATTTTAATCCTAGGTGGCAGCACATTGTGTTTAAGGCAATATAATATTTTCAATTTGAAAGACATTTTTATTCCCAGGTCAGAAACATTACTTCCTGATTACGAGAAACCAGCATGAAGTAAAAATGTATACTCGAAACGGCTGGTATGGGTATTAAAATATTAATTAAAGTAAAGTACAAAACAACGTTTCGACCTTCTTAAGTCATCTTTTGGTTAACGAGAGAAAGAAAAGTTAATTGAATGGATATGAAGACACAATTTCAATCCCTCACCTATTCAATAATCTTGAGAAATATACATTTAGATTCTTTCCTATCCACCCCAAACAAAGGCCATCTATATAAATAGCTAGTAGTAAGAAATTAAGTTCTAAACCATTCAATATTTCGTTACAATAATCCGTATTTTTCACACTTTGTTTTAATGTTTCTTAATTATTATTCATAAGTTTTGTAAGACCTTAATTGTAACCCAAAACTTACACTGCTTCTATATGTTGGAACCTGTGTGTTTAATCCAGCCTAAAAACTTGCGTCTGTGATCATCTCCAAGCAGTGTCATCATGACAGCAAGTTGCAACGTGACCACCAGAACAGAACTGTCACGTGCTCCTGCTTTCTCCTTTACTCTTCCAATCTTCCTGTTGATAACGGTTTTCAGCCACGCCTTCCGGCCTCTCGAGTATGGCGCTTCCACTCCACTCTGGCTCAACACGTTGGTTGTTTCCCCTAATTTGTTACCGTTAAATTCGAGGAATTTTAAACCAGAATATCATAAAGAATATTCACGAACATATTAAAACTTAAACCTACCATCTTCTTATAAGTTAAGCCAATAGCTTCAGTCTTATGTACTTCATTTTAATGTATCATACACACACTCGAGTATGAATTAACTCCACAAATTTTCCAATTACACAGGTTAACAGTTTATGATATAATCTAATCAATTTTTTAATATGATGAACATCTTCAGGATATAAATCAAAATTACGTTTATTTACTCGCACTGTCTTACATTTTATAAAAAGAAATATGCTGCAGAAGAAATGTAATAGAAAAATTTCAATTGTTTAAACGTGTGCAGTTTAAAAAATATCATAACTTAATTTCTTTATCAAAGTACTGATGGCCAAATCTCAAAGAGATATTTTCAATGTTAAATATTCTGACAGAATGAGTTATACTGAAATTATTGTAATTATCAAATTCTGTGATAAGTTACACTTTAAAAAGACAATAGAAGGTAGTTTTCATCTAACTTACTGTATTGACTAGAAACTTAGATTTACCCAAGAAAAGGAATAATTGATCTGCACATAGCTTTTACTCATAACTAACAAACTACAATAATTATGACTGGTTAATTATTTTGTATATATCCAGGATTAACTTCAAATCAAAGATCACGAAGTTTTTGTCTAATAGTTTCTCTTTGTTTGAAACGATTCTTTTCATGAGAAATCTTCTTCATGGTTTACACTAAATTTGTTTATGTATGATAAATGTGACTATTGAATCCCAAAATAAAAATATATGTAATAATCATATTTGGAAATATCTTCTACAAAAAGAAGTTGAGGGACAGATAGAAGTAGTTAAATGAATTAACTCAAGGAAAACACACATAGTAATAGCAAAATTAGAAACTAATTTTTGAAACAATACTGCTAATTGGGTTAAAATGGAGTTTTAATGCATATGTATTGCTTTACATTCTTTGAAAACTGCGTCTAAATTACAAATGTTTATTATTATTACTGTTGTTATTAATAAGTAATATAACCATTAACAACGAGGTTTGATGGTTGACTACAATAAAACAATTTTTGTAAGAAACAAGGTTTAAAGATGTGCGTGTGTGTGTGTTAAGAGTGAAAAACTTTAACAAGTAAGTGTAGTAGTGACATCATTGTAAAAATAACTCAAAAAAGTAACAGTGTATCTCAGGATTACAAAGATATGTAACAACAATATTGGAAATACAATTCTTATGATATTCTAACTAAATAACTTAACTATCTAGTAGTCTTTGTGTATTAAAAACGTTTGTACGTACTAAATTTTCTTTAAGGTGTCATTTTTTCCAGCTAAATGTATTTTTCATTTATTTCTGTGTTCACAGAATTTTAAGTCACTCTTACAGGTATTTACTTAGTTAGTTATCACTGTAAAAGTTCCCTATTTAACGTTCTGAGCCACAATTTTCTACTACCAATAAATATTCAATATCGCCGTTTATGTTATCATTACTTGCATTTATACTTTAATATTTTATTATCCCAGTTTGTAACCCAGAATGAAACCAACTGTCGTAATAACAATATAACAATGTTTGATACGTATAGACGAAACGATCATTTTTTGACGATTTTAAACTAACCTTTGACATCTTGTTAATTTTTATAACTTTGATGTGTTTCCAAAAAACAACAAATATTTAACAGAGTGTACAAAAAATTGATTATTTGTAATAACGTTTAACCTTAAATTTGAGCGACTTTAATACAAAAAAAAACTTGATTTTGATACCCGCTGTGGGCATAGCACGGATAACAATTTATTTAATAGCAGGTGACCATTAGAACCAAGGTTCGTTCTTATGTGAAGAAAATTTCTGAAACACGATAATGAATACATTCTAAGTACGAATTATCAATTCCTATAAACACACTTACTTTTCCACTATTCTTACCTTCATTTTTAACAGCTTAAAGTGAAGATAGTTTTCTTGATGAAACGTTTGTGTAATAATGCGTCAGTAGTTTTAGTTGAATAATGAAAGACAACAAAAGACTATTTTATTTTCGTAAGAAAGATATGTGTATTACAAAACAACAACCATTTTTATATGTTTAGATCCACCACAACTTAAAACCGTATTTCAACAAGTTACAAGAAGTTGAAAAGTTTTGTTGCTTTAGGAAAGTTTTACTGTCCAGATAGAGGTATTAGAGAGTGAAACAAATACTAAAAAGAAGGAAATCAGGACAAATTCAGATTATTATATTATAGGAAATCTGTAGATATTCACTTTAACACAGTAACATTTTATTAAATATGTCAATCAAGTTGTTCAACCAATTTTTTTTTTGTTTTATCATTTTACTGGATCACGTAATCTATATATATGTACAGGTTCATATTTCTTATGATATCGTATTTGTTTCTATATTTTAAAGTTTTGCTCCTCCACATGCATATAGCTACAAATGTATAGGACGTAAACATTACACAGTTGTCTTTGACGACCGACAAACGTAAAACCTATTATAGTTATTATTTTGAAGTGTGGTGTAACTGAATACTAATAATTACTTACATTCTACATGAAAACAATCAAACCCTGTGACTCAGAGTAAGTTAGCACACTTGTTATCTATGGTGGATACAACTCAGATAGCCCGCTCTGTTATATACATTTAACAACGACCAAATTAAACTGTATATCATACTCACACAATTACTAGACTGAACAGTTGCTTTGGCATCTATTAATCTGTCTATAAGAAGTAACAAAGTGGATATCCTTTGGTTTCAGGTTACTGTACTAGGTAGGAGCGCCGAGAGGCAACACGGGTCCCAAGACAAATATCTTCGTCGGTCACCCTTTCTATCTCGTTTTTAACATTTTAAAAAATTATTAAAAAGATCATAAACTATGCCATCAATGAGCTCATGAACAAAGGATATCCATAGCAAGAACCGTTGTTAGATCACAATAAAAGAATAAAAACGTGCTTTTCGTCCTAACTAGGTTCATTCACCTGGGACCCTGGGCAGTCTTGCCCTTTGCCTTTCTTTCCGCCCCCCTCAAGAAATAAGGAAAACTTTGATATCTGGTATATATTTTTACCAGATATAGTGCAAAATGTCACATATAGCCTGATGGTTAGAATTTACCATTGATAGTCTCAAGGCGGGCAGTTTAGAATATTTTGCCCCAATTCTTTCATCGGCGGGAGCTTAATAATGTGCCGGTCTATCTCTCTTTTCATTGGCTAAAAGTAGCTCAAAGTCTTATATATTTTTGTCAGTTTGCAATTATAGAGGGCTAGCACAGATAGCAATATTCCTTGAAATTCAAAAACATACAGGTCCAGCATGGCCAGATAGTTAAGGCACTGTTGAATTTCGCCATGAAGCTTAAGATGGAAAATATTTTGTGATACGTGAGCATTGATATTATATTCTACGACTTTTTTTCATAACATTTAATAGCATACTTAAATTATTGTGTTAGGAACGACATAATTGTCATAAACTGTATTATAGCTAGTTTCAAATATACTTATCTTCTGTTTGTTTACAATCAATTTAATATTTTTCTGCAAACATAAATTACTGCCAATAAACATAAAGTTAGTAATATTTGCAAAAAAAAAAACAACAGAGAATGGAGAACTTAACAAAAATAAAGAAAATACAATGAACAACAGAGATAAACACAAATAAAATTACTATCATAAAACAACACCTTCCACCTTAAAGTGTGTTAGATAATAACTGCAGATCTGAAGTGTTTGATTTCTACACGTGATAAATTACAGTTTAGAACTTTGCACGAATAATTTTCTTCGTGTGAAAGTAATAAATAGGAAAAATTGTTAAAATATTTGTTTATTGTACTTGAATTCTGTCTTGTCTCGTTTGTGTGTCAAGCTTTATTTATTTGTGTTGAACGTTTCATCTCTAACAGAGAGTCATGATCACATTCAACATGTAAGGTACAAGACTGTTTATATTGTCCGTAAGTTAAATATGTATCTTTTAAAATGCAAGTAATAACATTTGTGTTTTAACTTTAATTTGTAAATCAAGAGGCTTTTTCACTAAAGACAAGATCTGTTAATGTTAAAAGAACTTTGTTCCAAACTTTACAGCAATTAATACTACAAACAATAACCCATTTTGGTTTTACACTAAAAAAAATATCCGATGCACTGTCTCAGCTCTTTAACTTTTGAAGCTTATCTTTATTCATCTCTGATAAAAATAAAAACATGTTTGATTTATCTCAAGAAGATATTTATATAATTTTGTCAACCAACTTTCGTAAAAATACTTTTTAAAACAAATTAGATTATAAAATAAGTTGGGTATAAAAGTACCTAGTTTACTCATTTTATTCCAGAATTTGATGTATTATCTACATGAGAAACATCTGTTAAAGTTTCAAAACTGACTTTCAACTATTAAAACTATTGAAGATTACATTGACACTAATGAAACATTTTTAGCATTTTTCTTAACTACGATATTAGAGTTGTGTGCATGATAAAGATCTGCTTTAATAATATTAATTTTATTTCTCTACTGATTTGTTTTGCTACTGATTAAGTAAAAATACAAAAGGAGGTTCTTAAATTCAGCAATACGACTACGTAATATTTGCTACACGAATAAAGTGGCCGAGTAATAACTATGGCGTCGCCTTTCGTCGGAGTTAGGCTTACGAGTACAACAAGAGCTACAAACAGAACTTTCATGTTGAGAACGTTGCTGTTTAAGATTTCAGCTTAAAAGACCATTTTTAATACCATTCATCCAACATCTTTCAGTCAATAATTTAAATTATTTTCTAACTATCCTAAAATTAATAGCTTTGCCAGCATATCTACCAATCACTGCGTGAATCTTTTCGAATTGGACTAACCACGTATGGTAAGAACCAATAACAGAGTGGTCATACTAAACACAGAAGCTTTCCTCTCAGACAACAAGATCACGTGACTCACATCTGTTTATCTACAGTTCCATTCCGTGTGGAAAGTTTATTCTGTTATACATGCCACAGGTTGGAAAGAGTGTTTGAAGATATGTCAATTCAAAGACAATATAGCACAGTTATTATTGTGTATATCTCAATCTTACGGAATTAAAAGAAATGTGTATACCTGCTAAGGTGTTTGATAAAATATTAATGTGTTTTAGTTGTAAGATTATCTGTGCATTCTCTCGTTTTCATCTTTCATATGTTATCATGGAAACACTAACATACTAAATATTAGTTTTCATTGACAAATAACTTATCTATATATATACACATACATATACATCATAGTAATCTTTAAACTTACAATTCAAAACTAAAATATCTCAGGAATGACTCCCACCCTAGTGAGTTGAACACGGAACTACTTAATAGTTAATGTGCCAAGCAGCATATTAGAGTACTTTCAGTTACGGTTGTGTTATAAAAGAGACAGTGAACTTACCCAACAGAACAAAATACGGTGCTGCTGCTGCTAACCCCTCGTTACTAATTAAAAATTAGGGTTAGCTGTGCTTGAACTTTATGAGTTTTGAACGAGTTTTGAACAATTGTTATCCTAAAGCAGTCTTCGTTGTAGAAAGTTACGTTTTTACATTAAGAGTATTTAAAATTAATCTTTAGATCTTATAATTCCATTCGTCTAAAATTCAAAATTCGAATTACCTCTTCTTTTTTGGATTTCCTTGCTAAGAATTGGTGTATTCTTTATGTAGCCGTGAGTGTAATGTTCCGTGATTTAGGCAGAAATTTTCGCTGTTAAGAAGTGTAGAAAAAGCCAAAGGTTTCCATGGCAACAGATCATTCAATCGAACTAAAGAAAACTGATTTGGTATTTCGGCTAACGTTGGCTATATATAGTTTTTGAACCCTCATGTGATCTCAAGCATGAATGACCATCAGTTTAATAGTTTAAAGAAGTTAACTATAGTTACAACTATAGAGTGAAATTATGTAGTGGAAGTGATTTATCTAATACTACGTGACCTTTGTGAGTGCGAGGTTTTTGCTTTATCTTGTAAAGCTGCCCAATAGGGTATTCAGCACTATGGGAAAGGACCAACATGACCAAGTGGTTAAGGCAGTCGACTCGTAATTCGAGGGTCGCGGATTAGAATCACCATCACACCAAACATGTTTGCCCTTTCAGCCGTAGGGACGTTATAATGTTATGGTCAATCCCATTATTCGTTGGTAAAAGAGTAGCCCAAGAGTTGGCAATGAGTGGTGATTATTAGCTGTCTTCCCTCTAGTCTTACACTGCTAAATTACGGACGGCTAGCGTGGATAGCCCTCGTGAAGCTTCACGCGAAATTCAAAACAAACCAAATCAAACTATTATGAGAAATGGAAGCTTAGGCTTTAATGTTATTTCTCTGTGAAGACCAACTGATGTACCATCATGGAGAATGCTAGGTTATGATAGTTCCCTCTACATTATACAACAGGTGAAATGAATGGAAATACTTGTTTACAGATGTTTCATTATACACATGATAAGATGTGAAGAAATAAAATAAAAAACAGAAAAATGTGACAGTGAATATTGAAAAAAGACAAAAAAGGGATTGTAAAACAAAAGAAGGAACAATAAATAACTATGTTGGTGTATGTGACTGACTGCATCGTTGACTGATTGTGATTTAAACTAAAGGGAAGACCACAATGCTAGCTTGTTGTTTTTATGCTGTTCACCATTACTCGTGTGTTGAATTCCTCACACTAAATTGTGTTGATAGTGTTATATGAGTTTCTCTAAAGAAAGATATATGCGTATCATAAACATGTATATTTTTACATTTGCACAGTCATGTACGGTAAATTGTAATAGTCATAAAAGACTAAAAGAAAGAATTGTTATGAAAAACTTACTGCACGTGTAGAGAAATGGAAGTTAAACATTGTCACCTGTATTCTAATTAACATGGAAAAAATGGCTGTTGTAAATAGAAACAATTAAAAAGTATCAGTTTTCAAATATTTCAAAAAATAGAATAATTTCACAAACACGAGTTTGTACATTCTTTCAAGCATCGCAACACAAATTTAGTTAGCGTACCTGTTTTTCGTAAACTTATTCATTTCTTTAAATATCAGTACACAAATTAATTAGTGTACATCTCTTTCATAAACTTATATGTTCATTTATGTATCAGAAAATAAAGTTTATTATTATACATGTCTTTAATAAATTGTATATTCCTCCAAGTATGAGAAACACATAGTTATTTACTATACTTCTCTTTCATAAACTTCATTCCTTTTAGGACCAGAACACAAAAGTTAATTTGCGTACTTTTATTTCATAAACTCAAACTTATACATTCTTTCAACTATCAGAACACAAAGTTAATTAGAATACCTGTCTTTTATAAACTTATGCATTCCATCAAGAAACGGGACACATAGTTAATTAGTATACATGCCTTTTCTAAACTTATACATTCCTCTAAGGATCAAAACACATATTTAACTAGTATGCCTATCTTTCATAACATTATACATTATTTAAATACGAAAACACCAAGTTAACTAGTACACCTGTCTTTTGCAAACTTATACATTCCTTAAAGTATCAGAACACAAAATCAAATGTTATGCATATCTTTCATAAACGTATACATTCCTTTAAGGATCAGAACACAAAATTAATTAGTATGCCGGTCAATCATCAAGTTATACATTCCCTCAAGTATCAGAACACAAAAGCTAATTAACATACTTATATTTCATAAACTCAAACTTATACATTCCTTCAACTATCAGAACACAAAGTTAATTAGAATATCTGACTTCCATGCACTTATAAATTCCTTCAATATCACAGCAGGAAGTTACTTAGTATACATGTCAATCATAAACTTATACATTCCTTTAAATATCAGAACAGAAAATTGATTAGTATATCAGTATTTCACAACTTATACTTTTTTTTTAAATATCAGAGCACAAAGTTAACTAGTACACCTGACTTTCGTAAAGCTATAGATTCGTTCAAGTATCAGAACACAAAGCCAATTCGTATCCATACCTTTCATAAACTTATACATTCCTTTAAGTATCAGAACACAAAGTTAATTAGTATGCCGGCCATTCATCAAGTTATACATTCCTTCAACTCTCAGAACACAAAGTTCGTAAGCATACCTGTGTTTCATAAAATTACACATTCCTTTAAGTATCAGACTAAAAAGTTAATTAGTGTACCTCTCTTTCACAACATTATACATTCCTTTAACTGTCAGAACACAAAGTTAATTTGCATACCTGTCTTTCATAAACTGAAACTTATGCATTGCTTCGACTTTCAGAACAGAATGTTAATTAGTATACCTGCCTCTCATAAAATTATAAATTTCTTTAATTACTAGAACACAAGGTTAATTAGTATTCCTGTTTCTCATGAATATCTGAGAAACAGATACATTTCTGTTAGCGTACCTGTTTTTCGTAAACTTATACATTTCTTTAAATATCAGTACACAAATTAATTAGTGTACATCTCTTTCATAAACTTATATGAAATTTAAGTTTATACATTAAATTTCACATATCTAACACCAAAAATAATTATATTTTTTTTAAATATAAGAGAAAAAGTTAATGAGTTAACTGTTATCTGTCTTTCATAAACTTGTACATTCTTTCAAGTATGAGAACACAATTATTTGTACACCAGTCTTTAATAAACTCATACATCCATTCAAGTATCAGAGTAAGATATTAATTCGTATACCTGTCTTTCATAGAGTTATATATTTCTTTTAAGTACCAGAACATAAAATTAATTAGTATACCACTCTTTGATAAGCTTATGCATTTCTCTAAGTATCAGAACACAAAGTTAATTAGCATACCTGTCTTTCATAAACTCAAACATATACAATACATCAGCTTTAAGAACACTATGTTAATTAGTATACCTGTCTTTTATTAACTTATAAATACCTTTAAGTACCAGAACACAAAGTTAATTAGTATGCCTGACTTTAATAAAGTTATTCATTCCTTCAAATATACAAAAACAAAATTATTTACTGTGCCCTCTTTCATAAACTTATACATTCCTTTAAGTATCAGAACACAAAAATAATTAGTATATCTGTCTTTAATAACCTCAAACTTATAAATTCCTTCGAGAGTCAGAACACATTGTTAATAAGTATGCCTGTCTTTTATGAAGTATAACTTATACACTTCTTCAAGTATTACAACACAAAGATAATAAGTTTTCCTGTCTTTCAAAAAATTATACATTCCTTCAAATATCAGAACACAAAGTTAATGAGAATACCTTTCTTTCATAAACTTATACTTTGCTTGAAGTATCAGAACACAACGTTAATTATTATATCTGCCTCTAATTAATAACCTCAAACTTACACATTCCTTCAAGTAGCAGAACACAAACATAATTAGTATACATGTCTTTCATAAACTTACGTCTCTCTTTAAGTATCAGAACACAAAGTTAATTAGTATACCAATCTTTCATAAACTTATACGTTCCTTTAAGTATCAGAACACATAGTTAATTAGTATACATGTTTTACCAAAACTTATATATTCCTTGAAGTAACAGAAAGCAAAGTTAATTAGTATATCTGTCTTTAATAAGTTCAAACTTATACATTCCTTCAAATATGAGAACACAAACATAATTAGTATACACGTCTGTCTTAAACTTACACGTCCTTTTAAGTATCAGAACAGAAAGTTAATTAGAATATCTGTTTTTATATCCTCAAACTTATACATTTCTTCGAGTGTCAGAACGAATTGTTAATTAGTATACTTGTTTTTCATAAAGTTGTACATTCCTTTAATTATCAAAACACAAAGTTAATTAGTGTACCTGTCTTTCATAATCTTATAGATTCATTTAAGGATCAGAAGAAAAAGTTAATAAGTATACCTGCCTTTCAAAAACTTTTACATTCCTTTAAATATCAGAACACAAAGTTAATTAATATACCTGTCTCTCTTAAGTTTTACATAACTTAGGTATCAAAACACAAAGTTCATTAGTATACCTGTTTTTCAAAATCATACACGTTCCTTTAAAAACCATAATACAAAGTTAATTGGCTTATCTGTCTTCAATAAACTTAAACATATACATTTCTTGAAGTCTCAAAACACAAACAATTTTGGTATACATATATTTTCTAAACTTACAGATTCCTTAAAGTATCAGAACACAAAGTTACAAAGCATGTATGAATTTCATAAATTAAAACTTTTACATTGCTTCGTGTGTCACAACACAATGTTAATTAGTATAACTGTCTTTCCTAAACTAATACATTTCTATAAGTACCAGAACAAAAATTTAATTAGTACGAGGTCTGTTCAAAAAATACGCGGACTGTTTGAATTGCGCGGCTCCAGTTGGTTCCAGGGAAATCCGCTTGGTGTCGCTAGGTTCGCACAGATCAGCTGATTACGACGCCATTTCCCGATTGCAGATATCTTCATTTGTGTATTAGCTACGCGGTTTTAAGTGAAGTGCGATTTTTTCGTTTGGCGGATTTCAGAATGAATGACCTGAAGGAGCAACGACTTGCTGTGAAATTTTGTGTTAAACTTGGAAAATCTGCGACTGAAACTTTTGCTATGCTTAACACGGCTTACGGTGATGTTGCTATGAAGCGTACGGCATGTTTCAAGTGGCATGAACGTTTTAAGGATGGTCGACAGTCCATTGAAGATGATGAGCGTCCTGGACGTCCTTCCACGTCAACTGACGACCCACACGTCGACAAAATCAACACCCTGGTGCGGGCAAATCAACGTCTGACTGTCAGGGAGCTTGCTGAAAAGTGTGGGATATCAGTTGGATCTTGTTACGAGATTTTGACCGAAAAATTGAAGATGCACTGCGTTGCTGCGAAATTCAGCCCTCAGAACTCGTGAGTTTTTGGCCAAACACTCGATCACTGTTCTTCCCCACCCCCCCTACTCACCTGACCTTGCTCCTTGCGATTTTTCTTGTTCCCCAAACTCAAAATACCCTTGAAAGGAAGAAGATTTGAGACGATTCCCGAGATTAAAGCAAATGCGACGAAGGAGCTGGAGGACATTACAAAAGAAGCCTCCCAGGACTGTTTCAACAATTGGAAAGACCGTTGGGATAAATGTGTGCGTTGGGGAGGAGAGTACTTTGAAGGGATCCCATAACTGTAACTTCTAAATAAAGTACATTTTGTTTTATGACGTCAGTCCGCGTATTTTTTGAACAGACCTCGTATATCTGTGTTTCATAAACTTATATCTTTCTTAAAGAATCAAAACAGCATAATAAATAGTATACACGTCTTGGATATACTCAAACTTATAATTTTTTCAAATATCAGAACAGCAAGATAAATAGTACACACATCTTTTATAAACTCAGACTTATACATTGCTTCTGCATCAGAACACAATGTTAATTGGTTTTCCTGTGTTTTAAAATGTTGTACTTTCCTTTAAGTGCCAGAACACAAAGTTAATTAGCATGCATGTCTGTCATAAATATATACATTCCTTCAAATATCATAACATAAAGTTAATTAGTATTCCTTTATTTCATTATCTCTTACATTCCTTTAAGTATCAGAACTTAATTTGTCATTTCTTCAACAATCAGAACAGCAATACAAATAGTACACATATCTTTGATATACTAAAACTTATACATTTTTAAAGTATCAGATCTGAAAAATAATTAGTACGCCTATAATTTATATAGTGATACATTCCTTTTATGTATCAGAACACAAAATTAATTAGTATGCCTATCTTTCATAAACTTATACATTTCTTTCAACTATCACAAAACAAAGTTAGTTATTACAACTGTCTTTCAAAAACTTACACATTCTTTTAAGTACCAGAACACAAAGATAATTAGTATGACTTTTACATTCCTTCAACTATGAGGACACAATGTTAATGATTGTACCTAAATTTCATAAACTTATACATTCATATAAGTTGCAGAACACAAGGTTAATTAATATGTCTGTTTTTCCTACACTTTTACATTTCTTCAAGTATCAGAACACAAAGTTATTTAGCACACCTGTCATTTATAAACTTATACTTACCTTTATATATCAGAATAAAAGGTTAATTAGTATACCTTCTTCCATAAACTCATACATTCCTTTTAACTATCAGAAAACAAAGATAATTTATATACCTGTCTTTCAAAAACTCACACACTTCTTTAAGTCCAAGAATACAAAGTTAATTAGTATGCCTATCTTCCATAAAGTTTTATATTCCTTCTAGTATCAGAATAGAATTTTAACTACTCTACCTGTCTCTTATAAACTAATATATTCCTTTAAGTATCAGAAAATCAAGTTATTAGTATGCCTGTCTTTCATAAACTTATAAGTTCCTTTAAGTAATTGAACACAAGTTAAATTAGTATACGTGTTTTTGAAAAACATGCATATTCCTTCAAGTACCACAACACAAGGATAATTTGTATATCTTTCCTTAATAAACTCAAATTTATACATTCCTTTTAGGCATCAGAACACATTGTTAATTAGTAAACATGTCTTTCATAAACTTATACATTCCTTAAAGTATCAGAACACAAAGATAATAGTTTACATGTCTTTCATAAACTCAAAGTTATACATTCCATAGAGCATCAGAATACAATGTTAATTAGTATATCTGTCTTTACTAAACTTATAAATTCCTTTTAACTATCAGAAAACAAAGTCAATAATTATACCCATCTTTCATGAACTTATACAGTCTTTAAAGTATGAGAACAGAAAGTTAATTTATATACCTTTCTTTAAAAAAATTACACATTTTTTAAGTACCAGAACGAACACAAAGTTAATTAGTATGCCTGTATTTCATAATCTTACACATTCCTTTAAGTATAAGAACACAAAAATAATTCGTATATCTCACTTTAACAACCTCACACTTATATACCTTCGAGGTTTAGAATACATTGTTAATTATCATACCTGTCTTTCATAAACTTGTATGTTCCTTGAAGTGTCACAACACAAAGTTAATTAGTATAACTGGCTTTTATAGACTTATATATTCATTTAGAGATCAGAACACAAAGTTTATTAGTATGCCTGTCTTTTATAAACTTATACATTCCTTCAAGCATCAGAGCACAAAGTACTTTAGTACACTTGTCTTTCATAAACTCATACGTTCTTTCAAGTATTAAAACACAAAATTAATTAGTATGCCTGTCTTTCAAAAAGTTACACATTTCATAAATTAATATTTTCATTGAAGTATCAGAACACAAACTTAATTAATATACCTGTGTTTCATAAACGTATACTTTACTTCAAGTATCAGAACACAACGTTGTTTGGTATACGTGACTTCCCAGTGTTTTTGACGACCTGTACAGTGTACACCTATAAAGGTGACTGATTGTGAAGTTATTAACTTGCCATTGATCATAACAATTGCAGACAATTCTACACATTATATATATCTTGGATTACGTCCAGGTTACTGCTGAGTATGTATGGCATAAACTCTGGCTATGTGTTTAAAACCATATCTATTGTTTTATTGTTTCTAATGTCACCTAGCATTCCTTGCGAGTGCGTGTATCTTGTGAGTAGTAGCGGGAGATACACCTAAGAACCGACCATTTACCTTATAAACGTAGCTGTTCTTTAAACATTGTCTCTGTTGAAGTACATGTTAATGTCCGAAAAGTTGTAATTGTAAAGAAGTAATTTAAGGTTCATGTCTCAGAAGCACCATTTTTTGTTGTTTAGGTTTTCCCCTGGTGTACCTGTACATTTGGTCCATTTTGGATCAGATAGGTAAATTCCTACCTTGTTGTAGTAGATATATTATTATGTAAAATATGAAAATTAAAATAACCTTGACGTTATGTTACCACTCGTACTGTGAAGAGCCCTTTAGTGCACTGAAGCCTTGATGAGAGATGTTAAAGTTTCAGTAACTTTCCCTCAGTGGTCTGAAGAATTCTCAAAGTAATAACATTAGATCACTAGTATTTGGTATCAAAGTTCTATCATATTTATTCTTTATCTTAATGGTAAATAAATGGGAATACTCCGTTAAGCAGTGTTTAGCAATGTTATTGTAATACACCTTTATAGCATGATGGAGTTCCATACTGTAACTGGTCTTCCAGGTTTTCTTAAAGACATTTCTCGTGGTATATATTGCCTGTAGTATTATATTTCTCCAGCATCATTTGTAAGGTCCATGTCACGTAGAATACGGTTACTTTTTAACATTCTATGGATTGTTTAAATACTTAATAAAACAAACGTTTCTTGGAAATGTTTTTTGGCTTCTTGATACTCTATGATATTATGCGGCTTTTTTACTATATTTTATTAGTATAAACATCTTTACAAAATTCTTATTTAGTATCCTTCCCTTCTAACATACAGTACCTATTTTTATTACTCTAAACATTTTTACAAAATTCTTATTTAGTTTCCTTTCCTTCTAACATACAGTACCTATTTTTATTAGTATAAACATTTTTTACAGAGTTCGTATTTACTATCCTTTCCTTCTAACATACAGGGGCCCGGCATGGCCAAGCACGTAAGGCCCGAGACTCGTAATCCGCGGGTTCGCGCCCGCGTCGCGCCAAATATGCTCGCCCTCCCAGCCGTGGGGGCGTTATAATGTGACGGTCAATCCCACTTTTCGTTGGTAAAAGAGCAGCCCAAGAGTTGGCGGTGGGTGGTGATGACTAGCTGCCTTCTCTCTAGTTTTACACTGCTAAATTAGGGACGGCTAGCACAGATAGCCCTCGAGTAGCTTTGTGCGAAATTCAAAAATAAAGAAATAATCTTGTATCAAAGAAAAGGTTAAGTCCAAATGAAGATAGTGTGGTTGTAAAATCTGATAAGAGAAATGTTATTTTAAATACAGCTTAAATCAAGAGTTTTCTTACTGTGTGACTTACATTAAGTATGATTAAGAAAATTATTAAATTAAATTGATGAAAATAATAAACAACCTTTGCGTGACTAAACTGAATTACTTCATATTAATTTTGATAGTACTTCAAGTAGTTACTTTGTAATAACATAGTTCTTCATTCTTCACAAACAATCTAACATACAGTACCTATTTTTATTGGTCTAAACATTTTTACAGAATTCTGAATTAGTTTCCTTTCCTTCTAACATACAATACCTATTTTTATCAGTATAAACATTTTTACAAAAATCGTATTTACTATCCTTTCCTTCTAACATACAGTATCTATTTTTATTAGTGTAAACATTTTTACAAGTTCTTTTTCGTATCCTTTTCTTCTAACATACAGTATGTATTTTTTTAGTATAAACATTTTTACAAATTTCGTATTTAGTTTTGTTTCCTTCTAACATACAGTACCTACTTTGCTTGCAAGGATACTACTCCTAGTTTGTACATTGTAGAGGATAAGTCAGTGTCAGCAATGTCCTCCTCTTTGGCCCAATATACGATATCTATATGTTACACAACTTTTATTATTCGGGATTAAACAGTTACATGTTGATGCTTGTCACTTATGAGTTCAACGTAGTTTGTTGTTTGTTATAGAGCATTTGTTTTGATCAAAAAATGTAGTTCTAATATATTCTGTTACACGGAGACTTCACATCTCATAACTAACTGATTTTCATGTTCAGAATTGTTTTAATATAATATAGTGAGTACATTTAACTAAGGTGGAAGCATCAGAGATCAACTCTTTTTCCAATTTACTTCTGCCTTTGTAACTTTTGTTAAGTTTATGCTTATGTAAAAAAGTTCAGTTTCGTTTTATATGAGCTAAAATAAATTTGCCAAGAAAACAATTCACACTTTTTAAAACGATCACTTCTCATTACTTTTATGAGTAATTTCTTAATTTGATGGCAACACATTTCTGAAAATAATTTTTTTAACTATATATCAGATCCACTTTGTTCAGTACAATATCTTTGTGTTTGTTAGATTTTTGTTTTTAATTTCTATTGTTTCTCTACTATTTAATTCAAATTTCATCTAGAACTAATGTATCAATTTACTATTACTCCAGCCTATGTCAACAAGTAATAACGAAATCCGCTACCTTGGTTTATAATTTGTTAAAACTGTAATAAAATATTCAGTTATTTCGGCACCGAAAGAAAGGAATGGCCTGGTTCCCTCAAAATTTTCTTTACCCAGATTTTTTTTGCATAATATGCATAAAATTGATCCCCCTTACGTCCAGTTGTGGATGCTAGAAGTTCTTCGTTCCATCCATTGGCAAAATGTATTTGTCAGAAACACTTATTTTAACTAGCTCCCCTAATTACGCTGCAGAAAATGCGTTTGATATTATTAACAAAAATGGAGGAATAAATTTGAAGACATAATAATCAGTGATGTCGAGAAACCCACTTGTTGAGAAATTTATATGCAAAAACAGCTCGTTTGGGTTGAGAAAATATTTTACATAGAAGAGCGAACAACGTTTCGACCTTCTTCGGTCAGGTTCACAAAGGTAAAATATTTTCTCAACCCAAACGAGCCGTTTTTGCATATAAATTTGAAGACAAGTGATAAAGTAGCCTATTTTGATATTATTTCACTATTTGTTAAAGATCTAGCTGAAGAATTACTGGTCTCTCTTGAAAACGGATTATTATAGAATGAAACATTTTCTCTGTTAAAGGTGAGACAAATGATGGTACTGACCCATGACTATATATGTCAAACTTATATTTTAAAGAATGCAAAAATTATTTAAACAAATTAAAGGTTCAATGACGGGGTCTCTCCTGTTCCCTTTCACGTGAGTTATTTGTGTTCAAATTCAAAATGGATACTTTTAATACTTCTGAAGTGAAACCTGTGTGTGGCGAAACAGTGTAGATGGCACTATGTTTGGTGTGACCAACTGATAAAGACATAAATTCAATTTATAACACATCTCAATTCGATTAGTCTTACAATTAGATTTACAATGGAAATGTAAAGAGAAGGTTAGTTAAATGTCTTAACAATTATCTTGTTTTCTCTTGTTGTACAATCATACAATAGATCGTGTCACCCACGAACATTAAAATATCCGCCTTTTACACATTTGTACTTAGAGCTTTAAAAATCTAGATTCCTTATCGTAATCTAAGACTAAACTTAAATTATTTTAAAGATGTAGCTAGAAGTAAAACATATAATCCCAAAATTATTGTAAGTGTACAAAAAAACAGTAATAACTTAAAATATTATCGTGTTCAAAGCTAAATGGAAAGGATAAAGTTAATGGCATGAGGGTTTGTTTGCTTTATATTTGAGGTTAGTAAACACGAATTGGCAATATAAGAGATCTAGTATGTAATGTAACATTTTCTTTCCGACGTTGAAAATGAAAAAAAACCAAACAAACACAGACATATTATGCTGAATACAAAGCTGTTCCACGTTTAGAAAAAATAAAGTATTGGGCATATTTTTTTCTGTAAACTCTTGCTGCTTTTAATCTAGATGGCGCTAAAGAAATGCAAATAATTATGTACTTAAATAAGTAAACCAAACTTCAACTTTTACTCCAGAAGGTGATAGCGTAAAAACACCGAAATACAGAATCTCTTTCGGGCTGACCCCCGATTTTAATATTTTATTTATTGTGTAATTATTTTAGCGATATTCTTATTTTAATTGTACCTGTGGTATTTAGTTATTAATATTAAGAAGTGAAATTGCAAAATTATGAAAAATTTAAAACCAAAAGACAGACATCTAATTCAAACAATTATTATACATATATCGCCCGGTATGGCCAGGTGTTTAGAGCGCTTGACCCGCAATCTGAGGGTTACAGGCTAGAATCTCCGTTCCACTAAACATGCTCGCCCTTCAAGGCGTGGGGACGTTATAAAGCTACGGTCAATCCCACTATTCGTTGGTAAAAGAGTAGCCCAAGAGATGTCAGTGGGCGGTGATGACTAGTTGCCTTTCCTCTAGCCTTACACTGCTAAATTAGGGACGACTAGCACAATTAACCCTTGTGTAACTTTACGCGAAATTAAAACAAACATATGGAGTTATGTCACTGATTGTAATGTGCCTACTGTGAAAATTTATCATATAATATATATGTGCTTAAAATCGAGCCTTGGAAAGCGATATTTTTCAAAAAAAAATACTATAACGTCACAAACTTAAATGTTTATCCTGATTGTAAAATATCTCTGAAGGTTAAGCTACCATTACTAAGATAATTTTAGTACAAGCCTAATTTCTTACATTTCTTGTTGTTGTAATCGGTTCAACGATTTTCATCTAACAGCTTTGACGACGTTCATATTAAACGTAATATTTACAGACATCAGTTACATATATCTTGTAAAGTGTCTTTCAGTTCTTAACCCTATCATTACGTAGCTTTTTTATGTCATCATGAAGAAATTTTGTAATTTTGGTGATTTAGAGATGTTTTTTTTAACTGAGCCATGGAGTAAGCTGCGGTATATATATCGTTTAATGATGTGTTAACGTGTGTTAAGTAAGTATGAATTTTTAATTAATAACGCATCACTTCGAGATATTTTCAAACACTTAAAGCTACATGAGTGAAAATGGATGTTGATAGCTTTTTAGGTATAAAGTTATTCGTATGTACTAATGGTTTCGTGAAACATAGCCCGAAACGTTTGTTTTGTTTTGCTTAAAGTTTATGCATAGCTACATGAGAGCTATCTGCCCTAGCTGTCCCTAGTACAACACTGAAAGACCAGAAAGAGAGCAGCTAATCATCACAACCCAAGATCAAGCATGTTAGGTGGGACAGAGATTCGACTCTGCGATACACATATTGTAGGTTAACCGCCCCAACCACCAGGCCAAGCCAGACCCGTCAAAATAAATGATCACCGATAAATTATAATACTTTTATTTAAAATTATAATAAGGTGAATTTCTACTATATTGTATTATATTTTCTATTGATGAAGGAAATAAAAGTAGGTTGTTGGATATATCGTGTGAAAAAAAACCTTTAAGAAAAGAATGAAAAAACCCTTCGCGGACAAAAGGCACAGTGAAACTTTGAAAATAAATAAAAAGAAACAAGTTAAATTGTAAGACAGTTAACAAAGGCAAATAAAAATGTTGGACATAACGCGCACAATAATTAATTTATTCAATAATATGGGGTCTTCCGCTGGTACAGCAGTAGGTCTACGGATTTACATCGCTAAAAGCAGGAGTTTGATTACCCTCGGTGGGCTAAGAAGATAGACCAATCTGGCTTTGCAATAAGAAAACACACAAACACAAGTTATATGAAGCTGCTTATAGATAAGCGCTACTTTGAATTAAAGTAATACAATGCAGTTTATACCATAGCATCTTCAAATTATTTGATTTATTGAATCAGTAGATAACATTAGAATGTGACCTTCATTCGTTGTGGCAAACTTGACAACAAACATATATTTGGGTGACGTAAATGATATATGTTATAATATTAATGAAAATTACCTTTCTCCGAAGACTAAATTACAATGAATTGCCAGTAGATGGCAACAGTTATGATTTCAAAATATTGAAACACAGACAGACGTTTCTGTTTATATATTTAATGAGAGGAATAGGTTTTAAAATGGTAAAAATTTATATTTTTTATTGTTTTGTGGAATTGATATGAGTTAGCCAGTATGTCGTTTCTGCTTTAAGTCGAAAATATAGAAATGCTTTCATATTCAAATACTGCAGGCACTTACCTGTTCATATGACAGATTTAAAAGTAATTCCAACCCATTTCTAACCACACCAGCTCGTTGCATAAGAACAACAGTTCTAATAACACACTGAATAGGTTTACTCTATCATAAACTCATACTTGTGTTTCTGTGACAGAGGCATCCGCGTAGCAACAAAACGTTTGAAAAACACCATTAAATTAAAGGCTGTTACATATGGATGCCAATTGAAACTCTGTATGATCTGTTTATATAAATAAATCGTCAACTCATACATTGACTGTTACATTATTTTTACATCAGTTTAATGAATTCACAATAAATTTTATGTTTCTCTACTTTTATAAGTATAAGATTTCATTATTAATGATAACGTTGCCGATAAAGTTTCTTTTATTAATTATTATGTATTAATTTGAATTAATTCGTGTATTTTTGCTTATTATCTTTGTCAGTGGACACTGTTATGAGCAGCATCTATTTGATGGACAGTCAAAAACTTCTCTGAAGTTTTGCTCTATGGCCTCACCTAACTAAAATTGGAACATCTTTACGTGTAATTTAATACATCAAAAGTTGTTTATCTTATTATATTATGATATCTATAAGTACACGTATTTAATTCTATCAATGAGTTATAAAAAGCTGAATTTGAAAAGCGACTGAGATGTGAAAACAACAATAGAATGAGGAAACACAAACAGCAATGAAGGAGTGTTTCAACGAAAATTAAGTTTGCGTCGTAAATTTTGGTAATAAACTTTGAATTGTATAAATTATTGTTGCAGAGCATACAAAAGAAACGTTGTACTTCTGTGTGAGTTCCTTCTTAAACAGAGCATTTATTATTGTTTAAATGCTGCCAATTCAAGAATGTTGGTGTTCCTATCGACCTCTTTTCGATCATGTTATAATTCAACCACATTTACTGTGTGCTTAGGATCATTGTCTTGTTAGTGTTCCCCTCGAACTCTTTACCACCATGTTATAATTCCACCACATTTACTGTCTGCTTAAGATCGTTGTCTTGTTAGTGTTCCCATCGACATCTTTGCCACCATGTTACAATTCCACCACATTTACTGTGTGCTTAAGATCGTTGTCTTGTTAGTGTTCCCATCGACATCTTTGCCACCATGTTATAATTCTACCACATTTACTGTGTGCTTAAGATCGTTGTCTTGTTAGTGTTCCCATCGACATCTTTTCCACCATGTTACAATTCCACCACATTTACTGTGTGCTTGAGATCGTTGTCTTGTTAGTGTTCCCATCGACATCTTTGCCACCATGTTATAATTCTACCACATTTACTGTGTGCTTAAGATCGTTGTCTTGTTAGTGTTCCTATTGCCCTATTTACTATTGTGTTATAATTCCACCACATTTACTATATGCTTAGGATCATTGTCTTGTTAGTGTTCCCATCGACCTCTTTACCACCATGTCATAATTTCACCACCTTTACTAAAACATGTGTTATCTAGTTGGCTAGCGTTATCTGTGTTGACAGTTTATCAATATTCAGTTGAGTTAGTATCTAAGAACATGACACCGCTATTGTTTTAACTTTCAGCTATAAAATATGCTGTTGCGTGTTGTACACCACGGGGAATTGAACCACTGGTTTTAACATTGTTTCTCCAGTAACCGTACTGTTATTCCGTCGGAGGGACGGTAGTAAACAATACGGTCACTTTGTTTTAAACGTCTTTGTTTTTCCAGCTCAAAACTCTACTTCAGTGAGCTTGCAATAGTCCAAGGGTGCCAAACCGCGGCTCGCGAGTTACATGCGGCAAGCACTTTGACATATAATGTGCGGCTCGCGGAAATATGTTTGGTGAGCTTTTTTTATGGATCACAATTAATATAAAAGGTGAATAAAATATTTTCTAACTTTATAATGATGTATCGGGTATAAACTGAAAGTCCACTGGGTTAAAATGTAAGTTTAATGTTCACGATGAGTAAATATATTTAATGATTTAAATTCTAATTTTAATGACAGGTTTGAGTCAGGGATTAAAGAAATTTCGGATCAGCAAGGATTACAAAGGAATTATACTGGAGAATCAGTAATCATAGAAGCAGGTGTTGACAATGTTAGTTTCAGTGGCTTGCGATTGCGTGATTGTGGCGTGTGTGGCTGTGTTGTGGGCAGTGAAATTAAAGAAGTGTTAGTATGATACTAGGCGCTGTAGAGTTTGGTTATATTGCGCGTGTTGGAGCTTATTGTTTCTTTTCACTTTAATTTTTTAGAAGTGCCTGTGAAAAATTTGTGAACGAAGATAGCGTTATCAAATTGTAAGAAGCAAAAGTATGAAAATGGAACGAGAAATTTTAACAGAGCCTTAATAAATGCTGATATTCCGTTGGATAAACACGTCAGTGTTGCACAAATGCAGGACTAATTGCACTTATGAAAAGGGATCCCAGCTTTCCAGAATTTCATTGCATTATTCATCGTTAACACTTGGTAGCCATATAATTCAAGTATGAAGATGTTATGAAATTTGTTTATGAAATTGTCAATTTTATACGCTTAAATGGAAAGGCTCACCGACAGTTCAAAAATTTTATTGAAAAACTGGAGCTTGAAGATAAAACCAGTGATGTCTCTTTCTACTGGATTGTAAGGTGGCTGTCAACCAGCGATGTCTTAAATAGGTTTGTGGATCTGTTGGTGCCTATTATTACTTTTCTTGAAGAAAAGAAAAGATTCTATCCTCAACTGGGAAATGATGAATATATGCAAGATCTCATGTTCCTTGCTGATATAATGAATCAACTACAAACTCTCAACTTGGTACTCCAGGGAAAGGATAAAATTGTTTCTTATCTTACTCAGACAATTTTTAGCTTTCAGGATAAAATGTGACTTTTTCAAAGAGACATATTGTCAAGAAACTTCAGTCACTTTCCCAATCTCAATAGGAAAGTAAATACATTCACTGATATTGAAATAAAAGGCCACAAACTGGAAGAATTCAAAGATAAATTTCATTACTACTTGACAATTTCCTAGATGGGTTCGTGAACTTACGAAAGCTGAAGTCCTGCTTCGCCTTTATGGCAAATTCATTCATGGTTGATGTGATCAATGATGGTTGTTCAGTTCTCGAACCTCTTGTTTCAGATATTTATTAAGACAAATAAATATCGTGAAAAATTTATATGCAAAAACGGCTCGTTTGGGCTGAGAAAACACTTTTACATAGAAGAGCGAACAACTATTAATAAATAGTTTTCAAGATGGAATGAGGAGCGTAGATTGTAAGAGTTTTTTTTTTATAATTTCATGTTTTTAACTTATAAATTACTCCTTAATTGTGATCTTTAGTTTCTAAACTAAACTATGCCTCGAAGACATGATATTAGATATAGATTATTTTATGTGTAATGTTATTTGTTGCACAAAGTTAATAAACTTAACTTATTAATATGTAGTCATTGTATCAACTATATTCAAGACCTAAAGTATAGGTTGCACCCCTGAGGTGTGATAGGGGTGAATAGAGTAAAGTCGATGGTGTAATAGTGCAAAATTAAGCATTTTAATAAATATGTGATTAATACAAATTAAACCAGTTACCACAACATATATAGAATTTTAATGAGTGTCCGTGTATCATATCTCGTCACTTAACTCACTCTTTCAGTAATTAAAAAAAGAAAGTGGGGACGTCCAATAAACCATGTTAATTCTGGAAGGGCGTGAATGAAACAATTTGTAAAATACTGCATTACAATATAGACATAATTATCATAAAATAAACAAACTGAATCACAGGACAAACACAAGATTCAACTTGACTCGCCACTTCATGACAACCCTTACCTACTCTTGACTTCAGCCACGGCAATAGTCTACATTTTACAAGTTGCTGTTTTAACTGATTGGAATCCATCATTTCCTTATTAGTTGACACTTGTTTGCAGAAGACTAAATAACTTGGACAGTGTCATGTTTACTTTATTCCAAACATATTCAATTGCATTGGGATCTGGCGATTGTACGACTAAGAGAGGTTATTAGGGTTATTTTGTTTTTAAATCAGTACTAGGAAAGTGAACTGTTGCGTTGTTGTCTAGGGAGAATTTCTATTTACTATGTTGGGTGAATGTTACATCGTGTGGTAGAAATAACCAGCAATGATAATCAAGTTATACCATAAATATTATCTCTTCTTTTTTTATGAAATCAAAAATTCATCCCTCGTCACTAGGACGTTTGCCACACAGTTACGTCTTTTTCAACTTATACCGTGTCAGAAATTCAGAAATATTTACTACTGTTGAAGAAATCGGTCAAATGGAATCACATCCAAGACATTAAGAGCCTCGGTCAATTCCCAATGGCTTCTTACACCACTTTACTAATTTTGATAGACCTAAATGACAGTTGTTTTTCAACAGCTAACCGAAGAGACATTTTTGATACCAAAGTCCTCGTGAAAGAGTATAGACGATTATTCCCCCACGAAAGTCAAAGATATCCTTGCTTTTACCCATTGTTATGTTATATAACTGTGATCTCTATATTTATTAAAAATAAGCAGTCGCTTGGCGCATGATGTGATTTGTTATTCTGCTCACAGAAAACGAAAGATCGAACGTAAGCCTCGACCATTTTGCAGTTTCGTTGTCTTTATATAAAATATATGACGTCAGATTTTTTACAGTTTAAAATTATAACGATAAGAAACTTTATAGCTTAAATGATTATTAGAAATTTAGTTCACCTTTGAGGAAACAAACAAAACACAAGCATTTTCGAAAAAGACAAGAGCAAATGAAAACTTCTAAATCGTTGTCCAAAGTTCTCTAGCTGTCATGCAACATGAATGGATGTATGCCACTGTGTGAGCTATGTCAATAAATCATTTTCAGCCTTCACTAAAAGCTAGGTTTATCATTCTGGCTGGTTTCCCTACTCTGACAACAATATAACCGCAAACCCCCGAGGGATTCAGATTGAGACTGTACGACTGTTCTTTGAGGATACCACATCTTATCCCATTCTACTAGACTTTACGAATATATCTTTTTCCCATTCACGGGTTTTAGTCTTTTCTAACCTTGCTGAAACAGACTACAGTCAGTTCAAAGTGACTGAGAGGCGATTACTGCAACCGAGTTACAACCTTCTAGTGAGCAATTACTTTGTCGTTCGCAGTAACGTTCATTGGAAGTTTTTAACAGACGTTTTGAAACAGCAGCACTTGAGAAAGAATACTTTTGTGATATGCTATAACGCGTATTGCGATGTGGAAAGAATTACGAAGACCTTCTCAGTAGCTTACTGTAAAATCTAACTCTGTTTTTATCAAAATTATATTTTCCCCCTGTTAGTACAAATTATTACAACTTGAAAGCAAGATTATAGTTGTCGCAGTTAATAAATAAAGTTATGGAAGAAGATTATACAAATTATATATATATACGTTTAAATTTCATTATCAACACAAGTTACCACACTGAAGTTGAGTAGAATTTTAGTTTGTAATTAAGAACGTGCACTTTGAATGTTTTATCAACTTTATGTACTTTTTCAGTGACACCTACCGATTAAAAGTTTAATATCAAGTTCAAACAAACCTACATTGATTATATTAAGGGACGGACTCTATACTAGTCAATTTTAATTCTTGGCGCTAATTCATCTTATATGGCTGCAGTAACATTGGAAAAACATTTATTTGTCTGTTTGTTGAAAAGAGGTACATTTAGAGACAAGAGTACAAGTTTCAGTGGTTTCAGTACCTTTAGTGCATGTTAACAATTTAGTTGGAACACAAAAATATCAAAGTTCTTACCGAATTTTTAGTAAGCGTTTCCGCAACTATTGGACAAATCATTCCAGATAAGGTACTGAATCGATTGGACATTCCCATCAAAAGACTAGCATAGTGAGAAGCAATATCGAGATGGTTAACGTTAAAACCTACAAATTTGTGGAAAAGAATTAAAAGAACAAATTGTTAAAAACAACACATAAATAGATAGAGTGTATTTATCACACTCTTGGTTAATGATATCTGGGTAGGTTAAGGATAAAGAGATAACTTAAATATATTTTGGAAATATGTTTTAAAATTCAAAACCAACTCAAAAGTAAAACAGTATTTATTAATAGGCTATTCGTACAGTTTTTTAATTACCTGCTGTGTTCTCCAAGATAATTCAAACCCCCTGAATTTAGCGCTGTAAATCCGTAGACTTATCCTTGTCTCACCGAGAGACTGACAGCTATTTTCTTTTTTAAATCAGTCCATAGAAACAAAAACTGCTTCTATCGGATATAGATTTACACATGACGAACATATCATTCAACATACTGATTATTGATTATTTGTTGGTTGCTCCTATTATCATATCAAAAGCACTTGCTTCTGATATGGAATTAAAAAAAAACACGTAAAAAAACACCATTTAAACGAGTAGCTAGTTTAAACATTTTAACAGAAAATAAACCATTGTCTTACCGTTTGAAGATAACCCCCACTAAACATATTACTAACACTCTCCAGATAATATATTCGGTGGTTATGACTTAGAATCTGACGAACATTAAAGAAGTCGCTATAAAAGACTACACTTGTTTCACATATCAGAAACGTTACTAATGACTGCATATGGGCCAAAAGAAAAGCTAATTTCATCCATATCTAACTACAAAATCATTCAGGAATAAATTATTTACACGTGAACAGAGTGTCTTGTGAAGCTAACCTGGTTGAGGTTTCTAGTTGTTTAGAATTCGCACAAAGCTATTTTTGAACTATTTGCTCTAGTCGTCCCTAATTTAGCAGTGATAAACTAGAGGTCGGGCGGTTAGCCGCTGGAAACTTGTCACAGCCAGCTCTTGGGCTTCTCTTTTATCAACGAATAGTGCGATTGACCACCACATAATAACGCTTTCGCGGTTGAAATGACAAGCATGTTTGGTGAAACGAGTAATCGAATCCACGACCCTCAGGCTATGAGCACAGCGCCCTAACCATCAGGCAACAACAGGCCCGCTTTGAGCAATAAGTACATCGAATCGTTTTAAACTGACCATATCCACCCCACTTCTTTTCTATTCATGAGTGGTGGACGAATTTTGGATGCAAGCACTTTCTATTATCTAAGGATAAAAGGTACAAACATATTTGTTGTAATTATCTTTAGTGATACGTCATTTGAAACTATTTACATACTCTGATTATATACGAGTTGACATGAGCAAATAATACCATGTAAAACATGTGAACCAAGGTGCCCTGTTACATAATGCACTCCGTATAATACACTTAATTATATCACGATAATTGAACGGAGACGTAAATATGCCTTGAATAATGTTCTTAATTAAGCTCTGCCGAACGCATCCACCCTCTATTTTATGTGATATTTAGTGTGCTTATTTAAGTACTTTATCATCTAGTACTGGCCTAAAAGAGTATCGATTGAAAGCTGACCGGCCCGGCATGGCCAAGCGTGTTAAGGCGTGCGCCTCGTAATCTGAGGGTCGCGGGTTCACATCCCGGTCGCGCCAAAAATGCTCGCCCTTTCAGCCGTGGGGGCGTTATAAGATGACGGTCAATCCAACTATTCGTTGGTAAAAAAGTAGCCCAAGAGTTGGCGGTGGGTGATGATGACTAGCTGCCTTCCCTCTAGTCTTACACCGCTAAATTAGGAACGGCTAGCACAGATACCCCTCGAGGAGCTTTGTGCGAAATTCAAAAAACAAACAAAACAAACAGAAATATGATATAACAACTTAACTACTAGAAGTATTTGATTAAAAATATATATACAGCATCATAGAATATAAGATTATCTATAGATGCAGCAATACAGATCTATAACATTATCATATGAATTTTAATTTCGTTAAAAATAGATGCAGAGGTATGGAACTCTGGTATTAAAAGCCAACTGTTAACATAATATTAGAGCCAAAGGAATCGATTGGAAAGTCAGACGATGGTCTGACCACTTTTTCATGTTATGATTTGCCGTAACGTATGTATTAAAACTTACTTCTTTTAATTGAGTATATGTGTATGCAGTATTTGGTTGGGTGCCGGTAAAGTAACTTTCACACATCGTATGTCTTGCAAGGTTAAATTATTTTTATTCCACTAGGAAGCGATGTTTTAGTGTTCAATCCATTCTTACATGACAATGCGAAATATTTTGGTCCATCTAAATAATGTTTTAGTTAATTAGTTATCACCATTAGATTCCACCTAGGAACATAGGGCCGCAATCGCTTGCAGAATCTTCAAAAAGTATTTAAGTGAGTAGGTTGTTAAGCCCACTGCACCGAGCCGTCCCTAATTTAGCAGTGTAAGACTAGAGGGAAGGCACCTAGTCATCACCACCCACCGCCAATTCTTAGGCTACTCTTGTACCAACGAATAGTGGGATTGACCATCACATTATAACTCCTCCACGGCTGAAAGGGCGAGCATGTTTGGTGCGACTGGGATTTGAACCCGCGACCCTCGGATTACGAGTCGCACGCCTTACGCGCTTGGCCATGCCAGGCCATCTAAATAATGAGAACCATGAAATTACATTATACCCTGAATATTTGAAAACCAGTCTCATTCGGTAAATATTTATTATGCTTTGCTTTAAATTTATTGCATCTACAAAGCCTTAAGGCAAACCATTTCAAGGGCAACCAAGCTGTTAGCAAAATATAGCTTTCTTTGCTGTAGATTTTTTTACCGTGACAAAATTTATATTTGTGCCGCTACTCTGACCATTCTCATCAATAAAGATGGTTAAGAAAGAAACATCACCAACGTAACAACTTAAAACATCTCAATCACATTCCCTTTTCTTAAGACAAAAGAAGTTCGGAGATCTTAATATAATTTTTATTACAAATTTTCCTTGACGTTTGTCTGAATTTCGCGCAAAGCTACTCGAGGGCTATCTGCGCTAACCGTCCCATAATTTAGCAGTGTAAGACTAGAAGGAAGTTAGCTAGTAATAACCACTCACCGCCAACTCTTGGGCTACTCTTTTACCAACGAATAGTGGGATTGACCGTAACCTTATAACGTCACAATTGCTGAACTGGCGAGCATGTTTGGTGCGACGGGGAATAACAGACAGCTTATATCACATCTGTCTTTAGTTTTAAATAGTTTAAGAGATAATGAAATGGATACTGGCTGTACAGTTCTAAGAAGTGTGTTTTGTTGATAATCTAAGACTTTCAAGGAATAATAAAAGAATACAGTAAAATCTTGATTGTTTTTGATGTTCTGTCTGACCCTTAAAAGTTTAAGTTAATTCTTCAGAATTATTTGTATAATTTCTCATTATTCACAGTGAAAGAAATATTTAAAATAGTGATGTTATTCAAATATGTTTATATGCTTCTTCACACAAAACACCTCTTTGTATATTTGAAGTAATGAAAACAGTTAAGTCACTTGTGTAAATTATTTACGTAACAGGTTAGATATGTGGACTATTGAACGAATTTGATGGCCGTGCGTGGCATCTCAATGATTGCAAGGTAAACCCAATTCTATCACACGTGATAATTACGAAACATCTCTACTATAAACTACACCTTGAGTCGAATTATCTGAAGAAATAATAACAAACTGATGACTTATATAGTAAGAGACATCATATTTATATCAGTAGAATGTATTCTGGTATTATAGCTATGAAGTGACGTTTGATTGGTTTAATTAAATTGGTTTTTTACGTTGTTAAAATATTCATTGTTTTACAGCCAGATCGCATATTGAGACTTTCTGCAGCAGTTGAACGTTCAGACCAACCTATTTAAGCTTTATAAGGGAACTGAGAATTTTAAATCCAGACCAACACAAGTTTTTTTAATGTCACGTAAAATAGAATTAGAACAATTCAAACTTACTTTCATCTCAGTGAAGAATGGTGGTGATCAATAGTGTGTTTGACTATTTTAATAACACTGCTAATAACTTGGATACCAGGAAGTACATATATGATTACAATGGGACGTCATCACTGTTCAATGTGTTGAGCTTAGCACTTGCACAATCAAAGTATAGATTTCCATATACAAACCACAAACAATTTAATATTTTTTTTTGTAAATTACAATGATTATAAAAATTACACTTGCTTCTACAGTTATGGGAAAAGTTATAGAAACTGCCATAATACATTTAAGATTCTGATGGCATCACTTAAGAAAAATTACAAACACGAAAAGTTTTTGTTTTGCTATTAAGCACAAAGCTACACAAAGAGCCATCTGTTATCATGAGAATGAAATAAAGAGATCGGACAAAATTTAAAATACAAAAGCACAGTGTTTATTATAGCAGAAAACACAATGTGTGAACATGCTTACATGATGAACTGACACTTTTGCTGGATCAGAACAGTTCATTCTCTTTATAAAGTATACTTGATCTAAAATTCTACCAGATATTTTAAAGCTTCTAACTTAAAAGTTAACTTACTCGGGGCAACTAATGTTTATCATTCTTTTCTAGGCATAGGCAGAATAAAAAAATTAAACTGACGATGACCTAGGAAGGTCAAAAGTGTTTTCTGCTTATTAATAAAATTTTTAATACACATACCAAACGTTCTGAGATACATTTTTATTAAAAGTGGGTTTCTTGTCATCAAAAATTTCACACTGTGAAATTCATGACATTTTAGAAAACATTTTATAACTTTCTTTTTCACGTCCGCTGTTCGTGGAGGTTGGCATCTTCTTTAGGGAATAAAGGGATCCTGTAAATTGAGGGGTGTCATATTAATGGATCAAGTCATACTGGTAACACTTCGACACATCACTTTCGCTTTTAATTCATGTAGCTAACGTCTTTGGAGTGGCTCCCAAGGGTCAACTGGCTGGTCCTGTTGGTAAGATTTAACTTAGATGCTGGTGTTTGAGTATAGTGCCAATGAATCCTGATGTAACTACAATGTCATTGTTGGAGGTGAAATTAATCATATCTTAAGATATAATAGTAGCTAGAGCCAATGACACTGAATGTTTTACATTTTGTAGGGATTCTCCATTCAGTGACTTCAAACAAAATAAAAGACATATTTATAGGAAAATGACCATGTTTAGAAGACTGATCAGCAGCCATCACCTCAATACTTTCCTGCATCTCGTTGTTTCTATTTTCCTCACTTTGACAAAGCTCTCCCTTCTTCATAAAGATGGAATTGGAGGGATATGCTGACACTCCAAAATCAGTAAAGAAACAAATCCTTGGAGCCATCTTGATGGAAGCATCACTGCCAACACACAGCAAACTCTTTAAATCGGAGGTTATTAGGAATAAAACAATTAAAGACACTCTCTTCATGGATAGATAGAAAAAAGGTGCAACATTTATGTACCGTAAACAAGATCTCTTCTTCTAAGACCAGGAAGTTCCTGGTTTCATTTCAACTTCAGACATATACTGTTGTATTCCATTCTACTGCTAGAGTAGGAGTGCAGACAATCGTTCTTGGGTTCAATCAGACTCTTTCTCATATAATGTGAAAAGTTTTTGTCGTCTATAACTGCCATACCTGCTAACTCTATATTCACTCCTGTCTCTGTCTTCACTGTGGAATTACAGCGACTGCTCTATCCACCTTTTTTAACCCCGAGGTGAAGATCAGTTACTTGTCCCTCAGTTGACTCTTTCCTCTGACAGACAAGTTTCATGGAGGTAGACCTACCTCTTTTTACTTAAGAGAAATGTCATGGTTGCAAACAAAATGGTTCTCCAGCCAGTTATTCTTCTTCTAAGTAAAAATGGCCCTGCTGATACAGTGGAACTTTCGAGGTTTTTCTTCTGATAGGAATTATTATAAAGGCTTTCATGAATTGTATCATCCTATATGTATTTCTCTTCGTAGAAAATATTCCTCAAACCTGCCAGTGATGTAACCTTTCAACAGGTTTCTTAATATTATAGTGAAAGGTTGTATAATGGACGAGTTCATAGAAGAGTGCTACTGCTGTTTGACCAACATATACCAATCAAGTCTACGCCATTGGATAAGCCTTTTTTCCATGCCTTGTCACCACCATATTGTGACCTTTCTCTGACCCTTCTAAAAAATGCAGATACTCCTGATTGGAAGTACTGTGTTCTTTTTGATGAACATCTTTCAAACTATTCTTCAGTTACCATTTTTATGGGTGATTCGAAATGAAGTGACTCTGTGGTTTCTGTCGTGGTTTTTTGTGACTCTGTCATTATTCCCAGGATATCCTTTACAGTTGCTATATTCACTGCCGAATTGTATGCCACATTGCTTGTCTTGGACCTAAGGAAGGTTAAGCATAAAAACTGTTTTCGCCCTTTTCTTTAACAAATTCAGAAAAGACTTGCCTAGTTTTGTGAACCATCGATTTCTAGCCAGCTTTTATGGATACTTGGCGTTATTGTTATTCTAGGAAACAAGCTGCTGAGACTGAAGCTAATTCTGTCTGCCCTGGTGTTGTCAGAGCCGTGCCTGTCCTATATATGGACAATGGCCTCGTGAACAAAGCACGGCCTCTCATATGGTAGTCGATTTGGCATGAACATATTTATAACACGTTTTTCCAAGTCAAGTCAAAAGTTGTTGTTTTGCCATCTAGTCTCGATAAAGATCTATGGGTAAAAATTCTCTTGTCTATGTTACACATATTACAGTTTTCTTACTCGTTCTTTACTTATACCTCGTTCTGATCCACTAACGGTTAGCATTGAGATACACGGATCTCAACTGGTAACGTTTTCCTTTCTTTCCTCGTTACTTATGTGAGCAACAGCACTTTTTTAGCCATATTTTTTCTCCATGTTTACCTTTAAGATTGGAAAATGGCATTGAGGATGGCGATAATGTTTGCACTGATAGTATTTTTAGCTTTCTAGGAGTCATTGTCCTTTTTATTCTGTTTTTGCGCTTTCTTTCGGTTTTTGTTATATCTTCTTCAATTTTAACGGATGTTTGGCACAGAGATACTAGTCGCTTTGTGTCATAAAGCGTCAAATAAACAGACAATTAAACAACTCTTCCATTCGGTGATATTCAGAACGTACAATAACAAAGTGAAGCTTCCACAACTAATGAAATTGTTGGGGAACAGATGTGAATTACGTGATCTTTTTTCATAAAAGGATGTCTCCTCTGTTTAAATGTATTTTAGGACGACTGGTATGGGCATTGGTTATTAGTTTTTACCAAACTCAATTGGTCCAATAGGAAAAGAGAAACGCAATGACTGGTAAATATAATAAGAAACATATGTTACTTTCAGGGTAGGTACAAATTGGTTCAAATTACTTTCTCTAGTCTGTTGGATTATAATACAAATATGTTTTTCCTAAATAGAAATCTTCATGAAAACAGCATTATTTCTCAACATGAAAGTTTTATTTGCAGCTGTTGTTGTACTCATAAGCCTGACGTTGTCGAAAAGCAAAACTGTCGATGTAGTTTGTCGAATGTTATGGAGTAAGCTTATTTTCAAAATTTATTGGTGTATAAAATATTTCGTAATAATATTACTGAAATAAATATTCTGTTTATGTATCTATGTTTGAGCAGTATCAAAACAACGCAGTAAAATCCAGGTGAAAATATAGATTTATCATACATACAATTGCAGTTACGTTCTCACAAAGTCGTAAGAAAATTTTAAAAGTTCAATAAAAATCTTTCATTGGGGTTATACATTAACTTTTGAAATAATATGACTTGTCAAGCAATACGCTGTTATAAACAACTATGATTTATAATCTGTTACATAGCAAAATAGGGCAAATATTTCCTTCTATTGCATATGTTTCTACAAAAGTTGGTTCGTAACATGAGAAAAATATTTAAGTTAAATAATTCAAAAATGTTTTTATTTCATGCAAAGACGAAAGTACAGAAGCCTGAGAAACTTAACGAGCTAAGTCAAAGTGGGTATATGTAGTACTATAATTGTTTCGATAATTCATTGTAATTTGGTAAACAATGTATGACTAACGTGAATCTCTTAACATTAGAAATAAATTACACATCTCGAACGATGTAGTTTTCCTTATTTGAATTATATTTTCCATTCTCTGACTCTGTATCAAAAATGTTACACACCTTCTCTTTATAAGCAGTTAACCATGTTCAAAGAAAGATGTCAACTTAATTTCAAACAAACAGAAGTAAAAACATATTAGAAAGTAGTTGTGATATAATTTAGGACAATTATATCGTTCCTGACACAAAAATTTAATTACACAATTAATTGTTATGAAAGTGAAATCGTAAAATATAATATAAAAGTTGATTGATTAGAACGTATTTTTCATTTAAAGCTTTCAAATGCAATTCGAGGGTGTGAATTTGCAAAATTTTCTTACTAGAATTATGAAGAGTTCTTCAATAACATGTGTACTGAAGGAAAAGATGCAGATATACAAGAAATGATGAACTGTTATATATATGTTATATATTATATATTATATAACTAATCTGTGAATTTTTATTTATTTATCTTAAATTGTTCCATTATGAACTATTACCGGAAAAGTTATTTTTGTAGCTACATTTGGCAGTTCACAAGAATAACTTTTCAGTACCCTAGAGACACAGTGACTAACGAGTTCGTACTATGAAATTTCATAAAAGTTAAATAAGAATCTCTAAGAATATATGAAATTCAGTAATGAAAGTTTTGCTAAAATAAACTTTATAGTTTGGGAATTATGAAGAAAGGGATGCATTAAATAACTTAATAGTCACCCAGGACACTACTGGGCAGTATTAAATGTGGTATCATACAACAGAACTATTACTCAGCTCTTAAGCTTTAAACATATACATAAAATGCTTGTACAAACTTTCAAACTTGTAATATCTTACGTATCATTAAATGATACTTCTCTATACTTACTGGATCTCAAACAATGAGTCACTGGAAGATCTGCAGCAGTTAACGAGGATCCACAAAATATGCTCAATGAAATGACTGACAAATGTTTTTAAAGAAATACGTTTATAAGGTTAAACACAAAACTATACTGGGAGTACAGTATATTTCTGGAATTTCAAAAAACGTAACGTGTTATATGACGGTTAGCCCTTGTAGTAACTAATCATGTATCATAACTTTTTGATGAAGTAAAAATTGCTGTCACAACTAGAATTACATTGTAATTAATAAAATACTCAGTGATGCTCGGTGAAAATGGCTTTAAATATCCTGAAGTGTTTTGAATAAATCATTTATGTTATTCATGATTTCTTTATCTAACTAAATGTTTTTATTAAAATCAGTAAAAGTAGCACTTGAGAAAAAATAATTATTTGATTTTTATCAAAGAAAACCTGAAACATTGCTTCTACTCTTATATGTACTTTGCATAATTTTCAAGTTTCCAAAACAAATTTTCTACGTTTTGAATAATGGTTATAATGGTAGTGTGCTATTAAAAACTTGTTTGTTTGTGGTTAGATAGACTTCTAAGCAATATGCAATTTGCCAACTACGTAATAGAACTTGAGTTATAGCGATATTAAGATAGTTAAAAATTATAGTTAAATTATTACAAATAAACAGAGTTTTTAAAAAAGTTCTGTTAGAAGAAGGATATTATTATTATAAGTAAATAACCAAATAGCTCTGGGAATGAAGATATAAAAATTATTTTCACTTTTCTTATCTGAAAGCTCTTTAACTGTTAGAAAACTAAAATAAATGTTGTTTTTAAGATTATCTATTTTACGATTTTACGATTGCTCTAAAGAAAGATTTATAAATTACTCATCTATATGTTCTTTTCATCCTACCAATTTTATTGAGTAAAAAAAAGACTATTGCAAGTTTGAATGCATTACCTTTGTTAGTTTTTACTTACTCCTAATACACTACCTTCATTAAAGCTTTATCCTCACCATGAGGGAAATAAGACTGGATAAATTGCTGTTGAAATATATACATATCATTTACAAACACGAAAGTCCTTTAAATATTTTACTCAAAATTTTCAATTATCACAAAATGATGAATTTTAATAACCAGATCATTATTTTGATCATATTCGAAAACAGGATTTTTTTATTAAATTTGATTTTTATTTAAATTATTGTGCTGTTTTCCAAAGCTTATCGTAACAAGGGCAATTAGCTTTAGTTTAAACACCAGATAGTTCAGAAGAGGCATAACATTTTTTGAAAAGGTATCAACACATAACACTAGATTCCAAAAAAAGGGGTTATTAGCATTTCTCTAAAGGCAATTCAATGTGCAATTTATTCTTGGCAAAACAAACAAAAACCCTAAACATACAAGTTATTAATTTAACATAATTTATATGAAATTAAAGAGGCGAATTTCACCTTCAGTGTATTATTTAATTCTTCATAACATGACATGTGAAAATTTCACAACTTTAGATGCTTGTAGAAAGGGGTAAGACGTTTTGAGTAGAAACTATTTGCTTATTTCTCCATGCCTGGACTGATTTGGGATCTAATTAAAGCTGCGTCAATTAAAAATTTCTGGTTTTTAAATTATGTTGATCACTAGCTGCCTTCCTTCGAGTTTTTCAATTTTAAATTAGGAAAGACTAGCGCAGATAACTCTTGTTCAGGTTTGCGTAAAATTCGAAAATAAACTAACATTCCACTGACAATTTCACATCACATTTTATGTCATATATTTCAACCACATTTATCACAGTTTTTCCAAAGTTCTTAGCCTTTTAGTTCCTCTGGATAGACAATTCTGGTTGTTTTCCCACGAGGTATCAAAATGAAATTGTGATTGCTATCATTTACATGATACTGGCCAAACGAAAAGCACGGGCTTTGAGCGTTGAAATGAAACCGATCAGCCAAAGGACATAAAATTCTATTACTAGTACATCAGTAATTTCCTGCTCAATAGTTGTCAGGTCTTCAGTGACGACAATTTGTTTTAAATTTCGCGCAACGTTATACAAGAGCTTTCTACGCTAAACAGTGTAATTAAACAGTGTAAGACTACAGGAAAATCAGTTAGTCATCACCATCCACCGCCAACTCTTAGAATACTCTTTTACTACGAATAGTGGGATTAACCATAACATTATAACGCTCCCACGACTGAAAGATCCGTGATAACGAGAACCACTTGAAGTAAAAATATATTCTAAAAAACAGAGGCAGGAGTCCCGCAGGGAGGGGTAGTTAGCCCTATCTTATTTATCATAAATGTGAGTAATATTCCACTGTCGGACCTAAATTTAGGTTTTGCATCACATTTTGCTGACGATGTAGCAGTGCGGAAAGTGCTCCCACTCCTTCAGTTGCAGCAACAAACCTCCAACCAGTCCTGAATAATTTAGAAGAATACTGCCAGAAATATAGAATAAAAACAAATATTCCGAAAACCTAAGTAATACTATTCAGCAGATTAAATAAACTGAAAAAAGATTCACTAAAGTTATACATGAACGGATCATTTTTACACACTGCTACTTATTATAAATTTTTAGGTTTAACTTATGATACCAAATTAACGTGGATATAGCATGCAAACAATATCCTGATTAGAATCTAGAAAAGAGCAAATTATGCAAGAAGTCTTTCAGGTAAAAATCATGGTACATTACCTGATAATATAATAAAATTCTACAAAACCTACATTAAACCTATAATAGGTTACGCATCTCCTGCCTGAATAAACATAACACAAAAACAATTGCAGAAACTACCAAAAATACAAAATTTAATTTTCACTTCAGTCAATAAAGTATCACGTAGTACTTCATCCACATACATGCACAAGTATGCAAAAATCGAGACAGCATCTGTAAGACTTTTGCATAATGCACTAAACTATTTTAGAATTGGCATAAAAATAATTTAATGTGTGATCTCGACAGATACTACGTACGTGATGAACCTAGTCCTAAGTACTTCTCTCCTAGAAATATGTATTTAAAAAATATAAATCAAGCTGGCTACTGTACACTAGACACTTAAAACTAGTTTTATTTTATTTACTTGCTTAATGTTTTATTTTTTATTTTTATTTTATTTTTCCGATAAATATATATGGAAAGAGAGGATATATATATGTATATAAGTGGAAAAAAAGAGAATAGAAATGAAAATCAAATTAAATATGGAATAAAAGTAAAAAAAAAGTAATAAATAGATAAAAGAGAAAATAAATGGCAAATTAAGACAATACATGACATTGCCCTGAAAAGGGGCCGGAGTACTATGGGATACTCTGGCCCAAAAGCACTAAAACAACAACAAATACTTACTAGTAGCCGACATGAAAGCTAGGGATGGAGGAAGAGGTGTTGTTCACGTGATCCTCCTGGGTATTTAAAAAATAAACATACCCAAGTATCCAGAAAGAAGCGAGCGAGCTGATGGGAATAAAATTCCTCAGACTTCTCTTTCTCTAAACTAAACCCTTGCCAAGGTTTTGTTTAGTTTATGTTGCCACGGATATAACTTTTAAAATTAGCGTTAAAGGTGTTTTGATGTGATAATGGTTACTTTTATAATTTTCCGATAATATATATATATATATGTTTTTGGTTTGTTTTTATTACATGAAGTAAACTTCACAATGATATAACTAGTTTCTGCATCTCTATGTCGACAGTGAAATATCTTAGAACCATATGTCTTTAACCCGCTTTCATCATTATAGTTATCATTCAAGTTTATAATCATGAAAGGAATCCACTGTTGTGAAATTGGTTGATTATTTTTTATTTATCGTTGTGACGTTCTTAATGTTTCATACTGAAAGGACATTTTCTAGAATGTTTTAAGCCTATCTTCATTTTATTTTATATTTTACGTGTGTATTTCCGAGAGCAGCAGCTTATTTAATATGTTATTTAAAATTTGTATATTTGTAATCATTTTAACTATAAGTTTGGGCTACTTTAATATCTCAAGAACTAAAGTTTCATTACATTGTGGCCCTGCATGACCAGGTGGCTAAAGGTATTTCACTCATAATTCGAAAGTCGCGGATTCGAAACTACGTCTTACCAAACATGCTTGCCTTTTCAGCCGTGGGGCGTTATATTTACAGTCAATCCCACTATTCTTTGGTAAAAGAGTAGCTCAAGAGTTGGCGGTGGGTGGTGATGACTAGTTACCTTTCCTCTAGTCTTACACTACTAAATTAGGGACGGTTAGCGCAAATAGCTCTCGAGTAGCTTTGCGCGAAATTAAAAAAATAAGCCATCATTACATAGTGGTCAACAGTGGCGATTTAAGACTGTGTGGATACAGGAGGCAATAACTTTTGTGGGCCTTACATTCTCTGTAATTTTATATCGAATAAAATTGTCAATGAGTCCACATTAAGACCATTGGCACTGGGGCTGAGCCCCCTATAGCCCCTACCTAAATACGCCAATGGTGGTCAGGTCACAGATAGCTCACTGTTTAGATGTTTACTAAACGGGAAATAAACAAAGTTAATTAATAACATTAAGTCTTAAGCACGAATAACAAAAATATAATTTTCTAAAGTATTTTTTTTCTAATTGAAGCATCCTGTGTAACACAAATTTAAAATACTCATACATAACTTCCTTAGCTTCCTTAATTACTACCATAGCTTCTTTAATTGTGTTTCTGTCCATGTTCCAGTCTTTATAAGTGTTCTGCAGTTGAAGGTTTTTGCAAACTTTTTGATTGGAGACAAATTTCCACTATGTGGCTGCTTTGGTTATAATTGTTTGCAGTTTGTTCGTGATTTTTATGCACTTCATTTTTATGTTTTTCTTAGTTTATAGTTCAAACATGCCTTTGTTTTTATTGTTTATTTTGGATGATATCTAACTATTTATAGTACATTTTCTCATTTCTGTATTTCATACAGATTACTAAAAGGATTTATATCCATGGAAGACATTTTAATATTGAATATGAGCTAATGCTTTAATTATTATATTTTGCTCACAAAGAAGGATTTGCACAAACTAAAACTTATTACGAGTTTGAGCTTTATCATAATTTAAATACAGTATTGGGGTGTTATCACTACGGGCAACCACGTTTCATTTTATCGTACAATTTATCAGTCAATTCTACCTAATTTTTATTTTACCACCTACTTTAACCTTATTTGCCATTTCATAATTGCATTATGTACACTATACAATAGGTTTAAACATTCACTCTAATCCATTATGAATGTTGTTTATCTGTACTGCAGTAACTCATTCCTCGACATTCTTTCATTTACTTTTTGAAATCAAATTCTTTTAATATAAATATTCTGTGTATAATATTTCTTGAACTAACATATTTAATACTTGTTTACCTTCATTCCAGAACTACTTTTACTTAATGTATTTCGAACATATTGTTTTATGTTTCTTCTTTTTTTAAACTGTTTTTGCCACAAAAGTACCCCGACCCCACATCTATATAGCATATAGTGTAAAATAATAATTCTGGAAACTCTCGTTTTACAATTCGTTTTAGTTGGAAATTCTTTATAGATGGTAGGATATTGTAAGATTTATCATCACGTATCATCATGTCGTTTTTTATACAAACATACAGGGTGTTCGGAAAGTCACTGTGCAGTTTTGTAATCATTTTATATTTAGTCTATTTCAAGCCAGCAACTGGTAGCGGTGTTTAGAAACAAAATAAGAAGGATCAGGCCTGTATTGATGCAAATGGGGGTCACTTTTAACATTGTTTATAATTGTCATTCATATTTACCTCCTGTATTCTATATTGAAACATGTCTGTTAATAAATATATAAGTGAATAGCGACTTTCCGAATACCTTGTACTTTATAATATTACTTGTATCAGCTAACATTTTTAATCTTGCTTCATTGTGTAGAATAAGTATACAGCATAAATCACATCGAACCACAATGTAAATTCTACTAACAAATATAATCTTTGTTGTGTATCATAAAGGACTGCTTATAATATGTTTAAGTTTTAGTATTTCATACATGAAGTATCAACTACAAGTTCACTTTTTTAAATTTTTGTGTCTGAAAACATTTGTCACAAGAAGTATTTAAGATAGTATTGAGTGAAAACCCTGAGGAATATGTAATAATATGTCAACCACACTATATCTACCACTGAGATTTTTCTTCCACTACCAGGCCCCATCAGGGTGCTCTAACATGACAGACACAGTTGTTATAATGTGAATAAAAAGGAATTATATAATATTCATAATTTCATTTTATATTAAATAATTACAATTTTATTCAATAAGCAATACATTTACTTAAACAATATCAATATCATAAAATATAGAGAAATTGGTATTACTATAATTTCTATTTATCTGGTATTTTGAGTTAATATGATATCCTGACTAGTATTGGAAAACTATCCACTAATAACAACAAATTTGTTTGTTATATAAGGACACTGTTTCTGAATCATGCAACTGATTTTTCCTATCATCCATGATTTTAATGTACAATGTATTATATAATATTATTTTAAGTTACAGATGTGAATATATATAACCAGTCTCCATTGTTCATTATCTCAAGCCTTGGTTATATACAGTGAAACAGTTTGAAACATTTCAGAAAACAAAAGGGATCAACCTATGGGTTTTAACATTTTAAATCACAAGTTGAAATGATGTCCAGTTGCAGTTTGTGAGAAAGAAAACTGAACTATAACTGAACGTTTGATGGCTGATAAAGTTCAAACATCTTATAAGTAAATATTAACATACTAAAATTTTACAATGTACACATTTGTTGTTTACTCTGCATATAATTTTCTTCTTACTTGGTCAAAGTGAATGATATGCACAAACTTTTATCATGTATTGATTGACTCCAAGTAACATATATTTATGTGTAATGTGTAAATTAACTAATCTTAATCTTGATATGTCTGGTATGGGCACTTCAGGTGTCCAGTGTTCTCTTGCATATCTAATTTCAAACACTCGTTAAATATAGTAGCATCTTATTATGTTTCAAATTTAAAATTGATAATTTAATGTAAAATACTATATATATAGTGCACAATGCAAATAAACATGAAGAAGGTGTTACAGTTGTCATTTCTGTATTGCTCCACAGAATCTTGAATATAAACTAGATGGTGCTCTTGTAGGGCAAAATAGTAATATAATCACAAAGGTTTGAATACTGAGAAAATATGCATATCAAAGCATTTAAACGTATTTACAGTTAAAAGTTTATCATCTCTTAAAGTATTATCATGGTAAATAGTAACTCAGTATTGAGGCTATTAAACTATTTGCCGATGCATAACATTACATTATCAATCACAAGTTCATGTGTTTCGTCTCTCTGCTGTCAATGAAGGCAGCTATAACGTCATCTTTTAAGAATGCATATATTTTAGTACATATTGAGTTTATTATTTGTCTTACATAAAATGGTATTTTTTGGTATTCTGTTGTACATATACTGTTATATTTGGTTTATCAGAAAACATATGAAAGTCCGCATGTAATTTTAGTGTAAAGTGTATTTTGTGAAATTTCTGCCTATTCACTAAAATTGTGAACGATTTTTTAGTGTATGAACCAACAGCATACTTTGTGGTTATACAAGTGCTAGTGACCATTAATATTATTGTGGAAGCTGAAATTTCTGGAAATTCACCTCACGCTTTTGAAATTAACCGCTGTAATGCCAAGAGAGAGTATGTATTGTTGGTTTGCTACAGTTAGTATACCGTAAACCTCAGAAATTATTACTGTGATCAAAACTTATTAATTGGGAGTTTCAGATACTGACCAGGAATGTTTATCGCTTTTGAGTATAACAAATCGTTTATTTTCAGTGGATTAACATCAAATATTGGTACTTTTATGAAGTATTACTTTACGTCATTGGTAAGAAACTCGACTTCTAATCGGCATGTGACAAGCAAAGAACCAACTAACTCCCTCTTATGTAAATTGTATCTCTTAACAACTTAAAATTTATTGGCTCATCGTAAACCCTCGCTAGGATATCAAGAATGTTCTGGATCAGATGGAAGACTAATAGTGTTTGTAAAACACATAAATCATTTTTATAACAACTGTTATAATGATTTGTATTTACATACGTATATTAAAAAATATTTCTATTACGACAGATAATTGTGTGTATCAAACTTGTTGTCAAATATCACAAATTTACTACATATCAGAATTTAATTAACTTCTAAATTTATATTATCAATTAACTCAGTTTCAAAGTATTTCAAATTGTAATATATAACATAATAAATTGGTGTTTCTTTGAGATAAATTATAAGACAAAACTGATTATTTGTTTTGAAGTGATATATCAAGTAGCACAGAGAAACAGTTGAAGCGTTTGGGGAAAGTGTGAAACGTGTTATGTGCAACAAAACTACTTACATTCAACTTATTTAACTTTTCAAGGTTAGCAGTATATTTTACTGTACACGTTACAGTATCTAACATCTTAAAAATAAATGTTGAGTCATGTTTGATATAGATTACAAATTGTTTTTAGAAAATTACTTTTATTCATTGTATTCCATCTATAAAACCAAATGAAAAAAAATGCTTATTTAAAAAGTATTATGTATTTTTGTTCAAACTGTAAGAAAACAAATAACATACTACATGCCAGTTAATAATAGACATTGACGTTCATCGTGGTTAAGGTTACAACCAGAATACAAGTAGCAGTTTGAGCATTTGCCCTTCCACTGTTACTATATTCATGAACATTTTAGTTTGGAAACCCTTTTAATATATCATATATCAGTTTAGATCTACAACTAATTTTCAAACTTTTTTATCAATTGTTTAAATCTGTATCCTCTGATCATTTTGTGTATCTTTCAGAATCTGTCAAGTCTCGTTAGTTAACACCAGGTAAAAGTGGTAATTATAAAGATGGTCTTTAATATAAACCTGACATGATTGTACAACTAGATCACAGTGTTATTTATTTTTGATACATCATCTACCAACATGGTACCCATTCTTGAAAAATTACAATAGAATACAAAATTTAATAATTTTAGCTTAACAGTAATAATACACAATAGTTCCATACTGGAACTATTTCACTGGTATCACTGAAATAATTTGTGAACATGTAAGTCTCCTGGTGGGAGAGCAGAAAGTTAAAGAACTTAGAATGCAAGATTCCTTTTCCCTGTGATTGAGACAGCTTCTAATCTAATGCAGGTTTGATCAAAAACAAACAGACAAACAACGTGTACGAGGGCTGTTCAAAAAATACGCGGACTGTTTGAATTGCGCGGCTCCAGTTGGTTCCAGGGGAATCCGCTTGGTGTCGCTAGATTTGCACAGATCAGCTGATTACGACGCCATTTCCCGATTGCAGATATCTTCATTTGTGTATTAGCTACGCGGTTTTAAGTGAAGTGCGATTTTTTCGTTTGGCGGATTTCAGAATGAATGACCTGAAGGAGCAACGACTTGCTGTGAAATTTTGTGTTAAACTTGGAAAATCTGCGACTGAAACTTTTGCTATGCTTAACACGGCTTACGGTGATGTTGCTATGAAGCGTACGGCATGTTTCAAGTAACATGAACGTTTTAAGGATGGTCGACAGTCCATTGAAGATGATGAGCGTCCTGGACGTCCTTCCACGTCAACTGACGACTCACACGTCGACAAAATCAACACCCTGGTGCGGAAAAATCGACGTCTGACTGTCAGGGAGCTTGCTGAAGAGTGTGGGATATCAGTTGGATCTTGTTACGAGATTTTGACCGAAAAATGGAAGATGCACTGCGTTGCTGCGAAATTCAGCCCTCAGAACTCGTGAGTTCTTGGCCAAACACTCGATCACTGTTCTTCCCCACCCACTTACTCACCTGACCTTGCTCCTTACGATTTTTTTCTTGTTCCCCAAACTCAAAAGACCCTTGAAAGAAAGAAGATTTGAGACGATTCCCGAGATTAAGGCAAATGCGACGAAGGAGCTGGAGGACATTACAAAAGAAGCGTACCAGGACTGTTTCAACAAGTGGAAACACCGTTGGGATAAGTGTGTGCGTTGGGGAGGAGAGTACTTTGAAGGAGTCCCAGACCTGTAACTTCTAAATAAAGTACATTTTGTTTTATGACGTCAGTCCGCGTATTTTTTGAACAGCCCTCGTATTTGTTAATTGCACAATTTAACATATTGTATGACTTTTATCATATGTAAATGTTTTCTTTATAGTTTACTGTTTCTTCTTTAACACAGCAATGACAGAATATTAAATTCAATGAGTATCACCAAAATTTCTTTCAAAGATTATGTTGAAATTTTATACAGGTTATTTAAAGTGAATAAAAAAACAGTGTAAGTATACAAGAAACAAGTAATTATGTCTTTTTTAATAAACTACGTCAGTATTCATTGGTGTTTTATGTAGACAAACACATAATAGCATTAGCATTATTTGTAATCCATTTTTCTTATTGTTTCAGACATATATAATTTTTTTAGCTTGACTACTTTATGTTTTTAATCTGCAATTATGAGTGCCAAGTTATCATGGGCAAGATTATTTGAATGGCGTTTGGTCTATTTTTTTTAAGATGGTGATTATCACAGCTGTACTGATGTTTTGGTTTTGATACATTAATTTCATGTTTACAACACCCTTAATAATGTATGATATGATTTGTAAGTGCATTGATTTATTTTATTTCATCATGTTTTGTTATTTTAATAACATATGATATGGATAAAAAAGTTAAGAACAACCCAACTCATTTCTTGCCCACACCACTTTATGACTCATGGTAAGGTCATCACGTTTAAACTCGCTCAGCTTAATTTTTACTTTTACTTTGCCATTGACAATCTTGAACAACATAAGGTAGGTTAAATATGAATGAAAGCTGTTAGTAGTTTAAATAGCTGTAGCTTATGTTATATTCTTTTACCTATTCAAAGCTTTTCCTATAGTTTTTATCTTTCTATCCATTGTGTTTTGACATGTTTTTGTTCACCTCATTCAATGCCTTTAATTCTTTCCAGCATCTAAAAATTAGTTTTACTATGAACACAAAATTTGTCTTTTAAAGTGATAATCAACAACTAGTAAAATATCAATATTTCTTCATGTTGTTCTTAAGAACTCCTGGAGCAATTGTATATCAGCTATACATTATCATGAAGTACAGGTTCAAATTCTCTGATATAATGATACATTAAAGTAAAACTAATTACTCCTGTTAAAATGAGATAAACAACATGAATAACAGACAGGTAATTTGTCTCAGAGAAATACTGTGCTTTTCTGAGAACTTGAATTCAAAACATAGAAACACAGACTGCACATAATATAAAGTACCAAAGTACTCTGTTTATTATAGCAATGAACACAAACACAGAGTTGGTACTTCCTTGTATGATGGACTGACACTTCGACTTGATTGAAACTGTTCTCTCGAAACCCTCCTCAATGAAAACTTTCACAAAACTATTTTAATCTAACAGGCAATGTAGGATTTACCCAGAGCACCTACTGCTACTCATGTGTTGTTAATTATTACACAAACATCCATTTAAGGCTATATATTTGAAATATCACTTGGTGATACACCTATTTTCACTATTACATACTCTTCAACATCACAGCCGTTCAAGTCTTAAAGAGCTTAACACATGTTATCTTAAAAAAACAATGAAAAAAAGCTAAAAGAAAATTAATTAACTCCCTGATGAAGTTATATGTGAAAATTTCACATACTAGAATAACTGTCTACCAAACTTTTCTGTGTATGAGACACACCCATATTCTCAATGCTATCTTTAGGGAAAAACATTTTTCACGGTTATCATTTATTTACTTGTTAAATATGAACATAATCTTTTATTATTCTTTAGAATACTTTAATAGTAGTGCCCATAATGTAATAAAATATGGTTGTTTCATACATTTACATCAAAACATTGTTCATTTACTCTGAAAACTTTCACAATTTTCATTTGCATCACTGAATTCACTGAAAACAAATTCGGAAGCTTCACACTTGCCCCGAAGTCATCTTGGTGTGTCCACTCTCCTCATATTTTGAACTCTCATCAGCTGCCCGAATAGAGTTTTCGGTTCACAGTTACTATAAATTACCAAGCATATATTTTTATTGTATTCTTTATGGATATGACTCTAGTACTGTTGGTACAATGTCTAATTTGAGCTAAAGAAAGGTCCCTTTAACGGGACACTGTTCTATAATCATTTCCCATAATAACCTATTTTCTATTACCTAAGAAAAAAAAACAAGCCCAGGGAAGTGTAAAGGTTGATTTCACTAGTTTCTAGTCCTAGCTGAACAAGGAAATGTATGTTTTTTTTATCCATAAACTCAATAAAAACAATTTGTTAACAACACAATTTCAAAGTACTAACAGGGCATTTATCTCATGTGAACTTGATATCTTATTGTGTAAAAAGGTTTTAGATTGATATGACCTTGCAGATATAACTACAGAGTTAGCCTCAAAACATCAATACATACAACTAATGTTTATAATGTGACCATTATAAAATTCTCATTATATTTTAAGTGAAAAGAAAACATTCGGGTTAGTATGTATCTCAGAACGAGTGGTATGGATATTAAGAGAGAGGTTAAAAGTGACCGTTGCCGGACACACGTCTTGATGACGCGAGTATAAACGCGCACGGCATTGTAGGGGCCTACATTAAGTTCATCTGCGAACAGGAAAAAACTTACTAAATCGCATTTCTTAGCCTGAGAAAAATCACTCACACTGATTATACATTCCCTGAAACTCAGCACATGAAACAAAAAAGAAACTCAACATATTAAAAAGCCAAATAAACACAGCTTCAAATCTATGCTCATCCGATAAAATTAATGATGAAATCAACAAAAAAAAACAACGCTTCATCAACATCAACAAATTTTCTCAAAAAAACGTGGATAAAATGACATGAAATTTTTGGAAATGTCAAAAACAAGGGTATGTTTTAAGAGAAATACTCATTTTGCCATTATTCATTTTAAATTCTCACCAATGACCCAGCTCTTTCTGAGTTTCAATACCAGTGGTGGATAAAGCGTAGATAACCCATTCTGTAGTTTTGTGCTTAACTTCAAACAAACAAATAATTCCAAACTAGGAAGGTATTTAATTGAATGAACTGCACTGATTGTAGCTAATATATTCAGACCATTAAATTAAGCATGTGCTATTTGTTATTTGAACTTTCCAATGAAGATTCAAAGAACCAATTGAAATCCAGGGTATAAGACTGTCCACTCTGGGCTACTATTTATACCATTTTACAGATTTAAAAATAAATCTTAATCGTGAACTTGTAAATAACAAAAATGAATTCAAAATATAACAACATTTCGTATTCACTGCAATAACTAGATTTCAGACAGAACTGATTGTGGATCCAAAGTTAGAGCCCTGGTCCCAAAAATATTATATTAAAATGCACACTTCTGTTTGTGTTCATTGATGCATTACAGGTGCACTCTACAATTAGAGTAGCCCATGGTGGTGTTACTAACTGAATTGTTGACAAAGTTTAATATAGCCCTTGGGGGTTTAAAGTAGAGTTTTAATTGATTCTTTGCATTTAGATATTCAAATTTGTGCAGTTTCTTCCACTTGATGGATCATTCTGCATATGCTGGACTATCTTGATTTATCTGCATGTTATGAGATTTTGTCTTGCAGGATAATTAGGGATGCTGATTTGAAAGAAGAGTGATTATTATTCATAGGACGTTAAGTATACCTAAGACTACATGATAGTTACTTGTGCTTATGTTAAGGGCATTTGTATTCACACATGTATTGTTACAAAACAATGTCTTGTGTATCATGCCTGATTATACTCACAGCCATGTCACTGTGCATTTCAACGGTTAACTGCTCTTTAGAGTTTGTATTTAGAGATAGTCTAGTGTTCCTATTTATACAAAGACATGTATAGCTATAACAATAAGAACATTGTTTTGGTTCCATGAATGTATAAGAAAGCATTCTTGCAGGATGTAGATTTACTCATTTGTTTGTATTTACAAATTTGCTATACAAGTACGCTACATATCCTCTATATTTGCCTTAAATATTTAATGTAATCATGCAGTATTTCCTATAGGAACACTTTTGTACTTAAATAAACTTTATTTTCTATGTGCACCAGAACAGTCATGTAATGTTCTTTACATTTATCTTCATTTTATTTTGTGAATCAGATTTCTGGGGCTTGTCTGCTTATTTTATAACCTATGTTACCTTCGCTTTTTTAAAGTGTTACATATTTAACTTTCAGTTGAACAGTAAATGTGTTTTCTCCATATGTCAAAATTTGCCCAACGTTTTTTTCCATATGTATGCATGTGTGTGTCATATTCGTTTTATATGTTGAGACATAATTATTATGTAAGTGCACTTTTCTTATACATGGGATAAAAGATAGTACTTGGTAAAAAAGTTATTCGGGAATATTATGCTATTTGAGAAAAATATCTCGAGTTGATTACAGTCACTAATGAGATGATAAGCATATAATGTAACCAAAAACATTGTTTGGAGTTGAATGAAAGCCACTTAACTGACAGATTTGCTTTGATAAAAGTACCTTCAGAAAAACACATCTATGTAAGTAATATTCAGAAATATGTTTTTATATTTGTTCAACAGTTTCTTTCTTGGTCCCCTGATATGAAGAACTAAGTAGCAATGGAATAAATTTATTTTTAAAATATTTACCCACTCAACCAATGTATCTATAATTTATATATAAAATACACACCTACCTACCCATTTCATCCATTATTTACAACTTTGAAACCCAGGGCTTGATTTCCCACTCTGGACATATAACCTAATATAGCTTTGCTCTGAAAAACAAATGAAACAGCGTTCTATGAAAAGCTTAACAACCTGTTTCTGTAAGATCTGGCCATTCTGAAGTAGTAATAGTGAGAATATAGCCAGGAATAAGTTGCAACAAAACTTATTTTAAAGAGAAGTTTAATGGCATATTTTGTGTCATCCAGAATAAGAGATTGACAAAATGCATATATATATATCATGGAAAATAGAATAACAAAATGCAATATATGCTGTATACTAACAAGTGTAGTAACCTAGTTGTTCAGAAATGTAGGAATATCTCTTTCTTAAACAGAAGAACCTGCATGGGTGGTGACCGATCTTCAGTTGTATAAATAAGTATAATATGATCCAGGAATGAAATCCAGCTGCTTGAACTTACAGGATCATTCTGATGTCTGCAGAGAGAACATACTGCTTCATTAGGACATTGCACAGTAAAATTATAGTTGAAGGAAAGACTTTCTTCATAACACAGAGGTTGAGTAGAGGGAAGTTTAGATCCCTCAATCCTGTAACTTTGTCTGTAAGTATATGCAACATCAGATAGAAAATGATTTTAATGCTTTCACATTTCTTTGATAAATCATGGTTTAAAAAGGTGAGAGACATAGAATTTTGAACTTGAATCACATGATAAATAGAAATGTTATCCCAATCTCAGTGATATAGCTTCAACCTGATGAACAATGCACAAAAGACAAAGAACTCTACTAGGTGAAGCTGTAGGTTTAGAAAAAAATTTTAGTTTTTGATTTCTTTCTTTTAAACCAATTGTAGTAGCTTCCAATTTTCATCCACAGTATACTTGATATATTTTGATCAGTAACACCCATTGTGTTTCATGTGTATATTTTTTTTGTTTATCGATGTTTAAGAATCATCTGCTCAAATCACATAAACTTCTTTCAAGTGTTTTTAAAACTGGAGACACTACATTTTACAAAGTGTTTTTTAGCTTCTTTGTATTTCTTTTTTTTTAAGTCAGATCTGCTGATATTCATACTTGTTTCTTTCAAATCTATTTTCTGCATTTCTGATCTTGTACCTATAACTCATAATAACAACAAATAAATTTTAATATTATTTGTAGGCTTCAACTTGGTATAAATTCTTTTTTAAACCTATAGCTTCACCTTGTAGAGTTCTTTGTCTTTTAAAGTTTTTATATGTTTAATGTTTTTTAATGTTTAATTTATACCAAGTTGATTAAACAAAAGTTGAACTGCTACGTATTTCATAAGTACCTCTGTTGTATAAATTTGATATTTATGTTGAATTTCTATCTTTTCATCAATTCAGTATTATTATTATTTTGCTTTGGTTTTTGTATCTGTTGTTCAAATTAATCTCTTCTTTAATTGTACCAATCTGAAACATGTATCGCTATAAAACTTTATACTAAAAGCAGATTATTCAACAAATAAGTTAAGTTTTTCATCACTGGCTACTGACTTGTCAGTATTTATTTCAGAATTAAACAACTCTAATGCTTATTCCAACTGAGCTGAGGCCTTTCAGTAATAATAACATTTATTATTGTATATCTATATGTTAAAGATTTAATTTCTTTCCCACAAGAGAAAAATCTATGACCAAAAAGCCTAATTCATTCTTTGATTGTCCCTACCTACAGCTCATCAAGTGCTAGTACAAGGCTCATCAACCCAACTTGGCCAGCAAATCACACAAAGAAGTAATTAGACCACTTACAACGGTAAAGTGTGTATAATACTTAACAGACTCAAAAAAACAGAGTTAAATTTAATGTTCATCTATAAAGATCTTTAACTAGATAAGCATGGTTCCTTACCATAATAAGTGTTTATATTATTGAACTATTCATTTAATCAGTGTACTGAACTTCATATTTTTATCTTTTACCTAACCTAAGTGAGCAAGACTAAAAACTTGAGTCTTGTTGAATAGTATTCAAATTAAAAATAACTCATATTACAAAAAATACACTTTAAACTAAAGAAGATGTGATAAGTTTAGTTACTAAAAACTGTGTGATAAATATTGGATATCAAAGGAAATAATGATTAAGGGATAAAGAGGAAAGCGTGTTTAAAACGGGTGTGAAAAACTAAGCTTTCAAATATAATAGAGAAATTATGACTTTCAGGAAGTAAAGCATACATGAAAAACAGCAATTCCAACAAATGCACTATATGAGGCAGATACTGAAAGAAACTACATCAATAACAAATACAAAAGTAGATGTTGCAAATTATATAAACTTTTTATAAACACAGTTACTAACATACAAGACAAACAGTAGGTGCTAAAGTGGGAATGATACAGGATATAAATTAAAGGGTATATTACGAATATTAGATACAGAATGAGACTTGGTAATTGGGAATAAAAATGATGGTGTAAGTAATTTACAAGTTTAAAATATGGCTAGTAGTAGAAAGTTCTTTCAAATAATACTTCACTTTAAATGTATTTTAATATTATGGCTATTAAAACTACACAAAAGTATTTTAAAATCTTTCAACTGCTGGTTCTTCGTATCAACTTACTCACAAATTATATTTGAAGTGCGATCATAATAGTTAGAAACTTTTCCATCACACGTTTTTTATCTTTGTATTTTATGTTGAAGTTGGAGAGTAATAATTTAAGATTATTGTTGAATTAAGTTTAAATGTAATATGATCTATATTGCATGTAAACGATTGATTAATGACTTAAATAAAAACAAAATGATGCACTATTTTTATAATTGGTAACCAATGTGTTCATACAGTTAATTTAGGTAATTTAGCATGAATTATATAAAATTGTTTTGTTTTAGGGCCAGCACTGTATGCACAATTTACTGCATCTTAGAACAGACGTAATCCACAAATAAACATTGTTAACATATAAATCTTGCTCTATTGATGTGTCTATCTTGATACAGTTATTCTTTCTTTTCTTATTGATGAGCCGTTATTGATATAATTTCTAAAGAAGTATGGATACCAAAGTTGGGTGATACTTACATAATGCTGCCATCTACAAGTTCAAACGTCAATAAAAAAGAATGACATTTGGTTAGAAACTATTGATTTACTTAAGTGTGTTATATGCATGTATTTTATAAAAATAAACTGCACATTTATATTAGTATTTGAACGTAGTAAGTCTAGAACTTTGTAGTATCGAGCTATCAAATAAACTAGAGGTACTTTACTTAGCTTTTTAAACTTAACAACTCATAATTTGGTATAAAAAGTACCATTTTTCTGGTAATTTTTAAACATTTGTTACATTTTATAACAAAAATTTGGTGTTTGGAATGGATTTTAGGCACTGGAATATATTGACCCATCTCAGTCTTACACAATTATTACTACATATATATGTGTTATCCATGTTTTAATTACCTACAGATTTTGAAAAAAAAAATCGTTGCGAACTGCTTAATCTCAGGTTAGGGAGTTCAACGCATTTAGCTCTTCCTGTGATACACAGTTCACCAATATGTAGTATAACTGAGGTTTATTATCACATCTTCACAACAACTGGTAAGATTTTGTTAAAGATTACAAGTATTTGATACAAAAAGAATGAGATTATTGTAATATGTATTGTAACTAATGATTTGTTATTTTTGTCTTCTAATTGTTTCTACTCAGATTGAATATTTTCAGTATTATCATCAATGTATCATCCATCTTAATGTTTAAAATTATAAAGAAAAATGTACATACCTTTTCATTTCTGATTGATTAATCTTAAAAGATCTCTTTCTTATCTTTCTATCCTGTCCTATAACACAAATTAGTTATTACGAGTCGAGTGATCTAACACCTCGCCATGCCAGACCATGTATGTTGGAAGATTAATATTAATATTTATTCTTCTGCTTCGTAATGAAGTTTGAAACCCTCATTTCTGAAATTTGTTGTAGTAACCTCCGAATAACTTACATACGTATAAAGAAAAGTAAAATTCGAAAGTAATTGTAACTTCTTCTTCCACCCAGTGCCCAAAAAGTGTGATCGCAAAATCTTAAAATATAATCATATATTTAAATCTTTTTTTTTTATTTCACATGTGTATTTCCGAGAACATCAGATTATTTAATATAATATTTAAAATTTTGTTTATTTGTAATTATTTTAACTATAAGTTTGGACAACTTTAATATCGCAAGAACTCAAATTTCATTACTTTGTGATTAGCAGTGACGGATTTAAGGTGGTGTGGGTCCTGGGGTTAATAACATTTGTGGGATCCTACATTCCATGAAATTTTACATAAAATAAAAGTGTCAATAGGCCCATATTAAGACCATGGGTACTGGGATTGAGCCCCCTCTTGCGCCGAACTAAATACGCCACTGTGATCAGGTCGCAGACAGCTCATTGTTTAGATATATACTTAACAACAAACAAAGTTAATTAATAATAGTTGGGTCGATCTTGTGTTAAGAAAGTTTTAGAAATACATTAATAAAAAAGTTCTAACAGCGAATTACGAAAACATAATTTCCAGAAGCATTTTCTTTCCCCATTGAAATATTCTGTGTAGCACAATTTTAGGAGACATTTATATTTTATTGAAATGAGAAAGATCGGATTTTCTTTTTCCAAGCAACACACAGAACAGACAACATATATTTAATTTAAAACACAAATTCAACAGTTTTGTTGCCTTAAACGAGTTTTATTTTCGAAATAAAAGAAAGTTGAGAGTTAAACGTATCACAAAAAGGAAACCACGACAGATTCAGATTACTGTATTATAAGTAATATATATGGATGTTGGTCCTAATCAGTTGTTAAGTGATCCGTTGAAGCTGCAAATACAATCATCATTGAAACACATAAATGTTGTTAATTCACTTAGAACAGATTCACTAACATTTCATTAAATATATTAATCAAATTATTCAATACCATTTGTGATTAGAAACAACAACATTGATTCAGTGTTCTATAATGGAAATAAATCTTTGTTATCGTTAGATTAAATAAGCTAATAAATCTTTGTTTGATATTGATGGAAATAAAATGCTTAAACATTTATTTTATGTTCCCGAAATCAGTGAAAAAATAGCCAACATTTGGAAAAAAACATAAAACAAAACACAACATTCCAGTACACACCAAATTTATTCAAAAACCAGGTACAAAATAAAAGTTCATACTATGTAAAAACTACACTGACAAACAAAGCACCTTTTTAATTTATAAAATGCAATGCAACAACTGCCATGACTTCTATATTAGAGAAACAAGCAAAAAATTGGAAACTAGATTCAAAGAACACGAAAAATACCTTCATACGTTTCTGACCACTGCAAATCAAATAAACACATCATAATCATAGAAAAAACCCAAATACTAAGTAGGGAAACAAATATAAACAAATTCAAAATCAAAGAAGCCCTAATTATACAGCAACTATAATAATACAAAGGAGCATCTTTATACTTATACTGATTAATAACCTAACATCTACCTGCAACGCCACATACAATCCCGTACCCGTTTATACTCTTCTCCCTAAGAAACATTTCTGGCAACGATCACTTTTCAACTCTCTAGGAACGGCTGAAAGGCGTTATAATGTTACGATCAGTCCCACAATGCGATGGTAAAAGAGTAGTCCAAGAGTTGGCGGTGGGTGGTGATGACTAGTTTCCTGAACTCTAGTCTTACACTGCACAATTAAGGATGGCTAGCGCAGATAGCCCTCATGTAGCTTTGCGCGAAATTCAAAAATAAAGAAATAATCTTGTATCAAAGAAAAGGTTAAGTCCAAATGAAGATAGTGTGGTTGTAAAATCTGATAAGAGAAATGTTATTTTAAATACAGCTTAAATCAAGAGTTTTCTTACTGTGTGACTTACATTAAGTATGATTAAGAAAATTATTAAATTAAATTGATGAAAATAATAAACAACCTTTGCGTGACTAAACTGAATTACTTCATATTAATTTTGATAGTACTTCAAGTAGTTACTTTGTAATAACATAGTTCTTCATTCTTGATGACGAGAAAACCACTTGAAATAAAAATGTGTCTCAGAACGGTTGGTATGGGTATTGACATATGTATTGATAAAAAGAGAACAACGTTTCGACCCTTTTAGGTCATCTTCAGGTTAAGAAAAATACGAAGATGACCTCGGAAAATCAAAACGTTGATCTTTCCTTATCAGTGAAAGTATTAATACCCATGCCAACCGTTTTGTGATATATAGTTCTTTATTGTTGTGCACTTTTAAACTTTAATTAAAAGTTACTTTACAGCACCATTCTGTTTCATCTATCCTTTATCACATAAATAGTTAAGTATAGTTAGATAAATAAGTAGGTTCAAACTTAAACTTCAAAGATGCATTTAAAGGGGTATCCTTACAAAACTTGAAAAACGTTATCAACTATCAAAATTAATAAAGTATGTAAGCAGTTGCTTTTGAAATATACTACAAATACAACATAAATTAATTTTAAAATAAATAACAATTACTAGACACAATCCCAATATAATGTAAAATTAATCTAAACCAAATAGAGTTCGATAAATGATAATAAAGAAAAAACTGACACGTCTAAATGAAAATATTTTCAGTCTTTAAAATTCATTAATGGCTGACGAAGTGCGTCTGCTTGAAACGTCACAAAAAAATAAGTTGAAAGTTTACCTAAGTGTTTCTTTTCATGTTTGCCGGAATAGCATTCACTCATAAACCGGATAGGGTGTCCAGTTTGTTTCTAAAACAGGGTTGGCTAAAACTTACTAAGTATGAGCCCTAGATCATTGTTGAAACTACATTTAAAAATGATATACCCAACTTGTCGAGTAGCGTCAGCCTCAAATTCTATTCAAGGCACTGGAGATTATAAAAAGAAATGTTTCGTGCGATAGGTAATTATACAACAAAAATAAATAAACAGACATATCCCAGACACTAATTACACAAACGTAGATTGAACATAAAATGATATATTAGATAAACATCACCTTCATATCAGCATATCTGACTGCACTGCACATTTCGTTCACGAACTCTTCAAAATTATCCTATGGAAATATTGAATATTTACATTCTTGAATTACACCTGGAAGCTTCAGAAGATGAAAAATACTTTCTGATAAATCAACTTCAATAATTCACCCAACAACTTTATTTTCATAACTTTTAATTGTGTATAACTGTTACAACCGTATCCGTGTGTCAGGAAAGAAATGATTCTTACTAACTCTATTATAACCATCTTCAAGAATATTTCTTTTCTCTTGTTAACAATGAACTTCATATGTTTATTATATTAGGTTGAGGAATAATTCGTGAGCGTTTTTAAATACTTTCATTCAAGCATTACATGCAAGACTATACAATACTTCAATGCATGAACACATTACACCCAAAACATTTATTATGATACTTTATTTCATGTAATACCTAGGTATATAGTATGCATTGTTTTAAACGAAATTGCAAGAAATTAAATGCGAAAAGCAGATGGTGTCGAAAATGCTCGATTTTGTCCACTTGACATTCCATTTAATGAGCTGAAAATGAAAGCAAAAATTAAAGACATATGAAAATCAAACACACCATCTATTCGAGCAAAAAATGATCTACCAAATGACATGAAATATTTTGCCAAAGCGTTTCATTTATGAATATATTTTTTTAACTTGAAAAACGCTCACGAATTATTCCTCAACCCAATACATAAACAACTAATTATAAATTGACAAAAAAAAACTATTTTCAAAGGAAAGACACAGGACAGAAAACAGAACTAAAACAAACAAAATCACATTGTTCCAGATTTGTGAATTGTGTCTGAATATAACAACACTAGGGAATATTCACCGATATTATAATACAGTTTGCAGAACAAAATATTGACTGTTTATAATAGTACTCCCTTCTTCAAACTTACATTTAATTAATTATCAACTACAATCTATAAGTGTTTGTTATCATTCGTAACTCGAGATTTAAACATTGTACGAATACTATTACATATGAACATGGAAAAAAGTCTGCGGACCTACAATGCTAAAAACCGACTTTCGATGATCATTTTGGGAGAAGCACAAATAGACCTTTATGTAACTTTGTGTTCAACTACGAACAAACACATGTGGAATATCAGAAATAATCACCAAGGTATAACGTAAGCACGTGCACCAGATGAAGGTTATACAAACTTGAAGTAAGCCAATACGCAATATGCTGTGTTCTAGTAATTATTTCTGTATAACGCATGTTATAAGTGCGGATTCACGTGCAGGCAATATGGCGATTGGTGACATAAACTTAAATAAGGGGGCGCTAAAAACATAACTGCCAAGGTGCAGTATCAACTACCAGGAGGATTTTACTACTAAAACATCTTCTATGTTATACCAGGCCTCAAATGAAATGCTGCGTAATCGATGTTTAACACTTAATAATGTTGGATAGGTCAAATACTAGTAAACGTTTTAAATTTAGCTGATTCGTTTTGAAGACGTGTAAAATATCGATATCTTCCGAAAGGTGATCTCAACCTTCAACACAGAACATTGTAACTCCATACACTTACCGCTAGCACAAGGTGCTGATTCTTAGAAATATCTTTTAGAACGTCAAACTAACCTTAAAAATAAACGAAATTTTAAATATAAGACAATTAAAAGATATTTAAGAGAAACATATGTTAAATTTAGAAGATTCGTGTCAGCAACACATACTTTCCAAAATGTTATTGAATTAACGACATATGATTAATAATAACAAAAACACCTACCTATTCAGCTGTTTCTTTTAATCGTTCTTCTATGCACACTCTGGGACGATTCACTTTTGTAGAATCGTCTTTAATACCTGTATAAAATAAAGACATGTGTGATCTACCTAAATGGGTAGTTTTTAATTTTTCCTACCAAGGTTAATAAAGCTACTTTATTAAACGTACTTTTTCCGATTCACATATTTACAACGCATTATACTAGATGTAGTACAACAGATACCATGAAGTATCGATGTAAGCTGGTGAAATGAATCATTATATTATTTATCAAAAATACACGCAGGTATAACTGCTAGTTCCTACTGAAGGATATTGAGCCTGAAATCTTATCTGGAAAATCTTAACATTCAACAATGTTACCAGCTATAAGAAAATTATTTTATTTAAATTTAATTTTAAAATGAGCTGAGTAACTGTTTTACATCACAGATTATATTTTGTTGAAGTATTTCTTTGTAGACGCATTTATCAATGAAAGTGTTTAGCTTTTGTGTCGAAAAACTCATGAAATTGTCACTGAAGAAAAACAAATAATTGTTTAGTTTGTTTTCTCACAGTTTTATAATGGAAACTTATTCCATTTTGTGATTTTTATTACTTAAATATAAAACGTACAAGTTTTTGTTTCTAATTTTTATAAGTTAAATCTAAAACATAATTTTTGTGGAAATCTCAGTTGTTTTACTTATTGCTCAGCTATGAAAACTCTACCTAGAACTTATCAAAATAATTCCAGAAATAGATGGAAAATCTACACAGAACATATAAGAGATGTGGACATTTTCAAAACGATTATCTACCCTTAAAATTGATTGAACTCGCAACTGTCCGAATTTCATAATCTCAGTCGTCTTACTAAGTTTAATAACATAGCTATGTATTTGGGGAAATTTTGCTTTAATAACATTTTTATATACTTTTCAGACACTTTGTTTCTTTCCCGATCAAATAAATATATTAACGGATAACATTTACTTATATAGAACGATCATTTAATTTTTTTATCCATTAATAAACTTAGGAAATGAGTTGCCAACAGAGTTGGCTTTCGTTATCGTCAGGCTTTCGACCATAACACGAGCTGCAAACATAACTTTTATGTTTAAATATGAGAATATTGTTCTTTTAATGACAATTTCAGGTTATAAAACCCAATTATATATCGCTCATCCAACATCTTTGAGCCAAGAATTTGAACTATATTGTAATTACCCTAAGTTGATAGAATTTGTTAAGATATTGACCTATCATTGCATAGCTCTTTCCACATTGGACAAATTGCATTTAGGTTTAACTTATAACGGTGTGATTATATATATTTGTCATAGACAGAACGTTGTTCCCTGATTATTCGAGCAAACCCACCTTTACAAATTTCTAACTTCATGAAGTTTTGCCTACCATTAGAATAAATAAGACAAAGAATCATAAACACAAAGAGAGCTGCAACATCTTTTCTTTTAAGAATGCATCATCTTTTGGTATATATTGATTTTGTTATTTGTGTTACATGAAATGATATATTTTTTGGTATTCTGTTATACATATATTGTTAACTTTACTTTTTCAAAAAACAAATGATAGTCTGCATGTAATTTTTAGTGTTAAATGTGTTTTGTGAAATTCCTGCCTAATCACTAAAATTGTAAAAACTTTTCAAATGGAAAATTAAACGACGTACTTTGTGTCTATGTAAGTGCTAATGATGATCAGTATTGCTGTGGAAACTGAAATTTCTAGAAATTCACCTTAAGCTTTTGAAATTATCCACTGCAACATCAAGATACAGTATGTATTGTTGGTTTGCTACATTTCGTATTGTGTAAACCTCAGAAATTATAACTCTGATTAATTTTTATTAATTGCAGATACTGACCAGGAACGTTTATAGATTTCGAACATTACAAACCGTTTAACTTCAATGGTTTAGCATCACATATTGGTATTTTTATGAAGTATTACATTACTTCATTGGTAAGAAACTCGACTTGTAATCAGCATATGATAAGAAATAACCTTTGTCTGCAACCTTGGACAACATAGATCACTTCAGCTATGCCAATCACTTAAATAGATGTTGTCTTCACAAAATGATAAAGGACAGCTAGAACGAAGTAAACTTCCTTTTAACGAAGGTTAACTACGCATTTTATACAGTAAGAAATGTCTAATTTCTTATAAATAAATTTCACTCAATAAATCTATTTGAAAAAATCGCGACTTCTATATCTTATCGTGTGATTCACCTTATCTGCTTTTGTAGAAGATGACCTTGTATATCCTCTGTAGTACTGTTACATGAGAGGACAAAAGTTATTAAATAGTACTAACAATTATTTTCTTATATGTTTATAAATTAATTGCTTATCAATATACCTTTAAATCGTTCTTCTTAAATTACCTTTTTATGTCATATTTCAAATGAAAATGCATATTCAATAATAATTCGTATAAAGGACATATAATTTTAAAAAAATGATATAGGTAAATAATGTAGTAAAAGTAAACAGTATGTGACTGCTCATCGTGTGGTTCTAACTATAGTTAATTTAAATCGTTAGTGTTTGTATACACCGAGCACACGAGCACGTGTATTCCATATATGAAAGAATAAACAAACCGCGCTATGAATTGAAAGTATCTGTAACCTGTTATTATGTTAAAGGAACAAATGGTTCACTGACTCACAAAATTTAACCAGGATGTAGAACTTCTATTCTAAATAGACACGTGTTTTTTACATTAAACTTTATATAGAAGCTCTGGAACAGAACGTAAAATTTAATATTGAAAAGCAAATATTAACGTAGGGTTATGTATCGTGACATAAAAAATTAAAACCTTGTGGGGACGGTAAGACAATTATCGAAAATATTTTATTTTGAAGCACGTGGGAAAAGAATTCGTTACTTATACCATAGCACATTTATAGTAAAATCACGCATTAGATATAAATTTGTGTTACACAATGTTTTGGTACACTTGAATAAATTGTCATAGATCCCTCATAATAGTGTTGTTTTCAACAGGGTTTGTAACATACAATCCTACGGGCATTACATTAAATAATAATGCAACTACAAATTAATTAAAGTTATTAATTTCTTTGTTTTCACACATTATATTTGTAACTTTTCTCGATGAATGCAAACGGGTTCGTATAACCAACAGGACAGTTTCTATAACATTATTTCAGAACTAAACAAGCAAAGGTAACTATTATAATTACTGCAATTTACAAAAACAAAGTATCATTAAATTGTTTGTGATTTTTTTATATGACAACTTACAATTTGATAATGTAAGAACTCAATTAAATTCATTAAATAGTAATGACATCTCATTTTAATCATAAAGGGAAATCCAGGATCGAAGTTTAAAAGGAAGAAACATTCTTTGAAAGATATTTCTGATCACTATACATTATCTTTATATCTTACAATCTTTCCAGATCCGCCTGAATTTACAGCCATTCAAAAAGATTTATAAATGGTGACAATTTATGTTACCTGGAACAACTTTGTAAATAAAGAATGTGATGGCGATTCACATTTTTCATCATTTGAAGAACATTATCACAACGTGCATAAATTTATTTTTTCCACTTCTTCAAGTTGTAAGATTAAATAATGCAAGGTATCCACACTGGGTAACGACGATATCATTGCGTAAAAAAATAAAACAGAGACTTTATCGTCGTTTTAAACAAACGTACTTAAAGAATGCTCTGTGTTAACCTGAAGATGATCTAGGAAGGTCTAAACTTGTTCTCCGCTTATCAATAAAATGGTTAATACACGTACCAGCCGTTCTACGATATATTTTTATTTCAAGTGTGATTTCTGACATTTCAGAAAACATCATGTAACTTTCTTATTAATGAGCAGGATTTAAAGATGATTGTAGATATTCTATACAATAATATGATAGTTAATCGTAATAAATTTTATTTAAACCAAACACATACTTTTTTAGGTATTTGTAAGAACAAAACTTACGGAATAATTTCGCATGCATTGTAGTACAATATAACTATACATTTAAATTGTGTTTTAATGACAGAATTTGGTAGCATCATTTTGGATTTCCATTGAAATCATATAAAGTACGAATATCAATGTTTCAATTTTCGGTATTCAAAACATTTTTATTGGATCATGGACTTTCGCAACGACAAAACTGGTATTTTCTGTGTACTTACGGTTAAAATAAATTGTCAAAGAGAGAGTGTGGGCTCTTAGAAGAAAAGGTAAGTTAACGTGTGACTTGATGGAATAGTTTATATTGATGGCACTTCGACACATACCTTTGGCCTTTAATTTACAAAGATGAGTGGCACTGGGGTGGCTCCCCAAGGATCAATTGGCTGTTCCTGTTAGCAAGACTTAATTTAGATGCTGATGTTTGGGTATAGTGCCAATGAAACCTGGTGTGATTACACTAAAAAATACTTCATAGGAAAGTGACCATGTTTAGAAGACTGATCAGCAGGCATCACCTCAAAACCTTCCTGCATTCCGTTGTTTCCATTTTCCATTCTTGTTTGACATATCTTTAGGACAAACGTCTTCCTTCTTCATCAAGATTAAATTGGAGAGGTTTGCTGAAACTCCAAAGTCAGTTAAGCAGATAAGCTTTGGGGCCTTCTTGGTGGAAACATCTGTGCCAACGCACAGTAAACTTCTCCTTAAATCGGAGAAGTTGGAGATAAAACTGTTGAAGTCAATCCCTCACGTAGCTTTGAATTCCCCATGGAGAATTATCATTGTGAGGAATTTAAGGAATCACAAAGTTGGTGGTCCGTAATGGTTTCTCTATAGAAGCAGTTTGTTCTGACTTACATATGTCTACATGTAAAGAAAAATTTATGCTGGTTGCCAATGTTCTTATATTGACATTTAAATTGCACATCTGTCGGGAACTCTAAATGCAGGTAATGTGAATTTTAAAGTACAGCTTTAACCCTCAAAAGTGTTTTCAGTGTCAGTGATTCATACATTTTAAGGCATCTTTTCGTAGTTATTTGACGTGTGCCCATTGAGGTAGCAGACCATCATAATTTTATTCTAGCCGTAAGTGGGTAAATAAAAAAAAAGGTACAACGTTTATGTACTGTAAACAGGATCTCTTTTCCTTAGACCGGAAAGTTCTTCATTCCATTTTCATTTCAGACATATGCTGTTGTATTCCATTTTACTGCTACAGTGTGAGTGAAGACATTCTTTCTGTGCCTCTTTTACACTCTTTCGCAAATCTTGTGAAGTATTTTTGTCCTCTGGAGGTGGCATAACTACTACATCTATGTCCACTCCTGTCTCTGTCTATACCATCGAATTACAGTGGCTGCTTGGTATTTGTTTTTTAACCCCGACGTGCAGAACAGTTATTTCTCTCAATTGACTCTTTCCTCTGACAGACAAGTTCCATGGAAGTAGGCATTCCTCTTTGTACTAAATAAAATGTCGTGGTCGCAAATAAAAGGGTCCTCCACTCAAATATCTTTCTTCTAAATAAAAATGGCCACTGTGATACGGTGGAACTGTTGTAGTTTTTCTTCTGTCAGGAATTATATTCAGGCCTTCATCGATTGTATCATTCTATGTGTGTTTCTCCTCACAGAAAACATTCCATAGATTTTCCAGTGATCTAACCTTTCAACAGTTTTCTTCATATTAGAATACCAGGTTGTATGATGGATGTGTTCATGAAAGTGTGCCACTGCTGTTTGACCAACATATATCTACTCAGTCTATGTCATTGGATAAGCCTTTTCAGTCTATGACCATCTGTATTTCCGTGGACTGTAACGTTACTATATACTTTCTTTATCTGTCACCAGGAGAGATTTACGATCAACCAGATGGGAACGTTATTGACAAGCTGGTACCTCCCTTATTCATCTTGGGATATTTCATCGTACACAATACTTTCTGGGAGTGGTTGTTCCTTGGAGCATATGCTCTCTTCTGTATTGGTACGTTTACCTATTTTAATGCACCTATTCAGTATTGTGGCGCTGTCTGTTCACAATCACTTTTTGATTTTTTTTTAAATTGAGAGTGATCCATGAGGCTGTTAGAAACAGCACAATTTGGACATGATTTTTCTCTAGATTTACCATTAACGTTGGAAAATGTCAGTATGGATCATTGGCCTTTTTATTCTGTTTTTCCGGTTTTGTTTAGTTTTGTTTATTACTTTTATAGAGTTTTATATTTTCTCCATTTTTAACGGATGTTTGGCACAGATAGTCCAACCGCTTTTTGCTTCCAATTTGCCATAAAGCGTCAAATAAAGAGACAATTAAACAACTTTCCCATTCGGTAATATCCAGAACGTACAATAACAAAGTAAAGTTTTAACAGAAATGAAATTCTAGAGGAATGGATGTAAATCACGTGACCTTTTTCATGAAAGGAAGTCTACTGTGTTAAAATACATTTCAGGACGACTAGTATGGGCATTGTTTATTGGGTTTTGCCAAACGCAGTTTGTCCAATCCGAAAAGAGGAACGCGATGATTGGTAAATATACTAAGAAAGATGTGTTAAATTTAGGGTAGTTACAAATTGGTTCATATTACTGCCTCTAAGCTGTTGGATTATGATATAAAAATGTATTTCCTGATCGGAAATCTTCATGAAAACAGCAAATTTTCTCATCATGAAAGTTTTATTTGTAGCTATTATTTTTTTCATAACCCTGACTTTTACAAAAGGCAGAACTGTCGATATAGGTTATCAAATGTTATGCAATAAGTAGATTTTCAAAATGTATTCGTATATGAAACATTTGATAAGATTATTAGTTTTGTTTCTATATCTATACTTGAGCACTGTAAAAACAACGCAATAAAAACAAGGTATACATAGATTATCATACATACATTTGCAGTTCTGTACTTAAAAAGTAAATTTCCCTTATTTTGATGCTAGTTTCATTAACAATAAATAGAGAGTCAATTTTAAAAACTTGAATAAACATCTTTCATTTCGGTTATACGTTAACTTCTGAAATAATTTAATCAATGAAGCAATACGCTGTTATAAAAAACTCATTTATAATTTGTTATACAGCAAGATAGGTCAAATTTTTCCTTCGATTAAATAATATCTTTCTACAAAAGTTGGTTCGTAACATGAGAAAAATATCCATTTTATGTAAATAAAAAATATTTTCTCTTATACAGAGTGGAAAACAAGGAAGCCTGAAAACTCAACGAGTTGAGAAAATGTACTGAATTTATTATTTAAGACAACCGAGAGTGGGTTGATAATGGTAATACTATAATTGTTTCGATAGTCATTGTAATTTGATGAGAAATGTATTGCTAACGTGAATCGGTTAACATTCTCTATTGAGAATGTTACATACCTTCTGTATATAAGCAGTTATCCATGTCTAAATAAACATATGGAATTGACTGTAAACAAACAGAAGTAAAACATGTTAGTATTCGTGATTCAATCTGTGAAAATTATAACGTTCCTCACACAAAAATTTAATTATACAATTAAATGTTATGAAAATAAAGTGGTAAAATATAAGATAAAAGTTGATTTATCAGAAAGTATTTTTCATCTGAAGCTTTCAGATGCAATTCGAGGGTGTTGTATAACGATTAGACCTTGTAGTAACTACTCATGTATCATAACTTTCAGATTAAGCAAAAAACGCCGACATAATTAGAGCAGTTAGATTGTAAACTACCAAAAAACTCGGCGATGTTGGGATGAAAATGGCATTAAATATCCTAAGGTGTTTTGAATACGTCATTTATGTTACTTGTAAGTTGTTTATCCAAAATAACAAATTGTGGGTAAATATTAATTTGCTTAAACAATTTTTATAAGAAAACCGCGGAACATTACTTGTTCTTCTTATATGTACATGATTTCCAAGTTTCCAAAATAATATTTCCTATTTTATATTTATAATATTTTCCTATTATATGATGTGTTTTCAAGTGTGGTTTGTTGTGAATTTTGATTTTATTATCTTTCTACTTAATGAAGAATTGATCTATTTTGTACTCCTCATAACAGAAGTTAAAAGGAAAATACCACTATAGCAAACTCTGTTTGTTAAGGCTCCGTATAGCTGATTCTTGCAAGTACACATGCAAGCTGAGCAAATCTATCTAGTTAAACGAGATTCCGCACATTTTCTATAGCTTTAAACAATTCATTTTGATATGAAACCAATAGCAAAATACATTATCACCACTAATCTTTCTTTTTTGAATGGAAAATAGATTTTATTTGTTTGTATTTAAGCAAAAAGCTTCACAATAGGCTATTTGTGCTCTGCTCTCGACGAGTATCGAAAGTCGGATTTTAGAAATAAAAATGCAATCTTGAAACTGTATTTCTCACAAATAGCTGAATACCACAATTGTAGCAAATAATTTAGTTCATATATTAAATAAATGTTATTTTTCTATTCTAAGTCAACTGAATTTCTGAATTTAACAAATAATTATATTGCTGTTATTGTTATTAAAGATTCAACAAATCACTTAACTGCTTTTGTTTGTTTGTTTGTTTTTTTGTATTACGCGCAAAGCTACTCGAAAGCTACCTGCGCTAACCGTCCCTAATTTAGCAGTGTAAGACCAGAGGGAAGGTAGCTAGTCATCATTATCCACCGCCAACTCTTGGGCTTTTCTTTTGACAACTAATAGTGGGATTGACAGCTACATTATCACGCCCCTACGGCTGAAAGAGCGAGCATGTTTGGTGTGATGGAAATTCGAACACAAACACGCGACTCTCCGACTACGACTCGAGTGCCTTAACTATCCGGCCATGCCGGGCCGTATTAAATAATCTCTGAACTACTTAAACATATATGAAAGTTGTGAAAATATCAATTTATAAGAAGTTAAAGATAAGTTTAACATGTGGTATGAAAATATATTTTTTATTTTGAGTTAAAACACATTAGTGTTTGATGTTAGCGATAGAACAAGGAACAACATATTCTACTTCTTTACGACACATAATGAAATATATGTGACTATAGTAGAACAACTTGTGTTACTGCTATAAAAAATCAACGAGTATCCCAATATTTGGTTTCATACTTGATTACAAAAAAAGAAATATTCAAGAGAAAGTGATGAGGTCATATTTATATAAAGTTATATATGTAGGATAATATTGTTTTTAATTTCAGAAACGTTTAACAGAAAATTTTCTAGCACAACCGTAAGAATTTTGAAAGTTATGCAATTATTAGTTAAATAATACATTAATATATGTTTATGCTTTTCTCTTGTTTTAACCCATCCTATCCTTAACAAAACATACATTTATTTTAGTGTTTTTCTTAATTCTTATAAATATTCTCTAAGAAATATGTCTGCTTAAGATAAAAGTTATTATAAAAATTTATATACACAGCTTAGTCTACAGTACATAAAATACCGAGATATTCTTCGATGAAACGTTTATATTATTTAATTGTTCTGTTAGAAAAAGGTTATTATTATAATTAAATAAACAAATGCCTTTAGTAATGAAGATAAGAAAGAAAACGATTTTATCTTTTTTAATTTAATAGGTCATTAGGTATTAGAAAAGGAAAATAAATGTTGTTATTTTTAAACTGGTTGTTTTAGATTTTCTACTCTGTAGATATTACGTTTGCTATAAAGAAAGATTAAATAAATTACTGACCTAAATGTTGTTTCATCTTATCAATTTTATTAAGTGAAAAAGCCTTGGCCCGGCATGGCCAGGTGGGGTAACACGTGTTACTCATAATCTGAGGATCACGAATTCACATCCCCGTCGCACCAAACATGGTTACCTTTTCAGCCAAGGGGTGTTATAATGTGACTCACTCTCACTAATAGAGGAGCCCAAGAGTTGGCGTTGGATCGTGATGACTAGTTGTCTTCCCTCTAGTCTTACACTGCTAAATTAGGGACGGCTATCGCAGATAGCCCTCGAGTAGCTTTGGGCGAAATTTAAAAAAAACAAAAAAGCCTACTGCAAGTTTGAATATATTATATTTGTTAGTTTTTACTTACTCTTAATATATTACCTTCATTAAAGCTTTATCCAAATGATAAGGGAAAATACATCAATTGTTATTTATATATATATACACTGCTGGACAAAATCTTCAGGCCAATGAACACAAAGAAAAAATATGCATTTTGCCTTGTTAGACTGAAACACTTATTTGAGTAGAGCTTGAAAGATGAAAGTAAGAAAAGGGAAAATAAAAGTAAAAAACATTTTAGCATTTAATAGGGAAAATATGAACACTATGAAATTAACCTAAATACTAGCTGGTCAAAAGTCTAAGACCATACTGAAACGAGGCGTTAATCGGTAAACATGTAACGAAATTTAGTTCATTTGTGTTCAAGCATTATAGTTGTCAACATCTCCCACTAACATCTCCTGTGTAACATTTGGTAAAAACATGCCAAAGACTAAAAAGATGACAGAGTTTGAACTTGACAGAATTGTCGAGTTGCAACAGCAATGTCTCTCTCAACGTGTCATTGCTGGAGATATTGAGCGTACTAAAACTGCTGTTGCAAATTTCTTAAACAACCCTGAGGGATCTGAATATGAATTTCAAGTGGTTGGCCAAAAATTTTCCGCTGTTGAGCAGGAGGATTCAACGGGTTGTCCGACAAGACGCCAGCCGATCGTCGAAAAAGATTAAGGCCCATACGGATGCAGCGTTGCAGCTAAAGAACCATAAGACGGCATCTACGAGAGAAAGACTTTAAAAACCGTAAATGTCTTCAAAGGTCACGCCTCCTTCCACACCACGAAACAGCTCGGTTAAACATTGCTAAGAAGTACCAAACATGGGTCCTTGAAGAATGGAGGAAGGTTTTGTTCTCTGACATGAAAAATTTTAACCAGATGGTCGAGATGGCTTCCAACGTTACTGGCACGATAAGGATATTCCACCGGAGACATTTTCTACAAGACACAGTGAAGGAGGTTCCATCATTATCTGGGGTGCTTTCTCCTTCCATGGAACAATGGAGCTTTAGGTTATACAGGGGCGTCAAACAGCAGCTGGTTACACTGGCATTTTAGAGAGAGCATCCTTATTGTCTGACGGTCCTCGCTTGTGTGGAAATGATTGGATCTTACAGCAGATCAACGCTGCAATTCACAATGCCTGCAGGACAAATTACTTTTCCTAGTCGAATAACATAATTCTTTTGGACCATCCAACTTGTTCGCCCGATCTGAACCCCATTAAAAATGTTTGGGGATGCATAGCAAGGGAAGTCTATAGAAATGGACTTCAATTCCAAACAGTGCATGATCTTATAGCGACCATGTCAAAGCGAATGTTTGAAGTTATTCACAATAACGGCCGTGCAACTCACTACTGAGACCTTTTGTCGGGCATGTCCTACCCTATTTAGGACTTCTTTTTGGTATGGTTTTAAACCTTTCACAAGTTAGTATTTACGCTAATTTTATAGTGTTCATATTTTCCCTATTAAATGTTTAAAATGTTTTTTATTTTCCCTTTTCTTCTTTTGAAGCTCTACTCAAATAAGTGGTTGTGTCTACCAACGCTTGTTTGTTTGTTTGTTTTGGAATTTCGCACAAAGCTACTCGAGGGCTATCTGTGCTAGCCGTCCCTAATTTAGCAGTGTAAGACTAGAGGGAAGGCAGCTAGTCATCACCACCCACCGCCAACTCTTGGGCTACTCTTTTACCAACGAATAGTGGGATTGACCGTCACATTATACACCCCCACGGCTGGGAGGGCGAGCATGTTTAGCGCGACGCGGGCGCGAACCCGCGAATTACGAGTCGCACGCCTTATGCGCTTGGCCATGCCAGGCCCATCTAACAACGCAAAATGCATGCTTTCTTTATGTTCATTAGCCTTAAGAATTATTGGCCAGCAGTGTATATCATTTAACAGCAAGAAAGTCCTTCGAACATTTTACTTAAAATTTACACTTATCACAAAATGGTAAATTTTAATAATCAGATCTTAACCAAATCATTGGCAAATTCTAATCAGTAAAAACTAAAAAAATTATCTCACAACGAATTTTGAAATAATACTTGGATATTTCTATTAGTTTGATTCCACTACTATATCGGTGACACAGTAAACCGTTTTATAATACAGCATTTGATTCATTTGATTAATTCACAGGTTTGTTAAAGTAAGAACTTTCTTGAAGGACACTATTCGTGTAACTTTTGTCTATTTCTAAGTTTTTGTTGGAAACAGTTTCTTATAAGTATCCAGTAATAAAATTAAATAGCTAATTTTCGTGGTTTGGATAAAATATATCAATAACTGAGGAAATAAAAAAATCAATGAGTTTTACGTGTATATTCGAAATTAAGATAATTTTATTAGTTTATAATTTATATATAAATTATTTTACTTTTATCCGAGGCTTATCGTAATACATGGGTACCAAAAAACAAGTATTTTTTTTAGTTTCGCGTAAAGCTACTCGAGAGCTATCTGCGCTAGCCGTCCCTTGCTTATCAGTGTGAGACTAGAGGGAAGGAAACTAGTCATCACCACCCACCGCCAACTCTTGGACTACTCTTTTACCAACTAATAGTGGGATTGACCGTCACATTATAACGCCCCCACGGCTGGGAGGGCGAGTATATTTGGTGTGACGGGGATTCGAAGCCGCGATACTTGGATGATGAGTTGAACGTCTTAACACGCTTGGCCATGCCGGGTCCCTAAAAAATAAGTAACATTCGTTTAAACACGTCTTAGTTCAGAAAAGGCTTAACATTTTTTGAACATATACCAAAAATGGCTCATTAGCATTTCTCTAAAAGCAAAATTTCTCATAACTTGACATGTCAAATAATTGTAATTTCAAAGTTTTAGAGACTTATATAATGAGTGGAGTCTTTTTTAAGTAAAAATTTTTAACTTATGGCCCCATCTTTTGACTGATTTTAGATCTAATTAAAGCTGCAGCAGTCAATAACTTCTTATTGTTTTTAAATTTGTCAAAGTACCCAGCTTGGCTCAAGTGATTAGATTGATATTTTACTGGTCTACTGGGTCTCTAGAGTTATTTTAAACTTATTTTGGATATAATATCTTTCTAAAAATATTTTCAAAGATTTTGTTTTCCCTAGAAACCTATAGAAATCATCAATTTCACTATGTAATAATAATTTCTACTGTATCTTAAGAATTATTTATGTACATATTAATATTTTTTCATTGGATTAAAGATGCTTCACTCAGTCTGATGGTCACGGGTTCGAATTCCGGTCAAATCAAACAGCTGTGAAGGCGTTAGAACGTGACAGTGAATCTCACTATTCGTTAGTAAAAGACTAGACCAAGAACTGTCGGTGTGTGATGATGACTAACTTCCTTTTTTCTAGTCCTTCAATCATAAATTAGTGATGAGTAACGCAGATAAGTCTACTTTAGCTTTGCGAGAAATCGAAAAAAACTTCGACAGACTTAATTGCTCTGTCAGCGAGCTCGTTGTCTAGAGTACCAACGTGGCTTGGTGTCTAGCGGAACTTGATAAAAGTAGATTTTAAAGAGAAATGAGCCAGTCGGATTTGAATATCGGACAGAACAGGGTGTGAACTAGCGTGAAAGTATTCTAGAGACAGTAGAGTATTAAGCGAATCGGTATAAATAGCACAATTCGAGCACTGCTTAGCTTCTCTATGATCCAGAGCAAGAGAAATGGTGTTCAGTTCGTCAGTAAACACAGAAACTGTACAGGGGATTTTAGGTGCAACCAGAACAAACCATAACAGAGCCCACAGAGTCAATTGATTTCGAACCATCTGTATAAATGAGAATGGAAGGATGGTTTGAAAGATGTTCAACAAATAAAAGACAGTACTTCCAATCGAGAGTATCCGCTTTTATCAGATAACTAAAAGAAAGGTCTAACTTGTAGATGGTAAGAGCCATGGTGGGATGAGCTGACCAATGAATACAGCAATGTTATCCAAGGACAGACTCGATTCAACGTCTCTTCTGAAAAAGCATAGCCCATAACGAAGAAAAACAGAACCCTAAGTGACAAGCTGTGGTAAGGATAGAATTTTTGGAACATACAGTATATATAGTTACAAACAGCGGAAGAGTAGAGAAAGTTCATGATATTTGTGTACAAAGTCTGAACTGGGAAGTGCAAAATCCCTGATACTGAGCCAAAGATCCTAATGATCAATGGGGTCCAACATTTTCAAGGCCAACGTCCTGGCAGAGCTATAAACCAGATACCCATAGTTCTGTTTCGATCGAATGAGAGTACGATATATTTTTAGCATAGAACATCGATTGACTCCCCAAGTGGTGGAAGATAAACCATGGAGGATATTCAGTGCACTTGTACGTTTGACTCGTAGCTGCTTGGCGTGTGATATAAAGGTCAAAGATAAGACACAATATTTTTGTTTCAGGAACCACGAGAAGCACAACTTTATCAACACGGAGTTCATTCAAAAGTGCATGCAAATAGTTTTAGAAAGAGACAAGTTAAAATCGTTTGCTGTGATTCACTTCAGTAAACGATTGAGGGCAGTCTGTAGCTGCTGCTTAATGAACCATGAAGTTCGAGGAGTGACACGAGATGTGGAAGTGGTCGACATAGAGCAACACTTAAAGGGAGTTGTTCAGGTATGGCATTAATCTTTATACTGAAAAGTGTGACATTTAAGACACAGCTCTGAGGGACTCCAAGCTTCTGTAGTAAAAAAGAGGAAAGTGTTGGACCCACTCAAACATGGAATTCTTTATCCCTTTAAAAATGTTTAATAAAATGGGCAAATGCTTATGCAACACATACAAGTGGAGGTTGAGCAAAATTCTATAATTCCACGTAGTATCATAAGCTTTCTCAAGGTCAAAGAATACTGACAGAAGATGTTTTCGCTCGAGAAAGGCTTCTTTCATCGACGATTGATATCAAATCAGGTGGTCCAATGTTGAGTGCTTCCGTCGAAAACCACACAAGGTGGGCGAGAGGAGTTTGTTTGATTCGAAGAACCAAACAATACAAGCATTAATCATCCTCTCTCAGGTCTTACAAAGACAGCTCGTCAAAGCAATTAGACAGTAGTTTGAAAGAATATTGAAACTCTTCCCAGGTTTAGGAAAAGGGAATACAACAACATTTCGCCATGTATCTTGAAAAACAATCTCCTGCCAGATCCGATTAAAACAATTAGAAGAAAAGCAATAGAAGTATGAGAGAGATGGCGCAGCATTTCCTAGTGTACTGAAAAGAAAGAGGAGATCGCTCTGCATAAGTCTTGATGGCTGATAAGGTGGAAGATAAAGCAGAGGTGATAGATACCTAAGAAAAGCTTTCGCAGAGAGTATCGCCGATGCTCCAGACATCAGCTACTTCTTGGCCAACAGAGAGCTAAATCAAACTGACTTCTCAAATTTTATCCCATATAACAATGGACTAGTGATAGAAGAGATGCTGGTTGTGAATTTAATCCAATGTTCCTTTTGTGTTTGACATCTTACTTGCCGAACATGGGCATGGTCCTGCTGACAAATATGGGGTATAAAAATGTGGGATTTTTACGAAAGGTATTCCAGGCCCGTTTTCGAGCCTTCTATGCCATGTAGCAGGTAGGATTCTACTACGGACGAGAATACCATAAAAACGTAACGAGATTTGAGGAATACATTGAGCAACTGCCAGGATAATGCAGTCACTCTCTGTTGCAACGCAGTTTGCTATCGATGGTAGGATCAAGTTCCACGAGAGCAATGAAAGAGGGCCAGTTGGCTTGAACCAGCTTCCACCAAGGCACGCGGATCGGGTGGCATCGATCACTGCCAGTCTCTCTCAAAATGATGGGAAAATTATCACTACTTCGTGTGTTGCTGTCAACCCTCCATCAAAAGTGGAAGGATAGTGAAGGGAAGCAGATTGAAAGATAAATAGCGTAAAAGACTTTCCAGGTGCATGAAAATAAGTACAAAAACTTGTATAGAAGAGAGAAAGGTTGTGATCTGAGAGGGTATTATGTGCATTAAAGTCCCTCAGGATTAAAAAGAGAGTGATCAATTGTTCAAAAAGAGCATGATGGTCTGACTGATCATAGGCTCTTCCAGGAGAGGTAGAGAGAAAAACAGTGATGGTATGGCCCAAGAAAACACGTATGGCTACAGCCTTTAAGAGTGTATCGAGTGGCTATGATAGGGTTGACACATACTAATCAACTAATAGTGCCATCCCTCCATATACTTGTCCATCACAAAACCTCTACAAAACCTACAGGTGATTGTATCAACAGTTTTCAGAAATGTTTCCTGTAAGAAAAGACATACAAAATGATAAGAATCAATCAGTGCTTTGAAGTCATCCACATTAGAACATAAACCTTGATAGTTCCACTTTATCAAAGTGACCATTTTTACTTATATGTAGGCGAATTGAGTAGGGAGCTCTTCCTTTTTTAGCCATGTATTTTTCTTTAATTTCTTTATTCAAGAAAGGTATATCGACTTCCATGGAGCTTGTCTTGGGTCGGTTGGGCACGTCGCTGTCATTGGAATAAGATTCGAGGGCATAAACAAATGATTGTTCTGCATCTCGGGCCAGACAAGAAGACGGACCCGCGGAAATGCCCGTACTGAAAATCAAAGAAAATGGACCTGTGGGTCTGCTGGAATGTATAGTAAAGACGGAGATGGATATTGAAGTTGATTGATCAACTTTCTTAATCATGGAGATCAAAAGACTTTTCAAATGGTTTGAGAACGATTCTTTAAGAAACATGAAAAGATCCGTGTGCACTCCCACTGTAGCAGTAGAACAAAGTGCAGCAGCATACGTTCAAAATGGGATGGTGGAAAGTAACTTTCAAGCCTCAGGGTAAGAAATGTTGTGAATCGTTTTCAAATGCTGTACCTCCTTTTCCTCCACCCACCTAGGGTAGAAATGAAAGTAAGATGGGTGAGAGCTACAGCAATTAACGCAATAAGGATCTATTTCAAATTCATAGGCATCGTGGCCCTTGCCAATGTAATAAGTACACGTCAAGGTGCGTGGCTTTTGTTATAGCAAAGCCACACTGGGCCATGTGCTGAGTTCACAATGGGACCCATGAAGTATTTGGGTGACTAAACCGCTGATATTGGAAACACCCGAGAGGATTAGGAATATATTATCTTACCTTGCAGTTAAGATAAGCTGCCTTGATGCAGCAAGTAGACGTGTTGATGTGAACGTCAAATTATGAAATTGGTCGATATCATAATTCCATCTGTGTGAGTGAAGATACGCCTCAATGCAGAAATCCCTTACGTGGAAATACCAGCGAGTATCTTTGACTCGGGGATGTTCTTGAAATCCCTCTCAACAAGAACTCCTTGTTACGAATTCAAAGTAGCATGGGGCGTAACCTCTATTGGTATATCTCCAATGGACTTCGAATGAAAGAAGAGTTCACTGTATTTAGGAATGGGTGTTTCAACTAATATGACACCACAATAAAAATTTTTGACTGATATAGGAGAGCCAGCAAGTCCTTGTAGACCCTTCTGAAAGGTTCAGGTTTGCCCTAAATATTTGTCTCATCAAGAGTGTAATATTAAAAAAATGAGGTACAGGTGTTGAAAGAGTTGAAGATTGTTGTTTAGAATCTCCAAAACGTGGGCCTTTACCAATGGTGTGTTTTTCATTATTTGTTTTTGAATTTGATTAGAGTGATCCATAACAAAGAATTAATGTTTTGGTGCCCACTGACCACACCCACCATGGAGCCTTATGAGTGAATGCATTACAGTGCAAAAGAAGGACACTGTAGCAACACCAAGGTTTTGTGAGCACTGTACCTATGCACCAGTATCAGATACAATATCCACAACACCCGTTGAGAACATCCTAAACAAGTACATAGTTATTCCTAGCCCAAGTGGACCAGCCGATTGACTTTGAGGGGGACCGCCTTTCTACAGGAATTCAAGCCCATAATGTTGTTTAAAGCGTTAGACCCCTCAACCACCAGAATCCTCTCTTCCATTTCACAGGTCACCACGTACGGCAAACATGTGGGTGAATGTTCAAAACACAAAGGAACTAAACAGAAACAATAGATACTGCTTTGGAAGGTCCCCTCACAACGTAGAGGAATCCACACCGAGAGGTAGGTGTTAGGTTATTTTTAAGTATAGGTTTAAATATTTTCTTTTATATTGGTTTAATTTTAGTGTCAGCTGTTGTATAAGTAAGACTTTTTTGATTTTGCATTTCTTTATCTGGGTATTTTCTATGGTTATGTAATGTTTATTTGGTTTTCAGTGTGCAAAAAACGTTTGAAGGTGTTTTTATGTTCTTTGAATCTGATTTCCATTTTCTACTTGTTTTCCCAATATAGAAGACGTAGCAGTTGTTGCATTGTATTTTAGAATTGATGTTGGTGTTGTGTTTCTCAATCAAACAAGGTAGCCTTTCCCGTAACCTTTTATGTTATTAGCAAGTATGATTATAAAAACAGAATATTTCTGTTAGATGTAGTCACTTACCAGGTAATTTTTATTCTATCTTTAAGTAAGTAGCTTGATTTAATTGGAAGTTAATGTAAAATGAAATACAAGGTGTACAGAGAGAACGCGAATTTTTTCCAAAAGTGTTATTTTCTCAAAGATATTTTGCAGAAAAACGAGAATGTTAAGTTTTATTTATAGTAATGGTGCTTTCAGGAAAAAGCGCTGCATTTGCCGTATATCATGTTTCGTTCAAACAAGTAATATTTAAACCATAATTAAATATCTTTATGAAACTGTTCATAAAATTTATATAACTGAACTGTAATTTAACCTATCATCTTGCCCCCCGCTAGTACAGCAGTATGTCTACGGATTTACAACGCTAAAATCAGTGGTTAGATTCCCCTTGGTGGGTTCAGCAGATAGCCCCGTGCGGATTTGCTGTAAGAAAACACACAACACACACACCCTATCATCTTACTGCAACGCCCCCTTTTGTCCTGTTCTTGTTTAAATTTTCGTCCTCAAGATATACGTCTGGCAACAGTCAGTTGCAATCTCTCGTGTTAAATTGAAGACGACCTAACAAGATCAAAATGTTGTTCTCTTCTTTTTTTTTGATAAAAGTATTAATACCCATTCTAGCCGTTTTGAGAATGGATATTTAATCGAAGTATGTAATAGTATTGAATGATATTGAAAAACCAGTCGATAGAGAACAAAATTACTGTTAAGTGACGAAATAAAATATCTAGAAATGAATTATTAAATGTTAAATAAAACCAATCATACCCTTCTCTGCAACAGTTCAAAAAAGTTAAATCAATATACCACCAACAAAACATGGAAGTGAAGTTATTTGGTCACTCTTATTTCTACTTCTGCTGCGCCATGTTGTGCTTCAGGACTACTAGTATCTTTCAAACAGTTGTTAAATTTATGATTAAATATATACGAATTTTAATTAATGTTTAAAAGGAATGTCAATAGATATCATCTCAGAGATACAACCACAAGTCAGGTATCAAAACGAAGCAACACGCAGCTAACAATCATTTTCTCATACTTCACTATTTGTAAATAATTTGCTTGCAACTTGACCTCTGGACTCTCCAGTTCCACAGTGATATGTCAGCAGACTTATACGGCTAAAAACCGGGTTTCGATACCTGTGACGGACATAACACAATACCCTTTTCCTAGTTCTAATAAAAAACAATAACTTGACCTCTGAGTTTCTCTGTATGCTTCATCTTTTTGTATTTTATTTCTAAATAAATACTTAATAACCAATAATAAGTTCAAAGTAATTAGTACTTGTTTTAGCAGAAATTTACGTAGTAGTTTATAATAAAACGCTCTCAACTGAAAACGATATAACTGAAGGAAAGATTGGAAACACACGTCACATGTGACTGTATTTTGTCATTGGAACTGTAGTTAATTCAAAGAATAGCGTCTCTATACATAAGCAACACGAACACCTGCATTTAATACTTTGCTGAATATATACACAGAGCTATGGAATTGAAATACCAGTAAACTGTTATTATATTAAAGCAACAAGTGGCACATTGACTCGTAAAACCAGTTGTTTGGAAAGTTCTGAACTAAAAAGAGGATTAAAGTACTTCAACATTAGATATACACGTGTTCTATACGTCAAACGTTATGCAGACTTTCTGGAACCGAACAAAAAACCGTGTTTGAATATTAAACTAAAATTATGTATCGTGACTGAAAAGTTCAAACATTAAAACAAACGTATAGCATTAGTAAAAACGGAGGATATGGAAAGATGATTTCTTATTTAAACATGATATCTCTAGCAGGATATTTAGAAAATAATCGGTCATATGTTAAGTACAAACCAGTTGTTACACAATTTATTCAATAGTGTTTCACCCGACACAGTTTTCTCTATCTCTTCGTAAATTTCTTTCATTTTTAACCAGTGTTAAAATTGAATCTCATGAGCGTGAGATGAAATAACTTAATTTAACAGAAAATTAACACTCAGAATTAAATATAATGTTAGAAATATCATACAGAAACTGTTCACTAACAAAGAAAATCTAATATATAGAAACTATATAACTATACTGAATAAATCTTAATGAAATTCTTTGATGACTTTATATGTAGGTTTCTCTATTGTCATTTGAAACAAACCTCCTTACCAAGAAAAAAACCTTTTTACTCAAAAGTTACAAGAGTTGCCACGTAATAACATATGTAATAACATATAAGGCCATGACCTTTAGATACCATCTACTCAGCCAATGAAGAACATTGCTATCGATGATCTATCCTTCACATTTACAAATTAGATTCTATCTGTTACAAAACAGTAACAGCAACTAAAAGAAATGTAACAGTTTTCTGGACCAGTAGTACGTGCTGAAGCTGCATAGAATCAAATTGTAACATCTCTCAGAGCAGCTTCATTAGGCCAACGGTCACTACAAAACATGGGTGGATTTTGACTCCAGAGTTTTATTACTTTAATCATTTTAATGCAAAACTTCCTTTCTTTAATCACAACAAGGAAAATAGAAGTTAATAATGAGAAAATAAAGGGTCGCTACAAAAGTTACCTAATACTTTACTTACCATAAACATGGTAGATCTACACTAATCAGTTGTTAATTACATTTCGTAAAACAAAAAGAAACCTAAACAATACACTGATACTTTTTAAATGATGTGCAGGTAAAGTTTTTCTGCTTCAAAACACTTTAAAACTTCTATAAAACCATAGATATAAACACAACGTTTTATTCGTTCATGTGGACACCGATGGAGACAATATCAAACTACATTTCTACCTGTAGGTAGATTTTCGGTTCTCAGGTATAACAATCAGTATCCACAAGAAACTCATACTGGGTAACATTATAAATCATTCAGTAATTCAAATGAAATCAATACATATGTAACATAGAGTATCATCTATAATCCCTGGCAAGTCGACGACTTCACATTATTTTAGCCTTGTACACATACATGTAGAAAACACAGTAACTTTCTACTGTGATACTTTCTGTTGTACTAACTTGTATTTGAAATAGTTTTTGTTTTAAAACGTTTAAAATATACGACTTTTTTTCCTTTTGTTACTTAAATAGAATAAGATTTTTAGATAGACTAAACCTTCTAATGTTTTTTTTTTTTTTAATTTACTTCATGTAATTAATTCTTTCTTTCAATACATACATAATAATTTTACACTGTACGTGACTTAAGCCAAACGTGAGAAATGAATCAATGACGCACGTTAACCTTCTCGGCCACTAATTTAGTGATTGTTTATTGTACTTTGTTATCAACCTACGTGTTTATATAAATATATATATCAAAAACTCAAGACTTGAGAAATCTTCCAGGGAGTAAAAGACACAGGAAATATTTACTTTGCTTCCTGCTAATATAAATACACAGTCAGTGAATACTTTAGTCAGTTATAGAAGATAATTGCATAATTACCTAATGTTACTTCTATACTTTTGTTATCCTTTTTACTTTTGTAGATATTCGTTGCTTACACAGATTCTCTTCTTTATTTCTTCACATCTCATCATATATACAATCCATAATTTGTAGAAGCAAAAGTTTCCAGTACAGGTAGCTGGAGTTTAGTATCAGAACGCAGCGTTCTACGTAATGTATCATCTGCAGTTGAAATCGTATGATTCTCAGGAAATAGAAAACTAGTCGTTAGCTATTTCACGAAGTTAGATCCAAGGTTTAAGCCCAATTAGCCATCTTGTACAACGTTGTAGAAATAAACACGTAATGTTGACGAAATTGACGTTGTTTGCAATTAAGCACAAAGCTACACTGGGCGATCTGTTCTATGACCACCACAAGAATCGAAAACTGGTTATACGTTCGCAGGCATACCGCTGTGTCATTGAAAGGCATTCAAGAAATATTTGAAAATATATTACATTATAATTCTATTCTGTGGTTCTAAAAGTAAATACTGTGGAAGTAGTTTAAACTATTGATCTGGTCATAGTTCGTACTTAGTATCACACAAGTGTTCTAAATAGGTTTTAAGGTGTCACCTGATACCTTCATGTTCATCTTACACGCAGTATCAGGTTCCTTCTTCTGCCATTGGTGTATATACAATATACAGACATCTCCAGCACAATAACTCAGAAAAGAACGTGACATAGAGATGATATAGAAAGGACGAACAAGTTAAAATCACACATAACTTACTCGTTGCATAACAATAGAATATTGTGTAACTACCAGAGGTCACGGATTTACAACACTAAAACACTTATTAGTTCCCATGGTTCCTATATCTTTTATTGAAAACATATATTGTGAATACTTTTTTGCCTTACATAATTTGTAGTGCATACTTGAGAGCTTTACACATTTTGATAAAAGTTAAGAAAAACGACCTTTCCACTCCAGATAAATGTTAAAGAATATATTTTTATTCAAACCAATGTTTCGACTTTTCGACTTTTTCAAGGCTAATGTCCATACCTGTTAATATCAAATATTATTTAAATTATAAATTTGCTTATAATGTTCTATTTTTCGAGTCTGTCATAAAGTGAGTCTAACAATATATAAAATATTATTTTATTAAAATAATTGTTTCATTACTGTTTTAATATTATAGTACAGATATATTACTTGTTTGTTTAATTATTTTGAATTTCATGCAAAGCTACATGAGAGTTATCTGCGCTAGTCATCCTAATTTAGAACGGTCACACAATTTGGAAAGCAGTTAGTCATCATCACCCACAGCCCACTCTTGGGCTACTCTTTTACCAACGAATAGTAGGATTGACCATGACTTTATAACGCCCCCACAGATGACATGGCGAGAACTACTACACAGAATAACTGAGTTGGTTGATGGGAAACGCCAGTTGGTCAATTCACGAGTTAAGTAGAACGTGACCATACAGTGCTTCAACAAAAATATGAAGACTGCATTTGTTCACAGATTTCAAAAAATATTGTTTTCAATTTATATAACACACTGTGTTCAGTATTTTCATTTCATTGTAGTCAGTTTAGTTAAATTCAGACTCATTCTGTAACTTATTCTGCTGATCCTCCCATTGTAAAACATCACTACTCAAAACTGTTAGAGAGGAAACTAATTTTAACCTGAAAATACCACATATCAACAACCGATATAGTGAATATGTCATTTCATTTAAATATTCACTCAGTGAATGAGAAACCAAGAGGTACAACATTCTTTTCATTAAATTTTTAGCTTCCATCTTCAGTTGTGTTAACTGCTGATGTAGTAAACATTGTATGTATTCCTTTCAGCTGTGTTCACCGAAGACATGTGAATAGTAATAATACAACAAAGTACTTGAATTGGATCTTACTAAACCACCCAGTAACACAGAAAATAAAAAATCTGTTTGTCTCATCCAGAAAACCAGCAATTTTCATAGCTCTGGTGTTGATTAGTCCCATCCACGTTAAGATCAACATCAAGTGCTTGGTTAACAGATTTTTATCATTAACTCTAGAATTTTTCTCATCTAGAATGCTCTGAGAACCATATGTGTACTTTAGCTCTTTTCCTATATTGGGCGAGTAAGTAGAGCTTGTGATTGTATCCTGTCTTTGTATGAATAATTGGTGTCACATAAAATATCTTCGTAAATCCAGTGTTTCAGGGGTTCATCTGTGATTTGCAGGGATAGCATATTTATGTCCTATTTAAGTATCTTGCATCCACTCTAATTTGTACATCAAGAGATCAACCTGCCGGCTTATGTGGAGTAGAACAATTAAGTCAAGTTTAAACTGTGTCCATGCTGATATTATACACCTAAACTAGGCCCAATATTTACACAGATACATCATGTCCTTTTCTACCTTGTTGTAGTTCTTCACTTATCATTCAGTAGTCGTTCCTGGTTGTTCTCAAACAAAGCTGTTTAGCATAATCCTCAAGTAGTTTTGTGTGAAATTAGACAAATAAATAACAATCACAAATAGATAGGGTTACTTGCTTCTCCACTGAATCTAAATGTCAGCATATATAAACATCAAGTGTATCCTAATACTAGAGTTACATTACACTTCAATGAATAATAAATGAAAAATAAGTCAAAGGATATCCTTGACAATATCAAAATCATGCACTCTACCACCTGCTCTAAACACCATGTATTCCGTTAAGTTGTTTGCTTGAAGTGATTAAGGAATTAATCCAACTCCAGTTTTGCTGTAATGACGAGGAACTCACCTTTTAGTAAATAAAGTTTGGAGGTTACTTCAGTGGCTAATAAAAGAAAGTAAAATACAAATGAGCAATATTTAATAAGTTTATTTACCTGATGATGATACAAGTTTCTTAAAATATTATACATTTGTCGACCTAAAGTTTATTTTTCAACCTGCCTTAAGACAAAAGAATTGTTCCCAGAACAAGAAAAACCTTAAGATTGTTCATATTGTTGACTGCTTGTTCGTTTATTTATGAACGATCCCTCAGTGGAACAGTGGTAACTTTACGTATATACACCATTCAAGTATGAGATTCGATTCCCCGTAATGTACAGAAAGTTGATAATCCATTGTACAGCTTTACAAGGAAACAAACAATTCCTACAGAGTCCTAATGACATGTTAACTAGACAAAACTGAACGCCATCTTGAAGTTCCAGATAATGAACTTGTGTTAATATTGATCAAAACAGGAAGAAATGTCAACAATCCTTGGCAATGTGTAATACTTCAACATAGTGAATATGCAGAAAGTAGTAACAGTATGTGAAATTTTTGAATATCTACTGCTGCTAAGATTAAGATTGAAATTCTAATAAAAAAATCTTACTAAGTTAACAAACATCTTTTCTTCACTCAACATCAGAAATATCTCGTTCGTCTGTAAAACTGTACCAGCTCAGTCCTGTTACTCATATATACCGGAACGTACAACACTATGAAGTAGTTAAATATTATTCAACAATTTCAAACAATTATAAGTACTGTACTATACATTCAAAATAAAAATCAAACTGTTTGCTGTGTCCTACAAAATTGTAAGCCGTACAAGTGACAAGAATGTTTCAGATGATAACCAGGACACAGGACACATATGCCAACACGTAATGTTGAGAAATAATGAACACAAAGTCCCAAGTCTCTTTTCATTGGGACTGGTGAAGTAAGATTGTCTGCATAGAAAATATCAAATGAAAATTGTTGTCGGTAAAAGTTTGGCCGTGAGGGGGTGTAATATGCGAGTTAACCAATTTAATTAATGTGGGGCCCGGCATGGCCAGGTGGGTTAAAGCGTTTGACTCGTAACCCGACGGTCACGGGTTCGAATCCCTGACGCATCAATTATGCTCGCCCTGTGAGCAGTGGGGGCGTTATAATGTACGGTCAATCCCACTCTTCCTTGGTAAAAGAGTAGCTCAAGAGTTGGCGGTGGGTGATGATGACTAACTGGTTTTCCTCTAGTTTTACACTGCTAATTTAGGTACGGCTGGCGCAGATAGCTCTCGAGTAGCTTTGCACGAAATTCAAAAACAAAGAAACAAACAATTAACGTGGCGGACGTCTGTGTTTATCATAGGTACTATATATATTATACTGTAATTGTATTGGTTTTCTATTGTAGTACATTACAGATGGTGGAATCCTTGCTATACATAAACATTAATAAACATACCTTTTATTATTATGATTGTGCTCTGTGTGGTGAAATATTTTACCAAAAATAAAAATTAATTTTATGCTATTTCATACCTATAATCAGTGTAATGTTATGATTAAGTAAACACGTATATTATTTAATATCCATAACAGGTGCATGGAACTTTGATATTTTGCAACAATAGTACAACAAGAAGATTCAGTTAGATATACATGATCACTATTCAAATTAAATCAAGCGTTAATAAATTCTCGGCATTTATGTATTTTTGGTAAAACATAAAATACACATGTAACTGAGCCAAATTATTTTAAATAATTTATTCCCTCTCTCAACATTTCTTTTTTACAGTTGTCAAAAATGTTTGTTATTTGACAATTATTTCATGAGAAATGTAGAAGGAAATTGAATTCTGTGTAAACACCTTGTGAGTTTTATAAGTATATAGATATGTGTTATTAACATTTTATTTTTATCGGTATTAAATAATATAAGTATATTTCTTTTATAATATCACGCTGTTATGAATTCGAAGTAACATAGAAGTAATTTAGATCTTTGTTAAGTATTTTTAGTGTGATGTATTTATTGGTCAACATTGGTCAACAGTAGTGTGTATTTATTTAATTAGGTTAGTTGAAGACTAACATAAGTCTTCATACATAAACATCTTGTAAAACAAGATGTGAAAGCGATTGCAACCAACTAAAAATATTAAAATTACAGTATTTCGAAATTAGCGATCCTTTTAAAACTTTTGACATGTGCATATACATATATATTTTTAAGAAGGAGTTACTTATTTCAATGAGCCATATTCAACTTATAGTCAGTAACCTATGCAAAAGAAAGTTTGCAATATTCTAGACTAATTCCATATCTTAACTTAGAAATTTTCTCTTTTTATTAAACTATAAAAACTATGACGCAATATTAAAATATCACCATTATTCCACTATAATTTAGAGTTTGCTTTTCTTACAGGGAAATCCATAAGGTTCTCACAGAAAAAAAAAGATTTTGAAGTATCTGACAGAACCACGGGCGAGATAAGTTATATTCTTACAGGGTATTCAGCACTATGTTCACTATGGGAAAGGACCGACATGACGAGGTGATTAAGGCAGTCGACTCGTAAATCAAGGTTCGCGGATTCGAATCTCCGTCACATCAAACATTTTTTACCCTTACAGCCGTAGGGACGTTATCATGTAATGACCAATCCCACTATTCTTTGGTAAAAAAATAGCCCAAGAGTTGGCAGGGGGTGGTGATGACTAACTGTCTTCCCTTTTGTCTTACACTGCTAAATTTCGGACGGCTAGCGTATATAGCCCACGTGTAGCTTCACGCGAAATTCAAAACAACCCAAACCAAACCAAACTATTATGAGAAATAGAAGTTTAGGTTTTAATGTTGTTTCTCTGTAAAGGCCAACTGAAATACCATCTGGGACATCATGAAGAATGCTAGGTTATGATAGTTACCTGTACATTATACAGCAGGTGAAATGAATGGAAATACTTGTTTACACACGTTTCATTATACACGTGATAAGATGTGAAGAAATATAATAAAAAACAGAAAAATGTGACAGCGAATATTGAAAAAATACAAAAAAGGGATTGTAAAACAAGAAAAGGAAAATTAAGTAACAATGTTCGTGTATGTGACTGCCTGGATCGTTAACTGATTGTGATTTAAACTAAAAAGAAGACCACAATGCTAGAGAGCACTTGTTTTCATCCTGTTCACTGTTACTCGTATGTTAAGTTCCATAAAGTAGATTGTGTTGATAGTGTCATATGGGTATCTCTGTAGAAAGATATATGATATAGCACAATAAATGATCTGTGCTAGTAATCCAAAAGTAAAAATGAAATCGCAACACTGTTACAAAAACAAATTCATTTGCGTATCATAAACATATACACGTTTTTACATTTGCATAGTCATGTATGGTAAATTGTAATAAAGCCATAAAAGACTAAAAGAAAGAATTATTATGAAAAACTTACTGTACGTGTACAGAAATGGAAGTTAAACTTTGTCACCTGTATTCTAATTAACATGTAAAAGATGGCTGTTGTAAATAGAAATAATTCAAAAGCAGTTTTCAAATATTTCAAAAAATATAATAATTTCACAAACGCGAGTTTGTACATTCTTTCAAGTATCACAACACAAAATTAATTGGCATACCTGTTTTTCGTAAACTTATATATTTCTTTAGATGTCAGTACACAAATTTAATTAGTATACATGTCTTTCATAAACTTATACATTCTTTTATGTAACAGAAAATAAAGTTAATTACTGTACATGTCTTTAATAAATTATATATTCCTCCAATTATGAGAAACACATAGTTATTTAATATATTTCTCTTTCATAAACTTCATTCCTTTTAGGATAAGAACACAAAAGTTAATTTGCGTACCTGTATTTCATAAACTCAAATTTATACATTCCTTCAACTACTAGAACACAAAGTTAGTTAGAATACCTGTCTTTCATAAACTTATACATTTCTTAAAGTATCAGAACACAAAATTTATTACTATACCTGCCTTTCATAAACTTGTACATTCTATCAAGAAACGAGACACACAGTTAATTAGTATACATGTCTCTCATAAACTCATACATTCCTTTAAGAATCAGAACAGAAAGTTAATAGTATGTCTGTCTTTCATAAAGTTATACATTATTTAAATACAAAAACACCAAATTAACTAGTATACCTGTCTTTCGTAAACTTATACATTCCTTAAAGTATCAGAACATAACGTCAAATGGTATGCCTACCATTTATAAACGTATGCACTCCTTTGAAGATCAGAAAACAAAGTTAATTAGAATACCTGACTTTCATACACTTATACATTCCTTCAATATCACAACAAAAAGTTACTTAATATACATGTCCCTCATAAACTTATACATTCCTTTAAATATCAGAACAGAAAATTAATTAGTACATCAGTTTTCATAACTTATACGTTTTCTTTTTAAATATCAGAGCGAAAAGTTAACTAGTATACCTCAGTTTCGTAAAATAACAGATTCGTTCAAGTATCAAAACACAAAGTCAATTAGTATCCCTACCTTTAATAAACTGATACATTCCTTCAAGTATCGGAACAAAAAGTTAATTGGCATACCTGTCTTTCGTAATCATATACATTTCTTAAAGTATCAGAACACAAAGTTAATTAGTATGCCTAGCTTTCATAAAGTTCTACATTCCTTTAAGTATCAGAAGACAAAGTTAATTAGTATGACTATCTTCCATAGACTTATATATTCTTCCAATCATAAGAACACAAAGTTATTTAGTAAACCTGTCTTTCATAAACTTATACATCCCTTCAAGTATCAGAATAAAAAATTAATTAGTATATTTGTCTTTCATAAGTTTATACACCACTTTAAGTATCAGAACACAAGTTAATTACTGTACCTGTCTATCATAAACTGAAACTTATACATTGCTTAGACTGTCAGAATAAAAAGTTAATTAGTATGTCTGTCTGTCGTAAAGTTTTGCATTTTATCAAATATCAAAAAACAAAGTTAACTGATATACCTGTCTTTCATAAACTTATACACTCCTTAAAGTAACAGATCACAAAGATAAATAGTATACAAGTCTTTCATAAACTCAAATTTATACATTTCTTCAATTGTCGGAACACAAAGTTAATTGGAATACCTGTCTTTCATAAACTTATACATTTCTTAAAGAATCAGAACACAACATTAATTAGTATATCTGTCTTTCACAAACTTATAGATTTCTGAAAGTATCATAACGCAAAGTTATTTCTTATACCTGCTTTTCATAGTTTAATACATTCCTTCAATGTCACAACACAAAAATAATTAGTATACCTGTTTGTCAAAAACGTATATATTTCTTAAAATATCAGAACACATAGTTACTTCGTATACCTGTCCTACATAAATTTACACATTCACTTTAAGTATCAGAACACAAAGTTAATTTTTATACCTATCTTTTATAAATTATACATAACTTTAAGTATTAAAACTCAAAGTTAATTAGTATACTTGTCTTTCATAAACTAACACACTTCTTTAAGTACTAGAACGGAAAATTAATTAGTATATGTGTCTTTAATGAATTCAAACTTTTACATTCTTTCAACTCTCAGAACACAAAGTTTATAAGCATACCTGTGTTTTATAAAATAACACATTTCTTTAATTATCAGACCACAAACTTAAATAGTGTACCTGTCTTTCATAAACTAGTGCATCCCTTCGAGTATCAGAATACAGAGTTATTTGTACACCAGCCTTTATAAACTCATTTAAGTATCAGATTAAAATATGAAATAGTATACCTGTCTTTCATATAGTTATACATTTCTTTTAAGTATCAGAACACAAAGTTAATTAGCATACCTGTCTTTTATAAACTGAAACATATACAATACATCAACTTTAAGAACACAAAGTTAATTAGTATGTCTGTCTTTTATAAAGTTATACATTCCTTCAAATGTCTGAAAACAAAATTAATTACTATGTCCATTTTTCATAAATTATACATTCCCTCAAGTATTAGTATAGATATCTTTCAAAAACATACACATTCCTTTAAGTTCCGGAACACAAAGTTGATTAACATATTTGTCTTTAATAAAATCAAACTTATACATTTCTTCATCTATCAAAACAAAAAATTTATGAGCATATCTGTCTTTCATAAACTTATCATAAACTTTAAGGATCAGAATACGAAGATAATTAGTATACCTGTATTTCATAAACTTATACATTCCTTAACGTATCAGAACACCAAGATAAGTAGCACACATGCCTTTGATAAACTGAAACTTATACATTTCCTAAAGTATCGGATCTGAAAGTTATTTAGTACGCCTATATTTCAAATAGTTATACATTCCTTTTAAGTATCAGAACAGAAAATTAATTAGTATACCTGTCTTTTACAAACTTTTATATTCCATCAAGTATGAGAAAACAAAGTTATTTAGTACACCTGTCTTTCGTAAACTTATACATCCATTCAAGTATCACAATAAAAAGATTATTGGTATAGATGTTTTTCATAAAATTAAACCTTCCTTTTACGTTTTAGGAAAATAATTTAAACAGTATACCTGTTTTTCATAAACTTATACTTTTCTCTAAGTGTGAGAATACAAAGTTATTTAAAAAACTTGTCTTTCATAATCTTATACATTCCATTATGTATGAGAACACAATGATAATATGAACACCTGTCTTTTATAAACTTATCAATTCCTTCAAGTATCAGAACACAAAAATAATTCGCATATCTGTCTTTAATAACCTCACATTGATATACACCTTCGAGGGTTAGAATACATTGTTAATTAGTATATATGTCTTCCATGAAATTATTTGTTCCTAAAGGTATCAGAACACAAAGTTAATTAGTATACCTGTCTTTTATAAAGTTACACTTTTTATCATGTATGATAACACAGAGTTAGTAAGAACACCTGTTTCATAAATTTATCAATTCCTTCAAGTATTAAAACACAAAGTTAATTTGTCTTACTGTCTTTTCTAGACTTTTATATTAATTTAAAGATCAAAATACAAAGTTTATTAGTATACCTGCCTTTCATAAACATATACATTGATTTAAGTACAAGAACACAAAGTTAATTAATATACTTGTCTCTGATAAACTTGTACATTCCTTCAAACATCACAATACAAAGTTAATTGGTATACCTATCTTTCATAATCTTATGTATTCGTTTAAGTATCAGAACGCAACGTTAATTACTATGCCTATTTCTTATATAATTGTGCTTTCCTTTAAATATCAAAACAAAAAGCTAATTACTATACCTGTCTTTCATAAACTCAAACTTATACATTTGTTCGAGTATCAGAACACAAAGTTAAATATTATATCTGTCTTTCATAAACTTTTACCTTACTTTAAGTCTCAGAACACAATGTTAATTAGTATACCCTTCTTTCATAAACTTATACATTCATTTTAGTATTGGAACACAAGTTTAATTTGAAAACCTATCTTTCAAAATCTTACACATTCCTTTAAGTACCAGAACACAAAAATAATCTATTTATCTTTCCTTAATAAACTCAAATTTATTCATTCCTTTTAAGCATCAGAACACAATGTTAATTAGTAAACCTGTCGTTCATAAACTTATACATTCCTTAAAGTATCAGAATACAAAAATAAATAAATTACATGTCTCTCCTTGACTCAAGCCTATACATTCCCAAGAAAATTTCGCCTGCGTTGAGCATAAGGATTCGTCGGGTTATCTGGCAAGACAACAGCCAATCGTCGAACCAGATTAAGGCCCTTACGGACGCAGAATGCAGCTCAAGAACATTAAGACGGCATCTACGAAAGAAAGGCTTTAAAAACCGTAAACTTCTACAAAGGTCACGCCTCCTTGCACACCACAAAACAGCTCGGTTAAATTTTGCTGAGAAGTACCAAACATGGGACGTAGAAAAGTATACGAATGTTTTTTGTTCTATGATGAGAAAAAATTTAACCTGGATGGTCCAAATGTCTTCCAACGTTACTAGCATGATAAGGATATCCCACCGGAGGCATTTTCTACAATACACAGTGGAGGAGGTTCCATCATGATTGGAATTTCTCTGAAGAAAAACAGTAACTAGCAGAAGAGAAGAATAACACAAAACAGTTTGAACAATGTGAATTACGCTGGTTCCTTCAGTTTGTAGGCCTTTAAAGGCTAAAGCTGATCCAGTTATCTCACTCAGGAAACAGAAGACAATGAAATAAGAGAAAGATGTTTCTTTACACAGTATAACTGAAAGTTCTCCATCTCAGACTATAATGATTAAATTAATAGTAACACCAGTCCATCCATTATTTAACAAAATCACAGAAATAATTGTGTCTTTCAAACAGCAGGTAGAAGTTATCTTAAAGGCAAAGAATATTGTGAAATGAAGTGCAACAAAAGTCCTTAAACCAGATTCGATAAAGTTACACTCTCTAACTCATTACTCTGTTGAAGTTGCAAAGGAAGTTTTGATACCAGAGCAACATCTACTACAGTTAGTACTGTTGACATAGCTTGCAATAAACCAAACGGTTCTTTTAACATTATTCTGGCTATCACAAATACCATAAGTATTGTGCTGAGTAGAACTGCATGTAATAAAAAAAATATATGCTGTGCTTCTAGTGACAACCAATTTCAAACAATAGATCTGAAATTGTCTTAAATTGTTTTAGTCTCATAATTTCTGAGTGAAATTATTTCAGAAAAGTAAACTTTCTACACATTGAAAATATGGCAAGTTGTAACGAATTGTGTTTGTGACAGACTGCTCATATTTTTATCTGAATTATTACTGTTGTTATTAGATTATATTGTTACAAAAACTTAATACTAAATTTCAAGGAACTTTTCTCAAAAGGTAAAAAGAGAATCTTAGTTTTAATTGTTTAACATAGTATTAAATACCCAATATAATATTACGTTTTTTTTTTAATTTAACATTTCGGATATTTCTATTTGATTTTGAAACGAAACTTGGAAGTTTCCAACTTCAAATTATACACGTATGCCAGTATTTTTAAGGATTTGTAACCATCCATCTAAATGTTAAGTGGGAAAATGTTAATGACTTTGCCGAAATAGCAGTCTTCAGATATTTTAGGTTCTCAATTCTTTAAATAAAACAATGAAAGTGGTTCTACCTATACATTCGAGTCAAGATGCCCATTGCTAGCGTGAGTAATGTATGATGAGTGAGAAAACTCTCGATTTAAGCTGTATTTAAAATAACATTTTCCATATGAGATTTACGATCTCTCTATTTTCAATTGAACTTAACCTTTTGTCTGACATAACCTTCTTCTTACTTATACTTGTAGATATTTAGGCTTTTCGTCCAAATTTGTAATAATTGTAATTTACTCAAAATTCGATAATCCTCATAGCTAAGACTTTTTTTTGGTGTAATTACGATTTGAAACTAAGAACCAACATGATTTATTACATCACTTAAAATAGAATTTTGTAATGGTCAAATTATAAACACTAGTTATACCTCCAAGGTCAGATCAATATAAGCTTTATCTACACACTAAGATTTAAAATATATATGAGATAAATGCCCTGTTAGAACTGGAAAATGGTGGTATTAACAAATTTATGTTATTGAATGTATGGATAAAAAACTGACTTATGTTCCCACGTAAAATATATCATTAATCTTGAGTATTGTGGTATATAAACGTATAAAACATTTTCAAACAACATATTTCAATGCCCTCCAGGGGAAGAGTGGTATGTGTGCGAGCTCACACCGCTTAAAAGTGGATTTCGATACTCGTGGAAGGTGGAGCACACATAGCCCATTCTATAAATTTATGTTTAATTATAAACAGTAAACAAACAAATATATTTTCAAATACATAATTTCCGTTTTTTACGGTGAATAAGGCGCTTCTTTTTTCAAAAAAGGAGTACCAAACCCCCTTCATGCTATACACCGAAAGTAAAAATTCTTATGCCCAGGAATAGCGTACCTTGTACAGCAAGGACTAGTGACTTGTGCAATCAACCTCTGCACTTCCCTGGGCTTGTTTTCTTTCATAGGCTAAAGAAAATAGGTCATCATGAGAAATGATAGTCATATCCATAAATAAGACAATAAAAATATATAAATTTGGAAATTGATAGCAACTGTATATGGGCAGCTAACACGAGTACACACACCAAGATGGCTGCTGGTCTAGAGTGAACTTTCAGAGCTTTTTTTCAGTGAATTCAGTAAGAGAAAAGAAGATTTGGAAAATTTTCACAATGAATGAACAATGTTTTGGTGTAAAAGTATGAAACAACCATATTTTATTTTATTATGTACACTACTTTTGAGGTATTCTAAAGAATAATAAAAGATTAAGCTGATGCTGAACAAATAAATAAATGATAACTGTTGAAAACATTTATTTCGTAATGATAGTTTTGAAAATAGGGACGAGTCTCATAACAGAAAGATACGGTAGTTATTTATTATAATATGTGAAATTTTCTCATATAACTTTCTCAGGAATTCATTAAATTTGTTTTAAATGTCTTTCATTGTCTTTTAGAGATAACATCAGCTAAGTTTTTTAGACTTGTACGGCTGTAATGTTGAACATTGTGTAAGAAAGTAAATAGCTGTACCAGAAAGTGGTAGGTCAGGTGATATCTCAAGTATATAGCCTTATATGGATGTTTATACAACAATTAACAACACATGAGTAGCACTAGTTGCTCTGGATAAATCCTACGTTACCTCTTAAGTAAGAAATGTTAAATTAAAATAGTTTCGTGGAAGTTTTCATTGAGGAGGGTTTTGAAGAGAACAGTTCCAATTAAGTAGAAGTGTCAGTCCATCATGCAAACAGTACAAACATTGTGTTTGTTTTTATTGTTATAATAAAGTACTTTGATAATTTATATTATGTTCAGTCTATGTTACGTTGTTACGATGTCATGAATTCAAGTATTCAGAGAAGCACAGTATTACTCAGAGACAAATTACCTGTTTGTTATTCATTTGAATTATTTCATTTTAACAAAACTAATCAGTTTTACTTAAGTATATATCAGAGAGTTTGCACCTATTCTTCATGATAACTTATAATTAGTGTACAACTGCTGCTGGAATTCTTAAGAACAACATGAATACAAATTAATAATTTTTTTATTTCTTGATTATTATTTTAGAAGTTAAAACTTTTATGTATTGTAACATTAACTTTTAAAGGCACTGAATGAGGAGGAAGAAAATATGTCGAAACACAATAGAGAGAAAGATAAAAACTGAAGGACAAGTTTTGAATAGCTCAAAAAATAACTTAAGATATAGTATTATAGCTACTAACATCTTTCATTCATATTGGACGTATCTCATGCTGTCCAAGATTGTCAATAGTAAAGTAGGAGTAAATCTAAGAGAATTTAAAGGTGATGTCCTTAGCGAGAGTTATAAAGTAGGATGGGCAAGGAATGACTTGGATGGTCCTTAACTTTTTTATCCATATCATATTTCATCAAATTAACAAAACATTACGAAATGAAAATAAGTCAATACACTTACAATTCACACCATACATTATTATGGTTATTGTAAACATGAATTTAACGTATCCAAAATAAAACATCAGTACAGCTGTGATAATCACCATGTTAAAAAATAACGAAACACCATTCAGACTATCTACTTTTAAACAGAACAAAACTTGAAGATAAAAATGTGGCATTCTTATTATAAGCCTGTGAGAAGGGTAACGTAAGTTAAATTGAAATAAATGATAACCCAGAAGTTTCTGGACATAAAAAAAAATATCAAACACGGAACATGAGCAATAGCATTTCTATTCATGTGTGACATCCTGGCTGTCAAAATGACTGGAAATTAACAATGATTTTATACAAAATGGATAACTATATAAAAAAATTAAAAAGCTACTTTACCAGTAACTTGTCCAATTTTAATATATTCCTATAACATTTTTACCTAAACAACTTTCTGAACCTACTTTGGTCTTAATGGAAGGCATCACCATGACCTTGTTGTCTTCAAGAAGAAAATGTCAGACTGAAGTAGATGCAAGAATGTGTCAAAACTAGTTTCACTAAAGTCCAGGTTTCTAACAGTAATTTTCCATTTAGTGTAGTTTTAAATTGTCATTTTAATCATGTGACCACTTTACAAATGTTAAGACCTCAATTTGTGGATCTTTTTGGGATCAGGATGATACAGCTATTATTAGGTAAATACAATAGCACAATGCATGTAGATGCAGAATCATTTATTTTGGGGAAGGATACCGTTACTCCTAGAAAATAGAAATTTCAAAGGTTCATTCCTCTTGCCCCTGATAAATTGGCACTTATAATTGCAGATTGAAAAACATAATCAAGCTGGAAGAATTAAATATACATGAAACAATAAGAAAAATGGTAAACAGATAATGCTAATGTTATTATGAGTTCATCTACATGAAACACCAACGAATACTAACGTAGTTTAATAAAAAAGACAGTTTTCTCCATCTACTTTAAATAACCTGTATAAAATTTGAATATAATCTTTGCAACAAATTTTGGTGATAATTATTGAAGTAAATATTCTGTCACTTGTGTTGAACAAGGAGCAGTAAAATATGAACTTTACCATAACTTTCAATAGTTCTTTTACAAATATAAAGGAAAGATTTACATATGATACATGTTATACAGTATATTAAATTTTGCAATTAACAAGTACACGATATTTGTCTGTTTTTAGAACAAACCTGCATTACGTTAGCTGCAGTCTCAACCACAGAAGCCTTGCATGTTCACAAATTATTTTGGTGATACCAGTGACTGTACAATATGGAACTATATTGAGTTATTACTGTTAGACAAGCTAAGATTATGAAATTCTGTATTCTATTGCCATTTCTTCAAGAAAGTGTGTTATGTGGGAAGATGATGTCTCAAAAATGAATAAAACTGTGGCCTAGTTGTACAATCATATCAACGTTGCATGACAACTCCATCTTTATAATTAATACTCTTATCTTGTGCTAGCTAACGAGACCTGTTTTATCCTAAAATCCCCTGCTGGTACAGCGTTACGTCTACAGATTTATAACGCTAAAATCAGGGGTTCGATTCCCCTTGGTGGATACACAACATAATAAGAGGATACAGATTTAAACAGTTTATCAAACATTTTCTGAATTAGTTTCAGATTTAAACTGATATATGGTATATTAAAAGGGTTTTCAAACTAAAATGTTCTTGAATACAATAACAATCGAAGGGCAAAAGTTCAAAAAGTGCCATTTCTATTTAAGTTGTAAGCCTAACCATGATGAATAACGATACCTGTTATTAACTGGTATGTACTATGTTATCCTTTTCTTACAGTCTGAAGAAAAAATACATAATGCTATTTAAATAAGTATTTTTTCATTTGCTTTTACAAAGCCAATACAATGAATAAAAAATTCTAAAAACAGTTGTTTGTAATCAATATCAAACGTGACTCAACATTTACTCTAAGATGTAAGATAGTGTAATGTGTACAGTAAAATATAAAAGAGAATTAAATATACTGCTAACCTTGAAAAGTTAAATAACCAAAACTGTTTCTCGTGTTAATAATGTTGTTACACAGAAAGAATCTATGTGGTTTTTAATTTCTCATTATCAAATTCAAAGTTGAACATAACGAACAGAGTATTACTAAGAAATAAAAACAGCATATCATTGGTGTGGCGGCAATTTCGATTGTCTAATAACTTTAAACCTTTTTTTTCTAATAAAAATCAAGCCACTTGAAATTATTCTTTTTTACAAAAATATTGTTCACGAAAAAATCCAAATGCTTCAACAAAATACATTATACGACTCAACTTGAAAAGTTTTATTGTATTAATTTATGTGTTTTAATGAAATAATGACACTTTTAATGTAAACAGTTTAATTACACAATATATTCTACACTTTCGCGAAAGGTTTCAGCAATTTATTTGTGCCATCTAATGTATTACTTTCAAAACGATTAAAATCAGCTACGTGTTATAATTTATTTCAAACAAGCCTCCAGTTTATTATGCTACATATCACAATTTAAAATAAACTAAAACTGAGTTAATTGATATTTGAAATTTAGAAATTAACCAAATGTTGATAGGTATTAAATTTATGATATTTGCTATAAAGATTGATACACACAATTTTCTTTCTTAATACAAATATATTTTAGTATACATACAGTATAATTCATAATAACAGTTTTTAGAAATAATGACTGATATACAAAAGTTTTACAAACTTAAAAACAGTATTAGTCTTCCATCTGATCCAAAACTTCTTTGATATTTTCGTGAGTGTTTATGATAAGAGAATTAATTTCAAGTTGATATTGATACAATTCACTTAAGAGGGAGCTAGCTAATTCTTTGCTTATCACATGTCGATTACAAGTTGAGTTTCTTACCAATGAAGTAATTTAATACTTCATAAAATTCCAATATCTGATGTTAATCCACTAAAGTTAAACGATTTGCAATGCTCGAAATCTATAAACGCTCCTGTTTAGTATCTGAAATTAATGAGCATTAAACACAGTTATAATTCCTCAAGTTTACAGAATATCAAATGCAGCAAACCAACAATACATACAAACTGTCTCTTGGCGTTGCAGGAGTTAATTTCAAAAGCGTGAGGCGAATTTCTAGAAATTTCAGCTTCCACAATAACATTGATGATCACTAGCACTTATACAGTCACAAAGTACTTTGTCGATTCTTGAACTAGAGAATATTTCACAATTTTAGAGAATAGGCAGAAATTTCACAAAATACACTTAACATTATAAATTAATGTAGACTTTGATATGTTTTCTGATAAACAACATTTAACAATACATATATAACGGAATGCCAAAAATACCATTCTATGGAAGACAAATAACAAAATTAATATGTACCAAAGAATGATGCAGTCTTAAAAAACGATATTGCAGCTGTCTTTGCTGACAGCAGAGAAATAAAACATACGATCATCTAATTGATTACGTAATGTTATATATTAGCAAATATTTTAATAGCCTCCCTCAGAGTAACTGTTTACACTGATAATACATTAAGAGATGATACACTTTCACCCGATTTAAACACTTCAAGTATCACTTTCCAAAGGATTGAAAAGCGATTTAGGTCTAATTTATAATCAATAAGTCCTCACCTTGTAGAATAACTGCCTGCTGACTTAAAAGTATTTAGATTTTTTAGTTGTAACTAAATATACATGTCATGTAAAAGATATGAATTGCACAGTTTGATAGCCCAAAACAAACAGGGTATTAAGTCTTAGAAGAAGTTGATTAATAAAACTTAGGTAGGGTTGTTGTTAAACAATCAAGTGTTTAGGTCTTTCTGTTGATACAACCTGAAATCCTATTTCCTCTAACACTAGTAACAAGCACACTGCTTGGATGGGCTTAAAGACTGAATAATTGTTACATTATTCAGTAAAGTAAAGATCCCTTTACTTTCGTGACACTGTCAAGGTTACTCCCATCCAACTAATACATATTATTCATATTATGATAATGCACATGCATTACATTACATTTATTATAATTAAAACCCAACTCCCATTTATTTGATCAGCTCACCAAATAACTTAAACCATTTTGTAAAGCACCAGCAGCATCCTCACAGCTAATAACACTCTATTCCTTAATATCATCTGTAAATTTAAGTAATTTGTTGTCCTTTCTTTCATTTATTTCACTGATGTAAATCACAAAATACTAAGTACTAACACTGAGTCCTGAGGTACTTTGCTTGTAACTTTAATCCGGTTTGACTGAACTCTATCTATAACAGCCTTCTGCTTTCTTTCATCCAGCCACTTTTCTATCAAATAAACCAACTTGTTCCAAAATCCATAGATGTATTTCAAGAAGCCTTACATTTAGTTAGCTATCCATTGCAGGCTAGCTAACAAACTATAAGTTATCATATCATGATATTTTTAATTTTAAAAACGTTCCTGTAATTATCAAGTAGGCAACAAAATATTTATCAGGAATTATAATGATATTGAAAGAAAACTGCGAATTCTGAGATATGCATATTTTTCCCAGTATTAAAACCTTCGTGATTACATTACTACTTTACTCTGCAAGAGCTCCATCTAATATAAGATAGACATATTAGAATCTATGTGATCCAATTCTGTCCTATAAAGTTTTTGCTCTGTGGGAAAGCTGAATTTCAGGAACCTTACTACTTAGCAAAGGGTAAGTGGTTCTAGTGATAACAAATAAACTGTAATGAGAATAAAGTACTTCTAAGTAATAACCTTTTGTAAACTTATGACTAAACTATATAAATGCTTTGTTTATATGCAAGATTCTGTTGAGCTATACAGAAATGACAGTTGGAACACCTTTTCATGTTTATTTGCATTAGGAACTATATAAATAATATTTAACATCAAAGTATCTTTTTCAAATTTGACACAGAATAAGATGCTACTATTTCACCGCATGTATGAAATAAGATATGCAAGAGTACACTGGACGCCTGATGAGTCCATACCAGATATAATAGGGCAAAGATTACTTAATTTACATATTAAATATAAATATATGTTACATACACTTAAAATTAATATTAAAATTAAATTTCAGAGAGTAAACAACAAATATGCAACAAGTTTCAAATTTTAACATATTAATGTTTACATGGAAAATATTCGAAATTTACCTGCCGTCAAACGTAAATTATAATTCATTTTGGTGCCCCACAAATGGAACTGAGCAACATTTTGACTTGTGATTTAAAATGGTAAAACCCATAACTTGATAACTTTTGCTCTCTTCAAAGTTTCAAAATGTTTCACTTTATGGCTTAAGATAATGAACAACGAAGATTGGTTATGTATATTCACGTCTGTAGCTTAAACTAATATTATATAATACATGGTATATATTTGTATTAAATTGTGAATACTTGTTCATATTACACTTATTTCTCTACTATATAATTTTCCATTATTGAAGGTTTAAGCTACAATTTATAAATTCATCAAAAATATTAATCGTTTTTTTTAAAACCATGAACAACAACATTCTTAACATCTTAAAGTGAGTAAGTCTTATTCAGTTTTGAAAATTACATTTTTTGTTAAAAGTAAATACTTCTGTTCATAAATGTTCATACTTCTTTCTACAGTATCCACCTAGTCCTATCTCAAAATGTGGATATGTTTCCTTGGAAAAGTGTACTGTGAGAAAAACACTACAATACACACAGTATATATTTCTTGGAACTTGTAAAGTTAAAAATAAATAAGAAAAATTCAAGGAGAATAAAAAGAGAAATACACGAGATAAACTTAATAATACTAAAATTATATATTTCCAATGTAAATTTGTGTTACACAAAATATTCCAATGAGAAAAAAATACTTAAGGAAATAATGTTATAGTTATTTGCTCTTAGAACTTTTTAATGTATTTCTAAAACTTTCTTAACACAATATCGAGCCAAGTGTTATTAATTAACTTTGCTTGTTTTCCCTTAAGTAAAATCTAAACAATGAGCATTCTGTGACCTTACTACTACTGGCGTATTTAGGTAGGGGCTAGATGAGGCTCAGCCTCAGTGCCCATGGTCTTAATGTGGGTAATTTAATTCTCTGTGGGAAATTTTATTCTATGTTGAATTAACGATGATGTTGGGCCTACGAATTTATAAAACGTGAGTTCTTAAGATATTAAAGTAGTCCAAACTTGTAGTTAAAATGATTACAAATAAAAACGATTTTAAATATTATATTAAATAAGATTCTATTCTCGATAATACACACGTAAAATATGAAAGAAAATAAAGATAGGCTTAAATCATTCTAAAATATGAGCTTTTAGTTTTTATGGGTATGAAATATATTAACAGCATCAATACGATAAATAAAAATAATCAACCAATCTTACAACAGTCCTTTTCGTATATGATTATAAGCTTAAATAATATCTATGATGATGAAATTGGGTAAAAGAAATATTGTCCTATGGTATTTTACTGTCGACATAGAAATGCAGCAACTAAATATTTCATTGTAAAATTTACTGCGTGTAAAAAACATATATATTTTCGGAATATTATAAAAGTTACCACTATCATGTCAAAATATTTTGAACACGAATATTAAAATTTATACCCGTGCAAACATAAATAATAGTGTACGTGTTCGTCACACACCGACAGCCCTTTTGTGTCAAGGATACTGCCCCCCTAGAGGAACAGTAGCATGTGTGCGGACACCGATAGAATCCAGGTTTCGATACCCTTGGTGGGCAGAGAATAGATAGCTCATTGTGTAGCAAACGTTATTATATGTTTCAACAGAGTAACAGATACCGTGAAAATAAATATTGATGATGTCCGTTAAAACAATGACACTGACTTCTACTTAAGACTAAACTAATTTGCTTCTCACATGTTATTAATGAAATTATTTTCATTAAAAAAAGAGGAAATGAGAACTTCTTTTAACCAAAATCAAAGAAACTTAGTTATACAACAACTAAACCCAAAACAATACCAATATAAAGGAACACCTATATTAACCTAACTTCTAACTGCAATGCCCTCTACAATCACGTATCCTTTACACTCTCGTCCCTGAGGCATGTTTCTGGCAACCGTCAGTTGTAAACTCTCTCTTTGTTAATCTCAAGATGACCTAAGCAGGTCAAAATGTTGTTCTATACTTTGCTTTAATAAAAGTGCAAATTTTTTACCAAGTCCTTTTGAGGATACATTTTTACTTTAAGTGATTTCTCGTCATGACGGAAGATCTGCCACCTGTTGAGCATAGTTTGTAAACTGAAATTCTATGGCATTCGTACACACTAATCGGTTTAAAAATTCTGCAGTGGAATTAAGGCAAAATATTGGTAAGTCAGTGAAGCAGATTAATTAAGTCGAGAGATATTCTACAAAATAGGTGTTGTCCATTTTAAAATACCTGAGTCACAGTAAAGAGACTTATAACATCAAAAACACTGTGTTTGTATTTCATATGCCAAGAACAAATAGTATTTAAAGGAAAACTTCAGATTGAAACTAAAAGAACTCTCAGAAGAGTACACCCATCTGCCATGCAGCGTTGTAGGTCTTCGGCTGTTAACAAATAAAAAAATCTGTGCATATGTCCATCGTTATCAGTGGACAGGAACTATTTGTGGGAGAACAGACGACGAATAATAATAGTAGCCGGACCAAAACAGGCCGTATTTGTATCACAAGAAATTTAACATTTATTGATTACTGGGTAAATATGGTTAAATAAGAAATTAGATATTCCTGAATACGTATTACCACTAAACCCCGACAAACACGGGAGAATAACTAACAATCAAATATCTAACAAGGTTATTGGACTGGATGAAATTTGTACAAAGCCATGTCGTTAACATTTTCTATCACTTTTGTATAATACTTTTGACATTGTACTTTGTCATCATTATACTACAAGCTGATAAACCCTGCCTCACTGTGAAGTCTGGGATTAAAGAGCATGAGTTTATTTGCTATTAAGTAGTGGCCATTCACTTCTTTATTGTCTAAAGGTTTCTAACTCAGCCTCTGAGTGTGAAATAAACATAGAAAAGAAGTATGAAAAAATTAGAAGTGGAAACTATCAGGAGAGTTACTTTGGAATTACGGCCCGGCATGACCAGGTGGGTTAAGGCGTTCTACTCGTAACCTCAGGGTCGCGGGTTCGAATCCCGGTCGCACCAAACATGCTCGCTCTTTCAGCCGTGGGGCGTTATAATGTTACGGTCAATCCCACTACTCGTCGGTAAAAGAGTAGCCCAAGAGATGGCGGTGAGTGGTGATGACTAGCTGCCTTCCCTCTAGTCTTACACTGCTAAATTAGGGACGACTAGCGAAGATAACCCTCGTGTAGCTTTGCACGAATTCAAAAATAAACAAACAAACATTGGGATTTCATTGTTCGTATTGAAAAATCTCGACAATACTGTTCAATTTGTTTTGTCGAGTATCTAAATCAGCTCTGAATAACATAACTACTTAAAATAAGTGTGAAAATTGAGAAGTATAAACTCTGACCATAATTTGTTTGGAACTCGTAATCATTATTAGTAGAAATACACGTTATATTTTGTGATCTTTGCTGTCATTATACTTTTATTACTTGCCTACAGCTTGGATGAAAGAGTTTATGATTCTTTGTCTTCTCTCTTCTAAGGGTAGGCAAAACATCATGAAGTTAGAGATTTATAAAGGTTGGTTTGCTCGAAATAATCAGGGAACAGCGTAACGTCTCTGAAAAAACATATATATATAGATGGGAACGCATTTTTACAATACTAGAGCTTTGCCTGTATTACCTTCTTCTAGTGGATGTATCTTGAAACAATTAGATAAATCTAAATACAATTTGTCCAATCCGGAAAAAGCAACGCAATGAATGATAAATATACCAACAACGTTCTGATAATTTTAGGGAAATTATAATATAGTTCAAATTATCGGCTCAGTTCTGTTGAAAAAGTGAGTTTTTTAAACTGAAATATTCATCAAAAGAACAAAGTTCACAACATTCAACATGAAAGTTCTGTTTGCAGCTCTTGCTGTGTTGTAAGCCTGACGATGACGAACAGCAATTCTATAGACATGATGATGAAACTGATATGCAGTAAGTTCATTTTCAAAGTTTATTAATGTGTAAAATACTAAGTAATCGTTCTATGGAAGTATATGTTCTCTATTAATACCTTTATTTGATCAGGAGAAACACAAAACATCTGAAAACTATATCAAATATTATTAGAGCATATTTTGTCATATCTATAGCTATATTATTAAATTTTATGAAAAAATCTGAAATTGTCGCATTCGGACCGTTGCAATTTTCAATCAATCTAAAGATTTCAGTGTCGGTTTTAAAAATTTTAACTGATATCTTCTATTTAGGTTGTATCATCTACTTCTGGAGCTATTTTTATAGCTCAGCAAAAGCAGAACAATTGAGATTTGCAAAAAAATCATGTATATTTCAGATTAAACTATTAAAAATTAGAACCAAAATCTGGAAAGTTTCAGGTTTAACAATTAAAAATTGGTAAGTTTCAGACTTAAGTTATAAAATCACGAAAAAGGAGTAAGTTTTAAACATAAAACTATCAAAAGAAAAACTAAAACATTATTTGTTTTTCTTCAGGAAAAATTCATGAGTGTTGCAACAGAAAAACTTCGTCTTCAAAGAAATGCTTCAATAAAATCTACTCTGTGATGTAATACAGTGATGATAGCTCATTGTTAACTTAAATCTAAATAAAATCATTTTTCTCACAGCTGATAAACGTTATTGAATGTTAAATTTCAGGCACGATAACCTTTCGAAGGAACTAGCAGTTGTACCTGCGGATGTTTCTGATAGTTTATATAAGGATTCATCTCACCAACTCACATCAATGCTTCAAATAATCTGTTGTAATATATTTAGTATAATGTATTGTGAGTATGCGAATCAGAAAATTTACGTTTAATAAAGTAGATTTACTAACGTAGGTTCGTAACATGAACAACTATCCCCACTATGTACATCAGACATGTTTTTATTTTATGTTGGTATTAAAGACGATCTGCAAAAGTGAATCATCTGAGAGTGTGCATTGGAAAACGTTTTAAACAACAAGCAGAATTGGTGGTTTTTTCTTTGTTGTAATTAATCATATATTGTTAACTCAGTGTTATTTTGGAAACGCCTTCATTGGCACAACGACATGTCTGCGAACCCACACCGCCAAAAACCGGGTTTCGATACCCGTGGTGGGCTGATTGTGTAACCATTGTGTTGCTTTGTGTTTAATTCTAAACAAACAAACAAAATGTGTTGCTCACACGAATCTTTTAACTTTAATATTTCTTGGTCTTCAGTTAAAGACGTCTTGGCACATAAATTATATTTACAATTTAATTTCTGTGGAAGGTTAGCTTGACGTTTTTAAAGATAATTCTAATAATCAAGGTCCCGTGAGCTAATGGTAAGTTTACGGACTTAACATGCTCAGTGTTGCAGGTTTCTAAACAACCTTTCGGAAAGTCTCGATGTTTTACACACCTTGGAAACGTAATTAGCTAAATTTAAACATTTTAACAGTACTTGTCCCATCGAAGATTATTATTAAGATGATACTGCACCAATGCAGTGATATTTCTAGCGACCCCATAATTTGAGCTAATGTCTGCAATCGCCGTATTGCCTACAAGTGAATCCGCATTATTAACATGCGCTATACACAAATAATTGCTGCTATACAGCATATTACCCATGGGCTTCCTTTAAGTTTATATGAACTTTATCAGGTGCACGTGCTTACGTTAAACCTCAGCTATTATTTCTGATATTCCACATCTTTTGTTTATAATTGAACACAAAGATACATAATGGGCTATTTGTGCTCCTCCCAATATGAGTATCGAAACCCCTTTTCTTGTGTTGTTGGTCCGTAGACTTATCGCTATACCACTGAATCCTATTCAACATATCTACTGTCATCCCATTTGGCTTTAAACTATTTATTTACTGACCTTTTTGATTCTCTTTAGTAACACGTTGTTTTGTTCTTCGTGGGACGAGACGTTAAAACGAAGACTTTGCGATTAATTTTTAAAATATTTGTGGTTATGATATAAATAAGGTTTGTTTGACGCATGTAATTTTTATTTTACTTACTTTATTTTTTACTAAGTAATGTATTACAATGTCTTCGTATCTACCTCTAAGATCTCGACTACATCACTGAGTCAATGATACAACACAAGGTTCAATTCCCTAAGGTGAACAAAACGCATAATATGTGACTTCCATTAAAACACAACTAAGAAATGGGTGTTTTTGAAACAATAATATTAATTTACGAAAGAAAAGTATTCACGTTTTTCACTTTCCGTAGCTTAACATCAGGAATATTATTAGTACAACGTTTATACAGCTGGTGTTACAAATGATAACAAATATTTACAGTTTGTAGTTAATATTTAAGTAAATGTACCTTTGAAGAATAGAGTCCTATTATAAACAGTTTATAGTTTGTTCTGCATGCTGTATTATAATATTAGTGAATACTTCCTCGTGTTGTTATATTTAGACATGATTCACAGATCTAGAAAATTGTGGTTTTGTTTCTTTTTGTTCTGTTTTCCATCCTGTGTCTTTTCTTCGAAAATATCGTTTTCTTTCAATTTATAAGTGATTGTTTAGGTATAAGTAAATGTATCAACTTCATTATTAATAAAGAGAAAAGAAATATATAAAGGTGGTTATAATAGAGTTTATAAGAATCATATCATATGATTTCTGCCACATGGATACGGTTATACAATTAACTTTTATGAAACCAAAGTTCTATAATGTAATATTAAAGTTGATTCATCAGAAAGCATTTTTCAACTCACGCTTCCAATTGCAGTTAAATAATGTGAATATTCAAAATTTTCTTATGGTAGTTTTGGAGAGTTCGTGAGTGAAATGTACAATGCAGAAAAAGAAGCGGATATGAAGGTGATGATTATCTAATATATCATTTTGTGTTCAATATACGTTTATATATATAGCCTCTGAAATATATCTATTTATTTATTTTTGGTATATAATTAACTATTACACGAAACATTTCCTTTTGTAATCCCAAATGTCTTGAATAGAATTTGAGGCTGACACGACTCGATAAATTGGATACAGCGTAGTTAGTCGTAGCTTTCCTTAGATTTGGACGCATATTTAGTCCGTTTCAATCTACCTTGTTTTAAACACAAACTGGACAGGTTTATGGATGAAAGTTATTTTGCAAAACATGATAAGAAAAACTTGGATAAATTAAGTAAATAATTAAATGGCACGTCTAAATGAAAATATTTTCAGTCGTCAAAGATCATTAATGGCTTACGAAGTGCGCCATTTTATTCTTTATTATTATTTGTCTCACTCTATTCAGCTTAGATAAATTTTAAATTATACTAGAATTGTATCCGGTAATTTCTGGCTTGAAATTTAGTTGTTTTAAGACCTCTTTGTGGTATATTTTAAAAGCAACTACTTATATACTTGATAATTAATTTTCACAGTTGCTATGTGTTTCTCAAGTTTTGTGAGAATACTGCTTTGAAAGCATCTTCAAAGATTAAGTTTAAACCTAGTTATTTATCTAACGATACTTAACTATTTATATTATATAGGATGGATAATAATAATGTGGTACTATAAGGCACCTATTAACTGAATTTGAAATGTGCTCAACAATACAGAACTATGTTATTACATCGTAAGTAATGGAATTATTAAATTGAAGATATATAAACAGCATCATAGAACATAAGATCAATTATAGATGGAACAACACAGAGCTATAATATTACCATAAAAATTTTAATTTCGTTAAGGATAAATAGATACGTATTGAACTATGGTATTAGTAGCCCACTATTAACATGATATTAAAGCCATAGAAGCAAATGGGCCATGTTTTCATGTTATATATAGCTACAACGTATGTATTAAAACTTACTTCTTTTAATTCAGTATGTGTGTATGCAGTATGTGTAGTTAAAGTGACTCAAGATTTAATCTCACAGTTTTAAATCTTCAAAATTTTTCTTGGGGGGTGGGTACATGACCCCAGACCTTCCAGAAATTATATGTTTTGCAACCCGGTAAAGTAATTTTCACAAATCGTATGTTTTTTAATGTTAAATTATTTTTATTTCAGTAGGAAGGAACTTTTGAGTGTTTAATCCATTCTTACAAGACAATAACAAATATTCTGGGCTATGCAAGCTACTAAATTACATTATAACCTAAAAGTTTCAAAACTATCCTTTATAGGTAAATATTTGTTACGTTTTCCTTTAAATTAATTGCACCAAGGGCAATCAAGTTTTTAAAAATTTAAAGTTGTCTTAGCTCTAGTTTATTTCTACTGAGAAAAAATGCACATTTGTTCCCCTACTCTAACCATTGTCGTCATTAAAGATGGAAAAAAATGAGGCATCAACAATATTACAACTTTGAGCACCTCATTCACCTTCAATTTTCTGAAGAGTTGTTAAGTTCATAAATTTTAATCTACTCCCTTATAACAACCTTTCCTTAAATACACGCAATAATAAAGGAATGTGATATTATAAAGATAAAGGTAGAATACAGTTACCTGATATTCACAACAGTGGTTTGAAGGCCTGATATGAAGGACAAGTTCAGTAATATGTGACAGAAGAAAGTATGTGTGAAGAGATAAATATCAAACAATTTTTAAATTATTAACAAACAGAAGACTGGCTGATAAAGTTGTTAGTTTTATTGTTCAGAATAAAGCTTCTGTTATTTGTTGGGAATCGAATTCAGAAGTTTAGCGTCAACAAGCTTATTTCTGAGCAACCAACTGACTGTTGGATTGGAAATGTATTTGAAATTAAGATAAGTTGCATTAAACTGAAAAGCATAAGGAATGTATATTAAAAACTGACATTTTAAATATAATTTGTACTTGAAATAAGCATTATAACCGTGCTTGTTCACGTTCCAATAGAAGCAACAATTAAAAAACTAAACAAAGCAACGAGATACCAAACAATTGTTTGTTTGTTTTTGGAATTTCGCACAAAGCTACTCGAGGGCTATCTGTGCTAGCCGTCCCTAATTTAGCAGTGTAAGACTAGAGGGAAGGCAGCTAGTCATCACCACCCACCGCCAACTCTTGGGCTACTCTTTTACCAATGAAAAGTGGGATTGACCGTAACATTATAACGCCCCCACGGTTGGGAGGGCGAGCACGTTTAGCGCGACGCGGGCGCGAATCCGCGTCCCTCGGATTACGAGTCGCACGCCTTACACGCTCGGCCATGCCAGGCCACACCAAACAAAATGAAGGGGGTTGTGTAATTGAGTGTAGGAATGTAGAGGGCGTGCTTTGATGTTTGATTATATTTATTAATATAGGTATAAAGGTGTTCCTTTGTATTGGTTTCCCCTCGGTGTGGATTCCTGTACGTGGTGAGGGGACCTCCCAGGGAAGGTTCTGTTCTATCTGGTTACCTTCTCTGGGATCTAAACATCCACCCACGTGTTTGCCGTGCGTGGCGACCCGTGAAGGGGAGGAGAAGATCCTGGTGGTTGAGGGGTCCAACCCTAACACACCACTTTGGCCTCAAATTCCTGTAGACGGGCGGCCTTTGGGTGGCCCCCCTTGGGTCAATCGGCTGGTCCACTTGGGCTAGAGTCAACCAAGTACCAGTGTTGGAAGTTCTCAACGGGTGTTGTGGACATTGTGCCTGATGCTGGTGTTTGGGTATAGTGCTCACGAAACCCTGGCGTTGCTGCATTGTCCTTGCGTGACTTTGTAGTGCGTCCCCTTGTAGGGCTCCATGGTGGGTGGGGTCAGTGGGTACCGAAATTTTTCCTTTTCCTATGGATCCTCAAAAAATTTAAATAAAATTGTAAAAAAACAGTCAATGGGTAAGCGACCACGTCTTGAATACTCAGAACAGCAATCTTCAACATCAGTAACACATGTACCTCATTTTCTTATATTACATTCTCTTTCGGAAAACCTTTAGGGCAAATGTCCCCTTTTTTTATTCAAAAGGGACTAGAGGGACTTGCTGGCTCTCAAAATCAGTAAAGAAACTTCGATCTGGTGACATATTAGTTGAAACATCCACATCCCAACACAGTGAACTCCTGTTGAAATTAAAGGCAATTGGGGATATACCTATTGAGGTTACACCCCATGCTGCCTTGAATTCTTCACGAGGAGTTATTGTTGAAAGGGATTTGAAGAACGTTCCCGAGTCAGAGATTCTCGCTGGTCTCTCCACTCAAGGAGTTTCTGCAGTGAGGCGCATCTCCACTCGCAAAGATGGAATTACACTGCCAACAAATACCCTCGTTTTAACATTTACTTCACCACGTGCACCTGCCACCATCAAGGCAGGTTATCTCATTTGCAGGGTTCGGCCATACATACCAAACCCTCTTCGATGTTTCCAATGTCAGAGATTCGGCCACTCAAAGACATCTTGTCGTGGTTCCCTGACATGTGCTCGTTGTGGAGGCAAGGACCACGATGCCTATGACTGTGACATGAACCCACATTGCGTAAACTGCAATGGTTCTCACCCTCATACTTTCATTCTTGCCCAAAATGGTTGGAGGAAAAGAGGTGCAGCGTTTGAAAACGACACATAACATTAGTTATCCTGAGGCTCGGAAATTGCTGTCCACAACTCCATCTCGGACATATGCTGCTGCACTTCATTCCACAACTACAGTGGGAGTGCAGACAGATCTCTCTGTGCCTCCAAAAGAATCGTTTTCAAAACAAATGAAAAGCCTTTTGACCTCCGTGGTTAAAAGGTTGATGAATCAACTACCACACCTATCTCTGTCCCTCCCATACCTTCCAACACACCTCAAGATCCACGTCCTTCAGTTTCAAATACAGGCATTTCTTCTGATACATCTTTTCTCCCACCACAAGAGACAACACAATTATTCGTTCGCGTCCTCAGTCACTAGATTCCCCTTCCAATAACAAAAACCTGCCCACCCGACACAGAGCAGGATCCATGGAGGTTGATAGACCTCCTCCAACTAAAGACAGTAAAGAAAAAAGACGTGGTCGTAAACCGAAGGGTTCTCCAGCCACTTCACCTACCCGTTCTTAAAATGGCCACCTTAATACAATGGAACTGTCGAGGTTTACGTTCTAATCTGGATGATATCAAAACGCTGATTGCTTCCTACCATCCTGTTTGTCTTTCTTTACAAGAAACATTTCTCAAAACTGCTGATACTGTCTCCATTCGGCAGTTTCTCTGTACAGAAATGACAGGTTGTGTGATGGTCGAGTACATGGAGGGTGGCACTGTTGGTTTATCAACACGTGCCCACCCTGTCTTTGTCACTCAACACACCCTTGAGGCTGTAGCCATCCGTATTTCCTTGGGTCATACCATCAGTGTTTGTTCTCTGTACCTGTCCCCTGGAAAGACATATGATCAATCAGATCTGGATGCTCTCGTTGAACAATTGCCATCTCCGTTTCTAATCCTAGGGATTTTAATGGACATCATCCCCTCTGGGAAGTGCTATTATTGATGGGAGGGCCGATCTGTAGAGCGGATGCTCTCTGATCACAACCTTTCTCTTTTCAATTCTGGTTCTTCCACTTACTTTCATGCACCTAGTCAGTCCTTTACCGCTATTGATCTCTCAGTTTGCTCCCCTTCATTATTTTCCCATTTTCATGGAGGGTTGACAGTAATCCACTAGGCAGTGATCATTTTCCAATCCTTATAAGAGAGACTGGCCGTGGTCGATGCCACCCTACCCGCGTGCCCCGGTGGAAGCTGGATCAGGCAGACTGGTCCACTTTCACTGCTCTCGCAGAACTTGATCCTGCCATCGTAAATCAGCCATCAATAGACGACTGTGTAGCAGCGGTAACTGACTGTATTACACATGCAGCTGCTGAGTGTATTCCTAAAACCTCGACACGTTTTCCACGATATCCTCGTCCGTGGTGGAATCCTGCTTGCCACTTAGCACGGAAGGCTCAAAAGCGGGCCTGGGATACTTTTCGTAGATATCCCACACTTTCAAACCGGGTTGCTTTCCAACGGGCCCGTGCACATGCTAGGTGGGTAAGACGTCACAGCCAGAAGGAATCTTGGATTAAGTTCACAACCAGTATATCTTCTACCACCAGTTCCAAGATCATATGGGACAGGATTAGAAAGGTTAATGGACACTACAATTCTATCCCCCTCTCGATCTTACTCTCTGATGGTCAGGAGGTGACTGATGTTCGGAACATCGCTAACACTCTAGGTGAAAGCTTTTGCCGGGTATCTAGCACTTCTGCTTGTTCCTCCACCTTCCTGGCCATCAAGACTCGGGCGGAGCGATCACCTCTTTCCTTTCGAACTAACTGTTTCTTTGACTATAATCGTCCTTTTACCCTGGTGGAACTAAAAATGGCCCTTCATCGGTCTGCCAGTACGTCTGTTGGACCTGATGATATTCATTATGACATGCTGCACCATTTATCTCCTGCTTCTCTTAATGTCCTTCTGATTGTTTTCAACCGGATCTGGCAGAAGAATGTTTTTCCTGATGCTTGGCGCCAGGCTATTATTTTACCTTTCTCTAAGCCAGGGAAAGATCCCAAGATTCCTTCAAACTACCGTCCAATTGCTTTGACGAGCTGTCTCTGTAAGACATTAGAAAGGATGGTTAATGCTAGTCTTGTTTGGTTCCTTCAATCAAACAACCTCCTCTCGCCCACCCAGTGTGGGTTCCGTCGACAGCACTCCACCACAGACCACCTAATTCGTCTTGAAACATCTATCAGAGAAGCCTTTCTCAACCGCCAACATCTTGTATCAATATTCTTTGACATAGAGAAGGCTTACGACACAACATGGAGATATGGCGTTTTGCGAGACCTCTATACATATGGGTTACGTGGCCATCTACCCATGTTTATTAAAAAAATTTTAATGGACAGGAGATTCCAGGTTCGTGTGGGTTCGACACTTTCCCGTTCTTTTGTACAGGAACTTGGAGTCCCTCAAGGATGTGTATTGAGTGTTACACTCTTCAGTATAAAGATAAATGCCATCACTGAACAACTCCCTCTCACTGTTGCGAATGGGCTGTATGTCGATGACTTTCACATCTCATGTCAGTCGTTAAACATGAGATATATTGAGCGGCAACTACAAACCGCCCTCAATTGTGTACGGAAGTGGACTATGGCGAACGGCTTTAATTTCTCTCTCTAAAAAACTGTGTGCATGCACTATTGCCGTCGACGAGGTATTCACCCTGATCCTGAACTTCATATCGGTGGAGTTTTGCTGCCAGTTGTCCCGGAGACCAAGTTCTTGGGGCTTATCTTTGATCGTAAACTGACCTTTATACCACACTTAAAGCAGCTTCGGGTCAAATGCACAAGAGCACTGAACATCCTCCGTGTTCTCTCTTCTACCAGTTGGGGGGCAGATCGCTGTTCAATGTTAAAGGTATATCGTGCTCTTATTAGATCGAAACTCGGTTATGGATCAATGGTCTATGGCTCTGCCAGACCCTCAGCCTTAAAGATGCTGGACCCCGTTCATCACCAAGGACTTCGACTCTGCACTGGGGCTTTCCGTACCTCTCCAGTTCAAAGTATATACATTGAATCTCATGAACCTTCTCTACACCTTCGCCGATTGCAACTATCTTTACAATATACTTCGAAACTTCATTCCTTACCAAAGCATCCCACCTGGAAATGTGTTTTCCTTCCTCGGTGGGCAGTACTTTTTCAGAACAGACGATCTGTCATTGCTCCGTTTGGCCTTCGCATCCGGAAGCAATTGGATGAATTGGGTCTGTCCTTGGATAACATTGCATGTTCCACAGGTCGGCCCATCCCACCATGGCTTATTACAGCCCCCAAATGTGACCTTTCTTTCAGTCACCTAAAAAGGCAGATACTCCAGATTGGAAGTACCGTCTTTTATTCAATGAATATCTTTCAAACAATCATTCAGTTCCTATTTATACAGATGGTTCCAAATCAGGTAATTCAGTGGGCTCTGCTATGGTTTGCTATGGATCAGTAGTTGCACGCAGAATCCCTTCTACAGCTTCTGTGTTCACTGCTGAACTGTATGCCATATCTCTTGCCCTGGATCATATTGCAGCTGAGCAGTACTCCAACTGCACTATTTATACTGATTCGCTTAGTTCTATACTTGCCTTGGAATCGCTACACGTTGGCTCACATCCTATTCTCGCTGATATTCGTAACCGACTGGCCCGTTTCTCATTAGCAGCTACTTCAATCCAGTTTTTCTGGATACCAGGCCATGTTGGTATTCGCGGGAACGAGCTTGCAGACATGGCAGCTAAATATGTCTGCTTCAGCACCATAACTCCTATGCCTATTCCGTACATGGACTATGGTGTTATCTTCAAGGGTCGGCTCCGTGCCAGCTAGCAGTCCACTTGGAGTGAGCAACGTGACAACAAACTTTTCAAATCAAACCCAAAATTGGACTTTGGCCATCTAGCTTCCGTAAAGTTCGGAAGGAGGAAGTTGTTCTCACTAGGCTACGCATTGGTCACAGTTTTTAACTCATCATTTTCTTTTATCTGGAACTGATGCACCAATGTGTAATTTGTGTAACACTCAAATCACTATCAGCCACATTTTACTTTCTTGCCATCATTACAATTCTCAACGACGGCAATATTTTAAACATATTTTTCCCAGGGTCAATCTGTAACATTGGACAGAGTTATTGGTGATGGTGACTCTGTCCACCTTGATAATGTTTTTAATTTTTAATGGCCATTAACCTTTTAATCTCATTTAAGTGTTGCATGTTTATTCATTACACCTTTTAATTGTGGTTCCTTTTTTACAGTTTTAATCTCTCTCATTCAATTTGACATTGGACAATAGCCAGAACATTAAATAACTCGACACCAGGACTGGAAAGGCCAACTTCAGGTGACTAACGCTCCTGTTTGAACTATCCGTTTGAACTACTCGTTAGTCATCCTGGCGAGTTGTTATTATACTTTTACTGCATATCATTTCACACTTTTACTAATTAACTTTTAGTACTGGCCATATTGACTCATAACCCGGAACCAGGACTGGAAAGACCAACTTCAGGTGACTGACGGTGGTTTTTATACTTACTTGTTAGTCTTCCTGGCGGGTTACGATCATTACCATTCTGCTACACGTAGTTCTTTACAACTTTGTTGACTGGATGTCAACATTGGTTTTTACGCCATTTTCTGTCTTAATTGCCGTTTTGCTTTTATCTTCAAGTACTTCTACAAATTTTACTCCATTTACTTGACTTTATCCTTTTACTGGACATTTGGCTACTCATTATTACGATTTTGCGGAGTGTCTTTTAAAACTTTTACTTTCTTTTACATTTTGATAATAGCTGCTATGACACATAACCCAGAACCAGGACTGGAAAGGCCAACTTCAGGTGATTGACGGTGGTTCTTGAACTTACCTGTTAATCTTCCTGGCGGGTTATGATCATTACCTTTTTGCTAGAGTAAATACCTTACAACTTCTTATACTCTACCTTTTATCTTAACATTGTAGACTAGGTGTCAACATTGGTTTTATACTTTTTTGTTTTACCTTCAGTTCCATTTATGTCTGTTACTACATTTATTTATTTATTTATTTTTTTTACATTTTTACCGAATGTCTGGCGCAGATAGCCTCGCTGCTTTGTGCCATAAAACACTAAATCAATCAACTTGTATTGGTTTATTTTGGACTTGAGTTGTTGTTTAAGCAAGGATTCTTTAATTTTACGCTTGTTTATTTTTGTTTCTTTATTTAGTGTTTGGTTGTTTTTATAAGGTTATGTTGTGTTTACTTAATTTGAAGTAGACTTGTGATACTTTCCACAAAAATCAAAAACAAGAAAAAAAACGAAAACAACGAACAGAAAGAACACAACTTCGACAATTTTATTGACATCCAACAGCCAAACTTACCAGAAAAAATTTTAAAATTATATTTTTTAGAAACACATAAAAACTAAAACATCTTAAACGATTTATTCAAAGAATTTTGTAACAAAAATATCAACATAATTTTACAAAACAGAGAACTAAAAACAATCTTACAAAAAGAGGCATTAATTCCATTATAAACCTAAAACAAGACAAAAACATAAAAATTCTAAAAGCAGAGAAATGAAACGCTATAGTCATAAGGAACACGAATGAATACACCCAAAAATAGAAAAACATTCTATCGGACACAGACAAATTTAAACCAATACACACAAATCCAACAAAGACACACGAAACGCAACTAAACAAAATACTACTAAAAATGAAAATAGGCAACACAATTTCAAAAACACTTTATTCCTACCTACGCACAATACAAATATACGGCATCCCCAAACCTCATAAACCAGATTGTCTATTACAACCAACAATGTCTACATACGAATCGTTTAACTACAATCTTGGTAAATACATAGCATTGGCATTTTCCGAATATGTAACATATATATATTTCCACACAAGTGGTTTTTCTCGTCATCACGGATAAATAAAAAATAATCAACCAATCTTTCAACAATCGGTTTCGTACACGATTATTAATAATGTGGTTCTATGATATTTCACTGTCAACAAAGAGATGTAGCAACTAATTATTCCATTATAAACTTTACTGCGTGTAAAAGAAAAAAATATGTATATATGTTATCAGAATATTATGAGAGTAATGATAATCATTTTACAACACCTTTGACACGAATATTAAAATTCACACCTGTGCAAACATAAATAATAGTGTTCGTATTTACAATACAAAAATTATCCCTTTTTTCTCAGGTATATTACCCCTAGTAGTTCAGTGATATGTCTGCGGAATAATACTGGTAAAATGCGGTTTTAATACCTGTTGTGGTCAGAGTACAGATATCTCATTGTGTAGCTTCGTTTTTAATTACTAATAAACAAAAGTTATATTAGTATATGCACATTTTTTCAACAGTGTAATAAAGACAGTGAAAATAAATATTAATGATATCGGTTTAAACATCGACTTCTTCTTAAGACTGAACTAACTTACTTCACACATGTTATTAATAAAATTAGTTTCATTACTAAAAGAAATGTGAACTTCTTTAAACCAAAAATAAAAAAACTTTAATTATACACCAACTAAAACCATAATTTAATCAATATAAAGGAACATCTTTATAGCTATACTAATGAATAACCTAAAATGTTTGAAGGACTTTCCTCTTTTTAAAGAATATATAAATATTTCAATAACATTCATCCACTTTATCTTCCCACATCGTTTTGATAAAGCTTTAATGAAGACAGTATAATAGGAGTAAATAAAAATTAACAAATGTAATATATTCAAACTTATAATAGGTTTTTCTCACTTAATAAAATTGATAGGATGAAAACAACATTTATGTCAGTAATTTATTAAGTTTTTCTTTATAGTAATCGTAAAATTTGCAGAATAGAAAATCTGAAAAACGTGTTTAGAAATAACAACATTTATTTTAGTTTTCTAGTACTTGTTTGTTTTTGAATTTCGCACAAAGCTACTCGATGGCTATTTGTGCTAACCGTCCCTAATTTAGCAGTGTAAGACTAGAGGAGATGCTGCTAGTTATCACCACCCACCGCCAACTCTTGGGCTACTCTTTTACCAACGAATAGTGGGATTGGCCGTCACATTATAACGCCCCCACGGCTGAAAGGGCGAATATGTTTGGCGCGACGGGAATGCGAACTCGACACTCTCAGATTACGAATCGCACGCCTTAACACGCTTGGCCATGTCGAGCCTTTCTAATACTTAATAACTATAAAATTAAAATAAGGGGAATATAATTTTTCTCTTATCGACATTCCTAGAGCTATTTCATTATTTATTTATAATAATAACCTGTTTTTAACAGAACTTTTAATTAATTTAAGCATTGAAAAAATTCTCCAGGTTTTGTTTTTCACCGGGTTATCGAAGAATGCCTTGGTGTTTTTTGTACTGGAAACTAAGTTATGTGTGTGAATATATATATTTTACACTAACCTGTTGACTGCCAAGTATTTCAGCTGCTACAATATAACTCTAATGCTTCTTCATTTTGTAACTTTTTTCGTGACGCCATAATGGATAGAAAGTGAAACAGTAGGTCAAATGCATGTATGGTGCTGAAATCTACCGTTGAAGTTAGGTATTATTATGAACGAATTCACTCCTCCGTGGCACTGTGTTACCGATCGGCTTGGACAAGTTATCTCGTCTACGGCACTGAACAAGTTAAGCTTCATGTTTCTTACTAGAATATTTACAAGAATAAAAATATCACTGAAATAATCGAATGTTTCATTAACGATAAGATGGTTTAAAACAAGATAAAGCTACAAACACATTTTTATGTGTTATTTAACTAATAATTACATAAATCTCCAAACTTCTTACTGCTAAAAAGTAAAGAATGTATGTATGTTTTCTTATAGCAAAGACTCAGCGAGCTTTCTGCTGAGCCCTCCGAGGAGAATGGAATCCCTGATTTTTGGGTTGTAAATCTGTATACATACCACTGTAGTAGCGAGGGGGAAGAAAGTAAAGCAACTTTTATAAATTTTCTGTTAAACGTTTCTGAAATTAAATAATTATTTTACATTATAAATCCTAGCTGTGAACATTAAATTACGTCTGTGGTATTAGCTCTCAACTATGATTCGTATGTTCTATCTGTCACACATACGTAACGTGCATATATTAAAGTAGATTTATATATTTCCGTTTCAAACATGCTGACTTTCAGTTACACACATCATTTTACTATGAAGTTTGTTTGTCTTTTTGTATAATTGAATATCAGAATAATACGTAAAGATATAAATTTGTCTTTATTTCAGTTTCACGTGAGTACATCTAAATGCTGATAACAGTAAAGTATGTTTAAACTGGGTAACGAACGAGTACAGTTGTAGTTTTTAGAAAATTATTATTTTATACGGAACAACAGTTTTTTTGAAGACAGGTTCTTGGTGCATCAGTGGTAACTTGCAACTCCATAATAGGGGTTCGACTTCGTGCAGTGTACAGTGAGAAAATAGCTTCGCGCTAAAAACAAGAACCTCGAAAAGAAAAAAATATTAAAATATACTACAATGGAGGTATAACAAAAATAATTTGATAACAAATAATTTATGTTACTGAATTAATATGTACGTTAAAAACGATTTTGCACACAAACTGTTTACCTTTATTTAATCCTTTCTCTAAGATGTTAGTTTTTATTATCCAATTTCTATCCTACCCGCAATTATACAATTTCTAATTAACTCTTTGTACACATTTATTTAAATCATTATCATCACTGATTGTTTATAGAATGATTTAAATTTACTTTTGTCTTCTTATTCGTTTTCATACCTTTGATGAATGTATTTCAGAGGACAGTAGCTACTTAATATAGTCTTTAATAGTTTGTGTATTCGTAAATAATTTTAACTTTAAGTCTAACTACTTTAATAGCACTAAATGTCATTAATTCATTATCACCATTGTTAACAGTTTAGTATGTTACACTTTGAGTCATAACTTTCCACTATTGATAAATTCCCAACATAACAAAATTATGTTTTTTAAGTTATCAACTATGACCTTATGGTCTGGCCACACAATTCGCAGTTTGCGGTTTCGAGTTCCTTTAACAAACATGCTTGCTCTTTAAGCTGTGAAAATCTTAAAATTCAATATTTAATCCTACTATTCACTGGTAAAGAATAACCCATGATTTGACGGTTGATGGCATTAACTAGGATATCAAAAAGTAGGAAACTTGAAAATCATGCAAAGTGCATATGATAAGCAAAAGCAATGTTTCCCGGTTTGCTTTGATAAAAATACCTTAGAAAATTATTATTTTTGCACAATTGTTATTTTTATTGATTTCAATAAAAATTATTTATTTAGATAAAAAAATCACGAATAACATCGATGATTTATTCAAAAATCTAAAGATATTTGAAGCCATTTTCATCCGAGTACTCTATTAGTTTACAATATAACTGTAATTGTGATGGAAATTTTTACTTCATCTAAAAGTTAGACACCTGAGTAGTTACTACAAAGTCTAACCTTCATATAACACGTTACGTTATTTGAAATTACAAAGCTTTATACATTTTCTTGCAAATGGTAATGTTTATACACTTCAGCACCCAAGATATTCAAGTCCAGAGATAGTTGTTTAATGCATTCCCAATATAATTGTTTATTTGACCTTATCAACGTAACTCTTTAGAAACAGTTCTCAATCATTTCAGAGAGTGTATTTTTGGATCCTCATGAGCTGTTGCAAATCTATTAGTGACACACTGTTTGACATCCAGCAAGCATAGAGAAGTAACATTTAATATTATGTAAGATATCACAAGATTGGAGGTTTGTACAATCATATAATGTATATGTTTAAAACTTAAGAGCTGAGTTATAGTTCTGTTGTATGATACCACATTTAACATCGTCCTGTAATGTTCTGTGTGAACATAAAGTTATTTAATGCATTTCTTTCTTAATAATTCCCGAACTATAATGTATATGTTCTAATATTTTTTATCACCATACACAATCTTACGTTAGTATTTGCTTTTTAATATTGGGTTTTATGTTCTGTTCCAGAGCTTCTGTGTAAAACACATGTCTATCTGGAATAAAAGTACTTCATCCTGGTTTAAATTCGAAACTTTCCAACCAACACATGTTTCGGGAGTCAGTGTACCATTTGTTGCTTTATCGTAATTACAGGCTACCGAAACTTTCCAACCAACACATGTTTCGGGGGTCAGTGTACCATTTGTTGCTTCAACGTAATTACAGGCTAGAGATATTTCCAATTCATAACGCGGTTTCTTTATTCTTTCAAATATGGAATACACGTGCTCGTGTGCTTCGCGTACACAAACACTAGTGATTTGAATTAACAAAAATTATAACCACACGATGAGTAGTCACATACTGTTTACTTTTACCACATTATTTACCTCTATCCTTTTTTTTTTAATTATATGCCTTATATACGAATTATTTTTGAATATCTATTTTCATTTGAAGTAAGACATAAAAATGTAATTAAAGAAGGACGAGTCAGAAATAAATTGATAAGCAACTAATTTATAAAGACATAAGAAAATAATTGCTAGTACTGTTTAATAACTTTTGTATCCTAGCTTGTAACAGTACTACAAAGGATATACAAGGTCGTCTTTTGCAAAAGCAGATGATGTGAATCACATGATAAGATATAGAAGTCGCGATTTTTGCAAATTGGTTTATTGAGTGAAATTTATTTATAAGAAACTAGACATTTCTTACTGTACAAAATGCGTAGTTAACCTTCGTTAAAAGGAAGTTTACTTCGTTCTAGCTGTCCTTTATCATTTTGTGAAGACAATATCTATTTAAGTGATTGGCATAGCTGAAGTGACATATGTTGTCCAAGGATGTAGACAGAGGTATCTTACAATGGTTTTTTCTGCTTATGGTTATGATATATATATTAAGAATGACGAGTCACATGATTAACGCTAGTGGTCCCAAATAAATCCAAAGTTAACTTTTAACCAAAAACACTGAAATATCTGGTAGAGTTCTAGATCGGGTATAGTTTGAAGAGAAAACCGTTTTCATTCAGTAAAAATGTCCGTTCATCACGTAAGCATGTAAACACATTGTGTTTTGTGTTATAATAAACACTGTGCTTTTATAATTTACATTGTGTGCAATCTCTTTATTTCATTTTCATGAACTTTGGTATTCTAAGAAATTCAGTAATACTTCTCAACAAATTCAGAAGATATATATATATATATATATACAAATAGACTAGGAACAGTCAACTTCACATACATACACTACTGTATTGTACAAATTGAATTTGTACTTCAGCACTATTTATGGTTAATATAGAAGAACTCGTTGGAGTTCTTAATAAACATGAGAGGACCCGTTAAAGTTATTTATATTTATATTATTCTCAGGCACAATAAAAGAAATTACAAGAAGATGTTTCTCACAGCAAAACCGAATTTATGGCTATGATTGGACTGGGAAAGAAAGACCAAACAGAGTGTAATAATAAAGTAAGAATATTTATGTTCATTTACATTATACGTTAAAAAGCACACATCAAAATGATGGACAGCAGTTCTATTGAGAGCTTATTAATTAAAAATCTTAACAGGAGATAATTTGAATAAAACTGACCGTATTCTTCCAGCTAATGGTTCAGTTGTAAGTCTGAAGGATTATAAGACTAAAAAACAGGTTTCGATTCTCTCGGGCACACTTAGCCCATTGTTTAGCTTTGTGCTTAATGACAAAGTTATTTTTCAAGTAGAGTTACATCTTGCTATATGTTTGTTATTCCACTCATACAAATACGGAGGGGATGACCTTAATTCTTTATTCTATCAGGTGAGTTGATCCAAATGCATTTGACATTCTGGGTGTGTAAGAAACGTTTTGAAAAAGACGACCTTGTATGTCTTCTTTGGTAATGTTACAGGATAGGACATAAAACGTCATTCCATGACATCAATAGTTATCTCCGTCTAACACTACACGATACTGCATTGCTGAACCACCTATGAATGACTACACTTGTATTTCTAACTTCAAAGAAAATAAAATGCACATTTATAAGAATTCAAAGCAACATAGGTAAAGCAGACAGCATGTGACTGCACATTCTGTTGTTGGAATTTTAGTTAATTTAAACAGTAGTGTCTCTATAGATATAATATACGACAACCTGCATTCCATACCTGGCAGAATATACCCACCTAGCTATCAGTGATGACGAGAAACCCACTTGTTGAGAAATTTATATGCAAAAACGGCTCGTTTGGGCTGAGAAAACACTTTACATAAAAGAGCGAACAACGTTTCGACCTTCTTCGGTCATCGTCAGGTTCACAAAGAAAGAGGTAACTGACCGGAAGCTGACCACATGTTTGAAAGGGGTTGTGTAACTGTGTGTCGAAATGTAGAGGGCGGTATTAGATGTTTGAATATATAATTTTATTTATTATATTAATATAGGTATAAAGGCGTTCCTTTATATTGGTTTATTTTGGGTTTAAGTTGTTGTATAAGTAAGGCTTCTTTAATTTTACGTTTGTTTATGTTTGTTTCTTTATTTAGTATTTGAGTGTTTTCTATGGTTATGTTGTGTTTATTTGACTTGCAGTGTTCGAAAACGTGTGAAGGTGACTTTTTATGTTCTTTGAATCTGGTTTCCATTTTTCTACTTGTTTCTCAATATAGAAGTCGTGGCAGTTATCACATTGTATTTTATAAATAATGTTGGTGTGGTGTTTGTCAGTGTAGTTTTACATAGTATAGACCTCAGTTTTGTGCCGGGTTTTGAATAAATTTGGTATTAATTGGAATGTCATATTTTGTTACTAATTTTGCCAAATGTTGGTTATTTGTTTGCTGATGTCGGGAATATATGGTATACAGCAGTATATGGTTTCGTGGTTTTTGATTCGTGAGCTGTATTTACTTTAGTTGGTTGATTTTGCTTTCTGTCTAGGTGTGTGCGTATAATGTTTTCTACGGTTTGTGGAGGAAACTTATTGATGTTGGTGAAGTATTGTTTTATTTTGTCTAATTCATCGTTAATTTTATCTGGTGAGCATAGTTTTATGGCTGTGTTTATTTGGTTTCTTAGTATGTTGAGTTTTTGTTTTGTTTCATGTGCTGAGTCCCAAGGAATGTACGTTGGGCCTTAGGCCCAAACGGCCTAAGCATGGGCAACCCAGTATCACCAGTTCTAGCCAATATTTTTATGACACAAGTTGAAACACAAGCAATTAACACAGCATTACATCCACCACTATACTGGTATAGATATGTAGATGACACGGTTGCGGGATTCAAATCTACAGAACACATACTTAATTTTTTTCAATCACATTAACTCTATACATCCCAACATCAACTTCACATGTGAACAGGAAGAAAACAATCAAATATCATTTCTTAACCTCAAAATTACAAGAACTGATACACAATTTCAAACAGAAATCCACCGAAAAATCACCCATACTGGACTATACATTCCTTGGGACTCAGCACATGAAACAAAACAAAAACTCAACATACTAAGAAACCAAATAAACACAGCCATAAAACTATGCTCACCAGATAAAATTAACGATGAATTAGACAAAATAAAACAATACTTCACCAACATCAATAAGTTTCCTCCACAAACCGTAGAAAACATTATACGCACACACCTAGACAGAAAGCAAAATCAACCAACTAAAGTAAATACAGCTCACGAATCAAAAAACCACGAAACCATATACTGCTGTATACCATATATTCCCGACATCAGCAAACAAATAACCAACATTTGGCAAAAATTAGTAACAAAATATGACATTCCAATTAATACCAAATTTATTCAAAAACCCGGCACAAAACTGAGGTCTATACTATGTAAAAACTACACTGACAAACACCACACCAACATTATTTATAAAATACAATGTGATAACTGCCACGACTTCTATATTGGAGAAACAAGTAGAAAATGGAAACCAGATTCAAAGAACATAAAAGTCACCTTCACACGTTTTCGAACACTGCAAGTCAAATAAACACAACATAACCATAGAAAACACTCAAATACTAAATAAAGAAACAAACATAAACAAACGTAAAATTAAAGAAGCCTTACTTATACAACAACTTAAACCCAAAATAAACCAATATAAAGGAACGCCTTTATACCTATATTAATATAATAAATAAAATTATATATTCAAACATCTAATACCGCCCTCTACATTTCGACACACAGTTACACAACCCCTTTCAAACATGTGGTCAGCTTCCGGTCAGTTACCTCTTTCTTTGTGAACCTGACGATGACCGAAGAAGGTCGAAACGTTGTTCGCTCTTTTATGTAAAGTGTTTTCTCAGCCCAAACGAGCCGTTTTTGCATATAAAATTCCACCTAGCTATGAGATAGAAATGTCTGTAGCAGATGGTACACTGTATCATAAAACGTGTGTTGTTTGGAAAGTTCTGAACTATAACCAGTATTAAAGTACTTCTACTCTAGGTAGATAAGTGTTCTATACATTAAACTTCATACAGAATTTCTGGAACAGAATGCAAAACCTAGAGTGAATATTAACATATAATTATGTATCGTACAGGAAAATAAAAACACGGAAAAATTGTAAAGCATTATTGAACATTAAATAATATTAATATTGTTTAACATAATATTAAATATACCGCATTAATTTTATACCTTTTACACTTTATGTTCAGCCTGCCAGAAGCACAACAAGATGGCTGTAGACTTATACCGCTAGACACTGAGTTTCGATACCCATGGTGGAAAGGTACTACATAACCCTTAGTGTAGCTTTGTGTTTAATAACAAAACAAAAACACTCCGTGTTTGCATCTTTTCTTAAGTCGGCTCTTTAGATTCTTAATTGTAGTATGACAGTTTCTGTAATTTGTTCGTATCTGTAAAAGAAAATGTAAATCTTGTAATCATTGAACTTTACAAAAATATTATTAAACTGTTTGTGGTTTGTATATGAAAACTTACACTTTGATTGTATAAGTTCTTAGCTAAAAACATTAAATAGTAATGACGTCTCATTGAATTCATGTAGATAAATCCTGGTATACAAGGTGTTAGCAATTTAGTTTGTTTGGATCGAGGAAACATTCTTCTAAAAAGGTTATCTGTGTTTTAATCGTCTAATCCTCACTATATTGACTTTATAATACATATTAAGGCATAGGTTGAAAAATATTGCAACGAAATGTCATTAGAATAGTCAAGCACACTATTTCTTCATTGAAATAAAAGCAAGTTTGTATTTTTCTAATTCTATTTTACGTGATGTTGAAAAAACTTGTGTTGGTTGGGGTTTAAATTTCCTGGTTCCCCAGTATGGCTTAAATATAAAGGTCTGAATGTTCAACTGCTGAAGTAATGGTCTAAATATAAGGTCTGACTTTAAAACAATGAATCTTTCAACAACTTAAGAAACCAGTTTAATTAAACTAATTAAACGTAGTTTAATAACTACAATAGTGGGATACATTCTACTGTTATAAATATGATGGTATTTCAGGCCAGAGAAAAATTAAATACAAATGAAGATAAAGTGATTATAAAATATGATAACATTAAGTTTACGGATCTACAAAACTCAAACCTGAGGTTTGATTCCTTGAGGTCAACGTAATCAGATAGCGTCTTGTTTAACTTTGCATTGAATAAATAAAAATAAACTTGTTTTTTTGTTTTTGTGTATCAATTTCTTTGTGTATCAATGTCTCTATAGACACTATATCATCAACTTGTTCAGTTTTAACACTTGTCCACGATACCTAGGTAATGAAAGCATCACTAAATCTAATGTCTCTTACTAGATTAGTTAATCAGTTTGTCATAATTTTCATCGCATCATTCGACTCAAGTTGTGGTTTTTAGTAGAGATGTTTCATGGGTATCACGTGTTATGGAATAGGGCTTAACTCGCAATCATTGAGATGCTCCGCGCGGCCATCACTTTCGTACAAAACTCTACATATCTAACTTTAACTGATTTGTTTAATATAGTTAAAGTATCATTTTTGAAGACATTAACAGACAAATTCTAACAAACATGTAAATTAACTTCTTGAAAGACCTTGCCTGCACCTTGTTTGTTTTGGGCTGTCTATTAAACTATGATATTCATAGATCTTCTATAAGATACATCAATACAAATTACCTATAACTTGTAGATGGCATTTAACCTGTACAAATTTTTGAGCTAGATGTGGATTTTAACGTTTAAAAGAGAAGTTTAGATATTACCTAAGTACTTTCTACCTTAGAGCAACATCCCACACATCCATAACCTAACTGGTAAGATCATCCCTGGTATTATAGTTGACATGAAGTTATAAACTCTTGGTAATATAAACATAAACTGCTAAGAACGAAGTAATTTAAGTTTTAATCAGTATTTTCATGATTTGACATAGCAATAGTTTCCTGTTAAGGAACCATGTGTGATAAAAAGACCAATATAAAAGGAGTTTCATTGAATAAATCGATGTACAGTGACTATCAATTCAGTAATATTCCTTGAACATGAGTACAAATGGTTTGGAATAAAACTAAATCAAGCCTGTTCTGATGTTAATTGTTTAAATAAATCTCTAACTTGAACTGATAGTTCTAACAAAGCTCAATATTTTGAACTGTGGAATTAAAAAAATATATTGAAAAAATAAATGTAACTAGATCAGTAAGGTAGATTAAATAAGTCGAGAGATATCCCACAATATAGGGGTTGTCCATTTTAATATAACTGTGTCACAGTCTAAGAGACTTATTACATCACAAGCGCTCTATTTGTGTCACACATGCCCAGGAGAAAAAGTATCTTACAAAAACTTCGGGTTGAAATTAAATGCACCTTCAGCAAAGTACATACATCTCCCATGCTGAATAGATGATCTTCGGCCCTTAACTAATACGAAAATCTGTCCATATGTCCATCATTGTTGGTCGACAGGAACCATTTGTGGGAGGAGAGACGACAAATAATAGTGGCCGAACCAAAATGGGTCATAATTGTATCACTAGAAACTTAACATTTATTGGTTAAGTATCGTAAAATAATAAATTGGATGTTCCTAAACACCTACTACAACTAAGTGCTGACTAACATAGAAGGATAACTGACAATTAAATACCAAACAAGATTATTGGACTAAATCAGACTTTTTACAGAGCCACGTCATAAACAGTTTTTTCCACTTTTACCTTGTGCCTTAGACAATGTCCACTGTAATAACTATGCTACAAATAATCTGTTAAACCCTGCCCCACCTAAAGACGGGAGTTAAACATGAGTTTATTTGCTCTTCAGTAATGGCAATTTAATGCTTATTTCCCTCTGAGTGGAAAGTAAACATAGAAAACAGGTGTAAAAAATTAGAAATAGGAAAGGTCAGAAGATTTACTTTAAAATTTCATTGTTCGTACTGAAAAATCTCAACAATAACGTTCATTTTATTTCTTCGAGTTTCTAAATGAGCTCTAAAACAAGTGTGAAAATTGAAAACTATAAACTCTGACCATGAGTTGTTTTGTAACCATAATAAGCAGAAGCACACATTATATTTTGCAATATTTCTTGTCATTATACTTTGACTAATTTACTACAGTTTGGATGAAAGTGTTTATGATTCTTTGTCTTTATTCTAAGGGTAACCAAATTTTCATGAACATAGTGGTTTGTAAAGGTGGGTTTGTTCGAAATAATCAGGGAACAACGTTTTGCCTATGACAAATACAGTCAAACATCGATATAAGGCGCTAGTTAAGGTCCAAAAAAATTCGACCGCGTTGTATCTGATTGCACCTTATACCGATTTGATTATATATTTTTTTGACCCTCGGGGTGAGCGATAATGCAAAATTTACGCGTTTTGTAGTGAAATAAAGAAAAACAAACAAAACTACTTACACCAATGATATAGCATTTTTTTTATTTATTAAACTCAATTTTAAGACTGAAATTAAATGTAAAAAGCAGAATTCTAAAGAAATTTATCGAATTCATTACTTTGGTGGGGGCTGATATTCTAAAAGTAGTTCCGTCAGAGCAATCATATGATCGTTTTTACGATTAGACGCTGATTAAAATTAGTTCAATTTTAAAAGTTAATATATATAGTAATTAATTTTGACAATTTTTTAAAAATATATATATATATATAAATGGGAACGCATTTCCACAACACTACACCATTGCCTGTATTACCTTCTTCTGGTGGATGTAACTTGAAACAAATCTTCTAGCCTGTAATACGTATAACGTAATATAACAGAGTGAAGCTTCCACAAGGAATAAAACTGTAGCAAACAGGTTTGAGTCACGTTATCTTATTGTTGGGAGGAAGCGCCCCCTCTTTGATACAGTCACATCGTGATTAGTTAAATCCAAATACAATTTCTCCAATCCGGAAAGAGCTACCCAATGATAGGCAAACATACAAACAACGTTCAGATAATTTTACGGTAATAACAATGTAGTTGCAATTATTGGCTCAAAGCTATTGAATGAATGATATAAAAGTGGATTTTTCAACTTGAAATATTCATCAAAAGAACAAAGTTCTCAACATTCAACATGAAAGTTCTGTTTGCAGCTCTTGTTGTGGTTGTAAGCCTGACGATGACGAACGGCAATTCTATAGACATGATGTGGAAATTGATGTGCAGTAAGTTAATTTTCAAAGTTTATTAATATATAAAATGTTAAGTATTCGTTCTATGGAAGTAAATGTTCTCAATTAATATCTTCATTAGATCAGAAGAAACACAAAGAATCTGAAAACTATAACGAAATATTATTAGAGCATATTTTGTCATATACATAGCTATTTTATTAAATTTTATGAAAAAATCTGAAATTGTCGCATTCGGACCGTTGCAATTTTCAATCAGTCTAAATATTTCAGTGTCGGTTTTAAAAATTTTAACTGATATCTTCTATTTAGGTTGTATCATCCACTTCTGGAGCATTTTTATAGCTCAGCAAAAGCAGAACAATTGAGATTTGCAAAAAAATTACATATTTCAGATTAAACCACTAAACATTAGAAACAAAAACTGGAAAGTTTCAGATTTAACCATTAAAAGTTGGTAAGTTTCAGACTTAAGTTATAAAATCACAAAAAAGGAGTAAGTTCTAAACATAAAACTATCAAAAGAAAAACTAAAACATTATTTGTTTTTCCTCAGTAAAATTTTGGAACAGAAAAGAAAACACTTTCATTGATAACTGCACCTGCAAAGACATGCCTCAACAAAATCTACTCTGTGATGTAATACAGTAATGACAGCTCGTTTTAAAATTAAATTTAAATAAAATCATTTTTTTCATAACTCATAAACATTATTCAATGTTAAGTGTTACTAGAAAAGACTTCAGGCTCTATAACCTTTCGAAGGAACTGGCAGTTGTACCTGCGGGTGTTTCTAATAGTTTATATAATGATTCATCTCACCAACTCACAACGATACTTCAAAGACACTGTTGTAATATATCTAGTATTATGTATTGTAAATATACGAATCAGAAAACTTACGTTTAATAAAGTAGTTTTACTAACATTGGTTCGTAAAATTAAAATATACCCCACAAAATAGATCAGACATGTTTTTATTTTATGTAGGTATTAAAGACGATTCTGCAAAAGTGAATCATCTGAGAGTGTGCATTGGAAAACGTTTTAAACAACAAGCAGGATGGGTAGGTGTTTTTGTTATAATTAATCATATGTCATATGTCATTTTGGAAACGCTTTCTATTGGCACAGCGGTATGTCTGCGAACTCACACCGATAAAAACCGGGTTTCGATACCCATGGTGGGCTGATCACAGATAAGCCGTTGTGTAGCTTTGTGCTTAATTCTAAATAAACAAACAAACCAAACCATTTTGGAAATAATGTGTTGCTGTCATGAATCTTTTAACTTTAACATGTTTTGGTCTTCAGTTAAAGTTCCAAAAGATAATTCTAAGAATCAAGGTCTCGTGTGTTAGCGATAAGTTTACGGAATTACAATGCTCGGTGTTGTAGGTTTATGGATCTTCTTTCGATAGGTCTCGATGTTTTACACATCTTGAAAACGTAATCAGCTAAATTTAAAAATGTTTACACAATTCGACCTGTCCAAGATTATTAAGTGTTAAACTTCGATTACGCAGCAGTTCATACGAGGCGTGCTATAAAATAGAAGATGTTTTAGTAGTAAAATCCTCCTGGTTGTTGGTACAGCACCTTTATAATGATGTTTGTAGCGCCCCTTATATTAACTTATATCATCAATTCCCATATTGTCTGTACGTGAATTCACATTTACAACATGCGTAGTACAGAAATAATTACTACAATACAGCTTGGACCGGCCATGCCAGATGGATTAAGGCGTGCGACTCGTAATCTGAGGGTTGCAGGTTCGCATCCCCGTCACACCAAACATGCTCACCTTTTCAGACGTGGGGGATTTATAACGTAACGGTCAATTCCACTATTCGTTGGTGAAAGAGTAGCCCAAAAGCTGGCGGTAAGTGGTGAAGACTAGCTGCCTTCCCTCTAGTCTTACACTGCTAAATTACGGACGGCTAGCGCAGATAGCCCTCGAGTAGCTTTGCGCGAAATTAAAAAAAAAAAAAGCATTTAAGTTATTGGTTACTTCTAGTTTGTATAGTCTTCATCTGGTGCACGTGCTTACGTTAAACCTTTGCGATTATTTCTGATATTCCACATGTATTTGTTCGTAGTTGAGCACAAAGATACACAATGGGCTATTTGTGCTCCTACCAACATTAGTATCGAAAATCGGTTTCTAGCGTCGTAGTTCCGTAGACGTATCGTTATATCACTGGGGGCTGTTTTACGTGTCCACTGTGATCCTGTTTGCTTTAAACTGTCTATTTGCTGAACTTTTTTATTTATTTGTATAACTTGTAATTTTGTTCTTCATGGGACGGGACGTTAAAACAAAGACTACGCGATTAACGATTAATTTTTAAAATATTTGTGGTTATGATATAAAGTTTGTTTGACGCATGTAATTTTTATTCTACTTGCTTTAACTTTTTATTGTGTAAATGATTACACAATAAATGTATTGTTATATTTAGATACAGTTTACAGATCTAAAACAATGTGGTTTTGTTTCTTTTAGTTTTGTTTTCCATCCTCTGTCTTTCCTTCGAAATATTGTTTTATTTCAATTCATAAGTGGTTGTTTATGTATAAATAAAGATATCAACTTCATTATCAAAGAGAAAAGAAATATATTTAAAGGTGGTTATAATACAGTTTATAAGAATCATATGATTTCTGCCACATGGATACAGTTATACAATTAACTTTTATGAAACAAAATTGTAGAATGTAAAATTAAAGTTGATTTATCAGAATGTACTTTTCATTTCAAGCTTCCAGATGCAGTTAAAAAATGTGAATATTCAAAATTTTCTTATGGTAATTTTGGAGAGTTCGTGAAAGAAATGTGCAAAGCAGAAAAAGAAGCGGATATGAAGGTGATGTTTATCTTATATATCATTCTAAGTTCAATCAACGTTTATATCACTCGTCTCTAAAATATCTTTATTTATTTAATTTTGTTGTATAATTAACTATCGCACTAAATGTTTCCTTTTTTAATCCCAAATGTTTTGAATACAATTTGAGGCTGATGCCACTCGATATGTTGGATACAACGTAATTAGGTGTAGCTTCAACCATTAGTTCGGGCTCATTTAGTCTCTTTCAAGCTACCCTGTTTTAAAAACAAACTGAACAGGCTCATAAATGAATGTTATTCAGCAAAATCTGAGTAGGAAAACTTGGATAAATTAAGTAAAGAATAAACCGACACGTCTAAATGAAAATATTTTTAGTCATTAAAGATCATTGATGGCTGACGAAGTTATACTTGATTGGAATCAAGTAATTATTATTTTAAAATTAAATTGTTTGAAGGCCTTTTTGTGGTATATTTTAAAGACAACTACATACATACTTGATAATTAATTTTGATAGTTGCTAGTGTCTTTTTTAGGTTTATGAGGATACTGCTTTAAATGGCTCTTTAATGATTAAGTTTAAGCCTACTTATTTATCTAACTATACTTAACTATTTATGTGTAGAAGGATAGATGCAACAATATGGTACTATAAGGTAACTATTAATTAAATTTCAAATTTGCAAAACAATACAGAACTATGTTAATACAACGTAACTTCTAGAAGTACTTGATTAAATATATATATACACAGCATCATAAAATATAATACATAACTATAATATTACCATATAAATTTTGATTTCCCAAAGAATAGATGTATAAATCTATGGTATTATAAACCAACTATTAACATAATATTAGAGCCATAGGAAGCGATTGCGCCACCCAGGAAATGGCCTGACCACTTTTTCTTGTTATGTATAGCTAAAACGTATGTATTAAAACTTACTTTTTTATTTCAGTATGTGTGTATGCAGTATGTGTATTAAAAGTGACTCAAGATTTAATCTCACAGTTTTAATTCTTCAAAAGCTTTCTTGTTGGTGGGTACATGACCCCAGACCTTCTAGAAATTTCTTGTTTTGCATCTCGGTAAAGTAATTTTCACACATCATATGTCTTTTAATGTGTTTTTTTTTTTTTTAGTAGGAAGAAATTTTTGAGTGTTCAATCCATTCTTACAAAACAATAAGAAACATCCTGGTCCATCTGAGCTGTGCAAGCTATTAAATCACATTATAACCTAAACATTTTGAAACCATCCCTTACCGGTAAATATTTATTACGTTTTGCTTTAAATTAATTGCATTTATGAAACCTGGAGGCAAACAGTTCCAGGGGAAACCAAGCTGTTAAGAAATTAAAGCTGTCTTAGCTGTAGGTTATTTCTACCTTGAGAAAATGTATATTTGTACCTCTACTCTTACCATTGTCATCATTAAAGATGGAAAAAATAAGGCATCAACAATATTACAACTTGAAACACCTCATTCACGTTCCATTTTCTGAAGAGTTGTTAAGTTCAGAGATCTTAATCTACTCCCTTATTACAACCTTTCCTTAAATAGACGCAGCAATAGAGGAATACGATATTATAAAGAAAAGTTGAATACAGTTACCTGATATTCACAATAGTGGTTTGAAGGCCTGATATAAAGGACAAGTTCAGTAATATATGACAGATGAAAGTATGTGTGAAGAGATAAATATCAAACAATTTTTAAACTAGTGACAAATAAAAGACTGGCTGATAAAGTAGTTGGTTTTATTGTGCAGAATAAAGTTTCTGTCATCTGTTGGGAATCGAATTCTAAAGTTTAGTGATCACAAGTTTATTGCTGAGCTAGCAACTAACTCTTTGGTTGGAGATGTAGTTGAAATTAAGATAAATTGCTTAAAACCAAAAACCATAAGGACTGTATATTAAAAATAAAGGTTTAAATATTATTTTACTTAAAATAAGCATTAAAACCGTGCTTGTTCACATACAAGTAGAAGGAACAATAAAAGAATAAACAAAGCAACGAGACACCAAACGCCAGCATGGCCAGGTGGATAAGACACTGAGGGTCACGGGTTCGAATTACCATCACACCAAACATGCTTGATCTTTTAGCCATGAGGACGTTATAATGTGACGTCCAATCTCACTATTCGTTGGTAAAAGAATAGCCCAACAGTGGTGGTGGCTATCTGCCTTCGCTCTATTTTAACACTGCTAAATTAGGGACGGCTAGTGCAGATAACCCTCGTGTAGCTCTGCGCGAAAGTTCAAAAGAAGCAATATTCTGGACTCTTTCAATGCTTCTTCTACCTACAGCTGACCATTAAGAGTTGGATGACAGTAATCTTGAAATATCGTGACTCCACGCAACAGTCATAATGTTGTCCTCCACCTATAAAATAAGGTAAAACGCAATACGGTTAATTATATCATGAAAGAGTAGAAAGTGGACATTACGTAGGTCTGAATTTGGTAAAACTGATGTAAAAAGTAATATATTTTTGAAAATGTGTCCCTATGACTTTTTCTACATTCGTATATTATTTTGCTAACATGTTTATTACAATTTGTTAGTTATAAAAAACGGAATGAATAAAGTAACCATTTCCAGCTCACCCATGAAGAAGAAAAGAAGAAAGGTAAATCTCTCAGGTTATGGGGTCTCTATTATTTTGTATTATTTCTGTGTTTTCTTCAAACTTTAAATCTTATAACATCTCCGTGAGCGTTTGTTGTATTTACCTCTTCATGCAGGAAGTAAAGGAATGTGTCGGTAATGAAATTTTAAAAGCTGGAGAGGGTCTGGACGAAGCAGTGTCTGATGCTGTTAAGAACTGTTTCTGAGGATGTTAGGTAAGAAGATAAAAAAATCAATACATCAGCAATAAATGAAATAAATATCTTAAAACGTGAACATTATATGTGCTAGAGAGTTTATAAACCTATTATTTACAATATCGTAAAAGATATTTCTAGTTCCATGTAACATAACTGTTTTACAACAGTAATACAGTCGTTATAGTGACTATTTATCAATAATTTTACTTTGTATAAGGAACTCTACGACAACTAAAATGTACTGTAAATAGTATCATTAGTTAGTATGTTTAATTTTATTCTGACATTTATTTTATTTGTTCTCACAGTGGGCTGTCATTTAATTATTCACATATTTTCCAAATGTGTGGCTAATTTTAAGGTGACACTCTACTTTTTATTTCAATACGTTATTTTTTAAATAATGTCAAAACACATTTAATAGAAATCCATATTTGTCACTATATATCTAGGAAACGCTCTAATCCACACAGTGACACGCTGGTATGTCTAGGGATTCACACACTTGAAACCGAGGTTTGATTCCTGTGAGGGACAGAGCACAGATAACTCATCCTGTCCCCATTATAAAACACTAATTATATGTTGTTGTTTTATACCACAAGTGGTATTGAATATTTTGACTAATATATTTAATGAATTGTTAGTGGATCGGTTGTTACTGAACTGACAACAACATTTATGTATTTCATTGTTATTTATACTTACAGCTTCAACGGATCACTTAACAGCTGATGAGGACCAGCATCTATATATATATATATTAACTACAATATAATAACCTGAATCTGCTGTGATTTCCTTCGTGTTCTATTATATTTAACTCTTAAATACCTTTTATCTCGAAAATAAAACTCCTTTAAAGCAATACAAGTGTTTAGTTCGTGTTTTTTTAATTAAATATATATTATTTGTTTGGTGTTTTGTTTAGAGAAAGAAAATCCGATTTTTCTCTTTTCAATAAAATAAAATTGTTTCCTCAATAGTTTTACACAGAATATTTCAATGAGGAAAGAAAATACTTCTGGAAATTATGTTTTTGTAATTCCTTCCTATAACTTTTTATTAATGTATTTCTAGAACTTTCTTAACACACGATCGAGCTAAGTGTTATTAATTAACTTTGTTTGTTGTTAAATAAACTACTAAACAATGAGCTATCTGCGACCTGACCACTAGTGGTGTATTTAGGTGTTTGGGTGCTCAGCCCCGCTGCTCATGGTCTTAATGCGGGCTCCTTGACAGTTATATTCTATATAAAATCCCATAGGATGTAGGACTCATAAAAGTTATTAGTCCCTGGACCTAAACAAAATTATATCTGCCATTGTTAACCACAAAGTAATGAAACTTGAGTTCTTGCGATATTAATTTAGTTCAAACTTGTAGTTAAAATTATTATAAATACACATAACTTTAAATATTTTATTAAATAAGTTGCCGTTCTCGGAAATACACACGTAAAATATAAAACAAAATAAAGATAGGCTTAAATCATTCTAGAAAATGACCTTTTAGTTTTTTATGGGTATGAAATATATTAACAGCGTCATTACGATATATATAAATATATATATGTAAAAACGGCTGGTAAAGGTTGAGAAAATTTTTATGTACATGAGCGAAGAACTTTTCCACCTTCTTCGATTATCGTCAGGTTCACACAGAAAGAAAAAGGTAACTGATCGATGGCTAACCATATTTTTGAAGGGGGTTGTGTAACTGAGTGTAGGAATGTAGAGGGCGTGCTTTGATGTTTGATTATCTTTATTAATATAGGTATAAAGGTGTTCCTTTGTATTGGTTTATTTTGGGCTTGAGTTGTATAAGTAAGGCTTCTTTATTTTTGCGTTTGTTTATGTTTGTTCCTTTATTTAATATTTGGGTGATTTTTATGTTGTGTTTCTTTGATTTGCAGGGTTCGAAAACGTGTGAAAGTAACTTTCTATGTTCTTTGAATCTCGTTTTCATTTTTCTACTTGTTTCCTTAATGTAGAAGTCGAGGCACTTATCACGTTGTATTTTATAAATAATGTTGGTGTTGTGTTTGTCAGTGCAGTTTTTTACACAGTATAAACCTTATTTTTGTACCTAGTTTTGAATAAATTTGGTATTAACTGGAATGTCATATATTGTTACTAGTTTTTGCCAAATGCTGGTTATATTTCTGCTGGTGTCGGAAACATATGGTATGCAGCAGTATATGGTTTCGTGACAATGTAATTCATAGGATATATTTACTTTTGTTGGTTGATTTTACTTTTTGTCTAGGTGTGTGCGTATAATGTTTTCTACGGTTTCTGAAGAAAACTTATTGATGTTGATGAAGTATTGTTTTATTTTGTCTAATTCGTCGTTAATTTTATTTGATGATCAAAGTTTTATGGCTGTGTTTATTTGGTTTCTTAGTATGTTGAGTTTTTGTTTTGTTTCATGTGCTGAGTACCAAGGAATGTATAGTCCAGTATGGGTGATTTTTCGGTGGATTTCTGTTTTGAATTGTGTGTTGGTTCTTGTAATTTTGAGGTTAAGAAATGATATTTGATTGCTTACTTCCTGTTCACATGTGAAGTTAATGTTGGGATGTATAGAGTTAATGTGATTGAAAAAAATTAAGTATGTGTTATGTAGATTTGAATCCCGCAACCGTGTCATCTACATATCTGTACCAGTATAGTGGTGGATGTAATGCTGTGTTAATTGCTTGTGTTTCAATTTGTGTCATAAAAATATTGGATAGAACTGGTTATACTGGGTTGCCCATGCTTAGGCCATTTGTTTGTATATAGTTTTGGTTGTTGAACATGAAGTTTGTCTTTATCGTGGTGAATTCTATGAGGGTTGCTAACTGGTTACTGGGAATGTCTATTGATGGGTTAAGGTTTCGGATATATAGTTTTAAGGCTATCTTGGAGGCTTCAGGATTGGAACTTCTACAAAGAAGAATATAACATCGAAACTGGCCATTAAGGCTTTATGATTATGTTGATTAAGATTAAACTTGAAATTAAAAGAGTATTTGATGAATGATCTGGCTGATGTTACATATTTGGAGAATTCCCATGTTATGTATTTATCAAGATTGTAATTAAACGATTCGTATGTGCACAATATTAGTCGTAATGGACAATCTGGTTTATGAGGTTTGGGGATGCCGTATATTTGTGGTGTATGTGAGTCGATCTTGCATAGGTAGGAATAAAGTGTTTTTGAAATTGTGTTGGCTTTTCTTCATTTTTAGTAGTATTTTGTTTAGTTGCGTTTCGTGTGTATTGGTTTAAATTGTTTGTGTTTGATAGGATGTTCTTCATTTTTTGGATACATTCATTCGTGTTACTTATGACTATAGCGTTTCTTTTATCTGCTTTTAGAATTTTTATCTTTTGTTTTGTTTTAGGTTTTTAATGGAATTAATGTCTCTTTTTGTAAGATTGTTTTTAGTTTTCTGTTTTGTGAAATTATGTTAATGGTTTTGAGAGAAATTTCTTTGCAAATGTCGTTTAAGGTGTTTTTTAGGTGATTCTAGAAAATCTAATTTTTTAATTTTTTTCTGGGAAGTTTGGGCGTTGGATGTCAATAAAATTCTTGAAGTTGTCTTCTTTTTGTTGGTTGTTTTCGGTTGTTTTCTTGTTTTTGTATTCTGTTGAAAGTATTTCAAGTCTACTGCAAATCAAATAAACACAACATAACCATAAAAAACACCCAAATACTAAATAAAGAAACAAACATAAACAAACGCAAAATTAAAGAAGCGTTACTTATACAACAACTCAAGCCCAAAATAAACAAATACAAAGGAACACCTTTATACCTATATTAAGCACCCAAGCACGCTCTCTGCATTCCTACACTCAATTACACAACCCCTTCAAACATGTGGTCAGCTGTAGTTACCTCTTTCTTTCTTTGTGAACCGGGGCCTGGCATGGCGAAGCGCGTAAGGCGTGCGACTCGTGATCTGAGGGTCGCGGGTTCGCGCCCGCGTCGCGCTAAACATGCTCGCCCTCCCAGCCCTGGGGGCGTATAATGTGACGGTCAATCCCACTATTCGTTGGTAAAAGAGTAGCCCAAGAGTTGGCGGTGGGTGGTGATGACTAGCTGCCTTTCCTGTAGTCTTACACTGCAAAATTAGGGACAGCTAGCACAGATAGCCCTCGAGTAGCTTTGTGCGAAATTCCAAAACAAACAAACAAACAATCTTTGTGAACCTGACGATGACCGAAGAAGGTCGAAACGTTGTTCGTTCCTCTACATAAAATTTTCTCAACCCTTACCAGCCGTTTATATATATATATATATTTAGCTAAAAGTGGGTTTTCTCGTCATCACGGATAAATAAAAAAATAATCAGCCAATCTTGCAACGGTCGGTTTCGTACATTATTAATAATGTATTTCTATGATATTTCACTGTCAACAAAGAGATGCAGCAATTAATTACTTCATTGTAAACTTTACTGCGTGTAAAAGAAAAAAAATATGTATATATATATATATTATCAGAATATTATGAAAGTAATCAAAATCACTTCACAACACCTTTAACAAGAATATTAAAATTCACACCTGTGCAAGCATAAATAATAGTTCACGTATTTACCATACAACATTAGCCCTTTTTTCTCAGTTATAATATCCCTAGTAGTACAGTGACAGGTCTGCATAATCACATTAGTAAAATGCGGTTTTAATACCTGTGGTGGTCAGAGTACATATATCCCATTGTGGAGCTTCGTGTTTAATTACAAACAAACAAACAAACGTTATATCAGTATATGCACATTGTTTCAACAGAGTAACAAAGACCGTGAAAATAAATATTGATGATATCGGTTTGAACTTCGACTTCTTCTTAAGACGATACTAACTAACTTCAGACATGTTATTAACAAAACTGTTTTCATTACAAAAAATAGGAAGAAATGTGAACTTCTTTAAACTTAACTCAAAGAGCCCTACTTATAAAACAACTAAAACAAAATGCAATCAACATAAAGGAACACCTTTATACCTATGCTAATTAATAAACTAACTTCTAAATGCAACGCTTTCTACAACCCCGTACTCCTTTTAACTTTCGTTCCTGAGACGTGCCCGCCAACTGTGAGTTGCAAACTCTCTCTTTGTTAATCTGAAGATGACTTAAGACGGTCAAAACGTTGTTGTGTGCGTTATTTTAATTAAAGTGCTAATACCCATACCAAGCCGCCTTGAAAAGACATTTTTATTTCAAGTGGTTTCTCATCATCACGGAAGTTCTTTCATCTGTTGAGCAGAATTTGTAAACTGAGATTCTTTGTTATGTCGTACACGCTAATCGGTTTAAATTTTGCATACACTAAAATATTTTTGCTTCTTTGAAGTTTAGCATGAAACTATCAAATGGGATATCTATTGTCTACCTACCACGATTATCAGAACCACGCTCGACATGGCCAGGTAGGTCTTTTAAGGAGCTTGTAATATATGTGTCGCGGGATCGAATCCCGGTCGCACCCAACATGCCCGCTCTTTCAGCCTTGAGGGCGTTATAATGTGTCGCTCAATCTTACTATTCCTTGGTAAAAGAGTAACCCAAGAGTTGGTAGTGGGTGGTGATGACTAGCTAACTTCCCTTTCGTCTTATACTGCTAAATTAGGGTAGCTTTGCGCTAAATTCACAAACAAACAAAACAATTATCAGAACCTGCACTTTTGCGTTATAAGCCTTTAGACTCAAAGCTAAGCCACTTACGATCTTAACTGACTCATTAAGAAACTCTACACCTCTCTTAAAACACTATAAACATTTTAAAATTGTGAACTGTTTTCAGCCATCAGAAATGTAAAATAAATTCAATCCGTATTTTATGAAGAATTAGTTTTGAACTTTATCTGTGGCTGATGACGTGGATTCCAAGATAAAAAGAGAATAACCCATTATTTGATAGTTGATGGCATTCACTAAGACATCAAAAATTAGGAAACTTCAAAATCATGCAAAGTACATATAATAAGCAGAAGCAATGTTTTCCGGTTTGCTTTGATAAAAATAACTTTAGCAAGTTATTATTTTTTTCACAATTGTTATTTTTATTGATTTCATTAAATATATTTATTTAGATAAAAAATCACGAATAACATCGATGATTTATTTAAAACACCTCAAGATATTTAAAGACATTTTCAACCGCGCATCGCAAGGCACACTCTAATTGTGACGGTATTTTTTACTTCATCTGAAAGTTAAGATACGTGGGTAATTACTACAATGTATAACCGTTATATAACACGTTACGTTATTTGAAATTACAAATATTTCTAAATTTTCTTGCAAATGATAATATTTATACACTTCAGCAAACAAGATGTCCAAGTCTTAAAAATAGTTGTTTGATGTATTTCCAATATAGTTGTGTGATTAACATTTGCTATGTACCTCTTTACAAACATTTGTCAATTACTTCAGAGAGTGTGTTTTCTGGGTCCTTATAAGCTGCTGCAAATCTACCAGTGACATATTGTTTGAGCTTCTGCAGGCATTGAGTCGTAACACTTAATGTTATGTAAGATATTACAAAATTAGAAGTTTGTACAAGCATATAATGTATGTGTTTCAACCTTAAGAACCAAGTTTTAGTTCTGTTGTAGATATCACTTTTAACACTGCCAAATAGTGTCCTGGGTGACTATTAAGTTACTTGATGCATTCCTTTCTTAATATTTTCCGAACTATAATGTATATGTTAACAAAACTTTCTTTCTTGACTTTCATATATGGTTAAAGTTTCAAATTTAACTTAGATGAGACGTCGAAACTGCAAGAAAATCCCCTGGGTTAATTATTCAACGGTGAATATTGAAAATGAACACACGTTGTATGAAGTCACGAATCACTGTTTCTGTAGGGTTCTGAAATTTTATTTTTGTGAACTGCCAAATGTAACTATAAAAGGGACATTTCTGGTAATAGTTTATTACAGAACATTTTAATATAAATAAGTAAATATTTCACAGATTTTTTGTATAAATGTAAATGAAAAAAAATATATACATAATAGTTCATCATCACTTGTATATCTGCATCTTTTCCTTCAGTACACATGTCATTGAAGAACTCTTCATAATTCTAGTAGGGAAATTTTGCAAATTCAAACCCTCGAATTGCAGCTGAATTCTTAAAATGAAATATACGTTCTAACAAATCAATTATATTTTATATATTACGATTTTACTTTCATAACATTTAATTTTATAATCACATTTTTGTGCCAAAAACGATATATTTGTCCTAAATAGTATCACAACTACTTTGTAATATGTTTTTACTTTTGTCTGCATACAGTCAATTTAATACGTTTGTTTAGACATGGATAATTGCATATAAACAGAAGGTATGTGACATTCTTCATACAGACAGAGAATGGAAATTATAATTCAGATAAGGAAAATAAAATAAAAATTACGTCTTTCTAGATCTGTAATCTATTTCTAATGTTAACAGATTTACGATAACAATACATTCTTTACCAAAGTAGAATGAATTATGGAAGCAATTATAGTGTACAAATACCAACCCACTCTAACTTGTCTATAATTATGAATTCAGTACATTTTCTCAGCTCGTTGAGTTTTTCAGGCTTCTCTACTTTTGTCTCTGAATAAAAGAAAAACATTTTTGATTTACTTAAACTGGATATTTTTCTCATGTTACGAACCAACTTTTGTAGAAACGTATTTAATAGAAGGAGAATTTGCATTATTTGGCTAAGTAAGAGATTGTAAATCACAATTGACTTTAACTGCGTATTGCTTAACTAGTCAGATTATTTCAGAAGCTAATGCAAAAACCAAATCAAAGATGTTTATTGAATAGTTTAAAATTGACTATCGATTTCTTATACCTAATGACAATACCATCAAAAGCAGGAAAATTTACTTTTTTATTAAAAGTACAGAACTGCAATTGTGTATATGATAAATTCCTTTAGTTTTTATTGCGTGGTTCTCATACTGCTTAAGCATAGATATGGAAAAATAACATTTATTTCAGTAATAATATTACCAAATATTTAATGCACTAATAATTTTTAAAAATAAAATTACTGCATAACGTTTGCCAACCTATATCGATAGTTCTGGCTCTCGTGAGGCCTGGCATAGCTAGGTGGGTTAAGGCGTCCGACCCGTAATATGAGGGTCGCGGGTAAGGAACAAAGTTTCGAAGCATGTAGCAAAGACAATTGCTTTCTGCACTACCCCAGTTCAGAGTCGAAGTCCTTGATGATAAATGGGGTCCAGCATCGTGAAGACTGAGGTTCTCGCAGAGCCATACACCAATGATCCATTATCCAGTTTTCATTGAATAAAAGCACGATATATCTTTAACAAATAACATCGATCGCTCACCAAGTGGTGGTAGAGAGGACACGGAGGATGATCAGTGCTCTTGTACATTTGACCCATAGCTCCTTCATGTGTGATATAAAGGTCAGCTTACGGTCAAAAATAAGCTTCAAGAACTTTGTCTCAGGGACCACAGGCAGCACAACTTTACCAATATGGAGTTCAGGATAAGGGTGAATACCCAGTTAGCAGCAAAAGTACATGCAAACGGTTTTAGAGAAAGATAAGTTAAAGCGGTTTGCTGTGGTCCACTTCAATAAAATATTGAAGGCAGTCTGTAGTTTCCGCTCAATATATCTCATGTTCGACGACTGACATGAGTTGTGAAAGTCGTTGACACAGAGCCCGTTTTCAAATTGAGAGGGAGTTGTTCAGTGATGGCATTAATGTTTATACTGAAAAGTGTTACACCCAAAACACAGCTCTGAGGGACTCCAAGTTCTATAGAAAAGAAGGGGAAAGTGACGAACCCATTCAAACGTGAAATATCCTGTCCTTTTAAACATTTTTAATAAAAATGGGCTAATGGCCACGTAACCCATATGTATTGAGGTCTCGCAAATTACCATACTTCCATGTTGTATCATAAGCCTTCTCAATATCAAAGTATATTGATACAAGATGTTGTTATTTGAGAAAGGCTTCTCTGATCGACGTTTGAAGGCGAATCAGGTGGTCCATGGTAAAGGGCTATCGTCGGAACTCACACTGTCGGAACATATCGAGGAACCAAAAAAGACAAGCATTAACCATCCTTTCTAAGGTCTTACAGAGACAGCTCGTCAAAGCAATTGGACGGTATTTTGAAGGAATCTTGGAATCCTTCCAAGGCTTAGAGAAGGAAAGAACAGTAGCCTGGCGCCAGGCATCATGAAAAACATTCTCCTGTTAAATCCAGTTAAAAACAATCAGAAGAATAGCAAGAGAAGCAGGAAATAGATGGTGCAGCATTTCATAGTGTACATCATCAGGTCCAATCAATGTATTGCCAGACTGATGAAGGGCCAGTTTGAGTTCCACTGGTGTAAAGGGATGATTATAGCCATAGAGACAATCAGCCTGAAAGGAAAGAGGTGATTGCTCCGCCTGAGTCTTGACGGCTAAGAAGGTAGAGGAAGAAGCAGAAGTGCTAGATACCCAGTAAAAGCTTTCACCTAGAGTATCGGCGATGCTCCGGGTAGTAGCTACTTCCTGGCCATCAGAAAGAAAGACAGAATTATATTGCCCACTGACCTTTCGAATTTTATCCCATATGACTTTGGGACTGATGGTAGAAGATGTGCCTGTTGTGAACATAATCAAAGATTACTTCTGGCTTAGACATCTGACTCACCGAGCATGTGCATGGGCCCGCTGGAAAGCGATGCAGTTTGAGTGGGTGTAGGATATCTACAGAAAGTATTCCATGCCCATTTTTGAGCCTTCCTTGCCATGTGGTAGGCAAGATTCCACCACATATGAAGATATAATGGAATATGTGTCGAGGTTTTAATAATACATTGAGCAGCTATTCTTATAATACAGTCAGTTACTGCTGTCACACAGTCGTCTATCGATGGCTCACAGACGAGAGCAGGATCAAATTCTGCAAGAGCAGTGAAAGAGGGCAGTTTGCTGATTCAGCGTCCACCGGGGCTCGAGAGTCGGGTGGCATTGACCACGGCCAGTATCTCTCAAAATTATAGAAAAATTATCGTTGCATTGTGGATTATTGTCAACCCTCCGAATTGGAGAATAAAGAAAGGGAGCAAATGGAAAGATCTATAGCCGTAAAGGACTGACTAGATGCATGAAAATAAATAGAAGAACCGACATTGAAAAGAGAAAGGTTGTAATCAGAGAGCATATGCTCTACACAACGACCCCTCCTATCAATATCAACACGTTCCCAGAGGGATGATGTCCATTAAAGTCCCTCAGGATTAAAAGAAAGACGGCAACTTTTCAATGAGAGCATCATGGTCTGATTGGTCATATGTCTCTCCAGGCAACAGGTAGAGAGAACAAATAGTAATGGTATCACCCAAGGAAACACGGATGGCTACGGACTCCAAGGTTATGTCGAGTGACAAAAACAGGATTGGCACATGCTGATCAACCAACAGTGCCACCCCTCCATGCTCGTCTATCACACAGCCTGTCATTTTTGTACAAAGAAAACTGCCGAAAGGTGACTGTATCCGCAGGTTTCAGAAATATTTTCTGTAAGGAAAGACGTACAGGATGGTAAGAAGTAATCAGTGTTTTAATGTCATCCAGATTAGAACGTAAACCTCAACAGTTCCATTGTAACAGGGCGGCCATTTTTCTTTACGTGCAGACAAACCACGTCTTTTTTCCTTACTGTCCTTATTCGAATTAGGTCTATCGATCTCCATGGATCCTGCTCTGGGTTAAATGAGCAGGTCTTTGCTGTTGGAAAAGGATTCCAGTGATTGAGTACACGAACGAACGATTGTTTTCCATCATAGGGAGGGAGAAGAAGATGTATCCGAGGAAATGCCTGTGCCCAGAACCAAAGGATGTTTATCTTGGGGTTTGTTGGAGTGTATGTAAGGGACAGAGATAGGTGTTGAAGTTTACTCATCAACTTTTTTAATCATGGAGGTCAAAAGGTTTTAATTTGTTTTGAGAACGCTTCTCAAAGAGAATTTGAGAATGCTTCTAGAGGGGCAGAGAGATCTGTCTGCACTCTCACAGTAGTTGTAGAACAATGTGCAGCACCATATGTCCGAGATGAAGCGGTCTAAAGTAATTTTCAAGCCTCAGGATAAGTAATATTATGAATCGTTTTCATATGCTGCACCTCTTTTCTTCCAACCATTTAGGGCAAGAACGAAAGTAGGACGTGTGAGAGCCATTGCAATTAACGCAATGAGGGTCCGTTTCACACTCACAGGTATCATGTATAAAAATTTGCCTTGACAAGTATTTTTATGAAAAGGACAAACAACATACATGATTCAATAATGGGACCTAATTAGTTTTATACATATATATATGCATATATATCCATTTTTAGTAGATATATTTGCAATTTATATCCTCTACTAGTCACATTTGTTACTTGTTTTATAGATTTAGTTTTGTCACGTAAAGATTCTTTATTACTTTAACCAGTTTAATCATTTTCTTAACCACACTTAATACAAGTTACACACTGAGAAAACTCTTGATTTAAGCTGTATTTAAAATAACAGCTTATAAGATTTTAGTGTCACTATCTTGATTTCTGCTTAACCTTTTCTCTGACATAAATCTTTCTTATGTATAGTTGTAGATAATTAGACTTACTTTTAAATTTGTAATAATTAAAATTTACACAAAATTAGGTAATCCTCACAGCTGAGACTTTTCTGAGTGTAATTATGATTTGGTGCTTTGAATGAAAATGTTTTATTATGCCACTTAACATATAATTAGAATTTTCTGATGGTCACTTTATAAACATTGGTTGTATCTATTGATAATTTTTGTAGTAACATCTCCGAGGTTATATCAATCTAATGTCTTTTTATGCAATAAGATTTCAAGTGCATGGTAGATAAATGTCCTGTTAGTACTCTGAAATGGTGGTGTTAACAAATTGGTGTTCTTGAGTTTATGGATAAAAATTCACCATGGTATCAAAACCTAGTTTTTAGCAGTAGAAGTTAGCAAATATAACGTTCTACCACTGTGTGGTAGAGCACAGATAGCCCATTGTACACCTTTGTGTTTACTTCTAAACTGAAGGAAAAAACATTATGTCTCCAAAGGCATACTGTACCTTGTACAGCAAGGATTAGAAACTAGTGAGATAAATCTTTACACTTCCCTTGGTACTCCGCTGGAACATCAGTAAGACTTCGGATTTACAACTCTTAAATCAGGTGCGCGATTTCCATCGTTGGACTCACCAGGTGTAGCCCAATGAGGCTTTACTATAAGAAAATACACCTGCACACATACATTTCCCAGGGTTTGTTTTCTTTCTTTCACAGGCTAAACAAAATACATTATAGGAAACGACTGCAGAACAATGTTTTATTAGGCTATTATAGGAAACGACTGTAGAACAATGTTCTGTAAGGAGGACCTTTCTTTAACATAAATTAAACATTGTACTAACAGTGCTAGAGTCATATCCCATAAAGAACACAATAAAACATATAAGTTTAGAAACTGGTAGAAATTGTTAGCACAAAACACTATATGGGCAGGTAATGCGAGTTCAAAATATAAGAGTAAACAACAAAATGGATACTGAGAGAGAGTAAACTTTTAAAACTTGTTTTCCATGAATTCAGTGTTGTAAAAGAAGTTTTTGAAAGTTTTCACAATGAATGAACAATGTTTTGATGTAAATGTATCAAACAAGCATATTTCATTTTATTATGGACACTGTTTTTGAAGTTATTTAAATAATAATAAAAGATTATGCTGATGTTGAACAAATAAATAAATAACTGCGAAAATATATCTTCCCAAAAAGATAGCCTTTAAAATATGGGTGTGCCTTATACACCTAAAAACATGGTGATTAGTTATTCTAGTATGTGAAATTTTCACATATAACTTGTTTAGGGAATTCATTAATTTTGTTTTACCTGTCTTTCATTGTCTTTAGAGATAACATCTGTTAAGCTCTTTCGACTTGTACAGTTGTAATGTTAAACATTGTGTGAGAATGTAAATAGGGGTACCACCAAGTGGTAGGTCAATTGATATCGCAAGTATATAGCTTTAAAAGAATATTTATATAATAATTAACAACACATGAGTAGCATTAGTTGCTCTAGGTTAATCCTGCATAACCTGTTACATAAGAAATGTTAAATTAAAATAGTTTTGTGGAAGTTTTCATTGAGGAGGGTTTTAAGAGAACAGTTCCAATCAAATATAAGTGTCAGTCTATCGTGCAAGCAAGTACAAACACTGTGTTTGTTTTTCTTGTTATAATAAAGTACTTTGGTACTTTATATTATGTCCAGTTTATTTTTCTATTTATGAATTCAAGTACTTAGAGAAGCACAGTATTACTCTGAGACAAAATACCTGTCTGTCATTCATTTAGTTTATCTCATTCTAACAGGAGTAATTAGTTTTACTTTAATGCATCATTATATCAGAGAGTAGGAACCTGTACTTCATGATAATCTATAGTTAATATACCGTTTCTCCTGAAGTTCTTAAGAACAACATGAATAAACTTTTTTTCTATTTGTTGATTATTACTTTAAAAGCCAAATTTTCTATTTATGGTTACATTAATTTTTAAAGGCACTGAATGAGGTAGGAGAAAACATGTCAAACTACAGTAAGGTAAAAACTGTAGAAGTTTCATATACCTCAAAATTATAACTTAAGATACAGTTATTTAAACTACTAACAGCTTTATTTTCATATTGGATATTTCTAATACTGTACAAGATTGTCAATGACATGGATGTCCTTAACTTTTTATTCATATCATTCATTATTAAATTAACAAAACATTACAAAACGAAAATAAGTCAATACACTTACAATTCACACTATGTATTATTATGGGTATTGTAAACATGAAATTAATGTATCCAAAATAAAACATCAACACAGATGTGGTAATCGCAATGCTAAAAAAATATCCAAGCACCATTCAAATAATCTGGTGTAAATAGAAGAAAACCTGAAGATAAAAATGTGGCATTTGTATTTTACCATTATAAGCCTGTGAAAAAGGTAACATAGTTTAAATTCGAATAAGTGGCAACCCAGGAGTTTCTAATCATAAACCAAAACATTAGAAATGGTAACATGAACAATGGCATTTCTGTTCATGAGCGACATCCTGGCTTTCAAACGCATCGGAAATTAGGAACAAGTTTATACAAAATGGATAACTTCATAAAGTTAGAACGTAAAAACTAACTTTTTCCAGTAGATTGTCTATATTTAATATCTTCCAATAACAATAGCTTTCTGGACCTCCTGTAGACTTAAAGGTAGGCATCACCATGGTCTTCTTCCTTAAAAGATGACAATGTCAGACTGAAGTAGATGCAAGAATGAGTCAAAACTAGTTTCAATAAAGTCCAGGTTTCTGACAGTATTTTTCCTTTTAGTGTGGTTTTAAATTGTCGTCCGACTCATGTGACAACACTACAAAAGTTGTTGGGATCAGGATGATACAGCTGTTATTAGATTAGTACTTTAGCACACTACATGCACATACTTTATTGTTTATTTTGTTGAAGGCCACGTTACCTCTACAAGATACAAATTTAAAAAGCTCATGCTTCTTACCTCTGATAACTTGGCACTTAAAATTGCAGATTAAAAAAACATAGTCAAGCTGAAATAGTTATATATGCTTCAAACAATAAGAAATATGGATAACAGATAACGCTTATGTTATTATGCGTTTATCTACATAAAACACCAATGAATACTAACGTAGTTTAATAAAAAAAAGACACTATTACATGTTTCTTGTACACTTACACTGTTTTCTCCTTTAACTTCAAATAATCTATATAAAATCTGAACCTAATTTTTTCAAGAAATTTTGGTGATAATTATTGAATTTAATATCCTGTCACTTTTCTTAAACAAGAAGCAGTAAAATCTGAACTTTACTATTACTTTCAAGTTCATTTACAAATATGAAAGAGACATTTACATATGGTACATGTCATACAATATGTTAAATTGTGCAATTAAGAAATACACGTTGTTTGTCTGCTTGTTTTTAGATCAAACCTGCATTAGGTTAGAAGCTGTCTCAACCACATTGCATTCTAAGTCTGTTCACTTTCTGCTCCCCTTCCAGGGGACATGCATGTTCACAGATTATTTCAGTGATACCAGTGATTGTACAATATGGAACTATAGTGTATTATTACTGTTAAGCCAAGATTATCAAATTTTGTCTTCTATTGCTATTTCTTCAAGAATGGTTACCATGTGGGAAGATGAGATCTCAAAAATAAAAAGCACTGATCTAGTTGTACAGTCATGTAAGCATTACATTAAAGACCATCTATATAATTAACTCTTTTACCTGGTGTTAAGTAACGAAACATGTCTGATTCCGAAGGATGCCCAAATTTATCAGAAGATACACATTTAAACAATTTATAAAACAAAAAATTCAGATGTAAACTGAAACATGATATATTCAAAATGGTTTTCAAAGTAAAATGTTCATGAGTACAGTAACACTCGAGGTGCAAAAATGAAAGTGTTACTGCTATTCTGGTTGTAAGCTTAACCACGATGAAAGCTGATTACTATTATTAACTGGTTTGTAGCATGTTATTTGTTTTCTTACAATTTAAACAAAAAAATACATAATATTACTTAAATAAGTAATTTGTAATTTGATTTTACAGAGGAAATAGAATGAATAAAATCATTTTATAAAAACGTTTGTAATCTATGTCAAACATGACTCAACATTTATCTCAAAGATGTAAGATAGTGTAACGGGTGCGGTAAGATAAAAAATAAAATGAAATATACCGCTAACCTTAAAATGTTAAATAACCTTAACTCTTTCACATGTTAGTAATGTTATTACACGTAAAAACTCTTAACGGTTTTGAATTAGTCGTTATCAAATTCAAAGTTAGCACAACAAACAGAGATGTATTTAGAAATGAGCACAGCATATTACTGGTGTAGCGGCAGTTTCCATTGTCTAACAAATTTAAAACTTTTTCTAATAAAAATTAGGCCACTAAAATATCCTTTTAAATTAATATTTTACTCAATAGAAAATCAAATGCTTCAACACAGTAATTTATACGACTCAACATCAAAAATTTTATTCTAATGTCAGTCTTATTAGATTAATTTATGCATTTAATGAAATAATGACCCTTTCATAGAAATAGTTTTATTACACGACACATTCCATACTTTCCCGAAAGACTTCAGCAGTTTCTTTGTGCGACCTAATACATTATTTTCCAAATGGTTAACAATCAGCTACGTATTATGATTTATCTCAAATGAGCTTCCAATGAATTTTAATATACATACAATACAATTTATAATAACAGTTATTAGAAATAGTGATTTATATACACAACTTTTACAAACGTGCAAACAGAATTAGTCTTCCACCTGATCCAGAACATTCTTGATATCCTAGTGAAAGTTAACAATGACCAAATTAATTTCAAGTTGATACTGATTCAGTTCTCTTAATAGAGAGGTAGCTAGTTCTTTGCTTATCAGTGACAATTACAAGTCAAGTTTCTTACCAAAGAAGTAATGTAATACTTCATAAAAATACCAATATCTGCTGTAAATTCATTGAAGTTAATCTATAAACATTCCTGGTCAGCATCTAATATTCCCATTTAATAACCATTAATCACAGTTATATTTTAGTTTTAAAGTTTACAAAATGTTGTGAACCAACAATACATACTGTCTTTTAAGATTGCAGTGGTTAATTTCCAAAGCATGAGGTGAATTTCTAGAAATTTCAGCTTTCACAATAATTCTGATGATCACTAGCACTTATATAGCAATAAAGTTCATTGTTGATTCTTGAACTTGAAAATCTTTCACAAATTTAGTGAATAGGCAGAAATTTCACAAAACACTGTCAATTATATGCATACTTTGATATGTTTTCTGATAAATCACATTTCACAATATATGTACAACTGAATATCAAAATATACCATTTTATGTAAGACATAATAAAATCATTATATATCAAAAGATGATGATTTCTTAGAAAAAGATGTTACAGCTGTATTCATTGACAGCAGAGAGATGAAACACAGGAACCTGTAATTGAATAAGTAATGTTATATATCAGCAAGTAATTTAATAGCCTCCCCAAAGTAACTGTTAACACTGGTAATACATTAAGAGATGATACAATTTCAACTGCAAATAAATTTAAACACTTTTAAGTATCGTTTTCCAAAGCATTAAAATATGACTTAGGCTTAAGTTATAATCAATAAGCCCTCACCTAGTGTATTAAATGCCTGCAGACTTAAGCATATTTAGAGTTCTTAGTTGTAACTTAATTTACATGCCACGTTTAATCATACGAATTTCACAGTTTGATAGACATATCAAAACAAACAGGGCATTAAGTCTTAGAAGAAGTTGATTAATAAAACTCAGGTAGGGGGTTGTTAAACAATCAAATATTAGGTATTTCTGTTGATACAACCTAAAATCCTGTTTGCCTTAACAAAAGCAACAAGCATGCTGCTTGGATGGTTTTAGAAAGTGATTGTTACATCAAGATCCATTTTTTTCATGACACTGTTAAGGTTATTCCCATCCAAATAATACTTACAACTCATATTATGATAATGCACATGCATTACCTTACATTTATTACAATTAAAATCCAACTCCCATTTATTTGCCCACATCACCAAACAACTTAAATCATTTTGTAAAGCACCAGCAACATCCACACAGCTAGTACCTTAATATCATTTGTAAATTTAAGTAATTTATTGTCCTTTGTTTCATCTATTGAACTATTATAAATCACAAAATATTAAGTACTAACAAGGAGCACTGATGTACCTTGCTTGTGACATTAATCCAGTTTGACCTACTCTATGATTAACAGCCTTCTGCTTTCTTTGATCCAGCCACTTTTCTATCAAATGAATCAACTTATCCCTATATCCATAGAGGTATTTTAAGAAGCCTTATATTTTGTTAGCTAGCCTTGCAAGCTACCTAACTAAATATAAGTTATCATTATCTAATATCCTGTATTTTTAAAAAGTTCCTGTAATTATTAAGAAGGCAATATAAAAATTTGAGGAATGAAGATGATATTAAAAGAAATTATTCGTATTATTAGATATGCATATTTTTCCTAGTATTCAAACTTTTGTGATTATATTACTACTTTACTGTACAAGAATTGTGGGATTGACCTTCACATATAACGCCCCATGGTTAAAAAGGCAAGCATGTTTGGTGCGATGGGAATTCGAACCCGCGACCCTCGGATTATGAGTCGAATACCTTAACCCACCTGGCCATGCCGGTCCACAATGTAATGAAACTTGAGTTCTTGCAATATGAAAGTAGTTCAAACTTATAGATAAAATGATTACAAATAAAAACAATTTTAAATATCCTATAAAATTAACTGCTGTTCTCGGAAATACACACGTAAAATATAAAATAAAATGAAGATAAGCTTAAAACATTCTATAAAATGACCTTTTAGTTTTTACACATATGAAACATATTAAGAACGTCACCACGATAAATAAAAAATAATCAACCAGTTTTACAACAGTGGGTTTCGTACATGATTATAAACTTGAATGATAACTATAATGATAAAAGTGGGTTAAAGACATATGGTTCTACGATATTTCACTGTCGATACAAAGAAGCAAGAACTAATATCATTGTGAAGTTTACTGCGTGTAATAAAAACAAATATATATTTATATTATCGGAATATTATGAAGGTAACCATTATCATGTCAAAACACTTTTAACACGAATATTAAAATTTATATCCGTGGAGACATAAACCAAACGAAACCTTGGCAGGGGTTTAGTTTAGAGTGAGAGAAGTCTGAGGAATTTTTCTCCCCAGTAGGGGTGTTTGATTTTTGGTTTTGAATTTCGTGCAAAGCTACACGATGCTATCTGCGCTACCTGTCCCTAATTTAGCAGTGTAAGACTAAAGGGAAAGCAGTTAGTCTTCACCACCAACCGCCAACTATTGGGCTACACTTTTACCAACAAATACTGTAACTGACCGTCACGTTATAACTAACCCACGGCTAGAAGGGCGAGCATGTTTGGTGCAACGGTGATTTGAACACGCAACACACGGATGCGTCTCGAATGCCTTAACGCATCTGGTAATGCCGGGCCCAACAGGGGTGTTTGTATTTTCTCTTGAACTCTGCTTTACCTATTCGTGAGAGTTTTCCGGTATTTTAGTTTGGCTTGTTTGATGTGAAGTGAGGTGGGTGAGAACGCAGAGCAAGACAAAGGCGGCAAAAAGGAAGTAGACAAAAACAGTTGTGTACGTATTTGCTATACACCGTTAGCCCTTTTTTCTCCAGAATATTGACCCTAGTGGCACAGCAGTATGTCTCCTCTCCCACTCCGCTAGAACCCAGGTTTTGATACCTGTGGTGGGTATAGCACAGACAGCCCAGTGTGTAACTTTGTGCTTAATTACAAACAATCGTTATATCAGATATAGGTATATTGTTTCAACATTGCAACCAAGACCGTGAAAATAAGTATTGATGATATTGTTTAAACAGTGACATTGACTTCAGCGTAAGACCATACTAACTTACTTCATATATGTTATTTAATAAACTTATTTTCACTACCAAATATATAGATGTTAACTTCTTTAAACCAAAACAAACGAAGCTCTTCTTAAACAACAACTAAAAGAAAATTAAATCAATATAAAGGATTTCCTTTACACCTACAGTAATTAATAACTTCTAACCGCAACACCGTGAACAATCCCGCATATGTTTTCACTCTTGTCTCTAATACATGTTCCTGGCAGCCGTCAGTTGTAAACTCTCCTTGCTTATCTGAAGATGACCTAAGAAGGTCGAAACTTTGTTTTGTACTTGAAGGAATGTATAACTTTATGAAAGAGAGGCACACTTATTAACTTTTTGTTCTGACACTTTAAAAAAATCTATAACTTTATGAAAGAGAGTCATACTAATTAACTTTATGTTCTGATACTTGAAGGAATATAAAAGTTAATGAAATTCAGCTATACTAAATAACTTTGTGTCTGATATTTAAAAGAATGTATAAATATACGAAAGACAGGTATACTAATTAACGTTTTATTCTGACATATGAAGGGATGTATATTTTAGGAAAGAGAGGTGTACTAAATAACTGTGTTCTGATACTTAAAGGAATGTATAAGTTTGAGGTTATTAAAGACAGATATACCAATTAACTTTATATTCTGGTACTTAAAGGAATGTGTAAGTTAATGAAATCCAGGTACACTAATAAATTTTGTGTTCTGATATTTAAAAGGAATGTATATGTTTATCAAAGATATGTTTTCAAATTAACTTTCTGTTCTAATACATAAAAATGAGTTTATGAGAGACAGGCATACTAATTAACTTTGTGTTCTGATACTTGAAGGAATGTACAAGTTTGATTTTATGAAAGACATGTATACTGTTTATCTTTGTTTTCTGATAATCTTAGGAATGTATAAGCTTATGAAAGACAGGTATACTTGTGAACTTTTTATTCTGATACTTAAAAGAATGTACATGAAATAGAGGTATACTAATTAACTTTGTATTGCTATACTTGAAGGAATGTGTAAATTTAGGAAAGTCAGGCATGCAAATTAACTTTGTGTTCTGGTACTTAAGGAATGTATAGTTTGAATTTATGATAAACAGGTACACTAATTTATTTTGTGTTCTGATACGTAAAGAAATGTATAAGTTTATGAATAACAGGTATACTAATTAATTTTGTGTTCTGATACTTGAAAGAATATACAAATTCTTGTTTGTGAAATTATTTTTGTTTTCAAATATTTCAAAACTGCAACGTCTTTACGTTGTCAATTTACAACAGCCACTTTTTCCATGTTAATTAGAATACAGGTAACAAAGTTTAACTTCCATTTCTCTACACGTACAGTTAGTTAGTTATCACCATTAGATTCCATAAAGGAACATAGGGCCGCAATCGCTTGCGGATTCTTCAACAGGTATTTAAGCGAGTAGGTTGTTAGCCCACTGCACGGAGCCGTCCCTAATTTAGTAGTGTAAGACTAAAGGGAAAGCAGCTAGTCATCACCACCCACCGTCAACTCATGGGCTACTCTTTTACCAACGAATAGTGGTAATTATAACGCCCCCACGGCTGGGAGGGCGAAGATGTTTGGCGCGACGCGGGCGCGAACCCGCGTCCCTCGGATTAGGAGTCGCACGCCTTACGCGCTCGGCCATGCCAGGCTAGTCTTTTATGACTATTAGAATTTACCATACATGACTATGCAAATGTATATATATACTCCTCAACACAGGAGTAATAGTCAACAGCATAATAATAGTTCATAATAGAACAATTTAAGATAAGTAAATATTTCACAGATTAGTTATGTAAACTAAATAAATGTATATACATAAATATAATAGTTCATCATCACATGTATTTCTGCATCTTTTTCTTCAGTACACATGTTATTGAAGAATTCTTTATAATTCTGATAAGGAAATTTTGCAAATTCAAAACCTCGAATTGCATCCGAAAGCTTCAAATTAAAAATACATTCTAATAAATCAACTTTTGTATTATATTTTACGATTTCACTTTCATGACAATTAGTTGTATAATTAAAGTTTTGTGTCAAGAACGATATAATTGTCCTAAATTCTATCCTAACTACTTTCTAATGCGTTTTACTTTTGTTTGTTTGCGGTTAATTGGCATGTTTCTTTAAATATGGATAACTGCTTATAAACAGAAGGTATGTAACATTTTTGATACACAGCCAGAGAATGGAAATCATAATTCAAATAAGGAAAATTAAATTAAAATTACATCGTTCTAGATCTGAAACTTATTTCTAATGTTAAGAGGTTCACGTTAGTGATACATTGTTTTCCAAATTACAATGAATTATCGAAACAATTATAGCGCTACATATACCCACTCTGACTTGTCTTTAATAATAGATTCAGTACATTTCCTCATCTCGTTCAGTTTTTAGGATTCTCTACTTTCGTCTTTGCATAAAAGAAAAACATTTTTGATTTACTTAAATTGGATATTTTTCTCATGTTACGAACCAATTTTGGAAGAAAGATATTTAATTGAAAGAACAATGTGTCTTATGTTGCTATGTTACAGATCATAAATGATAGTTGTTTATAACAGCGTATTGTTTGACTCGTCATGTTATTTTTAATGTATATCCCAAATGAAAGGTGTTTGTTGAACTTTTAAAATTGTCTTTCGACTTAGTATAGTTAATGAAAATAACATCAAAATAAGGCTTTTGTTTGAGTACATAACTGCAACTGTACGTATGATAAATCTGTATTTTCCTTTGGTCTTTACTGCTTTGTTTTGATATTGCTCAAACATAGATACATAAACAGAACATTTATTTCAGTAATATTATTACGAAATATTTGATACACCCATAAATTTTGAAAATGAGCTCACTGCATAACATTTGACAACCTACATCGACAGTTCTGCTTTTCGTCAACGTCAGGCACAACAACAGCTGCAAATGAAACTTTCAAGTTGAGAAATTTTGTTGTTTTTATAAAGATTTCTGGTTAGAAAAAACATTTTTATGTTATACTCTAACAGGTTAGATAAAGTAATTTGAAGCAATTTGTACCTACCCTAAAATTAACATATGTTTCTTAATATATTTACCAATCATTGCCTTTACTCTTTTCGGATTGGAAAAATTGCGTTTGGCAAAAACTAATACCTGATACCCATACCACTCGTCCTGAAACACATTTAAACACAGGAGAAATAAGGTCGCGTAATTAATATCTGTTCCCCCACAATTTCCTTCTTTGTGGAAGCTTTTACTTTGTCATCTTACATTCTAGATATTACAGAATGGAAGAGGTTTTTTAATTGTGTGATTCTTTCACGCTTTATGGCACAAAGCCTGCGTTCTCTGTGTCAAACATCCGTTAAAGATGAAGAAAATACAAAACTATAAAAGTAATAAAAAAGCGCAAAATCCGAATAAAAAGGACAATGACTCCTAGAAAGCTAAAAATACGATCAGTACAAACACTATCACCATCGTCAATGACATTTTCCAACGTTAAATGTAAACCTGGAGAAAAAATATGCCTAAAGTAGTGCTGTTGCTCACAACAGTAACGAAAAACAAAAGCAAAACGTGACCAGTTGAGACCTGAGTATCATCACAAATGGTAAAATTTGTGGATCAAACCGACGTAGGAGGAAAGGACGAGTAAGAAAACTGTAAAATGTGTAGCGCAGACAAGATAATATTTTCTCATAGATCTTTATCGAAACTAGATGACGAAATAGCAACTGTAGGCTTCACTTGGAAAAGCTTGTTATGAATATGTTCATGCCAAGTCGAGTACTAACTGGAAGTCGTGCCTTGTTCACGAGGCCATATACAGGACAGGCACAGCTCTCGTAGTACCAGAGCAGACAGAATTAGCTTCAGTCTCAGCATCTTGTTCCCTGGAATAACAACAACGCCAACTATCCATAAAAGCTGGATAGAAATCGATGGCTCACAAAACTAGACAAGTCTTTTCTGAATTTTTTTAGAGAAAAGGGCGAAAACTCTCGTGAAAAGATATCAAAACCGTTATAGAACTACGGTATTTATTGTAAAAAGTACAGTTCGTTTACCACTTAGCTTTTATAAGGTCCAAGGCAAACAATATGGCACACAATTTGGCAGTGAACATAGAAACTGTAAAGGATATCCTGTGAATAATGACAGAGCCACAACAAACCACGACAGAGTCACCTTATTTTGAATCACCCATAAAAATGGTACTTGAAGAATGGTTTGAAAAATATTACAAAAGAACAATACTTTCAGTTAGGGGTATCTGTCTTTTTCAGAAGGATCAAAGAAAGGTCACAAATGTGGTGGTGACAAGCCATGGAGTAAAAGCTTATCAATGGCATAGACTGGGTAGGTATATGTTGGTCAAACAGCAGTGGCACTCTTCTATAAGCTCGTCCATCATACAACCTTTCACTCTAATATTAAGAAACCTGTTGAAATGTTACATCACTGGAAGGTCTGAGGAATGTTTTGTATGAGGAGAAACGCATATTGGACGATATAATTGATGAAGGCCTTAATATAATTCCTCTCAGAACAAAACCTCGAGAGTTCCACTGTATCAGTGGTGCTATTTTTACTTAGAAGAAGGATAACTGGGTGGAGAATCCTTTAGTTTGAGACCACGATATTTCTCTTGAGTAAAAAGAGATATGTCTACTTCTATGGAACTTGTCTGTCAGAGAAAAGAGTCAACTGAGAGACAAGTAAGTGATCTGCACCTCGGGATTAAAAAAGGTGGATAGAGAAGTCGCTGTAATTCCATAGTGTGCACAGAGACAGGAGTGAATATAGACTTAGCAGGTATGACAGTTCCAGAGGACAAAAACTCTTTACATAATGTGGGAAAGAGTCTCATTGAACCAAAGAAAAAAATGTCTGCACTACTACTTTAGCAGTGAGAATGGAATACAATAGTATATGTCTGAAATTGAAAAGGAATCAGGAACTCTCTGATCTTAGAACAAGAGATCTTGTTTACAGTACATTAATGTTGTACCTATTTTGATCCTCTCACGAGGGGAGTGTCTTTAATTGTTTTATCCCCAATGACCTCTGTGTTAGCAGTGATGCTTCCACCAAGATCACCTAACAGATTTGTTTCTTCACTGACTTTGGAGTATCAGCATACCCTTCCAATTCCATCTTGATGAAGAAAGGAGACATATGCCGTAATGATTTATCAAACAAATTATGGAAAATGGAAACAACGAGATGCAGGAAAGTGTTGAGTTGATGGCTGCTGGTCAGTCTTCTAAATGTGGTCACTTTCCTATAAATATGTTTATTTTTATTTGGGATGACTGAATGTAGAATCCCCACAAAATGGAGAACATTCAGTGCCATTGACTCAATCTACAATTGATTCATCACATATGATGAACTCCAACAATGACATTGTAGTTACATTAGGATTCATTGGTACTCTACCCAAACACCAGCATCTCAGTTAAACCTTACCAGCAGGACCAGCCAATTGACCCTTGGGAAGCCACCCCAAAGACTCTCATCTAAGTGAATTAAAGGTCAAAGTTATGTGTCGAAGTGTCACCAGTTCACAGGATCCTCTTGTTCTCTTCAGAAGATGCCAATCTCGACGAACACTTGAATTGGTGTTTGGATTTCAGTGGAGTTGAAATGAAGAGAGAGAACATTTTTTGAGACATCAACTCATAATGTACAAGAATACACATTAAGGGCAAACTAATTAAAACGAAAAGTCAAAAGATTTATTACTAAAAGCGATTAGAAAACATATATATTTGTATGTTACAGTTTTCTCCTTCTTCTGTTTCGGTCTTGTTCTCAAAGTGATAATTAAATTTAAATTTGATGCAAGTTGCCTTTGGATTTACGACTTACACAAGGAGTAGATTAACTTTCCTTTTCTCCAAATCGAACATACCCTCTTCTTGACAATTTATATGTACACAGTAAGTACATGTTTTATCGTTGTGAAAGTTCATGTTCATGATCCAATTACAATATTTTGAATATCGAAAAATGAAACATCTGTATTCATACTTTATATGATTTCAATAGAAATCTAAAATGTAGCTATCAAATTTTGCCATAAAAACACAAAAATGTACGACAGTGTATGCCAATTTATTACGCAAGTTTTTTCTTACAAATATCTGAAAAAAAATATGTTTAGTTTAATTGAAAAGAAAGCTATAAAATGTTTTCTAAAATGTCTTGAATAACACAGTGTGAAATTCTTGATGACAAGAAACCCACTTCAAATCAAAATGTATCTCAGAACAATTGGTATGTGTATTAATAATTTTATTGATAAGCGAAAAACATGTTCCGACCTTCCTAGGTCATCTTCAAGTTAATTTTTTTTCTACTTATGCAAAAAAATGACCAGTCACATGATAAACGATAGTAAATCCAAAATTAACTTTTAAGTAAAAAGCTTTGAAATATCTGGTAGAATTTTAGACCAAATATAGTTTATAAAGAGAACTATTCTGATACAGTAAAAGTGTCAGTTCATCATGTAAGCATGTTCACACATTGTGTTTTCTGCTATAATAAACACTGTGCTTTTGTATTTAAAATTTTGCCCAAACTCTTTATTTCATTCTCATGATAACAGATAGCTTTTTGTGTAGCTTTGTGCTTAATTATAAAACAAAAACTCTTAAATGTATTATGACAGTTTCTATAACGATTTCGAAAACTGTAGAAGCAAGTGTAATTTTCATAATCATTGTAATTTACAAAAAATATTAAATTGTTTGTGGTTTGTATATGGAAATCTACACTGATTGTTCAACTAAAGACATTGAACAGTCATGACGTTCTAGTGTACAAGGTATTAGCAGTGTTATTAAAATTGTCAAATACACTATTGATCATTACCATTTTTCATTAAGATGAAAGTAAGATTGATTTTTCTAATTGTGTTTAATGTGACATTAAAAAACATATGTTGGTTTGGATTTAAAATTCTTAGTTCCTTATTAGAGCTTAAATATACTCTTCAAAACAAGAAACGCAAAAGGGATATTTTTGTTATTTTAAAGAGAAATATATGTACTAACGTTACAAGCTCAGAGTATGTGATGTTACACGTGATAAGGCACTGATTGTCAGACCAAAATGACAATAAAAGTTGTGCACTTTGAAAACGGAGAAAACATCGGATTTTTCGCCAAAACGCATGCGTGTCCAATAAATTTGTTTGAGAGATCTGCATTTTCTGCAAATGCAACATGTGCAAAATCCCTATAAAAGTGACGGGTTCTTGGTTTCCATAGCTCAGTGTTAAGCCACCGACACGCAATACAGTTACGCCAAAACTGACTGAAGCACAACGCAACAACGTCATTGGTCACTTGGAAGCAGGCGAATCTCGATCGGATGTTGCCAGAACTGTGAATGTCCACCTAAGCACCATCACAACGCTATGGAATCGTTACCAACAACATAGATCAACTCGTGACCGTCCACGATCTGGTAGACCTCGTGTGACCACGCCCGCACAAGATCGCTACATCCGGTTACGTCACCTTCGGGATAGGACCACCACTGCGACGTCTACTGCCTCAACCATACCAGGGCTGCGTAGGATTTCCGATCAGACCGTACGCAACCGTCTACGAGATGCAGGAATCCGACCTCGACGTTCAGTCAGAGGCGTCATCCTCACCCAGCAACATCGTCAAGCACGGCTGCAGTGGACTCGGGCACATCGGGTATGGCCTCATCGACGATGGAGGCATGTTTGGTTCAGCAATGAATCACGTTTTATGCTTTGTAGGCTGGATGGAAGGACCCGTGTTTACTGTCGCCGAGGTGAACGTTTTGCAGCAAACTGTGTGCAGGATGTTGACAGATATGGTGGTGGCAGCGTCATGATGTGGGCTGCCATCGCCTACAATGCCAGAACAGACCTTTTGCACATTCGAGGGAATCTTACGGCTCAACGATACGTCGACGAGATTCTTAGGCTCCATGTGCAACCCATCATGGTGAACGTCAACGACGTTTTTCAACATGACAACGCCCGTCCTCACACAGCCCGACTCACTACTGTCTTCTTGAGACACCACAACATCAACGTTCTTCCCTGGCCCTCCAGATCACCAGATTTAAACCCCATCGAACATCTTTGGGACGAGTTGGACCGACGTCTGCGACGGCGACAACCTCAACCGTAGACTCTACCTCAGCTTGCAGCAGCTTTGCAGGCTAAGTGGACAGCCATTCCACAGGATGTGATTCGTCATCTCATCGCTTCCATGGGCAGGAGATGCCAAGCAGTTATTGATGCTCACGAGGGGCGTACTCGTTATTGACGTTGAGTGACGTTAAACTTCACCTAGTGAGCGTGGACTTCGCCTTTGCAGACTTTGGATGTTCAGCAGTGAATGTACAAAGTTTCACACATGTCATACAGAACTACCCGGAATAAACTTGTTAACAATTTGTCTCATATTTTGCCTTTTGCGTTTCTTTTTTTGAAGAGAAAATGTAGGTCTGAATATTCAGCTGCTGCAGTGAGTCTAAATATACGATCTGGCTGTAAAACAATGAATATTTTAACAACGTAAGAAACCAATTTAATTATACCAATCAAACGTAATTTCATAGCTATAATACGAGAATACATTCTACTGATATAAATATGATGTCTCTCACTATATGTGTCATCAGTTTATCATTTTTTTCATCACATCATTCGACTCAAGGTGTAGTGTATAGTAGAGATGTTTCGTAATTATCACGTGTGATGAAATAGGGTTTACCTCGCAATCATTGGAATGCCCCGCACGGCCATTAAATTCCTTCAAAACTACATATCTAACCTGTTACGTTAATAATTTAGGCAAGTGATTTAACTCTTTTGATTACTTCAAATACATAACACTGCTTTACATTTTATTCATTTTACGCATTAAAATACAAAATACCAGAATAATAAAAATACATCTTACGCGAAACATCAATTTTCCCATAGTTTTGATTAAATAAATAACACAGTAATATGCTACTTGAAATTCAAGATATTCCGAGATATTTCATTACTGCAGTAACGTTGCAGCAGATATCATCCTTAACTAATTTGTTTAATATATCATACTTAAAGTATCACTTTTAAACACGTTAATAAACAAATTCCAACAAATTTATTAATCAACCATTTGTAAGACCTTGATTATGCTTTTTTTTTGTTTTCGGCTGTCTGCAAACAATATTTTTCGTACATCTTCCATGAGACGTATAAATAACCTAAAACTTATAGATGACGTTTAACCTCTTGAAATTTATTGAGCTAAATATGAATTTTAATTTTTCGGAAAGAAGTTCAGGTATTACTAATTTTCTTTCAACTTCAGAGCATCCCACACATCTATAACACAACTAGTAAAATCACTTTTGGTATTGTAGTTGACATAGAGTTATATGCTCTCAGCAATATAAAAAACTGTTTAAAATGATGTCATTAAAGTTTTTATTAGTATTTTCATGATTTGGGAAAGATATTGTCTCCTATTAAGAAAGTATGTATGATAAAAAGACCAGTATAAAAGAAGTTTCAAAAAATACATTGATGTACAGTCGTTTTAAATTAAGAAAATTTGCTTGCACAGCAGTACAATAAGTTGGGAATAAAACCAAATCAAGCCTGCTCTGATGTTAGTTTCTAAAATAAAACTCTAACTGCAACTGATGATGTTAAAAAAATATGGAATAACAGTCTAATATCTACACAAAAAACAAAATTACACGAGATAAATTTAATAATTGTAAGGTAATGTATCATATTTAAAGGTATCTCATACTAGTAAAATTATTTTAGAACTAATATGACACTGAATTTTATTATTTTTTATAATCTATAACTATAACATGTATAACTACCGTACCTAGAACACGTGGTTTAAATAAAACAACAGCAATACGTTTCGCAGGAGTTTCTACTGAATTGGAAGCTAGAGTAACAGGATTTTTATGCGATTTTAGGAATCTGCGAATAGCATTTATAACCATGAAATCTTTGATTTTTACAAATCTTATATAAAACATTAAATTATTTTTTTGAAACTACTTCATTTAGTGAATATATAATGATTGAAGAACACAAATTTAAAGAAGTAATAATACCTTTAGAACTTTAAACTGTGGAATTTAATGAAAATGTTGGCAATAGTCTGAAATCTAGAAATGTAACCGGATCAGTAACGCAGATTAATTAAATATAGAGAGATCCTGCCAAGTAGGAGTTGCCCATTTTCAAAGACCTCTTTAATGTCTCATATGCCTAAGACAAATAGTATCAAAACGAAAACTTTAGTTTGAAAGTAGAAGGGCCCTCAGAAGAGTACATACATCTGTTATGCAGTGTTGATCGTCTTCGACCCTTAACAAACTCGAAAATCTATCAACATGTCCATCGTTTGTAGTGGACAGGACCAATTTCTGAGAGGACTGACGACAAATAATAGTAGCTGGCCCAAAAAGTGCCGTGTTTATATTAATATAAACTTAAAATTTATTGGTTACTGGTTAAGTATGGTAATTGCATTTTCCTATAACCACAAAATTCCAACTAACACGGGAAGATAACTAATAATCAAATACTTAAGTTTATTGGACTGGGTCAGACTTTGTAGAGAGCCATGTTGTAAACATTTTTTTTTCTTTTACATAGTACTTTAGACAATTTTCATTACAGTCACTATAATGAAATGCCCCACCTGATGACGGAAATTGAACAGCATGAGTTCATTTGCTATCAAGTAGTGGCATTTCACTGCTTTATTTTGAAAAGGTTTCTAGTTCAGCCTCTTAATGTAAAATAAACCTAGAAAAGAGGTGTGAAAAATTACAAGTAGAAATTCTCAAAAGATTTACTTTGGAATTTCATTGTTTGTACTCACAAAAATCTCAACAATACGGTTCATTTTGTTTCTTCGAGTTTCTAAGTCAGCTCTGAGCAACATGACAACAGAAAATTAGTGTGAATGTAATTTGTAATTAGTGTATTCTGTAATGTTTGGTGTTTGGTTTGTAATTGTTTTTCACTTACATTAATCCATGCAGGAGCTGCTTAGTCTATTACTAATCTAATGTATGTCTTGTATATTTTATTTTAATGATGTTTTCTGGTGGTGTTCCATAATTTTTACCAGTTAGACTTCTCGCATAGTTTATTCTTCGCCAAATTTTAGTTTTTATGTAACTTACATGTTTTATCCAGGTAGAATCATATGTTAACCCTAAAAATTTTGCAGATGTAGCAGTCTGGAGAAGCTCTCCGTTCATGTAGATCTGGGGTTGAACGTTTTGATGTTTCGTTGATTTTGAAAATATCACTTATTGTGTCTTCGCTGTATTTATTTTAATTCTATGTTTTTGGCAGTATTCACTTAATCTGTTTAGTTGTGGTTGTAAGTTAGTGGCTGCTCTTTCTGATGTAGGAGCACTTTCCCAAATTGCTACATCATCAGCGATCTGTGACGCATATCCGTGGTTTGGGTATTTAAGTGACGTATTATTTACAGACATGATGAAGAGAATAGGACTAACCACCCCTCCTTGAGGGACGCCAGCTTCTGGAGTGAAGAACTCCGAGAAAGTTCCCTGTTCGTTTATTCTACATTTTCTATTTTCCAAAAAGTTAGATAACCAGTTAATAATTCCTCGCGGTAGTCCCATTTCATACATACGGGACCAAAGACCATTGTGCCATACAGTGTCGAATGCTTTCTCGATATCGAGAAAACAGGCGGCAGTGGATTCTTTTTTATTGAAGCTGTTTATTATTGTTTCAGTTAATCTAATTAAATGATCTGATGTTTTGTCTATATTTTTTTTAAATCCGTTTTGTTCTTCTGGTAATAGTAATCTCCAAAAATGTGGATAGTCTATTACTTATTATTCTTTCAAGAATTTTGCCTACACAGCTGGTCATGCTGATCGGTTGATAACTGTTTGGCTTAGCTGGTTTTCCTTCTTTGTGGAACATTAATATATTAGCTTGCTTCCAAGAAACCGGGATGTATCCAGAATATAAAGATGGGTTAAATACGGCTAATAGGTGGTCAAATAATTTTGGAGTGCCTTTTTTGAGAAGAATTGTTTGTATTCCATCATTTCCCGGTGCTTTATTTTTTGAATTTTTGATTGCTTGTTCAAGTTCAGTTAGTGTGATTTTTTTAGGAGTAGTAGGGCATTATAGTCATATGTATTATTAGTGTTACTGTTTATAATGTTGACTGGAAAATGTGGTTTATATAATTCAATGTTATTTGTTACATGGTTGTTTATTTTATTGTAGTAATAATTGTTCATGTCCGAGTCGTGGTGTGTTTTAAATCTTTTGGAATTGATGCTTGAAGGCTTCTGCTTTCTCTTTGTTGGTTTGTGCTGAGGTGTTGTTATATTCCAGTGTTGGGTATTTTCTTGTCGTGGGTTCATTTGTGAATCTTTTTAAGTGTAGCCAGAACTTACTAGGGTGGGTTTGTTCGTTTAGTTGGGAGTAGAAGTTGTCCTATTTTTCTTGTTTTAGCTGTTTAATTTCTGCTCTAATTTTATTTCTAATTTTGTTAATTTGTGTTTTTATTTCTTGCTCTCTTGTTGCCATGAATAGTCTTCTTAATTGTCTTCGTTTTTTTATCATTGTTAATAGTTGTTTGGTTGGTTTCCATGCATTGTTTGTGATTGTATATTGCTGTTTTGGTACCGTGTCCGTAGCTGCTTTTAGAAGGCACTCCATGATTATTTGACTGTAACAATCAATTTCAGATTCGTTATTCGCTGTATGCTTAATTATTGTTATGAGGAGGCACCACTGCTTGGTATAATCACACCGTTATTAGTTAAACCTAAATGCAATTTTTCCAATCCGGAGAGAGCTATGCAATAATAGGTAAATATACTAATAAAGTTCTGTTAATTTTAGCGTAATTGCAATACAGTTCAAATTATTGGCTAAAAGCTTTTGGATGAATTATATAAAAGTGGGTTTTCTAAACTGAAATATTCATGAAGAGAACAACGTTCTCAACATTTAACGATGACGAAAGGGAACTCTATAAACATGATATGGAATCCGATGTGCAGTAAGTTTATTTTCAAAGTTTACTAATATTAAAGATATCAAGTATGCGTTCTATGGAAGGAAATGTTCTCTATTAGTATCTTTATCTGGTTAGTGGAAAAACAAAGTGTCTGAAAACTTTTACAAAATATTATTAAAGCAAAATTCCTATGCAATTTTCAGTGAATCTAAAGAATTGAGAGTCGGTTTTGAAAGTTTCAACAGATATAGGTTATACATCCACTACTAGAATTATTTTTATAAGTTCTAAGTAGTATTTTTAAGACTGAGCAACATGATAAACAATTGTGGTTTCAACAAAAAAAAAATTGTGTTTCAGATTTAATCTAAAAAGTTAAAAACAAAAACTTGTAGATTTTAGATTTAAACAATAAAAATCACAAAAAAAGAATAAGTTTCAAAAATAAAGCTATCAGAAAGCGAACTGAAAAAGTATTTGTGTTTTCAGTGAAAATATTATGTGTTGCAACAGAAAAGAGAAGAACATTCATTGATAACTGCGCATACAAAGAAATTCTTCAACAAAATCTACTTTGTGATGTTATTCAGTAATGATAGCTCATTTTTAATTAAATTTAAGTAAAATCACTTTTCTCATAGCTTGTGTACATTGTTGAATGTTAAGTTTTGCCAGAAAAGTTTTCAGGCTCAATAACCGTTAGAAGGAACTAACAGTTGTTCCTGTGGGTAGTTCTATTAGATAACACAATAATTCACCTTACCAACTTACATCGATGCAACAAGGAATCTGTAGTTATACATCTAACATAGTATATTCTCGATATGTAAATCAGAAAACATATGTTAATAAAGTAGTTTTACAAACGTTGGTTCGTAAACTTAAAAACTACCCATTTAGGAAGATCACAGAAGCTATTATTTGATACAGGTATTAAAGACGATTCTACAAAAGTGAATCATTTGAGAGTGTGCATAGAAGAACGATTGAAGGAATAAGCAGAATAGGTAGGTGTTTTTGTTATAATTAATTATATGTCGTTAATCCCGTGTCATTTTGGAGACAATGTGTTTCTTCCAGAATCTTCTAAATTTCACATACCTTTAATTTTAGTTAAAACCTTTTGATATTTAAATTACATTGAAAATTTCATTTAATTAAAGGTTAGTATGATGTTCTAAAAGGTAATTCTAAGAATCGAGGTTCCTAAATTTAACAATTTTACCAGCATTTGTCCCATCCAAGATTGTTAAGTGTTAAACATCCTTTACGCAGCAGTTCATACCAGGCGTGGTTTAACGTAGATGTTTTAGTAGCAAAACCCACTTTGTAGTTGGTACTGGACCTTTGCAATGATGTTTGCAGCGCCCATTATTTTAACTTATGTCACCAATCGCCTAATTGCATGCATGTGAATCCACTTTTATAAAATGCGTGATACACAAATAATTGCTACTGTACATGTTACGCATAGGCTTTGTTTTTTTTAGAATTTCGAGCAAAGCTTCTCAAGGGCTATCTGCGCTAGCCGTCCCTAATTTAACAGTGTAAGACTAGAGGGAAGGCAGCTAGTCATCACCACCCACCGCCAACTCTTGGGCTACTCTTTTACCAACGAATAGTGGGATTGACTGTAACATTATAACACCCCACGGCTGAAATGTCGAGCATGTTTGGCGCGATGGGGATGCGAACCCGCGACCCTCAGATTACGAGTCGCAAGCCTTAAACAACCTGTTCATGCCGGGCCATACGCATGGGCTTACTTCGAGTTGTATGGCTGTTATCTGGTGTACATGCGTACGTTAAACCTTAGCGATTATTTCTGATATTCCACATGTGTTTCTTCGCAGTTCTACACAAAGTACACAACGGGCTATTTGTGCTTCTTCCAACATGAGTATCGAAACCCGATTTCTAGCGTAGTAGGTCCGCAGACATATCGTTATACCACTGGGGACTGTTCAACATGTCTACTGTGATCCTGTTTGCTTTAAATTATTTACTTGCTGACCGTTTTGATCTATTTTATTGACTCGTTGTTTTGTTCTTCATAGAAAGAGACGTCAAAACGAAGACTGTTTAACTAACTTGTAAAATATTTGTGATTATGATATAAATAAGGTTTGTTTGACGCATGTAATTTTTATTCTACTTGCTTTATTTATTATAAGGACTTCATATCGACCTCTGAGGTCTCACTCTCGAACACTGATGTCTCGACTGCAACAGTGAGTCATTGCTTGAACATAAAGTTCCACTGCCCAAGATTTACAAAGCGCATAATGTGTGACTTTGCATTAAAAGATAACTCAGAATTGGCTATTTTTAAAACGATAATATTCATTTTCCACAGAAAAGTCTTAAACTTTTTTTTCATTTTCCGAATTTATACATAAGGAATACCATTCGCACAATGTTTGAATCTCGAGTTACGAATCGTAATAACATATTTACAGTTTGTAGTTGATAATTAATTAAATGTGGGTTTGAGGAAGGGAGTTTTATCATAAATAGTTAATATTTTGTTCTGCAAACTGTGTTATAATATTGGTGAAGATTTTCTCGTGTTGTTATATTTAGACGTAATTTACATATCTTTGACCAGCATGGCTCGGTGGTGAAGGCAGCTGACTCGTAATTTGAGGGTCGAGGGTTCGAATCCATGTTACGTCAAATATGCTCGCCCATTAAGCCGTGAGGGCGTTATGATTTTACGATCACTTCCACTATTAGTTGGTGAAAGAGTAGCCCAAGAGTTGGCAATGGGTGGTGATGACTAGCTGCTTTCCCTCTAGTATTACACTGCTAAATTAGGGATGGCTAGCGTAGATAGCCCTTGTGTAGCTTTGCGCGAAATTCAAAATAAATCAAACCAATTCATATATCTATAACAATGTAATTTTGTTTGTTTTAGTTCTACTTTCCATCTTCTGTTTTTTCTTCAAAAATATTGTTTTTTTTTCAATTTATGAATGGTTGTTTATTTATAAATAAACATATAAAGTTCATTGTGAACAAAGTAACATATTTGAAGGTGGTTATAATAGAGTTTATAACAATCATATCTTTCCTAAAACACAGATACAGTTATACCAGTTATACACAATTGAAAGTTATAAAAATAAAGTTGTAGAATGTATTATTAAAATGGTTTATCAGAAAGTATTTTTCATATCAAGCTTCCAGATGCAATTAAAGAATGTGAATATTCAAAATTTTCTTGTGGTAGTTATAAAGAGTTCATGAGTGAAATGTGTAATGTAGAAAAAGAAGTGGATATGAAAGTGGTGTTTATCTAATATATCATTTTGTGTTCAATCTACGTTTATATAATTAGTCTCTAAAATATGTCTTTTTTTTATTTTTGTTGTGTAAATAACTATTGCACTAAACATTTCTTTTTTTAATTCCCAGTGCCTTGAGTAGAATTTGAAGCTGACGCCACTCGAGAATTTGAATATAACATAGATATGTGTAGCTTCAACAATGGGTGAGGGCTCTTATTTGGACTGTTTCAATCTACTCTGTTTCAAAAAGAAATTGGACATCCTATCCGATTTGTGGATGAATGTTATTCCTGAAAACATGAGAAGAAAAAATTGGACAAATTAAGTAAAGAATGAACTGACACGTCTAAATAAAAATATTTTCTGTCATTAAAGATCATTGACACGTAACGAAGTGAGTCTTCTTAAAACGTGACATAAAATAAGCTGAAATATGTTTTCTTCTAAACGTAACAATTTATTTTTTATTATCAGTTATTCAACTCTATTCGTCTTAGATCAATTTTAAATTATATTAGGATTGTATCTAGTAATTTTAATTTTAAAAATTATTTGCATGAAGATCTCTTTGTGGTGTATTTTAATTTTGACAGTTGGTATTGTTTTTCAAGTTTTGTAAGGATACTGTTCTTAATGCATCTTTAAAGTTTAAATCTACACCTAGTTATTTATCTAACCATACTTAACTATTTATGTGATAAAAGATAGATACAACATTATGGTACTGTAAGGTAACTATTAATTAAATTTGAAAAGTGCAAAACAATACAGAACTATGTTATAACAACTTTATTTCTAGAAGTATTTGATTGAAGATATATATATACAGCATCATAGAATATAAGATTATCTATAGATGCAACAATACAGAATTATAACATTGCTATATAAATTTTAATTTCGTTATGGATAGATACAGACGTAAAGATCTTTGGTATTGGAAGCCAACTGTTAAGATAATATTAGAGCCATAGGAAGCCAATAGACCAGTCAGGCAATGGCCTGACCACTTCTTCCTGTTATGCGTAGCTACAACGTATGTATTGAAACTTACTTCTTTTAATTCAGTGTGTGTGTGTGCAGCATATATAGTTAAAGAGATTGAAGATTTAATCTCACAGTTTTAAATCTTCATAACGTTTATTGATGTTGTATACACAACATCAGACCTTCTAAAATGACATGTTTTGCACGCCGGTAAAGTAACATTCACACATCGTGTGTCTTACAAGGTTAAATTATTTATATTCCAGTGGGAAGCTACTTTTTAGTGTTCAGTCTATTCTTACATGACAATAAGAAATATTTTGGTCCATCTAGGCAATAAATGCCATGAAATTGCATTATACTTTACACATTTCAAAATCAGCCTCACTCACTAAATATTTATAACGTTTTGCTTTAAATTAATTTGATTTACGAAACCTAAAGGCAAACCATCCCAAGGGCAACCAAACTGTTAGGAAAATAAAGCTGTCTTAGCTGTAGATTATTTTTAACGTGACAAAATTTATGTTTGTACCCATAATCTTTCCATTCACATCATTAAAGATGTTACATTATTGATGCATCTTTTTTATCAACTTTAAACAACTCAATCACATTCTCTTTTCTTAAAAGAAAAGTTTCGAGATCTTAATTTAATTCTTTTATGACAACTTTTCCTTGTCGTTTGTATGTTTTTTTTTTTAATTTCGCGCAAAGTTCCTCGACTGCTATCTGCGCTAGCCGTACCCAATTTAACAGTATAAGGCTAGAGGGAAAGCAGCTAGTCGTCACCACTCACCGCCAACTCTTGGAATACTCTTTTACCAACGAACATTGGGATTCGCCGTCACATTATAACGTCCCCACGGCTGATAGAGCGAGTATGTTTGGTGCGACGGGGATTCGAACCTGCGACCCTCGGATTATGAGTGGAACGCCTTAACCCACGTGGCCATGACGGGCCCTCCTGACGTTCAATAGAAACAGCAATATAGGAGTATGATATGTTAGAGATAAATGTAGAATACAGTTACCTGATATTGACAATAGTAGTTTGAAGGCCAGGTATTAAAGAGAAGTGAGGTGATTTGTCACAGATGAATGTATGTGTCAAGAGATAAAAGAACAAACAACATATAAATTATATGCAAAAACGGCTCGTTTGGGTTGAGAAAATATTTTACATAGAAGAGCGAACAACGTTTCGACCTTCTTCGGTCATCGTCAAGTTCACAAAGAAAGAGGTAACTGACCGGAAGCTGACCACATGTTTGAAAGGGGTTGTGTAACTGTGTGTCGAAATGTAGAGGGCGGTATTAGATGTTTGAATATATAATTTTATTTATTTATTATATTAATATAGGTATAAAGGCGTTCCTTTATATTGGTTTATTTTGGGTTTAAGTTGTTGTATAAGTAAGGCTTCTTTGATTTTGCGTTTGTTTATGTTTGTTTCTTTATTTAGTATTTGAGTGTTTTCTATGGTTATGTTGTGTTTATTTGACTTGCAGTGTTCGAAAACGTGTGAAGGTGACTTTTTATGTTCTTTGTATCTGGTTTCCATTTTTCTACTTGTTTCTCCAATATAGAAGTCGTGGCAGTTATCACATTGTATTTTATAATTAATGTTGGTGTGGTGTTTGTCAGTGTAGTTTTTACATAGTATAGACCTCAGTTTTGTGCCTGGTTTTTGAATAAATTTGGTATTAACTGGAATGTCATATTTTGTTACTACTTTTTGCCAAATGTTGGTTATTTGTTTGCTGATGTCAGGAATATATGGTATACAACAGTATATGGTTTCGTGATTTTTTGATTCGTGAGATATATTTACTTTAGTTGGTTGATTTTGCTTTCTGTCTAGGTGTGTGCGTATAATGTTTTCTACGGTTGTTGGAGGAAACTTATTGATGTTGATGAAGTATTGTTTTATTTTGTCTAATTCATCGTTAATTTTATCTGGTGAGCATAGTTTTATGGCTGTGTTTATTTGGTTTCTTAGTATGTTGAGTTTTTGTTTTGTTTCATGTGCTGAGTCCCAAGGAATGTATAGTCCAGTATGGGTGATTTTTCGGTGGATTTCTGTTTTGAATTATGTGTTGGTTCTTGTAATTTTGAGGTTAAGAAATGATATTTGATTGCTTTCTTCCTGTTCACATGTGAAGTTAATGTTGGGATGTATAGAGTTAATGTGATTGAAAAAAATAAGTATGTGTTATGTAGATTTGAATCCCGCAACCGTGTCATCTACATATCTGTACCAGTATAGTGGTGGATGTAATGCTGTGTTAATTGCTTGTGTTTCAACTTGTGTCATAAAAATATTGGCTAGAACTGGTGATACTGGGTTGCCCATGCTTAGGCCGTTTGTTTGTATATAGTTTTGGTTGTTGAACATGAAGTTTGTCTTTATCGTGGTGAATTCTATGAGGGTCGCTAACTGGTTACTGGGAATTTCTGTAGTTGGGTTAGGGTCTCGGATATAGAGTTCTAAGGCTATCTTGCAGGCTTCAGTGGTTGGAACTTCTGTGAAGAGAGATATAACATCGAAACTGGCCATTACGGCTTTATGATTAAGTTGATTTAGATTAGACTTGAAATTAAAAGAGTCTTTGATGAATGAGCTGGCTGATGTTACATATTTGGAGGATGCCCATGCTATGTATTTACCAAGATTGTAATTAAACGATTCATATGTGGACATTATTGGTCGTAATTTAACAATCTGGTTTATGAGGTTTGGGGATGCCGTATATTTGCGGTGTGCGTGAGTCGGTTTTACGTAGGTAGGAATAAAGTGTTTGTGAAATTGTGTTGGCTTTTTTCATTTGTAGTAGCAATTTGTTCAGTTGCGTCTCGTGTGTCTTCGTTGGATTTGTGTGTATTGGTTTAAATTTGTTCGTGTCTGATAGGATGTTATTCATTTTTTGGATGTATTCATTCGTGTTCATTAAAATGCTTTTAGAATTTTTATGTTTTTGTCTTGTTTTAGGTTTTTAATGGAATTAATGTCTCTTTTTGTAAGGTTGTTTTTTAGTTTTCTATTTTGTGAAATTATGTTGATGGTTTTGTGAGAAAATTCTTTGAAAAAATCGTTTAAGATGTTGTTTTTAGGTGTTTCTGGAAAATATAAATTTGTAATTTTACCTGGGAAGTTTGGCTGTTGGATGTCACTAAAATTATCTAAGTTGTCGTCTTTCTGTTGGTTGTTTTTGGTTGTTTTCTTGTTTTTGTTCTCTGTAGAAAGTATCACAAGTCTCCTGGCTAGGTCTTCTAAACATGTTTTGATTTCTATGGTTGGAATGTACCTAGGTGCTATTGCGAAGTTGAGTCCTTTGTTAAGTAGATGTATCTCGTCAGTGTTTAATTGTTGGTCGGATCTGTTAATTATGAGGTTAGTCAACGGTTTGTCGTTTTGGTGTCTTTTTTGTTGTTTGCATCTTAGTTTTTCTAGTTTTTTGTTGTAGCAGATATTTTTTTTGTCTCTGTCGTTCTTAGTATTGATTTGGTTTATGTTTCGTTGTATAAGTCCGTAAATCTCTGGTTTAATGCAGCATGCCAGTTGATGGTCTAGGTTCACTTTTTGGTTTTGTAAGTCATGTAGTTCTTTGTATTTTGTGTTCAACATGGCTTTAAGTAGTTTTTTCTGTAAATTTTGGATAATGTTTGTGTATGTATTAAATTTTTTTGAAAGTTTTACCTTTACAAAATTAGGGGTTAGTTGTTTTTGCTTATAAATTTCTCAACAAGTGGGTTTCTCGACATCACTGAATATATAAATTAGTGACAAACAGAATACTGACTGATTGAGTAGTTGGTTTTACTTATGAGAATAAAGCTTAAGTTATAACAAACGCAACGAATGAAGTAATCATTTCCAGCTCACTCACGATGAAGAAAGGTAAACTGCTCAGGTTATGGGGTCTTTATTATTTTGTATCAAGGGTGAACCTTCATGTTTTTCTGACATAATAGATGATGACATATCTTTAAGATAGAAATATAATTTAATTTTGAAGCTTTAAGCAAATATGCTTTTTTGTGTGTTCAAACTTTCAATTTTATAACATCTTACATAACATTCATTATACTTACCTCTTCATGCAGAAAGTCAAGAAATGTGCCGTTAATAAAATTTTAGCAGCTGCACAGGATGTGGACGTTGCAATATCTGATTATGTTGAGAACTGTTTCTGAAGATGTCAGGTAAGAAGATTAAAATATATCAGTGTGTCAGAAATAAATTGAACAGATATCTTCGAACTTGAACACCTTATATGCTAGAAAGTATAAAAACTTTATTATTTACAATAATATAAAAAATGTTTGTAGTTCCATATGACATAACGTGTTGTTTTGCGGTTATACAGACGTTATAGTAACTACTTATTTATCACAAATTTCACTTCGTATAAGGAACACCATGACAACTAAAATGCATTGTAAGTAGTAGTATTACTTACTATTTTTAGTTTTATTCTCATATTTATTTTATTTTTGTAACACAGTAGAATGGCGCTTGTATTATTCACGCATCTGCGAATATATATGCTATTTATTAAGATGCCACTCTAGCTTTCTCTTTTAATAAGTCAGTTTTAAACTAAAGCCAAAAAAACATTTAATAAAAATCGATATTTTTCATTATATATGTTTGTAAAAGTTCTTAATCCATCCAGTGACACAATGACATGTGCAGGAACTCACACTGTTAGCAACCGAGTTTTAATACATGTGGGGACAAAGCACACATAGCTCATCGTGTAATTTTGCACTTAATTCAAAATAATCAGTAAGGAAATAGTAAAACTCCCTAAATTTAGTGTATTATGATTAAAAACATTTTGCTAGAACTGGTTAGTTTATTTCTTTCACTGTTTTGAATTTAGGTGTTCGAATATTTTTAACTTTACAAAATGTATTTTTCAAATGAAATTAACAGCAGAATACAATGTCGATGCATTTACTTTTTTTCTTTTTTGGAAGAAAAAGAAAATATTGAATTATATATATTTTTAAATGTTATTAGAACTAAAACTACATGCACATGTAAGAAAGACAGTCTATTTACAGAAGACCAAAGTATACCCACTTTATTACACCTTCGAGACTGATACATGAGAAATCAACCAGTAAGGAAATTAATTATGTTTTTTTTTGTGTGGAATGACACACACATGTAATAATCCTTGCTACAAAGTTTCAAACTCACTACATTTTAAAATAGTAATTTTGAAAATCATACGTTTATTGGTTACTAAATGCAGCTGTGTTCTGTTTAAGTTCTAGACATTTACAACTATATAAATATATAGAAAAAATGTATAATGGAATGAAATTTGACATCATCATAGAAATAGTAACCAGTAAATGTAAAGAATCTGAGATAAGCCAAAATAATGAACAACGAACATCAAACAAAGATTCGACTTTTTCAGTATGGAAACTAACTTATAAGATATATTTTTGAGCATTTTATTTCCATGAATATCAACCTAAGATTTATAAGCTTATGCAATCTAACGATACCAAAGATTTGTCTCCATTATAGAACCCTGACTATATATTGTTGTTTTCTACCGCAATTGGTGTCGAATAATTTGAGTAAAATATTTAATGAAATGTTAGTGGATCTGTTCTCAGCGAATTGAGAACAACATTTATGTATTTCAATGTTATTTATATTTACAGCTTCAACGGATCACTTAACAGCTGATCAGGACCGGCATATATATTATCTATAATATTGTAATCTGAATCTCTCGTGGTTTCCTTCGTGTTTGGTTTCATTAACTCTCAAATACATTTTATCTAGAAAATAAAACTACTTTAAAGCAATACAACTGTTGAGTTTGTGTTTTTTATTAAATATATGTTGTTTTTTTGTGTCTTGTTTAGAGAAAGAAAGTCCGGTCTCTTTGGTTTTTTCAACAAAACAAAAATGTCTCCTAATTTGTGTTACAGAGAACATCTAAATGATGAAAGAAAGTACTTCTGGAAATTATATTTTTGTAATTCACTCTTTGAACTTTTTAATTAATCTATTTCTAAAAATTTGTTGACACAAGATCGACCCAACTATAATGAATTAACTTGTTAAATATGTTAAATCTAAACAATCATCTATCTGTGACCTCACAACCAAGAGCGTAATTAGAGAGGGGATAGAGGTGGCTCAGCCCCAGTGCTCATAGTCTTAATGTGGACCTATTTACAATTTTATTCTCTGTAAAATGCATGAACTGTAGGACCCTCAAATATTATTAGCCCCTGGGCCCACACAACCTTAAATCCGCCACTGCTGACCACAAAGTTATGAAACTTGAGTTCTTATGATATTAAAGTAGTCCAAACTTATAGTTAAAATAATTAGAAATAAACATAATTTTAAATATTATGTTAAATAAGCTGCTGTTTTCGGAAATACACGAAAATATGGGCTTGGCATGACCAGGTGGGTTAAGGCGTTAGACTCGTAATCTAAGGGTCGCGGGTTCGAATCCCCGTCGCACCAAATATGCTTGTCCTTTCAGCTGTGGGGGCATTATAATGTTATGGTCAATCCCACTATTCGTTGGTAAAAGAGTAGCCCAAGAGTTGGCGGTGGGTGGTGATGACTAGCTGCCTTCCCTCTGGTATTACACTGCTAAATTAGGGATGACGAGCGCATATAGAAAATTCCCCTTAGTTTTTATGCATATGAAACATATTAACAGCGTCACCAAATCAAAAACAATCAACCAATCTTACAACAGTCGATTTCGTACATGATTATAAACTTGAATGATAATTATAATGATGAAAGTGTGTTAATGAAATATGGTACTATGATATTTTACTGTTGGCAAAGGGATACAGTAATTGTTCATTTCATTGCAAATTTTAAAGCGTATAAAATTACATATAAAAATATATATTATTGGAATATTATAAAAGTTACCATTGTCATGCAAAAACATCTTGAACACGAATATTAAAATTTATACCCGTGTGAATATAAAGTGTAGTGTACGTACTTGCCATACAGCGTTAGCCCTTTTCCTAAAGGCTATTTTCCCCCAGTTTCTAACATCTTAATGCACAAACATGCCTCTGTGCCACTGGGGATCAATACAATTGTAAAAAATTCTTATGTATAAGTGACATAATAAAGTTACTAAAGTTGCTTTCCCTCTAGCCTTACACTGCTAAATTAGGGATTACCAGCGCAGATAACTCTCGTCTAGTTTTGCGCGAAATTCAAACCAAACCAATACACTTCATAAGTTGATGACGTTTGTTTGTTAAATCTCACGTAAAAGCACTAGAGAGTTTACGTTCGTAATTTTGAAGTAATGAAAGAAAAGACCAGCTAGTGAATTCCACAAATTTCAGTCTACTCTTTATCAACATACAAACCTAAACTTTGTGTCATTTAAATTTTATTGCTGGTTCAAGGTTTTGGATGTATTGATAATGATAATTAGTCAGAGATCTATGTACAAGGGTCAGTTAGAAATTATATAAACATGTAAAGGAGGAAAAATAAAGTAAATTATGTTAAAAACGTTTTTAACATTTAATAGGGAAAATGTGAACACTATGAAATTAGCCGAAATACTAGCTGGTCAAAAGTTTAAGACCATACAATAAAGAAGTCCTAAATAGGGTAGGAAATACCCAACAAGAGGTCTCAGAAGTAAGTTGCACAGCCTTTATTGTGAATAACTTCAAACATTCGCTTTGGCATTATCGATATAAGAGTTAGCAGAAGGCTGGCTGGAATGTTATTCAAGCAGTGAAGATGGCTTCATGAAGATCATACATTGTTTGTAAGTGACGTCCATTTCCCTTGTCATCCCTTGCCATCCACCCCCAAACATTTTCAATGGGGTTCAGTTCAGGCGAACACACTGGATGGTCCAAAAGAATCACGTTATAAGTAGTTATAAGGACATGAAAAAGTCCTTTGTTTGTTCGGAGGACATTGTGGATTGCAGCGTTGTCCTGCTGTAATATCCAGTTATTTCCACACAAGCGAGGGCCTTCAGTCAATAAGAATGCTCTCTCCAACATGCCAATGTAGCCAGCAGTGTGTCGTGTAGAAAATGTCTCTGGTGGGATATCCTTATAGTGCCAATAACGTTGGAAGCAATCTTGACCGTCCAGGTTAAATGTTTTTCTCATTAGAGAACAAAACCTTCTTCCACTTTTCTACATTCCATGTTTGGTGCTTCTCAGCAAAGTTTAACCGAGGTGTTTTATGGGGTGGAAGGAGGCGTGGCCTTTGAAGACGTTTACGGTTTTTAAAGCCTTTCTCTCGTAGATGCCGTCATATCGTTTTTTAGCCGCATTCTGGTTCGACGATCGGCTGTTGTCTTGCCAGACAACCCGTTGAATCCTCCTGCTCAACGCCGGCGAAATTTTTGGGCCGACCACTTGAAATTCTCGTTCCGTACCCCTCAGGATCTTTTAAGAAATTTGCAACAGCAGTTTTACTTCGCCGAATCTCACCAGCGATGACATGTTGAGAGAGGCCTTGCTCTTGCAGCTCGACAATTCTGCCACGTTCAACTCTGTCAATTTTTTAGCCTTTGCCATGATTTTACCCAATGTAACACAGGGGATGTCAATAGAAAATGTTGACAACGCTAATGCTTGAACACAAATGGCTAAATTTCGTTACGTGTTTACCGATTAACGCTTCGTTTCAGTATGGTATTAAACTTTTTACCATCTAGTATTTAGGCTAATTTCATAGTGTTCACATTTTTCCTATTAAATGCTAATAAGTATTTTACTTTTATTTTTTATTTTCTTATTTTCATTTTTCGAAGCTTTACTCAAATAAGTGGTTGAGTCCAACAACGCAAAATGCATATTTTTTCTTTATGTTCATTGGCCTTAAGATTTTGGCCAGCAGTATATATATATTTAATGAGAGAAAATTTAACGAAAGGTGAAAGGTCACTTACTGCACATCAGTTTTAACTTAAACATGAAGACAGTAAAATAGTGAAATTAATTGTATAAAATACGATCACAAACTGTATTTCAAAAAGTTCCTTTATTCCTCTAATGAAATACAATTTTACTAATAAACTTGTGAACTTTTAGTATAGTGATTAGTGCAACACTTTTATATATATGTACGTTTTATATTAACGAAGAAATGTGGCTTTGTAACAAGAAAACACACACTGATTTTCTGGATATTACTTGGTGAATTAAATGAGGGTTATTTCAAGGGCTTGGTGGATTTCGTCAGTTGTGAAGGATTAGTAAATATTTCTTACAAAGACCATGTATAGATTCGTAGGCAATAATATTTCAGGTCGTCTGGGGATGTAGAAGAATATCCCCCTACCATAGTCGTTTGTTGCATTTGGCGATTACTTTAACATTGTCTTTTCCGATCAAGTTTGCTGTTTACGAGAGAGAGAAGTCAAAGATGCTAGGTGTTATAATTTATCTCGGACAAGCCTTCAATTTATTATACTACATATTACGATTTTAAATAGCCTGAAACCAAGTTAGTTGTAATGTGAGTTTAGAATTTAATTAAATGAGATTAATATACGCAGTCTTCTTTCTCAATATAAATATAGTTTAATATACAAACAACAATATACAATTTATAATAACGATTTTATGTACAAAAGTTTTGCAAATCTATAAATAATATTCAATCTTCTATGTGGTCTAAAACTGAATATTTTATCGACGATTCACTATGAGCGAATTAATTCTGAGTTGATATAGGTACTATATACTTAACGGGTGTGATCTTCACTGATCGGCCCGTCACAGTTAAGTGGTAAAAGCTCTAGACTCGTAATGCGAGTTTGAATCCCTGTCACACCAAACATGCTCGCACTTTCAGTCGAAAAGTAGCCTAAAAGTTGGCGGTGGTGATGACTAGCTGCCTTCCCTGTAATTTCACACTGCTAAATTAGGGACGGCTAGCGCAGATAGTCCTCGAGTAGTTTTGCTCAAAATACAAAACACACCAAATAAATCTTAATTTATCACACGTGAGTTTTTACTGCCGATGTTATATTGGGTTGAGGAATAATTCGTGAGCGTTTTTTCAAGTTAAACAAATATATTCATAAATGAAACACTTTCGCAAAATATTTCATGTCATTTGGTAGATAATTTTTTGCTCTAATAGATGGTGTGTTTGATTTTCATATGTCTTTAATTTTTTGCTTTCATTTTCAGCTCATTAAATGGACTGTCAAGTGGACAAAATCGAGCATTTTCGACACTATCTGCTTTTCGCATTTAATTTCTTGCAATTTCGTTTAAAACAATGCATACTATATACCTAGGTATTACATGAAATAAAGTATCATAAATGTTTTGGGTGTAATGTGTTCATGCATTGAAGTATTGTATAGTCTTGCATGTAATGCTTGAATGAAATTATTTAAAAACACTCACGAATTATTCCTCAACCTAATATAATGACATCGTTAAGTACTAACCTCCGATGCTAATCCACTGAAGTTAAACGGCTTGCGAGGTTTTAAGTTTATAAACGTTCCTGGTCAAATATTTGTAGTTTCCCGACTATAGCTTCCAAGGTATATAGTATACCAACTGTAACAAAACAACAATATATACTGTCTCCTCGTTTGTCGTGTTGCTTTATTTTATAATCTTGAAAGAAGAATTCTAGAAAATTCAGTTGAGACAACAATACTGGCAATAAGCTAGTGCTTCTGCAAAACATATGTTGTTGATAATTACAATCGAGAATCTTGTACAACATTAGCGAATAGGTAGGAAAATTACAATGCATATTTAAAAATGTGTGTTTGTGTTTTCTTACAAGAAAGCCACATTTAAAAATATAAGTTACATGCACTTTTAAATATGTATTTAACTGAAACAAACAAAATAACTACATACTAGTCATTCCATTACAAGAAGGGGTAGCCGTTCATTATTACCGACGTCGTCACATAAGCTGCAGAAGAACACTATAGACCAGGGATGTGCAACATTTTTCGTCGGTGGGCCATATAACCAACTTCATCAATCAAGCGGGGCCACTTAAAAAACAAGCTTATTCGTGTACATGCACAATAAATTAAAAAAAATTCTCAAAATGCAAGCAATAATATTTTATATTTTTGCATGAGTGATCATTTTAGTGCGACACTTGAAATTTAGAGTCCTCACAGAGCTTGTCAATATCAGCTTTGACAGAAGTGGTTGCCACTCTTAACTGACTGGTCAAATGTTCATCAGTCAGCTGACTTCTACATTTGGTTTTGATGAGCTTCATTTTGGAGAAAAATTGCTCACAGCAGTAGGTGCTACCAAAAAAGGGAGGCAATTCTTTGTGCATGACGGGACAAATTGGGAAACTTTTCACGTACACAGAGTTTGTAAAAGTCTAGCAAACTGTTTTCAGAGAATTTCCTTTTAGTGTCCATGTCAGCCTGCAGTTCAATGAGTTCCATTTGGCAATCATCAGGACTGTCTTCCACTGCCAAATCAAAAGGTTGAGCGAACAATTTCAATCTAATTTCAGTTTGTCTGAAATCTGGAAATCTGTTTGCAAACTCATCACGCAGCTTTTGTACACTGGTTCCATATTTGGTGCAATCCAGATTAGGAAATTCCAGTTCCCTGGTTGCAAGACATGTAAAATGGGCCAATATGGCTCTTCTCAACTGAACCTGGAAAAGTTCCAATTTCTTCTCAAAAGCACAAATATGCTCAAACAACTTATTCACAAGTTGACTTTTCCCTTGTAGTTTTAAGTTTAAATCAGACAGATGCTGTGTAATGTCTGTGAGGAATGCTAAGTCATTCAGCCAGTTCTCATTGCTCAAGAAGTCCACATTCTGACGTTTGCTCTCCATGAAGAACTTAATCTCCTCTCGCAGATTCCAGAATCTCTTCAAAGTAGCAGCTCTACTAAGCCAACGTACAGCAGAGAAGTACAAAACATCTGAATACTCACTGTCCAGCTCATCTAAAAAGTTTTAAATTGTCGATGATTTAATCCTCGTGTTCGAATATAATTTACGCATTGGACGACATTTTTCATGACTTCTGCAAAATCCAGAACTTTGGTGCACAAGCTCTCTTGGTGAATAATGCAATGGCTTACAACTACGTCTTGTGCTCCAATTGCAGTTAGAAATTTCTTGGTGAATCCATTTGTCCTACCTGTCATGGAAGGAGCACCATCTGTTGTAACACCACATAATTTATAAGGATTCAGTTCAAACTTTTCTACAACCTTAAGCACTTGTTCACAAATATCCTGTCCTGTGGTTGTGGAGGAAAGGCTTGCCATATCTAAAACTCTTCGAAAACATCAAAGTCTGCAGTAACAACTCTGATGAAAATGACAAGTTGGGATGTGTCATTGATATCAGTGCTTTCATCCAAAGCCAGACTGAAAGCTTCACACGAATTCAATCTCTCTTTCAAAGTTTCTTTGATGTCCTCTGAAAGATCTTTTGTCCTGCGTGAGACAGTAAAGCGGGAAAGGCTAGTTTGCTCCACCAAATATTTTTCTCTGGACATGCATATTCTGTGAATATTGTTAAACAATTTTAATAAATTCTCCATCACTGAAAGGCTTTCCCTTTTCTGCCATACATTCACAAAGCTTAAAACTCAGTTTTGTCACCAGTTCTGAATTTTTCTTGAAAGTGGTAAAACACCTTGTTGCTTTTCAATGGATGTTTTAAATGTTCAATTTTGTCCTTTCGTGCCTGACCAACAATTTCATCAAACTGGGAGGAGTGCTTAGTTGCGTAATGTCGCTTAATATTGTACTCTTTCATGACTGCAATTGTAGTTTGACAGACGAGGCAGACAACACCTTGATTATGTGGGACAACAAGATATTTTGTGCACCATTCACTGTTGAATAACCTTCCCTCATCATCAATTTTCGTTTCTTAACTGCTGACATTTTACTAGCCCTGAAATCAAAACAAAAATTATTCTCACGAAAATAGCAAAGTAGAAAAAAAACATAGAATTTATTTGCACATGGAACCTCTTATGGACAGAAACACATGTTTCTAAATTGGCATCCGATCATAGCCTTCCGGTACTTAAATTAATTGAGAATAGCAAAATACAGTGTGACCTCGCCTATTCGCGGTTCGCCATTCGCGGGTTATGCGCGAACTGCGTTTTGTAGGTCACAGAGACTGAAAGGGCTTTTCGAGGAGATTTCTGTTGTATTTACTCAATCAAGCCGTTTTATCAATTGTCGTCTTCACCAAACAAGATTGGACTGCTATTGGCTGACTGCCTCAGCTTCCCCAACAACGCAAACGGCAAAGCACAGCCCGGTAACGCACGGTACAATTTAGTGAAATACATAACAGTATGCAATATTGCTACATTATTACTGCATCAATGAGTATAAGTATCATTAGTGTTTGGGAAGCATTTCATATAGTATATAATCGCATACATATACGTTTTAAAACTGCGTCCAATATTCGCGGTTTTCGCTATTCGCGGAGTGTAAAGAACGTAACCCCGCGAATAACGAGGTCACACTGTACATAGAATCAGATGCATCTGAAAGCAAAAATTTTAATAAATTCAGTAAAGTCACAACAATATGTTAAATAATAATCAATTTACCTTCAATCTCTTGTAGTAACTGTAAAAGGCAATAAAATTTTCACCAATAATGAATGACGGACAGCAGAGGTTAGGGAAAATTGTCGCCAGCGGGCGAAGGCGAGGTTCAGGACATGACGTTGAGTCGTAGACAATAGTGCTAGTGCACGTCACCTATTCATGCCCTAAGGAGGCCGACCAATCGAATTCGGCCTGCTCATCTCTAGCAAAGATAATTTTAGAAGTTTGTCGAGTCGAAGCCTGGGAATCCCGTAGGATCGATGCTTTTAAAAATATTCCATTTGCGTTGGATTACAGATCAGGCCACATGGTTAGATTACAACAACTAGGGCCACACTAAATGGCTTGGCGGGCCGGGTTGTGGCCCGCGGGCCGCCTGTTGCACACCCCTGCTATAGACGTATTACTTCCTGGAATATAGGCTGACAATGAATTTGATACTGTAAGTAGATGATGGACATGGTCACAACGTAACATTTAAAGGTGTTGTCGAAATAACAAATAAGACTGTGTGCGAAATATAACACCAATAACAACGTCTTTACATTTTTACCATAAATTACAGATCCTTAGGAATTTGCATGACAGAATTAAGGTTACAACTATACCATTTTGAAAATATAACCATGTTTTATAGATTCTGAAATACATGTAACTCATAATGGAATCAAGGCGTAATCAAACAAGAGAGGAACGTTAAAATTCCAATAATTTTGAGTGTGAAACGGTTTTCCGTGTAGTTACGGGAAACATTCATTTAATGAATTCAGACAGCGAACTCACAATAATAAATTAATAAAATACAGTTATTTACGAACTAGAATAGTACAAGTTTAGTTACGCTCTAAGTAACAAGCACTTGTTTATTTGAAAGTATAATGTTAACTGCATATGAAAAATATCTCTTCCAAGTATTTTGAAATTTTGTGTGAATGTCGGGCGATAAGAATTACCGTATTTGATACATTCATGTGCGTAACTGCTGGTTGAGATGTTATTTCTGATACTGCAGCTTAAGGATAGGCCACTTTGTGAAACCAAAAATATGTATATTCATGTAAAACAGAACATAAAATTATTTTTGTAGGTATATATTTAACTCTAAAATTATTTATACTTTTCATTACTTTATTTAATAAAAATGTAATACATTTTATTTATATCATATTTACTTAGTCATTTATACCACAAATCTATATATGCCATTTGTAACTGTTGTGGTGGCGACCTTGCAGTGCTATTTACGTTGTATGTGCAATGAAGACCTTTCTCTGGTAATTTTAATTATTTGTGCTTATACTTAGTAAAATAAAGTTGACGCAGCTATAAAAACGTTTTTATCATGTATGTTTTGAAGGCAGTAGATTAAGTTTATAATGCTTCAGTTGTTCATTCGGGCATACATTTTAGATAAATAAATAGTGGGAATTTGCTAGTGCTGTTATTTGAGTCGTAGTTTAAATATTTGGTTCAAATAGATATTTCATATTGAAACGACATCACTGGCTATGGTAAAAATCTGGTTTTGGAATCATATTATGGATGTTAATAAATCTGTTTAATCACTACTGCCAAAGCTTTTAAGTATTAGAATAAATGAAATATAATGCTTTAAAAGAAGGTTATTAAATATTTCACAAAAGAGTGTATATATTGATTCAACTAGGAAATCGTACTCTCTATATTAAACACTACAATTCCAAATAACTCAAAATCTATTACTTGTATAGAATTTAACACTTGATATGTTACTGAGGAAATTTTATACAAATACCAAAAATCTTCCAATATCATTCCCCTCGGTGTGGATTCCTGTACGTGGTGAGGGGATCTCGCAAGGAAGGTTCTGTTCTTTTAGTTTACCTCCTCTGGGATCTAAACATCCACCCACGTGTTTGCCGTGCGTGGCGACCCGTGAAGGGGAGGAGAGGATCCTGGTGGTTGAGGGGTCCAACCCTAACACACCACTTTCGCCTTGAATTCCTGTAGACGGGCAGCCTTTGGGTGGCCCCCTTGGGTCAATCAGCTGGTCCACTTGGGCTAGAGTCAACCAAGTACCAGTGTTGGAAGTTCTCAATGGGTGTTATGGACATTGTGTTTGGGTATAGTGCTCACGAAACCCTAGCGTTGCTGCAATGTCCTTGCATGACATTGTAGTCGTCCCCTCGTAGGGCTCCATGGTAGGTGGGGTAAATGGGTACCGAAATTTTCCTTTTTTCCTATAAATCCTCCTATAACAAATTTGAATAAAATAATGAAAAAACAGTATATAGGTAAATGACCACGTCTTGAAGACTCACAGCAGCAATCTTCAACATCTGTAACACCTGTACCCCATTTTTTTACATTACATTCTCTTTAAGAAAAACCTTTAGGGCAAATGTCCCCCTTTTCTATTCAGAAGGCACTAGAGGGACTTGCTTGCTCTCCAAAGTCAGTATGTCTGAGACATATTGGTTGAAACATCCACATCCCAACATAGTGAACTCCTCCTGAATTCAAAGGCAATTGGGGATGTACCTATTAAGGTTACCCCTCATGCTACCTTGAATTCATCACGAGGAATTATTGTTGAGAGGGACTTGAATAACGTCTCCGAGTCAGAAATTCTCGCTGGTCTCTCCACTCAAGGAGTTTCTGCAGTGAGGCGCATCTCCACTCGCAAAGACAGAGTTACACTGCCTATAAATATCCTCGTTTTGACATTTACATCACCACGTTCACCTGCCACCATCAAGGCAGGTTATCTAATTTGCAGGGTATGGCCGTACATTCCAAACCCTCTTCGATGTTTCCAATGTCAGAGGTTCGGCCACTCAAAGACATCCTGTCGTGGTTCCCTGACATGTGCTCGTTGTCGTGGCAAGGACCCACGATGCCTATGAGTGTCACACGAACCCACATTGTGTCAACTGCAATGGTTCCCACCCTTCCTACTTTCGTTCTTGCCCAAAATGGTTGGAGGAAAAAGAGGTACAGCATTTGAAAACGACCCATAACATTAGTTATCCTGAGACTCGGAAATTGCTGTCCACCACTCCATCTCGGACATATGCTGCTGCACTTCGTTCCACAACTACAGTGGGAGTGCAGACAGATCTCTCTGTACCTCAAAGAGAATCGTTTTCAAAACAAATGAAAAGCCTTTTGACCTCCATGGTTAAAAAGGTTGATGAATCGACTTCTACACCCATCTCTGTTCCTCCCATACAGTCCAACAAATCTCAAGATCCACATACTTCGGTTTCAAATACAGGCATTTCTTCTGATACATCTTTTTCTCCAACTCTACGATGCAAAACAATCATTCGTTCGCATTTTCAGTCACTGGAATCCCCTTCCAACAACAAAGACCTCCCCCATCGACCCACGGCAGGATCCATGGAGGTCGATAGACCTCCTCCAAATAAGGATAGTAAGGAAAAAAGACGTGGTCGTAAACAGAAGGGTTTTCCAGCCACTTCGCCTACCCGTCATTAAAAATGGCCACCTTGATACAATGAAACTGTCGAGGTTTACGTTCTAATCTGGATGATATCAAAACACTGATTGTTTCCTACCATCCTGTATGTCTTTCCTTACAAGAAACATTTCTAAAACCTGTTGATACAGTCACCATTCGGCAGTTTTCTCTGTACGGAAATGACAGGCTGTGTGATGGACGAGTACATGGAAGAGTGGCACTATTGGTTTATCAGCATGTGCCTACCCTGTCTTTGTCACTCAACACACCCTTGGAGGCCGTAGCCATCCGTATTTTCTTGGGTCATACCATCACTGTTTGTTCTCTCTACCTGTTCCCTGGAGAGACATATGATCAATCAGACCTTGATGCTATCGTTGAACAGTTACTGTCTCCATTTCTAATCCCCCTGGACATCATCCCCTATGTGGAAGTGCTGTTATTGATAGGATGGGTCGCTCTGTAGAGCGTATGCTCTCTGATCACAACCTTTCTCTTTTCAATTCTGGTTCTTCCACTTATTTTCATGCACCTAGTCAGTCCTTTACTGCTATTGATCTCTCAGTTTGCTCCCCTTCATTATTTTCCCATTTTTCAAGGAGGGTTGACAATAATCCACTAGGCAGTGATCATTTTCCTATACTTTTGAGAGAGACTGGCCGTGGTCGATGCCACCCTACCCGCGTGCCCCAGTGGAAGCTAGATCAGGCAGACTGGTCCACTTTCACTGCTTTTGCAGAACTTGATACTGCCATCATGAATCAGCCATCAAGAGACGACTGTGTGGCAGCAGTAACTGACTGTATTATACATTGTTTGTTTGTTTGTTTTGGAATTTCGCACAAAGCTACTCGAGGGCTATCTGTGCTAGCCGTCCCTAATTTAGCAGTGTAAGACTAGAGGGAAGGCAGCTAGTCATCACCACCCACCGCCAACTCTTGGGCTACTCTTTTACCAACGAATAGTGGGATTGACCGTCACATTATACACCCCCACGGCTGGGAGGGTGAGCATGTTTAGCGCGACGCGGGCGCGAACCCGCGACCCTCGGATTACGAGTCGCACGCCTCACGCGCTTGGCCATGCCAGGCCTGACTGTATTATACAAACAGCTGCTCAGTGTATTCCTAAAACCTCAACACGTTTTCCACGATATCCTCGTCCGTGGTGCAATCCTGCTTGCCACTTGGCACGGAAGGCTCAAAAAACGGGCCTGGGATACTTTCCGTAGATATCCCACACTTTCGAACTGCATCGCTTTTCAATGGGCCTGTGCACATGCTAGGTGGGTAAGACGTCAAAGCCAGAAGGAAACTTGGATTAAGTTCACAACTAGCATGTCTTCTACCACCAGTTCCAAGGTCATATGGGACAGGATTCGAAAGATCAGTGGGCACTACAATTCTGTCCCCCTCTCCATCTTACTCTCTGATGATCAAGAGGTAGCTGATGTCTAGAGCATTACTGATACTCTAGATTAAAGCTTTAGCCAGGTATCTAGCACTTCTGCTTGTTCCTCCACCTTCTTGGCCATCAAGACTCGGGCAGAGCGTTCAACTTTTTCCTTTTGAACTGTCTTTTTGAGAATAATTGTCCCTTTACACTGGTGGAACTGAAAATGGCCCTTCATCAGTCTGGCAGTACATCTGTTTAACCTGATGATGTACACTATGACATGCTGTGCTATCTCTCTCCTACTTCTCTTGATATTCTTCTAATTGTTTTTAACCGGATCTGGCAGGAGAATGTTTTTCCTGATACCTGGCGCCAGGCTATTATCTTACCTTTCTATAAACCTGGGAAAGATCCCAAGATTCCTTCACACTACCATCCAATTGCTTTGACGAGCTGTCTCTGTAAGACCTTAGAGAGGATGGTTAATGCTCGTTTTGTTTGGTTCCTCGAATCAAACAACCTCCTCTCGCCCACCCAGTGTGGGTTCCAACGACAGCATTCCACCACGGACCACCTAATTCGACTTGAAACATCAATCAGAGAAGCCTTTCTCAAACGCCAACATCTTGTTTCAATATTCTTTGACATTGAGAAGGCTTATGACACAACATGGAGGTATGGCATTTTGCAAGACCTCCATATATATGGGTTACGTGGCCATTTACCTATGTTTATTAAAAAAATTTTCATGGACAGGATATTCCAAGTTCGTGTGGGTTCGACACTTTCCCGTTCATTTGTACAGTTACTTGAGGTCCCTCAGGGTTGTGTTTTGAGTGTCACACTTTTCAGTATTAAGATAAATGCCATCACTGAACAACTCCCTCACACGTTGCAAACGAGCTCTATGTTGACGACTTTCACATCTCGTGTCAGTCATCGAACATGAGGTATATTGAACGGCAACTACAAACTGCCCTCTATCGTGTACTGAAGTGGACTACGGTGAACGGCTTTAATTTTTCTCTCTCTAAAACCGTTTGCATGCGTTTTTGCCGCCAACAGGGTATCCACCCTGATCCTGAACTCTGTATCGGTGAAGTTTTGCTGCCAGTGGTTCCTGAGACCAAGTTCTTGGGGCTTATCTTTTACCATAAGCTGACCTTTATACCACACTTAAAGCAGCTGCAGGCCAAATGCACAAGAGCACTGAACATCCTCCGTGTCCTCTCTACTGCCAGTTGGGGAGCGGATCGATGTTCTATGTTAAAGATCTATTGTGCTCTTATTCATCCAAAACTCGACTATGGATCAATGGTCTATGGCTCTGCCAGACCCTCGGCCTTAAAGATGCTGGACCCCATTCATCATCAAGGACATCGACTCTGCACTGGGGCTTTCTGCACTTCCCCAGTTCAGAGCTTATATGTGGAATCTCACGAACCTTCTCTGCACCTTCGCTGTTTGCAACTGTCTTTACTGTATTCTTCGAAACTTTGCTCCTTACCAAAGCATCCCACATGGGGATGTGTATTCAATGACCTGCCATTGCTCCTTTTGGCCTTCGCATCCAGGTGCAATTGGATGAATTGGGTCTGTCCTTGGAAAACATTGCAGAATCCACTGGTCAGACCATCCCTCCATGGTGTACTACAGCCCCCAAATGTGACCTTTCTTTACGTCATCTGAAGAAGGCAGATACTCCCGATTGGAAGTATCGCCTTTTATATACTGAACATCTTTCGAACAACCTTTATATTCCAATTTATACGGATGGTTCAAAATCAGGCGACTCTGTGGGCTCTGCCATGGTTTGTTGCAGTTCGGTGGTTGCACGCAGAATCCCTTCTACAGCTGCTGTGTTCACTGCTGAACTGTACGCCATATCTCTTGCCCTGGATCATATTAAAGCTGAGCAGTACTCTGACTGCATTATTTATATTGACTCCCTTAGCTCTCTGCTGGCCTTGGAATCACTTCACGTTGGTTCACACCCTGTTCTCACTGATATTCAATATTGGTTTTACACCATTTTATGTTTTAAATGCTGTTTTGTTTATACCTTTGTTTCCTTTTACGAATTTTACTACATTAACTTCACTTTTACCTTTTTACAGAGCATTTGGCTAATTTGTATTACAATTTTGCTATATGTTTTTAACACTTTTCTTATTTTACCTTTTGATAATGGCTGTTATGACAACATAAGTCGGACTGAAAAGGACAACTTCAGGTGACTGACGGTGGTTCTTGTACTTACCTGTTAGTCTTCCTGGCAGGTTATGATCATTACCATTTTGCTAAAGAAAGTCCTATACAACTTCGCTTACTCTGCTTTCTCTCTTAACATTGTAGACTAGGTGTCAACATTGATTTTATACTTTTTCTGTTTTTCAATGATGTTTTGTTTTACCTTCATTCCCTTTTATGTATTTTACTAATTTATTTTTACCTTTTTACCGGACGTTTGGCGCATATAGCCTAGCTGCTTTGTGCCATAAAACACTAAATCAATCAATCAACCAATATCATTCAAATAAGTATGAAACTTTCCTTTAAAATGTTTTATTTTTGTCTTGTGTACTTTTACAGATTGGGTACAGCAAAGGAAATTTTCCAGGGGAAAATATAGAAAGGATCATAATTATATTTGGTATTACGTTTAATTATAGTTACATCTGGATAATGTTATGTACATTGTGGGAGTCTCTGAATGTCCAGGTTCTGACTTTTATTTGCAGTCACTCTCTTTGTCCAGAAGAAAGACGTATATTTTAAAATATTTGATCAGCATCCCAGACTAATTAATTTGCCTAATTTACAGAAGGTACTTCATGTTTCATCTAGCGAAAATTGTCTGCTTTTAATCTTGTTATTCTTTATCTGTATCTGCAGTAAAACATTAAATCTATACTCTTCAAAAAAGGAAACGCAAAAGGCAAAATTTGAGACATATTGTTAACAAGTTTATTCCGGGTAGTTCTGTATGACATGTGTGAAACCTTGCACATTCACTGCTGAACATCCAAAATCTGCAAAGGCAAAGTCCACGCTCACTAATTGACGTTTAACGTCACTCAACGTCAATAACGAGTATGCCCCTCGTGAGCATCAATAACTGCTTGGCATCTCCTGCTCATGGAAGCGATGAGATTTCGAATCACATCCTGTGGAATGGCTGTCCACTTAGCCTACAAAGCTGCTGCAAGCTGAGGTAGAGTCTGCAGTTGAGATTGCCGCCGTCGCAGACGTCGGTCCAACTCGTCCCAAAGATGTTCGATGGGGTTTAAATCTGGTGATCTGGAGGGCCAGGGAATAACGTTGATGTTGTGGTATCTTAAGAAGACAGTGGTGAGTCGGGCTGTGGGAGGATGGGCGTTGTCATGTTGAAAAACGTTGTTGACGTTCACCATGATGGGTTGCACATGGGGCCTAAGAATCTCGTCGACGGTTGCGTACGGTCTGATCGGAAATCCGAAGCAGCCCTGGTATGATTGAGACAGTTCACGTCGCAGTGGTGGTCCTATCCCGAAGGTGACGTAACCGGATGTAGCGATCTTGTGCGGCGTGGTCACACGAGGTCTGCCAGATCGTGGACGGCCACAAGTTGATCCATGTTGTTGGTGACGATTTCATAGCCTTGTGATGGTGCTTGGGTGAACATTCACAGCTCTGGCAACATCTAATCGAGATTCACCTGCTCCCAACGACCAATGGCGTTGTTGCGTTGTGCTTCAGTCAGTCTTGGCGTAACTGTATTGCGTGTCGGTGGCTTAACACTGAGCTATGGAAACCGAGAATCCGTCACTTTTATAGGGATTTTGCACATGTTGCACTTGCAGAACATGCAGATTTCTCAAACAAATTTATTGGACACGAATGCGTTTTGGCGAAAAATCCATTGTTTTCCTCCGTTTTCAAAGTGCACAACTTTTGTTGTCATTTTGGTCTGACAATCAGTGCCTTAACACGTGTAACATCACATACTCTGAGCTTGTAACGTTATTACATATATTTCTCTTTAAAATAACAAAAATATCCCTTTTGCGTTTCTTTTTTTGAAGAGTATATTTGAGCAATGATCACTAACATTCACATACTCTGCAGTCTCTAGCCTATAAACTGTTTCTTTATTAGAAATTAACAGTAAATCAAAAATAGCACCAGTTCTTTAAGAAAACCATCCTGAACAGTTTCTAAAAACATGTTGCCCTCATAATTTGATTCTAGAATTTCCTGTTCTGTGTGTTTAAAAATAAAATTTTTAGTTATATCCTCACTAATGGTTGAATTTTTTTTATCTCCCTATAGAGTTTCTTATTAGCTTACAAGTTTCATCCAGCCAAAAAGAAACACAAATTGAATCAATGTCACAAGTATCAGATTGGAAACCCTTAACTTGAACAGGTTGTAACTCAGGTTGTCCTAGCAACACAGTTTTGTCAGTTGAGCCTACTGTTAAAACTGTCTTGTTACCCTTCATATTTTTTTTCTTCAGTGTTTTGATTTTCTGTACTGTTTAACCCCAGTTAATTTTTTCCTTCAAACAAAAGTGCACATAACTTAAAATTTAACATTCCTGGAATATAACTGATCATGAATCCTCATTAGTTTCATTTTTATTCACATCAAATTAAATAAATCACATTATTTGTAGAAACATCTTGCTTATTTAGTAATTTTCATACAGTAGATACAACAGTTGTCCACTGTATTATGTATTTTTTTCTTTTATAATTATTATGTATTTCATGAAATACCATGTAATTAATTTTCTGGGAACTATATAACTAAGAATGTGGTAAGTCACTTGAGTTAAAAGAGTTTCAAACAATCCTTATTTTAGTTTGATATTTTGACTTTTGTTTTTTAAGTAGGAGATTGGAAAGGAAACAAGGAAGAGACCTAGAGAAACTCTTGTTGATGAAAATCCTTCTCAGGACCTTCAGAAAAATTCTCTAAGACTTCATAAAAGAGCTTAGGAATTAATATAGTGGTATTTGGGGTGAGGTTAAATATCGTTATGTTGGTATATTTTACATTAATTTTGTGAATCTCATCATTTCCAGGTACTATTAATTTCCTATTCATTTTCTATAAATTCAAAACTATCATAATTTTAAAATTGCATGAACCTTTAAGATTTTAAGTAAGTGAACAGAGATTTAACAGAAGTCCATATAACTGATGCTTTTGTTTTCTTTGCCCATTAAATATGTTAACTATATAGTTGTATGTACACCAGTTTAGTGCATGGCATGAGATTTTACTGTTTCAAAATTCAATTAATCAATCTTACCATCAATGTATACCTACAAAATTAACATTAAATTTACCTATAGTTCAAAGTTTTATGTTATCTAAGTTTTAATTTCTTTATTTCAAAAGAAAACTTATACTTGGATATTTCTTAATACACATTAACATTCCATGTGCAGGTAAAATCTAGGTTAATTGCTCAGTTTAAGCATTCTTATTTCAGGCTTAAAAGAACATGTTCAGAGAAAAGGAATATTGTGTAACTCTTGACAGATTTCAGATTTCTAAACATAGAGTTGTGATTTCTCAGCTGTGCTAGATGCTTATAAAAAAAGAAAAAGACCACATTTTAAAGTATGATCTCCCACTTCATATTTTGAAATTGACATAAAGAATTCCGTAAGGAACTTGTGAAATTGTTCTTGATGAGGCTTCTAAATAAGTTTCACCTGTGAAACAGTGTTACTTCACTGTGTAACTTTACATTTAACAACAACAAAATCAATTTCAATTAATTTTTGAAGTGTGAATGGTGGAGATTTTGCAGAATGTGACAAATTGAGGCATAAAGATGGACAGTGGGGCATTCTTCATTTTTGGTGTGTTTGAAGTCTTAAAGTCATTTCTTCTTACATAATTATATAAAATAAACAACATAAATTTATTACTTTTTAAACCAGTGTATTCAAAATTAAAATTAAAAATGTATCAATGGAAAAAGAAGTTTCATGAACTTAAATCTGGGTCTTTTTAATCCAATTTACATGATGACTTCAATTACTTAATGACCAACAAGTTACTTTAAATCATTGATTTTTGACATTTTATGAAGATTGAATTGTTGATTTTGTGACTTAATGAGAATTATTGGATGATGCCTGTGAATATATAAATTTCACCATAACGTGATTTTACACAGTTATAAAGGGGATTTGCGAGGAATGAATTGGGTAGTTCTTAACTTTTTATCCATATCATATATCATCAAATTAACAAAAGATGACTAAGTGAAAATAAGTCAATACACTTACAATTCACATCATACATTATTATGGGTGTTGTAAACATGAAATTAACATATCCAAAATAAAACATCAGTACAGCTGTGATTATTACCATGTTAAAAAAAATATATCCAAACACCATTGAAATAACCTACTTTTAAATATCACAAAACCTGAAGATAAAAATGTGGCATTTGTATTATACCATTTTCAGCCTGTGAGAAGGGTAACGTAGGTAATGGAAATGGAGTAAATGGAAATTCAGAAGTGTCTGAACATAAGCAGAAACAACAAACATGAAAACATAAGCAATGACATTTCCATTCATGTGTGACATCCTGGCTGTCAAATTGACTGAAAATTAACAATGATTTCATAAAAATTGGATAACTACATAAACAAAAAAAAATGTAAAAAGTTACTTTACCAGTAGCTTGTATAATTTTAATATCTTCCAATAACATTTTGACCTAAACAGCTTTCTGAACCTCCTGTGATTTTTATGGTAGGCATTACCATGATCTTGTTGCCTGCAAGAAGACAATGTATCAAAACTAGTTTCACCAAAGTCCAGATTTGCGACAGTGTTTTTCCATTTAGTGTGGTTTTAAATCGTCATTTGACCACACTAGAAATGTTAATACCTCAGTTTGTGGAAGTTGTTGGGATCAGGATGATACAGCTGTTAGTAGGTCAGTACAGTGGCATACTACATGCACATACTGTATTACTTATTTTAGGGAAGGATACCTTTACCCCTACAAGATACAAATTCCTCAGGTTATGCCTCTTGCACCTGATAATTTGGCACTTACTAGTGCAGATTAAAAAACATAGTCAAGCTGAAATAATTACATATACCTGAAACAATAACAAAAATGGAAACAGATAATGCTAATATTATTATCAGTTTATCTACATAAAACACCAACAAATACTAACGTAGTTTAATAAAAAATACAGTATATTCTCCATTGACTTCAAATAATATGTATAAATTTGAACATAATCTTTACAAGAAAATTTGGTGGTAATTATTGAATTTAATATACTGTCACTTTTGTTAAAGAAGAAGAAATAAAATCTGAGCTTTACAATTACTTTCAAGAGTTTTTTTACAAATATAAAGGAAACATTTACATAAGATACATGTCATACAATATGTTAAATTTTGCAATGAACAAAAAAACGTTGTTTGTTTGTTATTAGAGCTAACTTTCATTAGGTTAGCTGGTGTCTCAACCACAAGGAAATTGAATGTTTATCTGAAAGTGGATAAACTTGTCCTGTGTATATTAACTTTGGGTATAATATCTGTCTTACTCTTTGTGCTTTTGCAAGGAACAACAGGTCTCTGTCTTTTCACCTATTTCGTGTTTCATCTACTTTTATTATTAGCTTGTTCCAGTTATGGTTGGTTATGGCTCCTTGGCCACATCAAACGCTTAATATTTTAATTGGTTCTGTGGTCCATCTAATATTACGCATGTCAACTTTCTGGTTTCTATTTTTTCCAATAAAGAATGCTAGTGTTTTGTTATAATTAACTTTTGCACATGTGGCTGAGTTGTAGTAATCTACTATTTCTACGCTATTCTGTATTAATTGTTTGCTTGCAGATGTTAGTGTTACATTTGCGTGCGCCATTACTTTTGTCGTTTAAGTTCATTTCCTGAGGTGGAGACCCCCTCAATGTTCTGACATCGTACTATTTTAGAGAGAAGACAGTTGATTGTCAGGACAAAGAGTGGGAGACAGTGGGCCTCCTTGTGTTACCCCAGACCTGACAGGAATATTCCTAGACAAGTGCCAATTTAAATTGACCGCCGCTGTGACATCTGTGTAAACAGCCTCTCCAGATGATAATACTTTTTGGTATTTGGTATTTTTCTAGTATGAACAAGAGAAAGTCGTGATTGACTTAGTCAAACGCTTGTTCTTGGTCTGTAGTTATTATATGTCCAAATGTGTTTCTATAGTAAGCTGTATAGATGTTATCTCTGAGTAATGTATTCTGGTGAATGTTTCTGTTTGGTACACTGCAGGTTTGGCTGTTATGTGCTATATTACCTTTGTTTTCATTTATATACATTTTGTAAGTATTTTATAATCTGTGTTACATAATGTGACAGGTCGATAATCTGACATGAGTTCTGTTTGTTCTTCTTTCTTATTATGTAAGGTAATTATTCCTATTCTAAATTAGTCTGGAAGTGTGTTGTTCTCCAAGCAAGTATTTGACATCTTTGTAAATTTCTCACCGATGATCTCCCAGTAGGTTTTATAGAACTCTACTGGTAGTCCATCTGGTCTGGGAGTTTTATTGAGTTTCAAGTTTTTGTGGCTTCTAAACATTCTTCCTTTGTTAACTGATGTGATGTATCTTGAAACAATTCTTCTAGCCTGTAATACGTTTAACGTAATATAACACAGTGAAGCTTCCGCAGGAAATGAAACTTAAGAGGACAGGGTGGAGTCACGTGTTCTTATTGTTGGGAGAAGGCGGCTCTGTTTGATACAATCACAATGTTATTAGTTAAATCTAAATACAATTTGTCCAATCCGGAGAGAGCTATGCAATAATAGGTGAATATGCTTACAAAGTTCTGGTTTTTAAAGCGTAATTGCAACATAGCTCAAATTATTGGCTCAAAGCTGTTGGATGAATGATATAAAAGTGGGTTTTCTAAACTGAAATACTTATGAAAAGATAACGTTCTCAACATTCAACATGAAAGTTCTGTTTGCAGCTGTTGTTGTGGTTGTAAGCCTGACGATGACGAACGGCAATTCTATAGATATGATGTGGAAACTGATGTGCAGTTAGTTCATTTTCTAAGTTTATTGATGTATAAAATATTATGTAATCATTCTATGGAAGTAAATGTTTTCTCTTAATATTTTTATTTGATGAGGAGAAAAACAAAGTAAAATTTTGACATATATATTCCTCTTATAAAACTCAAGAAAAAGACTTAAATTGTCAAATTCAGGCCGTTGCAATTATCAATGAATCTAAAAGGATGAGAGTCGTGTTTAAAAATTTGAACAGTTATCTTCTATATAGGTTATACATCCACTTCTGGAATTAGTTTGACGAGTTCCAGGTAGCATTTTTATAGCTGAGCAACAAGTAAAACAATTGAGATTTCCACAAAAATATATGTTTCAGATTTAACCAAGAAAAATTAGAAACAAAAATTAGTATATTTTAGATTTAAGTAATAAAAATCACAAAAAGGAATAACAAATATAAAACTATCAGAAACAAACTAAAAATTATTTGTTCTTCTTCAGTCAAAATTTCATGAGTTTTGCGATAGAAAAGTAAAACACTTTCATTGATAACTGAGTCTACAAAGAAATACTTCAACACAATCTACTCTGTGACGTAATACAGTAATGATAGCTAATTTTTAAATTAAATTTAAATAAAATCATTTTTCTCATAATTGGTGAATATTGTTGAATGTTAAGTTTTTCCAGAAAAGACTTCAGGCTCAGTAACCTTCCGAAGGAACTATCAGTTATACTTTCAGATATTTCTGATAGATAATATAATTATTCACCCCGCCTACTTACATCAACGCAACAAGGAATCTTCAGTAATACCTCTCGTATTATGTATTGTAAGTGTGTGAATCAGAAAACGTACGTTTAATAAAGTAGTTTTACAAACGTTGGTTCGTAAAATTAAAAACTACCCATTTATATAGATCACAGATGTTTTTTTTATACAGGTATTAAAGAAGATTCTATAAAAGTGAATCATCTGAGAGTGTGCACAGCAAGTCGATTAAAAGAACAATCAGAGTGGGTAGGTGTTTTAGTTATAATTAATCATATGTCGTAAAACCAATAATATTTTGGTTTGCTGACATGAATCTACTAAATTTAGCATATCTTTGTCTTTTAGTTAAAGACCTCTTAATATATAAATTATATTAAAAATTCCATTTACATTGAAGGTTAGTTTGAGGTTCTAAAACATAATTCTAAGAATCAAGCTCCCTGTGTTAGTGGCAAGTTTTTGGAATTACAGTGCTGAGTGTTGTAGGTTTCAAGACCACCTTACGAAAGGTTTTGATGTTTTACACGTCTTGAAAACATAATCAGATGAATTTAAAAATTTTACCTATCCAAGGTTATTAAGTATTAAACACCGGTCACTAAGCAGTTCGTACAAGGCGTGGTATAACATAAAGGATGTTTTAGTAGTAAAATCTTCTTAGCAATTGGGACTGCACCTTTGCAATGATGTTTGTCGCGCCCATTATTTTAACTTATGTCTTCAATTGCCATATTACCTGCACGTGAATCCACGTTTATATCATGTGTAATGCAGAAATATTCAAGTTGTATGACCTTTATCTGGTGCTCGTGCTTACGCTAAACCTTAGCAATTATTTCTGATATTTCATGTGTATTTGTTTGTAGTTGAACACAAAGATACACAATGGGCTATTTATACTCCTCCCAACATGAGTATCGAAACCTGGTTTCTAGCGTTCTACTTCTACAGACGTATCGTTTTATCATTTGGGGTTATTCAACATGTCTACTGTGATCTTGTTGGTTTAAATTATTTATTTGCTGACCTTTTTCATTTATTTTATCAACTGGTTTTGTTAATCATGGGAAGAGACGTTAAAACGAAGATTATATGATTAACTTAGAAAATATTTATGATTAAGATATAAATAAGGTTTGTTGACATATGTAATTTTTATTGTACTTACTTTTATTTTATGTAATTTATTATAAGGTAAAAGTGTTCTAAAGAAGACTAATGTCCCTGCCAGTAAGACCGTAATATTGCCTGTTAAATGCATTGCAATAATAACTAAAAAAGTATTAAAGGACAGAAAAGAAAGATAAAACATCAAAATTAAATTATAGGCAAAAAAGTGAAAACTTACAGTTAAGAATATAATTAAAAAGAGATTATTTAAAATTAATCAATCAAAAATGAAAAGGTATGTACCTTTTGTGTTTATAATTTTAAAAATTCAGTTGGATGATACATTGATGATAATATTGAAAATATTCAATGTGAGTAGAAACAACTAGAAGACAAAAATAATAAATCTTTTGTTACAGGAAAGATTAGAGTTATGGTACACACTGTTGAACTGTGTCTCACACAAATAGCCAAATGCATTCAACCCGATAACCATAAGGTTAAACAGTTTGCAACAAATTATTTTCAAAGTGTGCAGGTGCTTAAAACACGAATAGCACATATATGTGAAGTATTTTTTGTTTGTTTTGGATTTTGCGTAAAGCTACTCAAGGGCTATCTGCGCTAGCTGCCTCTAATTTAGCGGTGTAAGACTAAAGGAAAGGCAGCTTGTCATCACCACCCACTGCCAACTCTTGGGCTAATCTTTTACCAACGAATAATGGGATTGACCATTACATTATAATGCTCCCATGGCTGAAAGGGCGAGCATGTTTGGTGCAACCAGGATTCTACCCCTGTGACACTCAGATTACAAGTCGAACGCCTTAACACATTTGGCCATGCTGGGCCCATATGGGAAGTAATAGTTGTGTAAGACTGAGATGGGTCAATATGTTCCAGTGTCTAAAACCCATTTCAGACACCATTTCTTAGTACAAAATGTAACAAATATTGAGACATTTCACCATTTTTGTGCTCATTATATCTTCACATTTAGAATAAGGTTATTGTAATAATAAAATATTATAATGACAGAAATAATTCAAACAAAAATATAAGTAGACTGTCAGATAAACAATTTATTATTATTTACTTTTACTATGTTCTCAATGTATAGAAAGTTGACTTTTCTGAAATGATTGCATTCAGAAAATATGAGACTGGGAAAATTTAAGACAATTTCAGATCTACTGTTTGAAATTGGTTGTTTCTAGAGGCATGGTATACACTATTTTTTGACTATGTTCAGTTTTACCCAGCACGATATTTAATGAGAAAAGGGCAAAAATAAAAAAAAACTTACTTTATATCTAAGCCCTAACAGGTAACTTAAGGTATCCATTTCTTTTCATAAATAAATGAAAGGTGCATACATGAGTATTTAATGTTATGGATGCTAGAAAGGAAAATATCAGAAAACATAGTTCTGAAACTTTTAGTTTATAGAATGATGTCAATTCAATAAAGTTGATCAATCAAATTGAAAGTTCTCGCATGACTTCTCACACAAGAAAGAACTCTCTTGAATTAAGTAAACTTTTATTTATGTATAAAGGTTTATTATTTACTATATAACCCACTATACGTTTTCCATGGCACATGCTATTGTTATGTATGTAGAAATGGAAAACACTGGAAAAGAGCTTTGGGTTAACTAAGTTTTAATGACAGTATGTAGTATACTCCTCTTGTATTTTAAAATGCCCCTTGATTTGGTCCACCATCTATAAGAAAAATTATCTTAAAGCAAAATAATTTTTATGTATTAGTAGCGTATTAGAGATATGGTGCACTTCAATATATACCCATTTTTGAAGCAAGTGTCATTATCATTAGTTATCCAACTATGGTATTTGTGGTAGCCAGAATAGTGTTAAAAGAACCCTTTGGTTTATTTCAAGCTACATCAGCAGTACTAGCTGTAGTAGGTGTTGCTTTGGTATCAAAACTTCCTTTATAATTTCAAGACTAATGAGTTAAAGAGTGTTACTTCATCAAATCTCGTTTAGGGAAGTTTGCCCTTCAGTTTACAATATTATGTGCCTTCCAGACAACTTGTACCTGCTGTATGAAAGACACTGCTATTTCTGTGATTATCTTCAATAATGGATAGACTGGTGTTCCTATTAATTTAATCGCTATAGACTCGGAGGGAGAGCTTTCAGTTATACTATGTGGAGAGCCATCTTTATCTGATTTAATTGGGTTCTGTTCCCTGATTAAGATAATTGGATCAGCTTTAGTCTATAAAGGCTTACAAACTAAAAGAGCCAGACTAGTTTCCATTGTTCAAACTGCCTCATGTTATTCTTCATTCTGCTAGTAACTTTTTCTTCAACGACATTTCAACCACTTGGAGTATTTCAGATGTAACAATAATTTTCTTTTTGTATGTTATATAGTATACTGAGCAAATACTTGATGGCACTACCTTTAGGTGCATCAGTGGGGAAAATATTCTTGTGTTTCATATAAATATCTCTCAACACTTTTCAGTCATATTGTCCATTCCATTATGAGATTATTTCAAGTTAATTTATGGAAATATTTTGAATAATACAAAAGTATAATTACACTGTGAACAATTATTTGGTTATTTCTTAATTTACACACAGAGTGATATATATTTCTTAAGTATTCAAAACGTTTTACAAATATCATGGTAAAATTTCTTTTCCTTCTAAAGTACTTTTGTTTTGTAATTTATGTTTTATTTTATTTTTTGTGTAGCTTTTCAATGTACATGCAATAATTTAATTTCTATTATGATTTCTACTCTCAGATAGATATAACTTAGCACATTTAGTTTGGTCAGATACACACATTAGCAGTGGAACAGTATTTTACTATTGAGCTCAGTATCTAAACATGATACACACCTAGAAAACAAGACAACAAAAACCCTGGTCCCAAAAATATTATATTAAAATGCACACTTCTATTTGTGTCCATTGATGTTTTATGGGTGTACTCTACAATTAGAGTAGCCCAGGGTGGTGTTACTAACTGACTTTCTTGTGCAATTTCACTTCAAAGCTAGAGACAGCTAGCTCTTAAAATAGCTCAGTAAATCTGCATAATATATAACAAAAACAACATATTCATATTGAATTGTTGACAAAGTTTAATATAGCCCATTAAGGTTTAAACTAGAGTTTTAATTGATTCTTCACATTTAGATATTCAAATTTCTGCAGTTTCTTCCATTTGATGGATCATTCTGCATATTCTGGACTATCTTGATTTATCTGCATGTTACGAGATTTTGTCCTGTAGAATGATTAGGGATGATGATTTGTAAAAAGGATGATTATTATACACAGGACATTCAGTATACCTAAGGCTACATGATAGTTACTTGTGCTTATGTTAAGGGCATTTGTATTCACACGTGTATACTTACAAAATAGTGTATCATGCCTGATTATACTCTGTCATGTCATTGTGCATTTCAACAGTTAACTGCTCTTCAGAGTTTGTATTTAGAAACAGTCTAGTGTTCCTATTTATACAATGACATGTATAGCTATAACAATAAGAACATTGTTTTGATTCCATGAAAGTAGAAGAGAGCATTCTTGGTTGATTTAGTTTTCTTGTTTGTTTGTATTTACAAATATGCTATATTAGTATGCTACATATCCTCTATATTTGCCTCAAATATTTAATGTCACAATGCAATATTTCCTATAGGAACACTTTTGCACTTAAATAAACTTTATTTTCTATGTGCACCAGGACAGTTTTGTAATGTTCTTTACATTTATCTGCATTTTATTTTGTGAATCAGATTTCTGGGGCTTGTTTGCTTATTTTATAAACTAGGTTATCTTTGCATTCTTGGAGTTTTACATATTTAACTTTTGGTTGAACAGTAAATGTGTTTTCTCCATATGTCAAAATTTGCCCAACGTTTTTTTCCATATGTATGCATGTGCGTGTTGTATTCGTTTTATATGTTGAGACATAATTATTATGTAAGTGCACTTTTCTTATACATGGGATAAAAGATAGTGCTTGGCAAAAAAGTTATTCTGGAATATTATGCTATTTGAGAAAAAAATATCTTGTTTATTATGGTCACTTATGAAATGATAAGCATATGCAATAACCAAACACATTGTTTGGATTCAATGAAAACCATTTAACTGACAAATTTGCTTTGATAAAAGTACCTTCACAAAGACATACCTATGTAAGTGATGTTCAGAAATTTTTTGAAGAAATAAAGTTAAACAGTTTCTTTCTTGGTCCCCTGATATGAAGAGCTAAGCAGAGATGGAATAAATTTATTTTTAAAATATTTACCCACTCATCAAATGTATCTATAATTTATATATAAAATACACACCTACCTACCCATTTCATCCATTATTTACAACTATGAAATCCAGGGTTCGATTTCCCACTCTGGACATATAACCTAATATAGCTTTGCTCTGAAAAACAAATGAAACAGCATTCTATGAAAAGCTTAACAACCTGTTTCTGTCAGATCTGGCCATTCTGAAGTAGTAATAGTGAGAACATAGCCAGGAATAAGTTGCAACAAAACTGATTTTAAAGAGAAGTTTAATAGCATATTTTGTGTCATCCAGAATGAAAGATTGACAAAATGCATATATATAAATCTTTTATGGAAAATAGAATAACAGAATGCAATATATGCTGTATACTAACAAGTGTAGTAACCGAGTTTTTTGAGAAATGTAGGAAAATCTCTTTCTTTAACAGAAGAACCTGCATGGGTGGTGACCGATCTTCAATTGTATAAATAAGTGTAATACGATCCAGGAATGAAATCCATCTGCTTGAATCAACAGGATAATCCTGATGTCTGCAGAGAGAACATACTGCTTTATTAGAACATCGCACAGTAAAATTATAGTTGAAGAAAAGACTTTCTTCGTAGCACAGTGGTTAAGTAGAGGGAAGTTAAGATACATCAAACCAGTAACTTTGTCTGTAAATATGTGCAACATTAGGTAAAAAATGATTTTAATGCCTTCACATTTCTTTGATAAATCATTGCTTAAAATGGTGAGACACACAGAATTTTGAACTTGAATCACATGATAAATAGAAATGTTATCCCACTATCAGTGATAGAAGCTTGAACTTGATGAACAATGCACAAAAGACAAATAACTCTACAAGGTGAAGCTGTATGTTTAGAAAAGAAGTTATAGTTTTTTAGTTTTTTATTTTAAACCAATTTTAGTAGCTTCCAATTTCTATGCACAGTATACTTGATATATTTTAACCAGTAACACAATGTGTTTTAACTGGTGTATTTTTTTTTATCAATGATTAAGAATCATCTGCTTAGAACTTGGAGACATTACATCTTACAAAGTGTTTTTTAGCTTCTTTATGTTTCTTTTTAAGTCAGATCTGCTGATGTGCATACATGTTTCCTTCAAATCTATTTTGTGCATTTCCAATCTTGTACCTTAAACTCTTAATAACAACAAATAAATTTTATTATTATTTATAGGCTTCAGGTTCCTCTCATTATGTAAATAGTTTTCTGTTTTGCATTTAATGTTTAATTTATACCAAGTTGATTAAACAAAAGTTGAACTGTTACGTATTTCTTAAGTACCTCTGCTGTAATAAATCTGATATTTATGTTGAACTTCTATATTTTCATCAAGTCCATATTATTATTATTTTGCTTTGGATTTTGTGTCTGTTGTTCAAATTAATCTCTTTCTTTAATTGTACTAATATGAAACATGTATCGCCAAGAAACTTTCTACCAAAAGTCACTGGCTACTGACTTGCCAGTATTTATTTCAAAATGAAACAACTCTAATGTTTATTCCAACTGAGCTGAAGCCTTTCAGTAAAATTAAAATTTATTATTGTATATCTATATCTTAAAGATTTAATTTCTTTCCCACAAGAGAGAACCTATAACAAAAAAAGCCTAATTCATTCTTTGATTGTCCCTACCTTCAGCTCATCAAGTGCAAGGCTCATCAACCCAACTTGGCCAGCAAATCAAACAAAAAAGTAATTAGGCCACTTACAATGGTGAAGTGTATATAATACTTAACAGACTCAAAAAGCAAGTGACCAAATTTATTGTTTATCCACAAAAATCTCTAACTAGATAAGCATGTTCCTTTATCATAATAAGTGTTTGAATTACTGAAATATTCATTTAATTAATGTAATGAACTTCATATTGTTATCTTTTACCTAATCAAAGTAAACTTGACTTAAAAATCTGAGTCTTGTTAAATAGTATTGAAATTAAAAATAACTCATATTACAAGAAATACGATTTAAACTGAAGATGTGATGAGTTCAGTTACCAGAAACTGTGAGACAAATATTGGATATCAAAGGAAATAATGATTAAGGGATAAAGAGGAATGCGTGTTAACAACAGGTGTAAAAAACTCTAAGCTTTCAGATATAATGAACTAATGAACTTCAGGAAATAAAGCATACACGAAAAACAGCAATTCCAACGAATGCACTGTATGAGGCAGATACTGAAAGAAACTACATGAATAACAAATACTAAAGAGATGTTGCAAATTACATAAACTTTTTTATAAACTCAGATACTAACATAGAAGACAAATAGTAGGTGCTAAAGTGGGAATGATACAGGATATAAATTAAAGGACATGTTATGAATGTTAGATACAGAAGGAGATGTGGTAGGTAAGAATAAAAATGATGGTGTAAGTAATTTACAAGTTTAAAATATGCCTAGTACTAGAAAGTTCTTTCAAATAATACTTCACTCTAAATATATTTTAATATTACAGCTATTAAAACTACACAAAATTACTTTAAAATCTTTCAACTGCTGGTTCTTTGTACGAACTTACTGACAAATTATATTTGAAGTGCGATCATAATATTTAGAAACTTTTCCATCACACGTTTTTTTTATATTTGTATTTTGTGTTGAATTTGGAGACTAATCACTTAAAATTATTGTTGAATTAAGTTTAAATGTCGTGTGATGTATATTGCATATAAATGATCTATTAATTACTTACATAAAAAGAAAGTGATGCACTATTTTTATAACTGATAACCAATCTGTTCATACAGTTAGTTTAGGTATTTTAGCATGTATTATGTAAAATTGTTTTGTTTTAGGGCCAGCACTGTAGGCACGCTTTACAGCACCTTAGAACAAACGTATTCCACAAATAAACATGGTTAACACATAAATCTTACCTAATTGATGTGTCTGTCTTGATACAGTTATTTCTTTCTTGTGGATGAGACGCAATTGATATAATTTCTAAAGAAGTATGGATATCAAAGTTGGGTGATACTTACATAATGCTGCCATCTACAAGTTCCAACGTTACTAAAAAAGAATGGCATTTGGTTAGAAACTATTGATTTACTTAAGTGTGTATATATGCATGTATTTTATAAAATAAACTGCATATTTATATTAGTATTTGAACATAGTAAGTCTAGAACTTTGCAGAATCAAGCTACCAATTAAAATAGAAGGTACTTTGCTTAGGTTTCTAAACTGAACAACTCATAATTTGTTTTAAAAAGTGCCAGTTTTCTCGTAATGCTTTGAAAAGACTTTCTAGTCTAAACCCAAAGGGTTCACTCACAATGTTTTCTATGTGGAGAACACAAGGTACATGTGATAAAGGGCAGTAATAAAAAGAGATGTTGACAAATAAAATTAAAGAAAGTAGAATAAATGAAAAAAATAATGTGCAAAAAACTGGTGAAATGCTTAAACATTTGTTACATTTTATACCAAGAATTTGGTGTTTGGATTGGATTTTAGGCACTGGAATATATTGAGCCATCTCAGTCTTACACAATTATAACTTCATATATATGTGTTATCCATGTTGTTAGCACCTGCACATTTTGAAAAAAAAAAATCGTTGCGAACTACTTAATCTTAGGTTAGGGAGTTCAACGCATTTAGCTCTTCCTGTGATACACAGTTCACCAATATGTAGTATAACTAAGCTTTGTTATCACATCTTCACAACAACTGGTAAGATTTTGTTAAAGATTACAACTATTTGATACAAAAAGAATTAGATTATTTTAATGTGTATTGTAACTAGAGATTTGTTATTTAAATCTTGTAGTTGTTTCTACTCAGATTGAATGTTTTAAGTATTATCATCAATGTATTAACTAACTAAATGTTTAAAATTATAAAGAAAAAATGTACATACCTTTTCATTTCTGATTGATAAATCTTAAACAGTCTCTTTTTTATTATATTCTTAACGGTGAGTTTTCAATTTTTATCTTTCTCTCCTGTCCTTTAACACAAATTAGTTTTTACGAGTCGAGCGCCTAAACACCTCGCCATGCCAGGCCATGTATGTTGGAAGTTTAATATTAATATTTATTCTTCTGCTTCGTAATGAAGTTTGAAACCCTCATTTCTGACACTAAACTCCGAATAAGTTTCATACGTATAAAGAAAAAGGAAAATTCGAAAGTAATTTAAACTTCTTCTTCCACCCAGTGCCCAAAAAGTGTGATCACGAAATCTTAAAATATAATCATATATTTAAACTAAATTATCTCGAACAACACAGAAGAAATGAACCGTTTTAAGTGATTACAGCTCCCGACTATATCTCTTTGCCACCCTTGTTAACTTGATAGAAAAACAAGAAAAATGTTTGTATTAACTTTTTAATAAATAATAACATTTCTATATATGTAAAACGGCTCGTTTGAGTTGAGAAACTTTTTTTTACGTGGAGGAGCAAACAACTTTTCGACCTTCTTCGATGACCGTTTTTACATATATATTTTTCTCTACAAGTGGATCATAGGTGATTTATGATCTTCCCACAATGAATATAGAAACTCGGATTCTAACGGTGCGAGTCCGCAGACATGCCGCTGTGCCATTGGGGCATAATATGCTTTAGAAACCAGAGCTAACGATGTATAGCAAATGCATACACTACTATTTATGTTCACACGGGTATAAATATTAATATTTATGTTAAGGTGTTTTGGCATGATAATGGTAACTTTTATAATATTTTAATTTGTTTGGAATTTCGCACAAAGCTACTATCTGTGCTAGCCGTCCCTAATTTAGCAGTGTAAGACTAGAGGGAAGGCAGCTACCACCCACCGCCAACTCTTGGGCTACTCTTTTACCAACCAATAGTAAGATTTACCGTCACATTATAACGCCCCCACGGCTGGGAGGGTGAGCATGTTTGGCGCGACGCGGGCGCGAACCCGCGACCCTCGGATTACGAGTCGCACGCCTTACGCGCTATGCCATGCCAGGCCCAATATTTTAATAATATATAAATATATATACAGTTATTTATTTATTTACAATGTTTCTTTTACCCACTTTCATCATTATAGTTATAATTCTAGTTTATAAACATGTTTGAAACCGACTCTTGTAAGATTGTTTGATGATTTTTTATTTATCATAGTAATGATGTTAATATTTTTCATACGCATAAAACGTAAAAGATCATTTTCTAGAACGTTTTAAGCCTATCGTTTTGATTTGTTTTTTTTTTTTTTTGTATTTCATGTGTGTGTTTCCGAGAACAGCAGCGTGTTTAATATAATATTTAAAATTGTGTTTATTTGTAATCATTTTAACTATAAGTTTGGACTACTTTAATATCGCAAGAACTCAAATTTCATTACTTTGTGATTAGCAGTGACGGATTTAAGGTGGTGTGGGTCCTGGGGCTAATAACATTTGTGGGATCCTATTCAAAAATAAAAGTCGAATCTTTGTTTAATGTTCGTTGATAATTATTTTAGCTCATCTCAGATTCTTTACATTTGCTGTTTCATATTTCTATGATGATGTTATATTTCATTCCATTGTACAATATTTCTACATATTTATATACTTGTAAATATCTAAAACTTAAACCGAAAACAGTTGCCTTTATCAACCAGTAAACGTATGATTTTTTAGAATTATTATTTTAAAATGTGATGTGTTTGAAACCTTATAGCAAGGTTTACCTGTGTCATTCCATATAAAATTCTTACATAATTATTTTATGACTGGTTCATTTCTAATGTATCAGTGTCTATGGTGTCATAAAGTGGGTACACTTTGGTCTCCTGTATATACACTGTCTTTTTATATGTACATGTAGTTTTAGATCTTACAACTTTTAAATATATATATAAAGTACAATTTTAAGGGTTAAAAAAATGTTCAAACACATAAAAGCAAAAGTTGAAATAAATTAACAAACCAGTTCTAGCAAAATATATTTACTCATAATATTTTACATTTAGGGAGTTTTACTATTTTTTCATTGATTATTTTGAATTAAGTACAAAATTACACAATGAGTTATCTTGCTCCGACCCCCACAGATATCAAGAGCCGATTTCTATCGGTGTGAGTCCCTAGACATGCCATTGTGTCATTGGGTGAATTAGGAAGTTTTATAGAAATATAATGAGAAATATCGATTTCTCTTAAATATCTTTTTAGCTTTATTTTAATAAATAGCGTATCAAAAAAGAATGATAGAGTGGCGTTTAATAAATAACCACATATTTGCAAAATGTGTGAATAATTGAAGCGCCAGTCTAGTGTTTTACAAAAATAAAATATCAGAATAAAGTTAAATATGTTAACTAATACTACTACTTATAAGACGTTTTAGTTGTCATGGTATTCCTTATGTAAAGTGAAATTTGTGATAAATAAACAGTCACTATAATATTTGTATAAATGTTATACAACATGTTATATGGAATTAGAAACATTATTGAAGTTATTGTAAATAATAATGTTTAAACACTTTCTAGCACATAAATTTTCAAGTTTGAAGATATTTGTTTAATATATGGCTGATATATTGATATATTTAAATCTTCTTACTTCACATCCTCAGAAACAGTTCTTAATATAATCAGATATTGCAACGTCAAGATCCTCTCCAGCTGCTAAATTTTTACCACCGACACATTTCTTGGCTAACAATAACGTTATTTCGTACATTCTTGATGTCAGAAAAACATGAAAGTTCAAAAAGTCTCGATACAAAATAACATAAACCTCATAACCTGAGCACTTTACCTTTCTTCTTCAAGGGGTGACCAGGAAATGGTTACTTCATTCATTCCGTTGGTTATAACTTAAGCTTTATTTATGACGATAAAACCAACTTCTTAATCATCCAGTTTTCTGTTTACCATTAATTTATAAATTCTTTGTTCTTTATCTCTTCACACATTCATTCATCTGTCACAAATTACTGCACTTGTCCTTTGTACCAGGTCTTCAAACAACTATTGTGAATATCAAGTAACTGTATTCTACATTTATCTCTAAAATATCATTCCTATATTGCTGTATCTATTTAACTTGAAGTAAAAGATGTCATAAAGAATTATATTAATATCTCCAAACTTCTTTTGTCTTAAGAAAAGGGAATGTGATTGAGGTGTTTAAAGTTGTTACATTGTTGATGCCTCTTTTTTTAACATCTTTAATTATGAGAGTGGTAAGAGAAGGGACACAAATATAAATTTTGAACACTCAAATATTGCTTCCTACTGCAATAAAAATAATTTAACATTTAAAACATTCGATATGTGAAAATTACTTTTCGAACATGCAAAACATGTTATTTCCAGAAAGTCTGAGATCATGTACCCAACCTCAAGAAACGTTATGAAGATTTGAAACTGTGATATAAAATCTTGAATCACTTGAACTACAAGTGCTGCATACACACATACTCAATTAAAAAAAGTAAGTTTTAATAGATAAGTTATATCAAATCATGACATGAGAAAGTGGTTAGGCCATCGCCTGACTGTTCCAATCCATTCCTGTGGCTCTAATATCATGTTAATAGTTGGCTTTTAATACCAAAGTTATTTACCTCTGTATATATCCTCAACGAAATTAAATTTATCTGGTAGTATTACAGTTCTGTATTGTTGCATCTTTAGACAATATTATATTATATAATGCTGTATATGTATCTTCAATCAAATACTTCTAGTTATTACTTTCTAATAACATAGTTCTTCATTCTTGATGACGAGAAACCCACTTGAAATAAAAATGTGTCTCAGAATGGCTGGTATGGGTACTGACACATGTATTGATAAGGAGAGGACAACGTTTCGACCCTCTAAGGTCATCTTCAGGTTAAGAAAAATACGAAGATGACCTAGGACAGTCGAAACGTTGTTCTTTCCTTATCAATGAAAGTAATAATATCCATACGAATCGTTTTGTGATATAGAGCTCTTTACTGTTGTACACATTTAAACTTTAATTAATAGTTATCTTATAGTACCATTCTGTTTTATCTATCCTTTATAACATAAATAATTAAGTATAGTTAGATAAATAACTAGGTTTAAACTTAAACTTCAAAGATGCATTTAGAGCAGTATTCTTGCAAAACTTGAAAACCACTACCAACTATCACAATTACTTAAGTATCTAAGTAGTTACTTTAGAAATATACCACAAAGAGGTCTTCATACAATTAAATTTTAAAATAAATAAAATTACTATATACAATCCTAATATAATTTTAAACTAATCTAAACCGAATAGAGTTCGATAATTAAATATAAACTGACACGTCTAAATGAAAATATTTTCAGTCATTAAAGATCATTAATGGCTGACGAAGCGTGTCTGCTTGAAACATAATACAAAATAAGTTGAAAGTTTACCTAAGTTTTTCTTTTCATGTTTGCCGGAATAACATTCATTCATGAACCGGATAAGGCGTCCAGTTTATTTCTCAAACAGGGTTGGCTGAAACAGACTAAATATGAGCCATAGATCATTGTTGAAACTACATTTAAATATGCTATATCCAACTTGTCGAGTGGCGTCAGCCTCATATTCTATTCAAGGCACTGGAGATTATAAAAAGAAACGTTTCATGCGATAGGTCATTATACAACAAAAATAAGTAAATAGACATATTTTAGAAACTAATTATATAAACGTAGATTGAACATAAAATGATATATTAGATAGATATCACTTTTATATCAGCATATGTTTCTGCACTGCTCATATCGTTCACAAACTCTTCAAAATTATCATACGGAAATATTGAATATTCACATTTTGAATCGCACCTGGAAGCTTCAGAAAATATAAAATACTTTCTGACAACTCAACTTTAATAACACATCCTACAACATTATTTTCATAACTTTTAATTGTGTAACGGCCTGGTATGGCCAAGCGCGTAAGGCGTGTGACTCGTAATCCGAGGATCGCGGGTTCGCGCCCGCGTCGCACTAAACATGCTCGCCCTCCCAGCCGTGGGGGTGTATAATGTGGGTCAATCCCACTATTCGTTGGTAAAAGAGTAGCCCAAGAGTTGGCGGTGGGTGTGATGACTAGTCTGCCTTCCCTCTAGTCTTACACTGCTAAATTAGGGACGGCTAGCACAGATAGCCCTCGAGTAGCTTTGTGCGAAATTCAAAACAAACAAACAAACAAAACAAACATTTAATTGTGTATACTTGTTGCAACTGTATCCGTGTGTCAGGAAAGATATGATTCTTATAACCATCTTCAAAAATATTCCTTTTCTCTTTGTTAACAATGAACTACACATGTTTATTACACATAAAAAAACAAATTATAAACTGAAAAAGACAGTATTTTCAAAAGAAAGACCCAGGATAGAAATCAGAACTGAAACAAACAAAATCACATTGTTCTAGATCTGTGAATTGTGTCTAAATATAAAAAACACTATGAAATATTCAACGATATTATAATACAGTTTACAGAACAAAATACTGACTGTTTATGACAGGGCTCCCTTCTTCAAACTTACATTTAATTAACTATCAACTACAAGCTGTAAGTATTTTGTTATCATTCGTAACTCGTAAACATTGTACGAATAGTATTGCATATGTAAAGATACAGAAAATGGAAAAAAGTTAAGACTTTTCTGTTGCAAATGAATATTTTTGTTGTGAAAACACCTATTTCTTAGTTATATTTTTCCATTATCGTCAGGCTAACGACCAGAACAAGAACTGCAAACATAACTTTTATGTTTAAATATGAGAATATTGTTCTTTTAATGACAATTTCAGGTTATAAAACCCAATTTTATGTCGTTCATCCAACAGCTTTGAGCCAATAATTTGAATTATACTGTAATTACCCTAAGTTAATAGAATTTGTTAATATATTGACTTATCATTGCATAGCTCTTTCCACATTGGACAAATTGCATTTACGTTTAACTTATAACGGTGTGATTATATCAAACAGAAGTATCTCTTCCCAACAATAAGATCACGTGACTCAAACCTGTTCGCCACAGTTTCATTCCTTGTGGAAACTTTACTCTTCTATTAGGTTGTACGTATTACAAGCTAGAAGAGTTCTTTGAAGATACGTCCACTAAAAGAAGGTAATACAGACAATGGTGTAGTGCTGTGGAAATGCGTTCCCATATATATGTATATATATATTTGTCATAGACAGAACGTTGTCTGATTATTAGATTAAACCCACCTTTACTAATATCTAATTTCATAAAGTTTTGCCTACCCTTAGAAGAAATACGACAAAACAAAAAATTATAAACACAAAGACAGATGCAACATCTTTTTTTAAGAATGCATCATCTTTTGGTATATATTGATTTTGTTATTTGTGTTACATGAAATAATATTTTTTTGGTTTCTCTTATACATATATTGTTAACTTTGCTTTTTCAGAAAACAGATGAAAGTCTGCATGCAATTTTTAGTGTTAAATGTATTTTGTGAAATTCCTGCCTATTCAATAAAATTGTGAAAGATTTTCGAGTGTAAGATTCAACGACGTACTTTGTGGCTATATAAGTGCTAATGATGATCAGTATTGCTGTGGAAACTGAAATTTCGAGAAATTCGCCTCACGTTTATTAACCACTGCAACACAAAGATACAGTATGTATTGTTGGTTTGCTACATTTCGTATTCTGTAAATCTCAGAAATTATAACTCTAATTAATTCTTATTAATTTCAGATACTGACCAGGAACGTTTATAGATTTCGAACATTACAAACCGTTTAACTTCAGTGGATTAACATCACCTATTGATATTTTTATTATATTACTTCATTGATAAGAAACTCGACTTGTAATCAGCATGTGATAAGAAAGAACCTCTGTCTACACCCTTGGAGAAATCACTTCAGCTATACCAATCATTTAAATAGATGTTGTCTTCACAAAATGATAAAGGACAGCTAGAACGAAGTAAACTTCCTTTTAACCAAGGTTAACTATGCATTTCATAAGTAATAAATGTCTAGTTTCTTAGAAATAAATTTCACTCAATGAACCAATTTGGAAAAATCGCGACTTCAATATCTTATCATGTGATTCACCTTATCTGCTTTTTATAAAAGATGACCTTGTATATCCTCTGTAGTACTGTTACAAGATAGGATACAAAAGTTATTAAATAGTACTAACAATTATTCTCTTACATGTTTATAAATTAATTTCTTATCAATATACTTTCAAATCGTCCTTCTTAAATTACATTTTTATATCTTATTTCAAATGAAAATACATATTCAATAATAATTCGAATAAAAGACATAATTAAAAAATAATATAGGTAAATAATGTAGAAAAAGTAAACAATATGTGTCTGCTCTTCGTGTGGTTATAATTATAGTTAATTTAAATCATTAGTGTTTGTATACACGAAGCACACGAGAACGTGTATTCCATATATGAAGGAATAAACAAACCGCGCAATGAATTGAAAATACCTATAACCTGTTATTATTTTAAAGCAACAAATGGTTCACTGACTCACGAAATTAAACCAGAATGAAGTACTTCTATTCTAAGTTGACACGCATTTTATACATCAAACTTTATACAGAAGCTCTGGAATAGAACGTAAAATTTAATATTAAAAAGCAAATATTAACGTAGGGTTATGTATCGTGGACATAAAAAATTAAAACCTTGTGTGAACGGTAAGGCAAATATCGAAAATATTTTATTTTGAAGCACGTGGGAAGAGAATTCGTTACTTATACGACAGCACATTTATAAAAAAAAAAATCACGCGTTAGATATAAATTTGTGTTACACAAGGTTTTGTTACACTTGAATAATGTTTCACATCATAAATTGTCATAGTTACACTCATAATAGTGTATTGTTCATAACAGGGTTCTTAACATAAAATCCTACGGGCATTAGATTAAATAATAATGCAACTAAAATTAATTAAAATTATTAATTTTTTGTTTTCACAAATTATATTTGTAGCTTTTCTCGAGGAATGCAAACGGGTTCGTACAACCAACAGGACAGTTTCTATAACATTATTTCAAAACTAAACAAGCAAAGGTAACTATTATAATTACTGCAATTTACGAAAACAAAGTATCATGAAATTGTTTGTGATTTTTTTATATGATAACTTACAATTTGATAATGTAAGAACTCAACTAAATTCATTAAATAGTAATGACATCTCATTATAATCATAAAGGGAAATACAGGATCGAAGTTTAAAAGGAAGAAACATTCTTCGAAAGATATTTCTGATCACTATGCATTATCTTTATTTCTTGCAGTCTTTTCAGATCCGCCTGAATTTACAGCTGTTCAAAAAGATTTATTAATGGTGACAATTTAAGTAAACTGGAACCACCTTGTAAATAAAGAATGTGATGTCGATTCACATTTTTCATTTGAAAAAACATTATCACAACGTGCATAAATTTATTTTTTTCCATTTGTTCATGTTCTAAGATTAAAGAACGCAAGGTATCCACACTGGGTAACGACGATATTATTGCGTAAAAAATAAAACAAAGACTTTTTCGTCGTTTTAAATAAACGTACTTTATGAATGCTCTGTGTTGAGCTGAAGATGATCAAGGAAGGTCTAAGCTTGTTCTCTGCTTATCAATAAAATGGTTAATACACGTACCAGCCGTTCTAAGATACATTATTATTTCAAGTGTGGTTTCTCGTCATCAAGAATTTCACACCATGTTATTCATGACATTTTGGAAAACATCATATAACTTTCTTATTAATTAGCAGATTTTAAAGATAGCTGTAGATATTCTATACAATAATATTATAGTTAATTGTAATAAATTGAATTTACACCAAACATATACTTTTTAGATATTTGTAAAAACAAAACTTACGTAACAATTTGGCACGCATTTTAGTACATTATAGCTGTACATTCGAATTGTGTATTTAATGACAGAATTTGGTAGCTACATTTTAGACTTCTATTAAAACCATATATGGTACAAATACCGAAGATTGATTTTTTGATATTCAAAAGATTTTTATTGGATCATGGATATGAACTTTCACAACGATAAAACTTGTATTTTCTGTGTACTTACGGTTAAAATAAATTGTCAAGGAGAGAGTGTGGGCTCTTAGGAGAAAAGATAAGTTAACGTGCGCCTTGAAGGAACAGTTTATATTAGTGGCACTTCGACACATACCTTTGGCCTTTAATTCACGTAGATGAGTGGCTCCCCAAGGGTCAATTTGCTATTCTTGTTGGCAAGACTTAACTAAGATGCTGGTGTTTGGGTGTAGTGCCTAATGAAACCTGGTGTAACTACACTAAAAATAAAAATACTTCATAGGAAAGTGATCACGTATAGAAGACTGATCAGCAGTCATCACCTCAATACCTTCCTGCATCCCATTGTTTCTATTTTCCATTCTTGTTTCACAAATCTTTAGGACAAACGTCTCTCTTATTCATCAAGATTGAATTCGAGGGATTTGCTGATACTCCAAAGTTAGTTAAGCAGATAAACTCTGGGGTCGTCTTTGTGGAAGCATCACTGCCAAAGCACAGTAAACTTAGTACCTCCCTTATTCATCTTGGGATATTTCAATGTACACAATACTTTCTGTGAGGGGTTGTTCCTTGGAGCTTATGCTCTCTTCAGTACTGGTACATTTACCAATTTTAATGCACCTATTCAGTATTTTTAGCGCTATTGGTTTATATGTCTTTTCAAAATCACTTTTTGATTCTTTTTTTGAAAGTTGAGAGTGATCCATGAGGCAGTTAGCAACAGCACCATTTTGGACATGATTTTTCTCAAGGTTTACCATTAATGTTGGAAAATGTCAGTAGAGGTCATTGGCCTTTTTATTCTGTTTTTGCGGTTTGTTTAGTTTTATTACTTTTATACAGTTTTACATTTTCTCCATTTTTAACGGATGTTTGGCAGAGATAGCCTAGCCGCTTTGTGCCAAAAAGCGCCAAACAAAGAGACAATTAAATAACTTTCCCATTCGGTAATATCCAGAAAAAGGCGAATTTTACCTTCAGTGTATTATTTAAATTGTCATAACTTTACATGTGAAAAAAATTGTAATTTCACAAATTTAGAGGCTGATATAAAGTGGTAAAAGGTTTTTGAGTAGAAACTATTTGCTTATTTCTCCATGCCTTGACTGATTTGGGGTCAAATTAAAGCTGCGTCAACTGAGAACTTCTTGTTTTTAAATTGTGTTGATGACCAGCTGCCTTCCTTCCAGTTTTTCAATTTTAAATTAGAGAAGGCTAGCGCAAATAACTCCTGTTTAGCTTTACGTGAAATTCAAAACAAACAAAAATTCCACTGATAATTTCATATCGCATTTTATGTCATATATTTCAACCATATTTATCACAGTTTTTCCATAGTTCCTAGCCTTTCATTTCTTCTGGATAAAGAATTATGATTGTTTTCCCAAGTGAAACCAAAATGAAATTATGATTGCAATCATCCATATGATATTGGATATACGAAAAGTAAAGGCTTTAAGGGTTAAAATGAAATCGATCAGCTAAAGGACATAAAATTCTATTACTAGAACACCAAGAATTCCCGCTGGTACAAGGTAAGTCTACGGATTTACAACGCTAAAATTAGGTATTTGATTCCCCTCAGTGGACTCAGCAGATAGCCCGACGTGGGTTTTCTATAAGAAAACGCACACAAACACGCAGTACACCTTGTAAGTGATAAATAAATAGCGTAAGAATATATTGAAACATCTGAGACAAGTAACGAACAGATAGCATAAATGCTTGAATCTCAAAAATAAACGGTGCCAGGTAAAACATTATGTACAGTTGTTGTTTGGAATTTCGCACAAAGCTACTCGAGGGCTATCTGTGCTAGCCGTCCCTAATTTAGCAGTGTAAGACTAGAGGGAAGGCAGCTAGTCATCACCAACCACCACCAACTCTTGGGCTACTCTTTTACCAACGAATAGTGAGATTGACCGTCACATTATACACCCCCACGGCTGAGAGGGCGAGCATGTTTGGCGCGACTCGGGCGCGAACCCGCGACCCTCAGATTACGAAGCGCACGCCTTAACGCGCTAGGCCATGCCAGGCCCCATTATATACAGAGTATTTTCAACTGAATCTTCTTTTGGTATTTACTCATCATCTTTTTAACATTTTCTGTACCATCTTCATGTCTTTTTTCCAACACAGTTTATGTTATGGATGACGTTGATTCGCTAGTCGAGTAACCTTTTCTCTGTCTGTATTACCGACAGCTTGGAACAGACTTAAAGATGAAATTTAGAATTCCAAATTCCGGATTGTATTTATTTTACATTTCTGATGGCTAAAAAGAACTTACAATTTAAACGTGTTTACATGGATTTAAGAGTGGCTAATGTTTCTTAAGGCCTCAGTGAAGATCTCAAGTGGCTTAGCACTAAGTCTGAAGGCTAAAAAGGCAAAAATGCATTTTCTTATAGTCGTGGTAAGCAGAGCTCAAATAACCCATTGAGTAGTTTTGTGTTAAACTTTAAAGAAAAAGTATATTTTAGAGAATGCAAAATTTGTAAACCGATTAGTGTGACGACATACCAAAATATTTACAATTTACCAATTCTGCTCAATAAATGTCAGGTATTCCGTAATAACGATTTGTTTTAAATTTCGCACAAAGCGACATGAGAGGTATCTACGCAATCGGTCCCTAATTTAGTAGTGTAAGACTAGAGGAAAGCCACCTATTCATCAAAACCCACTGCCAACTCTTGGTCTACTCTTTTACAAACAATAGTGGGATTGACCGTACATTATAACGCCTCAACGGCTGAAAGATCCGCGATGACGAAAACCACTTGAAATAAAAATGTATTTTCAAAACAGCTTGTTATGGATGTTAACACTTTAATTAGAATAAAGTACAAAACAGCGTTTCGACCTTCTTAGGTTATCTTCAAATTAACAAAGAGAGTTTACAGCTGACGGCTGCCAGGGACATTTCTTAGGGACGAGAGTGGATACGGGATGGTAGAAGGTATTGCAGTTAGAAGTCAGGTTATTAATTACTATACGTATAAAGGAGTTCCTTTATATTGATTTAATTTTCTTTTAGTTGTTGTATAAGTAGAGCTTCATTGGTTTTGATTTAAAGAAGTTAACATTTGTATATTTGGTAGTGAAAATAATTTTATTAAATAACATGTACGAAGTAAGTTTGTTTAATCTTAAGTAGAAGTCAATGTCACTGTTTAAACTGACATCATCAATATTTATTTTCACGGTCTTTGTTACACTGCTGAAACAATATGCCTAACCTAATATAACGATTGTTTATAATTAAGCACAAAGATATGCATAGGGCTGTCTGTGCTCTCGAGTAACTTTGGCGAAATTCAAATACAAACAAATAAACATTGTGTTTAGCAGTGACGGATTTAAAGTTGTATGGGCTAATAACTTTTGTGAACCTTACATCCTCTATAATTTTACATGGAATAAAATTGTCAATTCGTCCACATTAAGACAGGCAGTGGGTTGAGCCCCTAGCTAAATACGCCACGGGGGGACAGGTCACAGACAGCTCATTGTTTAGATGTTTACTTATCTACAAACAAACAAAGTTAATTAATAACAGTTGGCTCAATCTTGTTTTTCAAATGTTTTAGAAATAAATTTAAAAAAGTTCTGAGAACGAATTACAAAAATATAATTTCCTGATTATTTTTTCTCACTGAAGCATTCTGTTTAACACAAATTTAACTAGTTTAACAAATACTTCATAATTATTTAGTTTAACTAGTGTATTTCTCTTTCAATTTTCCTTGATTTTTTCTTATTTATTTCTAACTTTACATGTTCCAAGAAATATGTACTGCTATGTTTTGTTTATTTAATAATGGTAAAATTATGTTAACTGTTTTGCAAATAACAGTTACTTTTGTAGAATCTTTATGAGTTCATGCAATTTCTTTGTTTAATTTTTATGTTATAGATAGCACTTTACTTAACCCTATCTACCATTGCTTCCTTAATTGCGTATCTGAACATGTTGCAGTCTTTATAAGTGCAGTTGAATGTTTTTGCAAAATTTTTGATTCTAGTCAAATATCTCCCATGTGGCTGCTTTGGTTATAATTGTTTGCAGTTTGTTTGTGATGTTTATGTACTTTATTTTTATGTTTTTCTTAGTTTTCTTAGCTAAAACATACCTTTCTTTTTATTTTTCATTTTATACCTCTTCTTTTTTGGCATTTCTTTATTTAATTATTTACTTTATCATCATCATCATTCACCACTCGATTCCATCCAGGAACATAGGGCCGCAATCACTTGCGGATTCTTCAACATGTATTTAAGTGAGTAGGTTGTTAGCCCACTGCACAGAGCCGTCCCTAATTTAGCAGTGTAAGACTAGAGGGAAAGCAGCTAGTCATCACCACCCAACGCCAACTCTTGGGCTACTCTTTTACCAACGAATAGTGGGATTGAACGTCACATTATAACGCCCCCTCGGCTGGGAGAGCGAACATGTTTGGCGCGACGCGGGCGCAAACCCGCGACCCTCGGATTACGAGTCGCACGCCTTACGCGCTTGGCCATGCCGGATCATTTACTTTATATGATATCTAATTACTTCTGGTACTTTTTCTCATTTCTGTATTTCATACAGATTACTAGAAAAGGATTTATCTACATGGAATACATTTTAATATTGTATATCATGAGCTAAGGCTTTAATTATTATATTTTGCTCACAAAGAAGGGTTTGCACAATAATGAAATAAAACTTATTACAATAGTTTGAGCTTTATCATAAATGAAATACAGTATTGGGATCATAATGACCACAGGGAACCACGTTTCTTTTTATCACGCATTTAATTTCAGCCAATTCTACCTAATTTTTATTTTACCACCTAGTTTAACCTTATTTGCCATTTCATAATTGCATTTTGTACACTATACAATAGGTTTAAAAATTCACTCTAATTCATTATAAATGTTGTTTATCAGTACTGCAGTAACTCATTCCTCAGCATTCCTTCATTTACTTTTTGAAATCAGGTTCTTTTAATATAAATATTCTGTGTATAATATTTCTTGAACTAATATATTTAATAATTGTTTACCATCATTCCAGAATTACATTAATTAATGTATTCTGAACATAGTTTTATTTCTCTTCTTTTCTCAAACTGCTTTTACCATAAAAGTACTTCAACCCCACATCTATATAGCATAATAAGGATTCTAGGAAACTCTCATATTATAACTTGTTTTAGTTGGAAATTCGTTATAGATGATAAGAAATGTAAAATTTATCATCAGGTATCATCATGTCATTTTTTATACAAACATATTTTATAATATTATTTGTATCATCTAACATTTTTAATCTTGCTTCAATGAGTAAAATAAGTATAGAGAATAAAACACATCGGACCACATTATAAATTATAATTATAATTTTAAAGTGCTACTAACAAATATAATCTTTGTTGTGCATCATAAAGCACTGCTTCTAAATATGTTTATGTTTTAGCATTTTATACATGAAGTATCAACTACAAGTTTGTTTTTTTAAATTTTTGTGTTTGAAAAGATAGTAAGTGGAACTATTTATGATAATACTGAGTCAAAACACTGAGAAATATGTAATAATATGTAAACCACACTATATCTATCACTGAGATTTTCTTCCACTTTCAGGAATTGATTGTAATTGGTGATTGAAGACAGAAGTATGAACATTCTTTATTCTGAATAAGGAGTCAAATTTTCAAAACTAAATAAAGCTTACTTATTTAAAAATGTTAAGAATGATGTTGTTTTTGTTTCTTTCATAACCTTATATCTTTTCAAAAATGAATATATTTTTCATCAAGTTATAAACTGCAATTTAAACCTTGAACAAAGGAAAATTATATTGTAGAAAAATAAGTGTAAAATGTAGAGATATTTAAGTTCTATGCAGATATATACAATGTATTATATAATATTACTTTAAGTTACAGATGTGAATATATATAACCAGTCTCCATTGTTCATTATCTCAAGCCTGGTTATATACAGTGAAAGAGTTTGAAACCTTTAAGAAAACAAAAGGGATCAACCTATTGGTTTTTACCATTTTAAATCGCAAGTCGAAATGTTGCCCAGTAGCAGTTAGCAAGTAAACAAAATGAACTATAACTTATGTTTGATGGCAGGTAAAGTTAAAGAACATCTTACAAGTAAACAATGACATACTAAAATTTGAAACTGTACACATTTATTGTTTACTTTGTGAATCTTAGGTATTATTTTCTTCTTATATGGTCAAAGTGAATGATATGCACTAACTTTAATCATATATTGACCTTAAGTAACATATATTCATATGTAATGTGTAAATTAACCAACTGTAATCTTGGAATACCTGGTATGGGCACTTCAGGTGTCCAGTGTTCTCTTGCATATCTAATTTCAAACTTATCTTAAATATAGTAGCATCTTATTATGTTTCAAATTTCAAATTTAACTTTAATGTTAAATACTATTTATATAGTGCACAATGCAAATAAACATGAAAAAGGTGTTACAGTTCTCATTTCTGTATAGCTCCAAATCTTGCATATAAACTAGGCATTTATATAGTTTAGTTTTAAGTTTACTAAAAAGTTTATAACAAAGAAGTGTAATAAGCCATACCTTCTTCTCATTACAGCTTATTTGTTACTACTAGAATCACTTACCCTTTCCTAATTGGTAAAGCATAAAAACTCCTGAAATCCAGCTTTGAACTTACCTAGAACAGAAAGTTTATAGGACAGAATTGTGATTAAATTACATTAGATAGATTTTAATATATGTACCTTATAATACTGTAACTAGTTGGAGCTCTTCCAGGGTAACATAATCACGAAGGTTTGAATACTGAGGAAAAATATGCAAATTAAAGAATACTTAGAACTTCTTTTAATATCATATTTATTACTGGTAAATTTTTATGTCGCTTACTTCTTAATCCCAGTAATTCCTTTTAAATACAGGATATCAGGCAATGGCAACTTATATACAGTTACCTATAGCTAACTATAGCCTAGCTAACTAAATGTAAGGCTTCTTAAAATACCTTTATGGACATAAGGATAAGTTGTCTCATTTGACAGAAGATGGATGAAGCAAAGCAGAAGGCTGTTATAAATGGAGTCAGTCAAACTGGATTAATATTATAAACAAGGTACCTCTGGGTTCAGTGTTAGTACTTAGTTTTTGTGATTTACATCAGTGAAATAGATGAAACAAAGGACCAGAAGTTACTTAAATTTACAGATGATATTAAGGTACAGAGTGTTACTAGCTGTGAGGATGCTGTGAGGTATTTAACAAAAGTATTATTTGGATGGGAATGACCTTAACAGTGTCATGAAAGAAAGAGATTTTAAGGTAAGAGTTAATAAGTCTCTAAAGCCATCCAAGCAGTATGCTTTTGCTAGTGTTACAGCAAATAGGATTTTATGTTGTATTAACAGAAATACCTAAGCATATAATTGTTCAACAACCCCCTACCTAAGTTTTATAAATCAACTTCTTCTAAGACTTAATGCCCTGTTTGTGTTGGCCTGGCTATCAAACTGTGCACTTCATATATTTTACATGACATATAATTTATGTTACAATTAAGAACTCTAAATACTTTTAAAATCTGCAGGCATTTATTCCACTAGATGAGGATGTATTGATTATAACATAGGACTAGGTCGTATGTTAATGCTTTGGAAAGTGATACTTAAAGCGTTTAAAAATATTTACAGTCTATCATCTCTTAATGTATTACCAGAGTAAACAGTTGTGCCATGGTGAGGCTATTAAACTATTTGCTGATACATAACATTACATTATCAATTACAAGTTCATTTGTTTCATCTCTCTGCCTTCAATGAAGACAGCTGTATCGTAATCTTTAAGAATGCCTATCTTTTAGTACATATTGATTATATTATTTGTCTTACATAAAATGGTATTTTTTGGTATTCTATTGTACATATACTGTTAAATTTGGTTAAACAGAAAGCATATGGAGGCCCATATGTCATTTATAGTGTTAAATGTGTTTTCTTAAATTCCTGCCTATTCACTGAAATTGTGAACGATTTTTTAGTTATGAATCAACGGCATACTTTGTCGTTATATAAGTGTTAGTGACTATTGATATTATTGTGGAAGCTGAAATTTCTGGAAATTCACCTCGTGCTTTTGAAATTAACCACTGTTAATTGTGTTACCCCAAGAGACAGTGTGTATTGTTCGTTGGCTGCAGTTGGTATACTGTAAACCTCAGAAATTATAACTGTGATTAATATATATTAATTAGGAATTTCAGATACTGACCAGGAACGTTTATAGCTTTCAAGTATTACAAACCGCTTATCTTCAGTAGATTAACATCAGATATCGTATTTTTATGAAGTATTACTTTACGTCATTGGTAAGAAACTCAACTTCTAACTAGCATGTGACAAGTGAAGAACTAACTAGCTCCCTGTTATGTAAATTGTATCTGTATCAACTTGAAATTAATTGGCTCATCGTGAACCCTCACTAGGATATCGAGGATGTTCTGGATCAGATGGATGACTAATACTGTTTGTAAACGTTCGTATGTAAGTCATTATTTATAATAACTGTTATAAAGAATTGTATTTACATCCGTATAGTAAAATATATTTATATTAAGAAAGAATATTGTGTATACACTTGTTGGCAAATATCATAAATTTAATTCATATCAATATATAATTATCTTCTAAATTTAAATTATCAATTTACTCAGTTTCAGAATATTTCAAATTGTACTATGTAATATAATAAATTGGTGGTTTATTTGAGATAAATTATAATATGTAGCTGATTTATACTTGTTTTGAAAGTAATATATTAGTTAGCACAGAGAAATAGCTGAAGTGTTAGGTGTGGATCGTGTTATGTGCAATAAAACTATTTACATTAAAATGCATAAATTAATCCAAGAAAATGACATTACAATAAAACTTCGAATCGTATAATTTACTGTTTTGAAGCATTTGGATTTTTTGTAGAACAAAATCTTATTTTAAAAAGGATATTTTTAAGTGTTCTAATTTTTTAGAAAAAAGTTTTAAAGCTGTTAGAAAACAAAAGCTGCCGCTACACCAATAACAGGTTTTCCTCATTTCTATATAAAACTGTAATGGTTGTGTTAAACTTCGAATTTGATAACGACAAATTCAAAACCATACACATTCTTTATATGTAACAATATCACTATCATATGAAAGTTTTGCTTCTTTAACTCTTTAAGGTTAGCAGTATATTTAATTCTATTTTCTATTTTACTGCACACGTTACACTATCTTACATCTTAGATATAAATGTTGAGTCATGTTTGATGTAGATTACAAATTGTTTTCAGAAAATCATTTTTATTTATTGTATTCCATCCATAAAACCAAATGTAAAACGTACTTATTTAAAAAGCATTATGTATTTTTTGATCAAATTGTAAGGAAACAAATAACATACTGCATGCCACTTAATAATTGACCTCGGCATTCATTGTTGTTAAGGTTACAACCAGAGTAGAAGTAGCAGATCTAAACTGATACATGATATATTAAAAGGGTTTCTAAAGTAAAATAATCGTGAATGTCGTAAAAGTCGAAGGGCAAATGTTTAAATCTGTATCCTCTAATCATTTTGTGTATCTTTCGGAATCAGACAAGTCTATTTAGTCAACACCAGGTAAAAGTGTTAATTATAAAGATGGTCTTTAATATAACCCTGACATGATTGTACAACTAGATCACAGTGTTATTTATTTTTGATACATCATCTACCCACATGGTACCCATTCTTGGAAAAATGGCAATAGAATCCAAAATTCGATAATCTTAGCTAAACAGTAATAATACACTATAGTTCCATATTGGGCAATCACTGGTATCACTGAAGTAATTTGTGAACATGTAAGTCCCTTGGAAGGAGTGCAATAAGTTAACACACTTAGAATGCAAGATTCAATTTCCCTGTGGTTGAGACAGCATCTAACCTAATGCAAATTTGATCTGAAAACAAACAGATAAACAATGCGTATTTGTTAATTGCACAATTTAACTTATTGTATGACTTGTATCATATGTAAATGTTTTTTTCATATTTGTAAAAGAACTCTTGAAAATAATAGTAAAGTTCAGAGTTTAGTGCTTCTTGTTTAACTCGGCAGTGTCAGAATATTAAATTCAATGATTATCACCAAAATTTCTTGCAAAGATTAAGTTGAAATTTTATATAGGTAATTTGAAGTCTATGTAGGAAACAGTGTAAGTATACAAGAAAATATAATGGTGTCTTTTTTATTAAACTATGTCAGTATTCATTGGTGTTTTATGTAAACAAACTTATACCAACATTAACATTACCTGTCATCTATTTTTCTAATTGTTTCTGGCATATATAATTATCAATGCCAAGTTGTCAGGAGCAACAGGCATGAGCTTTTGGAATTTGCATCTTCTTGGGGTAATGGTATCCATCCCCAAAATAAATAATACAGTATGTACATGTAGTATACCTCTGTACTGACCAAATACAACTGTATCATCCTGATCCCAACAACTTCCACAAATTGAGGGTTTAACATTTGTAGTGTGGTCACATGATTCAAATTACATTTTAAAACACACCAAATGGAAAAAATACAGTCTGAAACTAGACTTTATTGAAACTAATTTTGACACATTCATCAATCTACTTCAGTCTGGAATTGTCTTGTTATAGGCAACAAGACTATGGTGATGCCTACGATTGAGAACCAAGAAGGTTAAAAAATCTCCTTAGATTAAAATGTTATTGGAAGATTGTATCCATTTGGTACAAAATCATTGGTAATTTCCAATCAATTTGACCGCCAGGATTTCGCACATGAAAAGAAATTCCATTGTTTATATATCCGCGTTTAATGTTTTTGTTTATGTTCAGAAACACCTGGGATGCCACTTATTCGAATTAAACCTATATTACCCTTCTCACAGGCTTGGCCCGGCGTGGCAAAGCGTGTTTAGGCATGCAACTCGTAATCTGAGGGTCGCGGGTTCACATCCCCGTTGCGCTAAACATGCTTGCCCTTTCAGCCTTGGGGGCGTTATAATGTGACGGTCAATCCAATTATTCGTTGGTAAAAGAGTAGACCAAGAGATGGCAGTAGGTGGTGATGACTAGCTGCCTTCCCTCTAGTCTTACACTGCTAAATTAGGGACGGCTAGCACAGATAGCCCTTGAGTAGCTTTGTGCGAAATTCAAAAACAAACAAACAAACTCTCAGGCTTATAATGGCACAATATGAATGTCACGTTTTTATCTTCAGGTTTTGTTCTGTTTAAAACTAGCTTATTTGAATGGTGTTTGGGCATTTTTGTAAGATAGTGATTATCATAGATGTACTGACGTTTTATTTTGGATACATGAATTTCATGTTTACAACACCCTTAATATTGTATAGTATGAATTGTAAGTGTATTGACTTATTTTTATTAAGTCATGTTTTGTTAATTTAATAACATATGATATGGATAAAAAAGTTAAGCACCATCCAACTCATTTCTTGCCCACCCCACTTTATGACTCATGGTAAGGTTATCACGTTTAAACTCGCTCAGATTGATATTTACTTTTACTTTGCCATTGACAATCTTGAACAACATAAGGTAGGTTAAGTATGAATGAAAGCTGTTAGTAGTTTAAATAGCTGTAGCTCATGTTATATTCTTTTACCTACCCAAAGCTTTTCCTATAGTTTTTATCTTTCTATTCATTGTGGTTTGACATGTTTTCATCCACCTCATTCAGTACTTTTAATTCTTTCTAGCATTTAAAAATTAGTTTTACTACAAACACAAAATTTGTCTTTTAAAGTAATAATCAACAACTAGTAAAATATTAATATTTTTTCACGTTGTTCTTAAGAACTCCAGGAGAAATTGTATATTAGCTATAGATTATCATGAAGTACAGGTTCAAATTCTCTGATATAATGATGCATTAAAGTAAAACTAATTACTCCTGTTCAAATAAGATAAACAACATGAATAACAGACAGGTAATTTGTCTCAGAGTAATACTGTGCTTCTCTGATTAATTGAATTCATAACATAGAAACATAGACTGGACATAACATAAAGTACCAAAGTACATTGTTTATTATAAAAATAAACACAAACACAGTGTTGGTACTTGCTTGTACGATAGACAGACACTTCGACTTGATTGAAACTGTTCTCTTAAAACCCTTCTCAATGAAAACTTTCACAAAACTATTTTAATCTAATCTTCCTTACTTAACAGGTAATGTAGGATTTACTAGTGCTACTCGTGTGTTGTTAGTTATTACATAAACATCCATTTAAGACTATATACTTGGTATATCACATGGTGATACACTTATATACATTCTCACATACTGTTCAACATTACAGGTGTTCAAGTCGAAAGAGCTTAAGACTTATTATCTCTTAAGGGCAATGAAAGACAGGTAAAGTAAAATTAATGAATTCCCTGAACAATTATATGCGAAAATTTCACATACTAGAATAACTATCTACCGTACTTTTCTGTGTATGAGACACGCCCCTGCTTTCAAGGCTATCTTTAGGGAAAAAATATTTTTCACGGTTATCATTCATTTATTTGTTTAACATTAGCATAATCTTTTATTATTCTTTAGAATACTTTAATAGTAGTGTCCATAATATAATGAAATATGATTGTTTCATACATTTACATCAAAACATTGTTCATTCATTAAGAAAACTTTCACAATTTTCATTTACATCACTAAAAAATAACTGAAAACAAGTTCTGAAACTTCACACTTGCCCAGCAGTCATCTTGGTGTGTCCACTCTCCTCATATTTTGAACTCACTTTAGCTGCCCATATAGAGTTTTTTGTCCACAATTACTATTAATCTCCAAACTTATATGTTTTTATTGTGTTCTTTATGTATATGACTCTTGTACTATTAGTACAATGTCTTATTTGAGCTAAAGAAAGGTCCCTCTAACGGGACGCTGTTCTACAATCGTTTCCCATAATAACCTATTTTCTTTAGCCTATGAGAGAAATATAGCAAGCCAAGGGAAGTGTAGAGGTTGGTCTTACTAGTTTCTAGTCCTTGCTGTACAAATTATGGTATGCTTAGGGAGGCAAAATTTTTTCACCTTTGGTTTTTAGGAAGCATCGAGCTTTGAGACCCACTTTCTTTGGGAAAAAAGTGTTTCTTATACACCAAAAAATACGGTAATTCACAAAATATATTACATTAAAATATACTTGTTTCTTTATAAATAAACACAAAGCTATACAATGGGCTAACTGTGCTGTATCTACCACGGGTATCAAAAACCAGTTTTTAATGGTGAGAGTTCGCAGACATCCCGCTGTCCCACTGGAGTAGGTTAAAATATGTTGTTAAAAATGTTTTATATGTTTATATACTGCAATACCCAAGGCTAAGTAAATATTTCATCAGGGAATGTATAGTGAATGTTTTTTTCAATAAATTCAAAAAGACCAATATGTTAACAACACCATTTTACAGTGCTGACAGGGCATTTATCTCATACGCTCTTGATAGCTTATTGTGTAAAAAGTGACAATAAAACATGCTGCTTCATATGTATCTCAGAACGGCTGGTATGGGTATTCACACTTTTATTGATAATGAGAAAACAACGTTTTGACTTTTTAAATCATTTCCGTTTTAGAAGTGACCGTTGCCGGACATATGTCATAGGGACGAGAATATAAACGGGTATGGCATTGTAAGGGCCGTGGCAGGTGGATACACCTGCAAACAGGAAATAACTAACTAAACAGCATTTCTTAAACTCAAGATCACTCGAACTGATGCACAATTCAGAAATTATGTATACAATTATACAGAAATCAACAGAAAAATCACCCATACTGGATTATACTTTCCCTGGGACTCAGCAAATGAAACAAAACAAAAAATTCAAAATATTAAGAAACCAAATAAACACAGCTATACATCTATGCTCGCCCAATAAAATTAATGATGAAATCAACAAAATAAAACAACACTTCATCAATATCAAAAAATTTCCTCAAAAAACCGTAGAAGAATGATACGAACACACCTACACTAAAAACAAACATCAATAAATCCTTATATACAACAAACTACAAATCTTATACTGCTGCATACCATATGTTCCATATATCTGAAAAAATAACAAATATTGTAAAAAAAACATATAACAAAACACAATATTCCAGTAAACACCAAATCTATACAAAATCCAAGTACAAAACGAGCAGAAGAATGGAAACTAGATTCAAAGAATACAAAAACTACCTTCATACATTTCTGAATACTGCAAATCAAATAAATACAACATAATCATAGAAAACACCCAGATATTAAGTAGGGAAACAAAAATAAACAAATGCAAAATCAAAGAAACTCTACTTACATAGCAACTAATACCAAAATTAAAATGTGGCCCGGCTTGACCAAGTCTATTAAGGCGGTCGACTCGTAAGCCAAGGGTCGCGGGTTCAAATCCAGATCGCACCAAACATGCTCGCTCTCCTAGCCGTGGGGGCGTTATAATGTGACGGTCAATCCCACTATTCGTTGGTAACAGAGTTGCCCAAGAGTTGGCAGTGGGTGGTGATGACTGGCTGCTTTCCCTCCAGTCTTACACTGCTAAATTAGCAACGGCTAGCACAGATAGCCCTTGAGTAGCTTTGTGCGAAATTCAAAACAAACAAACAATCAAACCAAAATTAAATCAATATAAAGAAATAACTTTATACCTATTCAATTTAACAACCTAATATCTACTTGCAATGCCACCTACAATCACGTACCCGTTTATACTCTTGTGCTTAAGACACGTGTCCAGCAACGATCATTTCTAAACTCTCCAGAAAGGTCGAAGCATTGTTCTCTTCTCATCAATAAAAGTGTTAATACCGAAACTAACCATTCTGAGATACATTTTTATTTCTAGTGGGTTTCTCGCAATCAAGAATATTGGTTTATAACATCAAATCCTAATTACACCAAAAAAAAAAGCCTTAGCTGTGAGGTTTACTGAATTTTGAGTAAATTTGAAGAGAGTCAAATAAGAAATATTTTATGTCGGAGAGCTCCTGGGATAGCCAGGTAGTCCACTCATCATCTGAGGGTTGTGAGTTCGTATTCCCGTCGCACAAAATATGGTTGCCTTTTCAGCAATGGGGGTATTATACAAAGGACATGTTTGGCGTAAACCAAATACAGCATTCCAGGAAAAGAACCATATACCAACTGTGAAGCATGGAGGTGGAAGTGTCATGGTTTGGGGCTGCTTTGCTGCAGCAGGACCTGGACAGCTCACAATCATAGAATCCATCATGAATTTTTCTGTGTATCAGAGGGTGCTTGAGGATCATATAAGACCATCTGTACAAAAATTAAAGCTGAAGCGGAACTGGAACCAGCAACACGACAGTGACCCAAAACATACCAGTTTATCCACCAAGGACTGGCTGAAAACTAAGAAATGGAGAGTTCTGAAATGGCCGAGTCAAACCTCAGATCTTAATCCCAATCAGATGATGTAGGGTGACTTGGAACGGGCTGTACATGCAAGAAACCCCCTCAAACATCTCACAGCTGAAAGAATTCAGCATTGAGGGGTGGGGCAAACTTTCTTCAGACCGATGTCAGAGACTGGTACCTGGCTACAAGAAGCGTCTCACTGCAGTTATTTCAGCCAAAGGGGGTAACACTAGCTTTTAGAGGGTAGGGTGTCCTGACTTTTTCCTCAGTTAGAATATGCATTTTTTGTAGAATTATATTTACAGAAGATCTTGAAAAGTCTTTTCTTCAGTTTTAATTGTTTAGTTATATTCCTATAATCTCTCAGTATTGTTGAAATTGAGATTAAATATCTATATAACCAAAAGTGTTACACAAATACACAGGATTTCATAGGGTGTCCTAATTTTTTCACATGACTTTAGTTCTTTATTCTTGTGCACATTTAAGCTTTTGTTAATAGTTACCTTATGGTACCACATTGTTTTATCTATTTTCCATCACATAAATATTTAAGTATAGTTAGATAAATAAATAGATATAAACTTCAACTTTAAAGATGCATTTAGTGCAGTATCCTTACAAAACTAGAAAAACACAACCCACTGTCAAAATTAATTATTAAGTACGTAAGTTGTTGCTTTTGAAATATACCACAAAGAACTGTTCATACAAATAAATCTTAACATGCAATAACAATTACTAGAAATAATCCTAATATAATTTAAAATTTATTTAATCCGAATAGAGTTGGATAAATGATAATAAAGAATAAACTGACACGTCTGGATGAAAACAATTTTCAGGTTAATTTGTGTGACGTTTCAAGCAGACGCACTTCGTCAGAAATTGATTATCTTTAATTCTGAAAATATTTTCAATTAGACATGTCAGTGCGTTCTTTACTTAATTTACCCAAGTTTTTCTTTCATGTTTGCCGGAATAACATTTATCCGTAAACCGCATGGTGTGTCCAGTTTGTTTTTAAAACGGGATTGGCTAAAACAGACTAAATATAAGCCTTATCTCATTGTTGGAACTAGACAAAATTATGCCATATCCAACTTATCGAGTGGCCGTAGCCTCAAATTCTATTCAAGGCACTGGGGATTATAAAAAGAAACGTTTCGTGCGATACGTAATTATACAACAAAAATAAATAAATAGACATGTTTAAGAGACTAATTATATAAACGTAGATTGAACATAAAATGATATATTAGATAAGCATTACCTTATTTTCCGCATCTCTTTTTGCACTGCACATTTCATTCATGAACTATTCAAAATTATCATAAGGAAATTTTGAATATTCACATCCTTTAATCGCACCTGAAAGCTTCAAATGAAAAATACTTTCTGATAAATCAACATTAATAATACATCCTGCAACTTTATTTTAATAACTTTTAATTGTGTATAACTGGTATAACTGTATCCGTGTTTCAGGTAAGATATGATTCTTATAAACTCTATTATAACCACCTTTCAAAATATTACTTTTCTCTTTGTTACCAATGAATTTAATATGTTTATTTATACATAAAAAACTACTTATAAATTGAAAGAAAACAACATTTTCGAAGTAAATACGCGGGATAGAAAACAGAATTAAAACAAACAAACACCCATTTCCTAGTTATCTTTTCAAGCAAAGTCTCACATTCTACGCTTTGTCCACCTTGGGGAATGGAACCCTATGCTGTAGCAATGATGTCGTGTTCTTGAGTAAGACCTCGGAGATCGAGACGCAGACCTTGTAATAAATTACATAATAAAAATATAAAGCAGGTAGAATAAAAATTACATGCGTCAAACAAACATTATTTATATCTCAATCACAAATATTTTACTAGTTAATCACATAGTCTACGTTTTGACGTTTCTTCTCATGAAGAACAAAGCAACGAGTTAATAAAATAAACCAGAAAAGTCAACCAATAAGCAAACGGGATCACAGTAGACATGTAGAATAGCTTCCAGTAGTATAACGATATATCTGCGCACCTACAATGCTAGAAACCGAGTTTCGATGCTCATATTGAGAGGAGCACAAATAGCCCCTTGTGTATCTTTGTGTTCAACTACGAACAAATACATGTGGAATAGCAGAAATAATCGCTAAGATTTAACATAAGCACGTGCACCAGATGAAGGTTATACAAACTTGAAGTAAGCCAATACGTAATATGCTGTATTGTAGCAATTATTCCCGTAAAACGCATGTAAAATGTGTGGATTCACGTGCAGGCAATATGGCGATTGGTGACATAAGCTTAAATAAGGGGGCGCTACAAACATCACTGCCATGGTGCAGTACCAACTACCAGGGGGATTTTACTTCTAAAACATCTTCTATGTTATACCAGGCCTCAGATGAACTGCTGCGTAATAGATGCTAAACACTTAATAATCTTTGATAGGTCAAATACTTGTAAAAGTTTTATATTTAGCTGATTTCGTTTTCAAGACGTGTAAAATATCGAGACCTTCCGAAATGTGGTCTCGAACATTCAATACAAAGCATTGTAATTCCTTACAGTTACCGCTAACACAAGGTGCTTGTTTCTTCAAATTATCGTTTAGAACATCAAACTAACCTTCAGTATAAATGTGATTTTCAATATAATTTATATATCAAGATTTTTTAACCAAAGACAAACATATGTTAAATTCAGAAAATTCCTGTCCGGAACAAATAGTTTCCAAAATGTCATTGGATTAATGACACATGATTAATTATAACAAAAACACCTACCCATTCTGCTTGTCCTTTTGATCCTTACCCTATGCACTCTCTCAGATGATTCACTTTTGAAGAATCGTCTTTAATACCTGTATCAAATAAAAACGTGTGATCTACCTAAAGGGGCAGTTTTTAATTTTACCACCCAACATTAATAAAACTACTTTATTTGACGTACGTTTTCTGATTCACATACTTACAATACATTGTACCTGATGTACTACTACAGATTCCTTGTTGCATCGATGTAAGCTGGTCAGGTGAATCGTTATATTATCTATCAGAAATACCCGTAGGTATAACTGCTAGTTCCTTCTGAGATTATGGAGCCTGAAGTCTTGTTTGTTTTTTGTTTATTTTTGAATTTCGCACAAAGCTACTCGAGGGCTATCTGTGCTAGCCGTCCCTACTTTAGCAGTGTAAGAGGGAAGGCTACTCTTTTACCAACGAATAGTGGGATTGACCGTCACATTATAACGCCCCCACGGCTGAAAGGGCGAGCATGTTTGGCGCGACGGGGATGCGAACCCGCGATCCTCAGATTACGAGTCACACGCCTTAACGCGCTTGGCCATGCCGAGCCAGCCTGAAGTCTTATCTAGAAAATCTTACCATTAAACAATGCTCACAAGCTATGAGAAAAACTGTTTTATTGAAATTTAATTTTAAAATGAGCTGACTTACTCTGTTACTCTGTTAATTTGTCTTCTGATAGTTTTGTGTTTGAAACCTAATCCTTTTTTGTGATTTTTATTAATTAAATCTAAAACTTACAAGTTTTTGTTTATAATTTTTATAGGGTTAAATCTAAAACATGTATTTTTTGTTGAAATCTAAATTCTTTTACTTATTGCTCAGCTATAAAAATACTACCTAGAACTCATCAAAATAATTCCAGAACTGGATGTATAACATATACAGAACATATCTGTTATATGTTTCAAAACCGACTCTCATCCCTTTACATTCATTGAAAATTGCAACGACCCGAATTTCACAATTTCAAGAATTTAAAACTCAAGAAAAAGAGTTTTATGATAGAGGTATGTATATATCAAAATTTTGCTCAACTAATATTTTAATATAGTTTCCAAACTCTTTGTTTTTCTCCTAATCAAATAAAGATATTAATAGAGACATATACTTCCACAAAACGATTACTTAATATTTTATACGTCAATAAACATCAGTTTCCCCATCATGTCTATAGAGTTGCCTTTCGTCATCGTCAGGCTTACGACCACAATGAGAGCTGCAAACAGAACTTTCATGTTGAATGTTGAGAACGTTGTTCTTTTCCTGAATATTTCAGGTTAAAAATCCCATTTTTTTATATTATTCATACAACAGCTTTGTGCCAATAATTTCAACTCTATTGCAATTATCAGAACTCTGTTAGTATATTTACCATTCCTTGCATAGTTCTTTCCGGATTGCACAAATTGTATTTAGATTTAACTAATAACGGTGTGGTTAAATTAAACAGAGACGCCTCCTCATAACAATAAGATCGCGTCATTCAAACCTGTCCGTTAAAGTTTCATTCCTTGTGGAAACTTTACTCTTTTATATTATGTTGTACGTATTATAGACTGGAAGAGCTGTTTGAAGATACATCCATTAAAAGAAGTTAATACAGGTAATGGTGTAGTATTGTGGAAATGCGTTTCCATCTATGTGTATACATTTTGTTTATATAGACGGAACGCTGTTCCCTGTTTATTTTGAGTAAATCAACCTTTACAAATCTCTTAGTTCATGAAGTTTTGCCTACTCTTAAAAGAAAGAAGACAAAGAAACACAAACTTTTTCGTCCAAGCTGTAGGCAAGTAATCAAACTTTTGTGACATGAAAGATTGAAAAATATGTGTACTTCTGCTAATATTGATTAAAAAGTTCCAAACAACTTATCTTCAGCGCTTATACTTCTCAATTTTCACACTTATTTTAAATAGTTATGGTATTCCGAGGTAACTTAGAAACTCGAAGAAACAAAATGAACTGTATTGTTGAGATTTCTCAGTACGAACTATGAAATTCCAAAGTAAATTTCCTAAAAGTGTTTCTACTTCTAATGTTTTTACACCTCTTTTTTATATTAATTTTACTATCAGATGATGAAGTAGAAACCTTCTGAAAATAAAGCAGTGAATAGCCAATGCTTAATAGCAAATGAACTCATGCTATTTAATCTCCGACTTCACAGTGGGGAAAGGTTTATCAACTTGTTTGTAATACAATCATTGCAATGTACAATGTCAAAAGTATTATATAAAAGTGAAAGAAAATATCTAGGACATGACTGTACAAAGTTTGATCCAGTCCAATAAACTTGTTAGGTATTTGATTGTTAGCTATCCTACCGTGTTAGTCGGTAATTAGTGGTAAAGGAGTTTAGGAACATCCAATTTCTTATATAATCATTCCTAACCAATGTTATAAACCAATAACCAATGAATGTTAAATTTCTACTTATACAAATACGGACTGTTTTAGTTCGGCTTTTTTTATTATTCGTCATCTGTTTTCCCACATATGGTTCCTGTCCACTAATAACGATGGACATATACACAGCTTTTCGTTTTTCTTTTCTCTAATCATTACATATTAATTTAATGAATTAGTACCAAAAAAGAATAATTTGTTAATTTTGTACGCAAGATTATAGAAATCAAATATTTCATGGTTATAAATGTTATTCGCATTTATTAAAATCGCGTTAAATTCTTGTTACTCAAGCTTCCAACTCAGTACAAACTCCTGCCAAACTAACTGCTGTTGTTTTATTTAAACCATATGTTCTAGATGTATGTTAAAATATACATGTCTCATAACTTTGTCTCATATTAGTTCTAACATCAGTTTACTAGTATGATTCTCCTCGATGGGCTCAGCAGAGAGCCCGGTGTGGCTTTGCTATAAGAAAACACACATGCACACACTAAAATGAAATACCTTTAAATATATTTTACTTTACAATTATTAAATTTGACTAATGTAATTATGTTTTGTACGTAAATATGAAACTATTAGTTTCAATTTTTGAAAACTATCTGTTGAAATTAGAGCTTTATTTAAACAACTAACATCAGAACAGGCTTGATTTGGTTTTATTCCCAACTGATTGTACTGATGTTCAAGCAAGTTTACTGAATCGATAGCCACTGTCCAATCACTCTTTTTATATTGTTTTTTATTACACATGGCTTTTAATAATAGACAACAGCCATGACAAATCATTAAAATACTGACAAAAACTTTAATGACGTCATTCTGAACAGTTTATGTTTATATTACCAAGAGTTTATAACTTTATGTCAACTAGAATATCAAAGATGATCTTACTAGTTAGGTTATAGACGTGTGGGATATTGCTTTTAGTTTGAGAGTACATAAGCAATATATCAGCTTGATTTTTAAACATTAAAATCCACATCTAGCTTAATAAATGTATACAGGTTAAAGATTATACCCAAGTCATAAGTAATTTGTATTTATATATCATATAGAAGATATACTGCTGGCCAAAATCTTATGGCCAATGAATGTAATGAAAAAATATGTATTTTGCGTTGTTAGACTAAACCACTGATTTGAGTATAGCTTTGAAAGATGAAAATAAGAAAAGTGAAAATAAACAACCTTTTTAGCATTTAATAGGAAAAATGTGAACACTCTGAAATTAGCCTAAATACTAGCTGGTCAAAAGTTTAAGACCATACTGAAACGAAGCGATAATCGGTAAACAGTTAACGAAATTTAGTCATTTGTGTTCAAGCATTAGAGTTGTTAACATCTCCCAATGATATCTCCTGTGTAACATTGGGTAAAAACGTGGCAAAGGCTAAAAGGTTGACAGAGTTTAAACGTGGCAGAATTGTCGAGCAGGAAAAGCAAGGTCTCTCTCAACGTGCTGTCGCTGGTGAGATTGGGAGTTGTAAAACTGTTGTTGTAAATTTCTTAAAAGACCCTGAGGGATACGGAACGAGACCTTCAAGTGGTTGGTCCAAGCAAATTTCGCCAGTATTGGGCTGGAGAATTCGACGGGTTGTCCGGCAAGACACCACCCGATCGTCGAATCAGATTAAGGCCCTCACGGACGCAGAATGTAGCCCAAGAACAATGAGACGGCATCTACGAGAAAAACGCTTTTAAAACTGTAAACGTCTTTAAAGGCCTCGCCTCCTTCCACACCACGAAACAGCTCGGTTAAACTTTGCTGAGAAGCACCAAATACAGGACGTAGAAAAGTGGACGAAAGTTTTGTTCTCTGATGAGAGAAAATTTAACCTGGATGGTCCAGTTGGCTTCCAACGTTACTGGCACGATAAAGATATCCCACCGGAGACATTTTCTACACGACACAGTGGAGGAGATTCCTTCATGATCTGGGATGTTTTCTCCTTCCATGGAACAATGGAGCTTTAGATTGTACAGGAGCGTCAAACATCAGCTGGCTACATTGGCATGTTGGAGAGAGCATTCTTACTGACTGAAAGCCCTCACTTGTGTAGAAATGACTGGATCTTTCAGCAGGACAACGCTGCAATCCACAATGCCTGCAGTCAAAGGACTTCTTCATGGCGAATAACGTGATTCTTTTTCACGTTAAATATTTTCAAACATTTTCAATGGGGTTCATTTCGGGTTTATGGCAAGGGAGGTCGATAGAAATGGACGTCAATTCCAAAGAGTGCACGATCTTCGTTGAAGGCATCTTCACCACTTGAAATAACATTCCAGCCAGCCTTCTGGAAACGCTTATATCGACCATGCCATAGCGAATGTTTGCAGCTGTTCGCAATGACGGCCGTGCAAGTCACTCCTGAGACCTCTTGTTGGGAATTTCCTACTCTATTTAGGACTTCTTTTTTGGTATAGTCTTAAGCCTTTGACCAGCTAGTATTTAGACTAATTTCATAGTGTTCATTACATTTTCCATATTAAATGGTAAAAAAGTTTTTTATTTTCCCTTTTCTTATTTTCAACATTCGAAGCTCGACTCAGCTAAGTAGTTGAATCTATCAACGCAAATTAATATGATATATTTAAGTTAAATTATATTAATATTATTTATTCTAAAGCCCTGCAAGCTTAACACAAATAAAAATAACAGACCATTTACGATGAATATCAACGAGAACGCGTGATGTGAAACCTCATTGAAATGTAACATAGAGTTGCGTAATACAATTTTGTACCTAATATATAATTGTATATTACGTATTGAATACAAATGTTTCACCCATCTACTTCGGGAATACCTTTTCCTGGTACGATAAACATTCATTCTAGTTTTTGCATTCTGTTCCAGAAATTCTGTTTAAAGTTTAATGTATAGAACACGTGTCTACCTAGAGTAAAAGTACTTTAATCCTGGTTATAGTTTAGAACTTTCCAAACAACACACGTTTTGTGATACAGTGTACCATTTGCTACAGACATTTCTATCTCATAGCTAGGTGGGTATATTCTGCCAGGTATGGAATGCAGGTGCTCGTATATTTTATCTACAGATACGCTACTGTTTAAATTAACTAAAGTCACAACAACAGAATGTGTAGTCACATGCTTTCTGCTTTACCAATATTGTTTTAATTTCTAATAAATGTGAATTTTTCGTTTGAAATTAGAAACACAGATGTAATCTTCGAGACGAGGTTTAAAAGTGCAGTTAAAACAAGTACGGTGTTGTATTACACGAAGATAACTATTGATGTCATGGAATAACGTTTTATGTCATATCCTGTAACAATATCAAAGTTGTCATAGAAAATCGTCTTCTTCAAAGCGTTCCTTAGACTCCCAATATGTCAAATGCAGTTGAGGCAAATCACTTGACAGAATAAAGAATGAAGATTATCCCTTTTGTAGTTGTATGAGTGGAATAACACACGTAAGGCAACACATATTGAAAAATAACTTTGTTACTAAGCACAAAGCTAAACTATTTGCTAAGTGTGCATGAGGGAATCAAAATCTGTTTTCTAGCGTTATAATCCTTCAGACTTACCACTGAACCTTTGGGGTGGGATATCTCTGAAAGAACAGGGTCAGTTTTGATTCAGATTATCTCCTGTTAAGAATTTTCATTAATAAGTTCTCAATAGTAGTACTGTCCATTATTTCGGTGTGTACTCTTTGACGTATGCTGCAAATGAACATAAATTACTTTTACTTTACTTATTATACTCTGTTTGGGCTTTCTTTTTTCAGCACGATCATTGTCATAAATTTGGTTTTACCGTGAGATAAATTTTCCTGTTATTTCTCTATTGTACCTGAGAATAATATATTGATAAATAACTTGAACCGAGTCCTCCTGTATTAACCATAAACAATACTAAAGTACAAATTCAATTTGTATAATACGGTAATGTATTTATGTGAAATTGATTCTTGTTTGTGAAATTGTATATATATGTATATTTTGAATGTCATATATGTTGAGAAGTATTACTGAACTTCTTAAAATACCCGAGTTCATAAGAATGAAATAAAGAAATAAATAGAACAGTGTTTATTTTAACTGAAAACACAGTATGTGTACAGGCTTACATGATTGAGGGACGTTTCTACTGGATCAAAACTGTTCTCTTTTTAAACTATACTCAATCTAGACTTGTTCCAGATATTTCAATGTTTTTTCGGTTAAAAGCTAACTTTGGATTTATTTGTGACGACTAGCGTTAATCATATGACTCGTCATTCTTATTATATTTCTTAGAAGCATAAGTAGAAAAAATCACTTAAATAGGTGTTGTCTTCATAAAATGATAAAGGACAGCTAGAACGAAGTGAACTTCCTTTTAACCAAGGTTAGCTATGCATTTTATACAGTAAGAAATGTCTAGTTTCCTATAAATAAATTTCACTCAATAAACCAATTTGCAAAAATCGCGACTTCTTTATCTTATCATGTGATTCACCTCATCTGCTTTTGTAGAAGATGATCTTGTATATCCTAAGTAGTACTGTTATATGAGAGGACAAAAGAGTTATTAAATAATACTAGCAATTATTCTCTTATACCTTAATAAATTAATTGCTTATCAATATATTTTTGAATCGTCCTTCTTAAATTACAATTTTATATCTTATTTCAAATGAAAATGCATATTCAATAATAATTCGAATAAAAGGCATATAATTAAGAAAAAAGGATATAGGTAAATAATGTAGTAAAAGCAAGCAGTATCTGACTGCTCATCGTGTGGTTATAATTATAGTTAATTTAAATCAATAGTGTTTGTATACACGAAGCACACGAGGACGTGTATTCCACATTGTAAAGAATAAAGAAACCGCGCTATGAATTGGAAATATCTGTAATCTGTTATTATGTTAAGGCAACAAATGGTACACTGACTCACGTAACATGTGTTGGATGAAACGTTTCGAAACCAAACCAGGAGGTGGAACTTCTACTCTAAATAGACATGCGTTTTATACATTAAACTTTATATAGAAGATCTGAAACAGAACGTAAAACCCAATATTAAAAAGCAAATATTAACGTCAGATTATATACGTGACAAAAAAATTAAAACCTTGTGGGGATTGTAAGACAATTATCGAAAATATTTTATTTCGAAGCACGTGGGAAGAGAATTCATTACTTATACGAAAGCATATTAAGAAAAAGTCACGCATTGCATAAAAATTTTTTGTTACACAATTTTTCGTCACAATTGAATAATGTTTCACATCATAAATTTTCATAGTTGCCCTCATAAAATGTATTGTTTTTAACAGGGGTGTTAACATTGTATCATACGGGCATTAGATTACGTAATAATACAACTTAAAATTAATTAATGTTATTAATTTCGTTGTTTTCACACATTATATTTGTAACTTTTCTCGGGGATTGCAAACGGGTTCGTATAACCAACATGACAGTTTCTACAACATTATTTCAAAACTAAACAAGCAAATGTAATTCTTATAATTATTGCAATTTACAAAACAAAGTATCATTCATTTTTTTGTGATTTTGTAATATGATAACTCACAATTTGATTATATAAGAACTTAGCTAAATTTATTAAATAGTAATGACAACGCATTATAATCATAAAGGGAAATACAGGATCGTAGTTTGGATCGAAGAAACGTTCTACGAAAGATATTTCAAATCGCTATGCATTATCTTCATATTTTACTGTCTTTTGAGATCCGCATGAATTTACAACCATTCAAAAAGATTTATTAATGGTGAAAATTTAAGGTAACTGGAACCACTTTGTAAATAAAGAATGTGATGTCGATTCACATTTTTCCTCATTTGAAGAACATTATCACAACATGCATAGATTTATTTTTTTCCATTTGTTCAAGTTGTAATATTAAATAATGCAAGGTATCCACACTGGGTAACGACAATATTATTACGTAAAAAAATTAAACGAAGACTTTATCGTCGTTTAAGACAAACGTACTTAACGAATGCTCTGTGTTAACCTGAAAATGATCTAGGAAGGTCGAAACTTGTTCTCCGCTTATCAATAAAATGGTTAATACATATGCCAGCCGTTCTGAGATACATTTTTATTTCAAGTGGGTTTCTTGTCATCAAAAATTTCACACTGTGTTATTCATGATATTTTAGAAAACAACATATAATTTCTCATTAATTAGTAGATTTTAAAGATAGCTGTAGATATTCTATACAATAATATGATAGTTAATTGTAATAAATTTTATTTAAACCAAACATACTTTTTTAGATATTTGTAAGAACAATACTTACGTAATAGTTTGGCAGGCATTGTAGTACACTATAACTATAAATTTAAATTTAGTACAATATAGCTATACATTTAAATTGTGTTTTTACTGAGAGAATTTGGTAGCTACATTTTAGATTTCTATTGAAACCGTATATGGTACATATACCGAAGTTTGATTTTTCGAAAATCAAAAGATTTTTATTGGATCATGGCCATGAACTTTCACAACGATAAAACTTGTATTTTCTGTGTACTTACGGTTAAAATAAATTGACAAGAAGAGAGTATAGGTTTATAGGAGAAAAGGTAAGTTAACGTGCGCCTTGATGGAACAGTTTATATTGTTGGAACTTCGACACAACATTTTGGCCTTTAATTCACGTAGATGAGTGGCATTGGGGTTGTTCCCCAATGATCAATTGGCTGCTCCTGTTTGCAAGGTTTCAGATGCTGTTGTTTGGGTATAGTGCCAATGAAACCTGGTGTAACTACAATTTCATTATTGGCATTGCAGTTCATCATCTCGTACAAATCCATAGTGGGTAGAGTCAATGGTCACTGAATGTTCTCCATTTTGTGTGATCCTTCACTCCGTGACCTCAAACAGAGTGAAAAAAAAATACTTCATAGGAAAGTGACCATGTTTAAAAGACTGATCAGCAGTAATCACCTCAATACCTTCATGCGTCCCGTTGTTTCCATTCTTTGTTTGATATATCTTTAGGATAAACGTTACCCTTCTTCATCAAGATTGAACTGGAGGGGTTTGCTGACACTCCAAAGTCAGTTAAGCAGATAAGCTCTGGGGTCATTTTGGTGGAAGCATCTCTGCAACGTACAGTCAATTTCTCCTTAAATCGGAGGAGATGGAGATAAAACTATTGAAGTTACTCCCTCACGTTGCTTTAAATTCCCTATGAAGAATTATCATTGCCAGAAATTTGAGGAATCCCCAAGTTGGTGATCCGTGATGGTTTCTCCACAGAAGCAGTTTGTTCTGACTTACATATCTCTACATGTAAAGATAAATTTATGCTGCCTGCCAATGCTCTTATATTGACACTTGAATTGCACATCTGTTGGAAACTCTAGAGGCAGGTAATGTGAATTGTAAAGTACAACTTTAACCCTCAAAAGTGTTTCCAATGTCAGTGATTCAGATATTTTAAGGTATCGTTTCGTAGTTATTTGACGTGTGCTTATTGACAAAGCAAAGACCATCATAATTTTATTGTAGCCCTAAGTGGGTAGATGATAAAAGTATAACGTTTATATACTGTAAACAGGATCTCTTCTCCTGAGATCAGAAAGCTCCTGATTCAATTTTCACTTCAGTCATATATTGTTGTATTCCATTTTACTGTCTTCCAGCACACTCTTTCGCACATCATGTGAAGTATTTTTGTCCGATGAAGGTGCCATAACTGCTACGTCTATGTACATTCCTGTGGCTGTCCATACCATAGAATTACAGTGACAGCAAAATAGGTCAAATTTTTCCTTCTCTTATTCTTCTATACAGAGACGAAAATAGAGAAGCCTGAAAACTCAACGAGCTGAGAAAATGTACTGAATTTATTATTTAAGACAAGTCAGAGTGGGTTGTTAATAGTAGTACTGTTACTGTTTCGATAAGTTATTGTAATTTAATACACAATGTATTACTAACGTGAATCTGTTAACATTCTCTATCAAAAATGTTACATACCTTCTGTTTATAAGCAGTTATCCAAGTTTAAATAAACATATGAAATTGACTGTAAACAAACAGAAGTAAAACATGTAAGAAAGTAGTGGTGATATAATTTAGGGCAATTATATCGTTCCTGATACAAAAATTTAATTATACAATTAAATGTTATGAAAGTAAAGTGGTAAAATATAATATAAAATTGATTTATCAGAAAGTATTTTTCATCTGAAGCTTTCAGATGCAATTCGAGGGTCTGAATTTGCAAAATTCCCTTACCAGAATTATGAAAAGTTCTTGAATGAGGTGTGTACCGAAGGAAAAGATGCAACTATACAGCTGATGATGAAGTATTATATATATACATATATATATATATATGTATGTGTATATATATGTGTATGTATATATAAATAGATATAGATATATACAATTTACGTTTATATAACTAATCTGTGAAATATTTACTTATTTATCTTTAAAGGTATTGTAATGGCAATTCACAAAAATAGCATTTCAGTACCCTACAGAAACGATGATTTGTGACTTCGTATTATGCGTTTTCCTTTTTAGTGAGATTTTTATCCATTGAATTTACTTGCAGTTTAGATGTCTCATCTAAGTTAAGTATGAAACTCTAACCATATGTGAAATTCAATAATGACAATTTTGTTAGCATATACATTAGAGTTTAGGAATTATAAAGAAAGTAATGCATTAAATAACTTAACAGTCACCGAGGACACTACAGGGCAGTGTTAATTGTGATATCTTACAACAGAACTATAACTCGGCTCTTAAGCTTTAAACACATACATTATATGCTTGTACAAACTTCCAATCAGGTAATATCTTACATAACATTTGGAGTTACTTCTCTATGCTTACTAGATCTCAAACAATGTGTCACTGGTAGATTTACAGCAGCTCATGTGGATCCAGAAAATACAGTCTCTGAAGTGAATTGGCAAATGTTTCTAAAGAGGTGCGTTCATAAGGTTAAACATAAAACTATATTGGGAGTACATTAAATGACTATTTTTGAACTTGAACATCTTGTGTGCTATCATTTTTATCAGTGTTAAGCCCTGCAAAGCATTAGAATAAATAATATTAATATAATTTAACTTAAATATACCACATCAATTTTATACTTTTTACACTTCATGTTTAGCCTCCCAGTAGCACAACGGGATGGTTGCAGATTTATACCTCTAGATTCTTAAATGTATTATGACAGTTTCTACAACTTTTTTATAACTGTAGAAGCAAGTGAAAATCTTGTACCCATTTAAATTTAAAAAAATATTATTAAACTGTTTTGGTTTGTATATGGAAACTTACACTTTTATTGTATAAGTGCTTGGCCAAAGACATTAAATGATAATGACGTCCCACTGTAATCATATAGTTAAATCCTTGTATCCAAGGTATTATCAGTTTAGTTAGTTTGGATCGAGGAAACATTCTTTCAAAATGATTATTTGATGTTTTAATGTCTGTACTCACTATGATGACGTCATAATATATATTAAGACATAGGTTGAAAAATATTGTAAATAAATGTTATTAAAATAGTCAAATACACAACTTCTTCACTGAGATGCAACTAAGTTTAAAGTTTTTACTCTATTTTACGTGACATTATAAACAACTTGTGTTGGTTTGGGTGTAAAATTCCTTGTTCCCCAATAGGGCTTAAATGTTTAGTTCTAAGCGTTCAGCCGCTGCAGTAATAGTTTAAATATAAGATCTGGCTGTAAAGCAACATTAGTAACTAATTTATTTAAACTAATGAACGTACGTTAAGAGTTATGATACTAGAATACATCCTTCTAATATAAATATGGTGGTATTTCAGGCCAGAGAAACAATAAGTACAAATGAAGATAAAGTGATTATAAAATATCATAGCATTATGTTTACGGATCTACAAAACTCAAACCTGTGGTTTGATTCCTTGAGGTAAACGAAACCAGATAGCGTCTTGTTTAATTTTGCACCAGAAAACAAAAATAAACTTGTTTTGTGTATTAATTTCTTTATTTCTTTACAGACACTATATCATCAATTTGTTCAGTTTTAATACTTGTTTACGATACCTAGGTATTGAAAGAGACACTAGATTTGATGTATATTACTAGATAAGTTGATCAGTTTGCCTATTTTTTTATCACATGATTCGATTCAAAGTGTAGTTTATAGTAGAGATGTTTTGTGGGTATCACGTGTTATAGAACTGGGTGTACCTCGCAATAACTGAGGTGCCTCTCACGGCTATCATTCCATTCAAATCTCTACACATCTAACTTGTTACGTCAGTAATTTAGGCCGGTGACTTAACTCTTCTGATTAATTCAAATATACAACACTGCCTTTACAACTTATTTATTTCGTGCATTCAAAGAGAAAATACCAGAATCAGAAAACTATATCGTACGCGAAACATGAGTTTCCCCTTATTTTTGATTAAATAAATAATACAGTAACCTGCTACTTGAAATACAAGACACACCGAGGTATTTGATCCCTAGCGTAACATAGCAGCCATATCATGTTTAACTGATTTGTTTAATACACTGAAAGTATCACATTTTAAGACATTAACAGACAAATTTTAGCAAATTTATAAATTAACTTCTTGTAAGATCTTGCTTGTGCCTTGTTTGTTTTGGACTGTCTATGAAACTGTAATGTATCTTCTATATGATATATAAAACAAATTACCTATAACTTTTAGATAACTTTTAACCTGTAGACATTTATTGAGTTAGATGTGAATTTTAACGTTTAAAAGTGAAGGTGAGATTTTTCTCAAGTACTTTAAACCTTAGAGCAACATCCTACACATCTATAACCTAACTAGTAAGATCATCTTTGATATTCTAGTTAACATAAAGTTATAAACTCTTGGTAATATAAACATAAACTGTTCAGAATGATGTCATTAAAGATTTTATCGGTATTTTCATGATTTGTCATGGCTGTTGTCTATTATTACGAAGCCATGTGTAATAAAAAACAATATAAAAAGAGTGCTTGGACAGTGGCTATCAATTCAGTAAACTTGCTTGAACATCAGTACAATCAGTTGGGAATAAAATCAAATCAAGCCTGTTCTGATGTTAGTTGTTTAAATAAAGCTCTAATTTCAACAGATAGTTTTCAAAAATTGAAACTAATAGTTTCATATTTACGTAAAAAACATAATTACATTAGTCAAATTTAATAATTGTAAAGTAAAATATATTTAAAGGTATTTCATTTTAGTGTGTGCATGTGTGTTTTCTTATAGCAAAGCCATACCGGGCTCTCTGCTGAGCCCATCGAGGGGAATTATACTAGTAAACTGATATTAGAACTAATATGAGACCAGGTTTTCTTATTCTATATAATCTATCCCACATGTATATTTTAACTGTATCTATAACATATGGTTTAAATAAAACAACAGCAATTAGTTTGACATGAGTTTGTACTGAGTTGGAAGCTTGAGTAACAAGAATTTAACGCGATTTTAATAAATGCGAATAACATTTATAACCATGAAATATTTGATTTCTATAATCTTACGTACAAAATTAACAAATTATTCTTTATTGGTACAAATTCATTTAATTAATATGTAATAATTGGAGAACACAAGTTTACAGAAATAATAATACCTTCAGATATTTAAACTCTGGAATTAAAGAAAAACTACTAGCGAGGATAATTATAAATTTAGAAGTGTAGCAGTAAAGCAGATTTATTAAGACGAGAGATATCTTCCCAAATAGGTGTTGTCCATTTTAAAATATCTAAGTCACAGTTTAAGATATTTATTATATCACACATGCTGTAATTGTATCCCATATGCCCAGGACAAACAGTATCTTACGAAAACTTTAGGTTGAAACTAAAGAAGCCCTCAGAAGAGGACATACATTTGCCAAGCAGCGTTGATGGTCTTCGGTCTTTAACAAATACGAAAAGCTGTGTATATGTCCTTCGTCATTAGTGGACAGGAACTATATGTGGGAGTACAGATGACGGATAATAATAGAGGCCAAACCAAAACAGGCCGTATTTGTATAAGTAGAAACTTAACATTTATTGGTTAATTATGATAAAATAGGAAATTGGATGTTCCCAAACACCTTTACCACTAATTACCGACTAATACGGGAGGATAGCTAACAATCAAATACCTAAAAAGTTTATTCGACTGGATCAGACTTTGTACAGTCATGTCGTAGTTATTTTCTTTCACTTTTATATAATACTTTTGGCATTGTACATTGCAATCATTGTACTACAAACAAGTTGATAAACCCTTCCCCACTGTGAAGTCAGAGATTAAATAGCATGAGTTCATTTGCTATTAAGCATTGGCTATTCACTGCTTTATTTTCCGAAGGTTTCTAGTTCACCATCTGATTGTAAAATAAATAAAAAAATGAGGTGTAAAAACATAAGAAGTAGAAACTATCAGGAGATTCACTTTGAAATTTCATTCTCCGTACAGAAAAATCTCAACAATACGGTTCATTTTGTTTTTTCGAGTTTCTAAGTTAGCTCGGAATACCATAACTATTTAAAGTAAGTGTGAAAATTGAGAAGTATAAGCGCTGAAGATAAGTTGTTTGGAACTTTTTAATCAATATTAGCAGAAGTACACATACTTTTCAATCTTTCATGTCACAAAAGTTTGATTACTTGCCTACAGCTTGGACGAAAAAGTTTGTGATTCTTTGTCTTCTTTCTTTTAAGAGTAGGCAAAACTTCATGAACTAAGAGATTTGTAAAGGTTGATTTACTCAAAATAAACAGGGAACAGCGTTCCGTCTATATAAACAAAATGTATACACATAGATGGAAACGCATTTCCACAATACTACACCATTGCCTGTATTAACTTCTTTTAATGGATGTATCTTCAAACAGCTCTTCCAGTCTATAATACGTACAACATAATATAAAAGAGTAAAGTTTCCACAAGGAATGAAACTTTAACGGACAGGTTTGAGTGACGCGATCTTATTGTCATAATGAGGCGTCTCTGTTTAATTTAATCACACCGTTATTAGTTAAATCTAAATACAATTTGTGCAATCCGGAAAGAACTATGCAAGGAATGGTAAATATACTAACAGAGTTCTGATAATTTTATGATAATTGCAATAGAGTTGAAATTATTGGCACAAAGCTGTTGTATGAATAATATAAAAAATGGGATTTTTAACCTGAAATATTCAGGAAAAGAACAACGTTCTCAACATTCAACATGAAAGTTCTGTTTGCAGCTCTCATTGTGGTCGTAAGCCTGACGATGACGAAAGGCAACTCTATAGACATGATGGGGAAACTGATGTTTATTGACGTATAAAATATTAAGTAATCGTTTTGTGGAAGTATATGTCTCTATTAATATCTTTATTTGATTAGGAGAAAAACAAAGAGTTTGGAAACTATATTAAAATATTAGTTGAGCAAAATTTTGATATATACATACCTCTATCATAAAACTCAAGAAAAAGACTGAAATTGTGAAATTTGGGTCGTTGCAATTTTCAATGAATGTAAAGGGATGAGAGTCGGTTTTGAAACTTTTAACAGATATGTTCTGTATATGTTATACATCCAGTTCTGGAATTATTTTGATGAGTTCTAGGTAGTATTTTTATAGCTGAGCAATAAGTAAAACAATTTAGATTTCAACAAAAATTACATGTTTTAGATTTAACCCTAAAAAATTAGAAACAGAAACTTGTAATTTTACCCTAAATGTAGAATATTATGAGTAAAAATATATTGTTAGAACTGGTTTCTTAATTTCTTTCAATGTTTTTATTTCTGGTGTTTGAATGTTTTTAAACTCTTAAAATGTATTTTTCCAGTTAAATTAAAAGCAGAATATAATATCGATGCGTTTACTTTTCTCCTTCTTGGAAGAAAAAAAAATTCAATTATATGTTTTTATAAAAGTTGTTAGAACTAAAACTATACGCACATATAAAAAGGCACTGTATTTACAGAAGACCAAAGTGTACTCACTTTATTACACCATAAACAATGATACATGACAAAGCAACCAGTCAGGAAAATAATTATGTGAGAATTTTATAAGGAATGACCCAGATAAACCTTACAATAAGGTTTCAAATACACTACATTTTAAAATAATAATCCTAAAAATCATACGTTTATTCGTTACTAAAGGAACTGTGTTCTGTTTAAGTTCTAGACATTTACAACTATGTAAATATGTAAAAATATTGTATAATGGAATGGAATGTGACATCATCATAGAAATATTAACCAGCAAATGTAAAGAATCTGAGATGAGCTAAAATAATGATCAACGAACATTAAACAAAGATTCGACTTTTATTTTTTTCAGTATGGAAACTAACTTGTAAGATAAGTTTTAAGCATTTCATTTCCATGAATACCAAACTAAGATTTATGAGGCATATTTAATCTAACGATAACAAAAATTTGTTTTCATTATAGAACACTGTCTCTATATTGTTGTTTTCAAACACAAATGGTATTGAAAAATTCGAGTAATATATTTAATGAAATGCTAGTGGATCTGTTCAAAGTGAATTAACGACAACATGTATGTATTTCAATGTAAGTTATATTTACAACCTCAACGAATCACTTAACAGCTGATGAAGACCAGCATCCATATATATTACTTTTGATATGAGAATCTGAATTGTGTCGGGGTTTCCTTCGTGAGATATGATTAACTCTCAAAAATCATTTATCTCGAAAATAATACTCCTTAAAAGCAACAAACTGTTGAATTTTTTAAATGAAATATATATTATCTCTTCTATATATTGCTTGGAAAAAGAAAATCGGATATTTCTTATTTCAGTAAAATAAAAATGTCTCCAAAATTTGTGCTACACAGAATATTTCAATGAAGAAAGAATATTCTTCTGGAAATTATGCTTTTGTAATTCGTTCTTAGAACATTCTTATTAATGTATTTCTAAAACTTTCTTAAGTCAAGATCGACACAAGTATTATTAATTAACTTAGTGTGTTGATAAGTGCACATCTAAACAACTTCGCTTCGACTTTAGCAAATGATAAATAAATTATTTTCTTCTTTAAGGTCTAATAAAAGTACAGATATCAGTTTAAAAGGAAGTATCACAAATTTAAAAAGAAACACAAAGTACTTTCATTAACGATTTGTATACACAACAGCATCTGACCATCTGAGGCTAAAGTGATCAAATTAATACTAACAGCAGTCCATCCATTATTGAAGAAAATCACAGAAATAGGAGTGTCTTTCAGACAGCAGGTACAAGTTGTCTTGAAGGCACAGAATATTGTAAACTGAAGGAAACAAAATTCTCTAAACCAGATTTGATAAAGTAACACTCTTTAACTCATTAGTCTGTTGAAGTTTTAAAGGAAGTTTTGATACCAGAGCAACAACTACTACAGTTAGTACTGTTGACATAGCTTGCAATAAATCAATCAAATCAAGGGGCATTTTAAAATACAAGAAGATACTGTCATAAAGTCTTAGTTAACCCAAAGCTCTTTTGCAGTGTTTTCCATTTCTAAATACTTAACAATAGCATATGCCATGGAAAAAAGTAGACTGGCTGATATAGTAAATAATAAACCTTTATCTATAGATAAAAATTTACGTAATTCAAGAGAGTTCTTTCTTTTGTCAGAGTTCATGTGAGAACTTTCACTTCAGTTGATCAACTTCTATCGTATTGACATCATTCTATGAACTAAAAGTTCTAGAAATATGTTTTCTGATATTTTCCTTTCTGGTATCCATAACATTAAATATTGATGTGTACATCTTTCATTTAGTTGTGAAAAGAAATGGACACCTAAATTTATGTTAGCACTTATGTAAAGTAAGTGTTTTAATTTTTGCCCTTTTCTTATTAAGTATCGTGCTGAGGAAAACTGCACATAGTCAAAAAACATAGTCAACCAATTTCAAAAAGTAGATCTGAAATTGTCTTAAATTTTCCGAGTCTCAAAATTTCTGAATGCAATCATTTCAGAAAAGTTAACTTTCTACATGTTGAGAACATACTAAAAGTGAATAATAACAAATTGGGAATATGACAGAGTGCTGATATTTTTATTTGAATTATTACTGTCATTATTAGATTTTATTGTTACAATAACTTTATTCTAAATTTGAAGGAACTTTTTTTCAACAGGTAAAAAGAATGTTGTGGATTTAAATGTTTAACATAATACTAAATACCCAGTAGCATTTTTTTTATTGATATTTTGTTTAGACATAAAATTTCAGATATTTCTATTTGTTTTGAAACCAAATGCTTACTTAAAATTACACAAGTATATCAGTATTTTTTAAAAATTAATAACCTTTCATCTAAATGTTACTTAGAAAAAATTTAATGACTATGCTGCTGCAGTGGTTTTTAGAGATTTGACATTCTCAGTTCTGTAAATAACACATTGGGAGTGGTTCTAATGGTACATTTGAATCAAGATGTCCAATGCTGTTGTGAATACAATATGTCAAGAGCTGTCCAGAGAAAAAACAGCTAAGAAAATTATTTGGTATCGTATGAAAACCCTGGTTCACTCCTGGAGTCTAAAAGAGGTCACTGGCACATGCTTGTTGATGTTGGCTACTTCATGAACTAGTCTGAGGCTGATCCACTAGTCTGTACATTAGTACCACCCATCTCTGAAGTTGTAGTTGAGCACTGTACAGCATAGATTGAAATTTTGGAAGAGAATAAGGTGGACCAGGAAGCCAATTTCATCAGTCCATAAATGTTGTAAAGTATTAGATGTGGTAAAGGTTCACACTTTACCTTTTCACCTCCAGTCACATAATTTAGCATGAAATGTAAAATAGGCTACCAAGTATATTTATCCTAAATGTATTTATCACTTGCTATATTCAAAGCGTATCATTTGATACCATTTACTATTCAGCATTGATGTGATGTATGATCCTCCCTCATAAGATGTTTTATAATCACCACAAAAATAATGCCTAACATCATGTATATATTTATGTTTGTTTGTGTTTAGTTGCAAAACTACCTATGAGTTATCCGTGCTCTACTAATCGCAGGTTTGAAACACTAAATTTTCAGAGTAAGAAGCCTTCAAGCTTACTGCTGAGCTACCTTTGGGGCCTCGCAAATGGAAATCGATCTAACTTTACAACTATTTTTATGTAGAGGACAAACAACATACATGAAACAGTAATGGGATATAATTAGTTTTGTTTTCGATAAATATATATCTTCAATTTTAGCAGATATATTTGTAATTTATATTCTCTGGTTGTCAGATTTCTAATTAGTTTCACAAATTTAATTTTGTCACGTAAAGATTGTTTATTATTTTAACCAATTTAATTTAATAGTTTTCTTAATCATACTTAATGCAAGCCCCACAGTGAAAAAAAAAAACTCCTGATTTAAGCTGTATTTAAAATAATATTTCCATTATCAGATTTTACGGTCACCCTATCTTCATTTAGACTTAACCTTTTCTTTCACACAAGTGTGTTTGTTTGTTTTTGAATTTCGGGCAAAGCTACATGAGGGTTATCTGCACTAGCCATCCTTAATTTAGCAGTGTAAGATTAGAGGGAAGCAACTAGTCATCACCACCCATTACCAACTTTTGGGTTACTCTTCTACCAATGAATAGTGGGGTCGACCGTCACATTATAATACCTCCCTGCTGAAAAAGCAACCATGTTTTGTGTGACAGGGATACGAACCCACAACCCTCAGATGACAAGTCGAACACCTTAAACCACCAAGCCATCCTGGGCGCTCTCTGACATAAAATGTTTCTTATATATATTTGTAGATATTTAGGCTTTCTTCCAAATTAACTCAAAATTCAGTAATCCTCACAGCTAAGGCTTTTGTTGTTGTCGTTTTTTTTTGTGTGTGTGTAAGTAGGATTTGAAGCTATAAACCAATATTCTTGATGACGAGAAACCCACTAGAAATAAAAATGTATCTCAGAACCGTTAGTTTTGATATTAACACTTTTAATGATAAGAAGAGATGTTTCGACCTTCCTAGAGAGTTTAGAAGTGATTGTTGCTGGACACATGTCTCAGGCACAAGAGTATAATCGGGTATGGGATTGTAGGTGGCGTTTGAGGTAGATGTTAGGTTGTTAAATTGTATAGGTATGAAGGTGTTTCTTTAAATTGATTTAATTTTTGTTTTAGTTGCTACATAAGTAGGCCTTCTTTCATTTTGCATTTGTTTATTTTTGTTTCCATACTTAATATCTGAGTGTTTTCTATATTTATGTTGTGTTTATTTGATTTGTAGTGGTCAGAAATGTGTGAAGGTAGTTTTTGTGTTCTTTGAATCTGGTTTCCATTCTTCTGCTCGTTTTGTACTTGGATTTTGTATAGATTTGGTGTTTACTGGAATATTGTGTTTTGTTATATGTTTTTTTTTACAATATTTGTTATTTTTTCAAATATATGGAACATATGGTATGCAGCAGTATAAGATTTGTAATTTGTTGTACCTAGGGATTTATTAATGTTTGTTTGTTTTTAGTGCAGATATGTTCGTATCATTTTTATACGATTTTTTGAGGAATTTTTTTTATATTGATGAAGTGTTGTTTTATTTTGTTGATTTCATCATTAATTTTATTGGGTGAGCATAGATGTATAGCTGTGGTTATTTGGTTTCTTAATATTTTGAGATTTTGTTTTGTTTCATGTACTGAGTCCCAGGGAATGTATAATCCAGTATGAGTAATTTCTCTGTGGATTTCTGTTTTGAATTTTGTATCAGTTCGAGTGATCTTGAGTTTAAGAAATGCTATTTAGTTAGTTGTTTTTTTTTCCTGTTTGCAGGTGTATTCACCTGCCACGACCCCTACAATTCCATACCCGTTTATACTCTCGTCCCTAAGACATATGTCCGGCAACGGTCACTTATAAACCTGAAATGACCTAGGAAGGTCGAAACGTTGTTCTCTCATTATCAATAAAAGTGTTAATTCCCATACCAGCCGTTCTGAGATACATATGAAGCAGCATGTTTTATTTTCACTTTTTACACAATAAGCTATCAAGAGCGTTTGAGATGCTCTGTCAGCACTGTAAAATTGTGTTGTTAACATATTTGTCTTTTTGAATTTATGGATAAAACATTCACCATACATTCCCTGATGAAATATTTACTTAGCCTTGGATATTGCAGAATATAAACGTATAAAACATTTTTAACATGTTTTAACGCACTCCAGTGGCACAGCGGGATGTCTGCAAACTTGCACCATTAAAATTAGGTCTTCGATGCCCGTGGTAGATACAGCACAGATTACCTATTGTATAGCTTTGTGTTTATTTACAAACAAACAAGTATATATTAATGTAACATATTTTGTGAATTACCGTATTTTTCGGTGTATAAGAAACACGTTTTTTCCCAATAAAGTGGTTCTCAAAACCCGATGCTTCCTAAAAACCAAAAGTAAAAAAATTATGCCTCCCTAGGCATACCGTGATTTGTACAGCAAGAATTAGAAACTAGTAAGACCAATCTCTGCACTTCCCTGGGCTTGCTTTATTTCTCTCATAGGCTAAAGAAAATAGGTTATTATGGGAAAGGATTGTAGAACAGTGTCCCGTTAGATGGACTTTCTTTACTTCAAATTAGATATTGTACTAACAGTACTAGAGTCATATCCATAAAGAACACAATAACATATAAGTTAGGAGATTAAGAGTAATTGTGAACACAAAACTCTCTATGTGGGCAGCTAACGCGAGTTTAATATACGAGGAGAGTGGACATACCAAGATGACTGCTGGACAAGTGTGAAGTTCAGAACTTGTTTTCAGTGAATTCAGTGATGCAAATGAAGATTTTGAATGTGGTCATAATGAATGAATAATGTTTTGATGTAAATGTATGAAACAATCATATTTCATTATATTATGGGCACTACTACTGAATTTTTCTTATGAATAATGAAATATTATGCTAATGTTTAACAAATAAATAAATGATAACCGTGAAAAATATTTTTTCCCTAAAGATAGCCTTGAAAATAGGGACATGTATCATACACAGAAAAGTACAATAGATAGTTATTCTAGTATGCGAGATTTTCACATATAACTTGATCAGGTAATTCATCAATTTTGTTTTACTTATCTTTCATTGTCCTTTAGAAATAATAAGTGTTGAGCTCTTTCGATTTGAACAGCTGTAATGTTGAACAGTATGTAAGAATGTATATAAGTGTATTACCATGTGATATATCAAGTATATAGTCTTAAATGGATGTTTATTTAATAACTAACAACACACAGTAGCACTAGTTGCTCTGGGTAAATCCTACATTACCTGTTAAGTAAGGAAGATTAGATTAAAATAGTTTTGTGAAAGTTTTCATTGAGGAGGGTTTTAAGAGAACAGTTTCAATCAAGTCAAAGTGTCAGTCCATCATACAAGCAAGTACCAACACTGTGTTTGTGCTTATTGTCATAATAAACAAAGTACTTTGGTACTTTATGTTATGTCCAATCTGTGTTTCTATGTTATGAATTCAAGTAATCAGAGAAGCACATTATTACTCTGAGACAAATTACCTGTCTGTTATTCATGTTATTTATCTCATTTTAACAGCACTAATTAGTTTTACTTTAATGTATCATTATATTAGAGAATTTGAACTTGTTCTTTATGATAATCTACAGATAAATACAATTGTTTCTGGAGTTCTTTAGAACAACATGAAGGAGCATTGATATTTTTCTAGTTGTTGGTTATTACCTTAAAAGACAAATTTTGTGTTAGTAGTAACATTAATTCTTATATGCTTTAAAGAATTAAAGGCACTAAATGAGGTGAAAGAAAACATGTAAAAACACAATGAATAGAAAGATCAAAACTATAGGAAAAGCTTTGGATAGGTAAAAGAATATAACATGAGCTACAGCTATTTAAACTACTAACAGCTTTCATTCATATTTAACCTACCTTATGTTGTTCAAGATTGTCAATGGCAAAGTAAAAATAAAAATCAATCTGAGCGAGTTTAAACGTGATGACCTTACCATGAGTCATAAAGTGGTGTGGGCAAGGAATGAGTTGGGTGGTGTTTAACTTTTTTATCCATATCATATGTTATTAAATTAACAAAACATGACTAAATAAAAATAAGTCAATACACTTACAATTCATACCATACAATATTAAGGGTGTTGTAAACATGAAATTCATGTATCCAAAATAAAATGTCAGTACATCTGTGATCAACATCTTAAAAAAAATGTTCGAACACCATTCAAATAAGTTAGTTTTAAACAGAACAAAACCTGAAGATCAAAATGTGGCATTCGTATTGTGCCATTATAAGCCTATGAGAAGGATAACATGGGTTTAATTCGAATAAGTGGCATCCCAGGTGTTTCCGAACATAAACAAACACATTAAACACGGATATATAAACAATGACATTTCTTTTCATGTGCGACATCCTAGCTGTCAAACTGATTAAAAATTAACAATAGTTTTGTACAAAATGGATAACTACATAATGAAAAAAATGTCCAATTTTAATATCTTCCAATAACATTTTAACCTAAACAGCTTTTTGAACCTTCTGGGATCTTAATGGTAGACATCACCATGGTCTTGTTGCCTACAAGAAGAAAATGTTAGACTGATGTAGATCCATGAATGTGTCAAAATTAGTTTTAATAAAGTCCAGGTTCTGACGGTATTTTTCAATTTAGTGTGGTTTTAAACTGTAATTTGAATCATGTGACAACACTACAAATGTTAATACCTCAATTTGTGGAAGTTGTTTGTATTCTATTGCCATTTCTTCAAGAATAGGTACCATGTGGATAGATGATGTATCAAAGATAAATAACACTGTGACCCAGTTGCACAATCATGTCAGTGTTATATTAAAGACCAACATTATAATTAACACTCTTACCTGGTGTTAACTAAATAGAATTGTCTGATTCTGAAAGATACACAAAATGATCAGAAGATACAGATTTAAACAATTAATAAAAAAAAAAGTTTCAAAATTAGTTGTAGATCTAAACTGATATATGATATATTAAAAGGGTTTCCAAACTAAAATGTTCATGAATATAGTAACAGTGGAAGGGCAAATGCTTAAACTGCTTTTTGTATTCTGGTTGTAACTTAAACCACGATGAATGTCGATGTCTATTATTAACTGGCATGTAGTATGTTACTTGTTTTCTCACAGTTTGAACAAAAATACATAAAGCTTTTTAAATAAGCACTTTTTTCATTTGGTTTTATAGATGGAATACAATGAATAAAAATAATTGTCTAAAAACAATTTGTAATCTATATCAAACATGACTCAACATTTATCTCTAAGATGTTAGATAGTGTAACATGTACAGTAAAATATAAAAGAGAATTAAATATACTACTAACCTTGAAAAGTTAAATAAGCAAATCTTTCATATGTTACTAATATTGTTACACATAAATAATGTGTATGGTTTTGAATTTTTCGTTATCAAATTCGAAGTTTAACACAACCAGTAGAGTGTTATTTAGAAATGAGGAAAAACTGTAACTGGTGTAGTGGTAGCTTTTGTTGCATGACAGCTTTAAAACTCTTTTCTAAAAAAATTAGGCCACTTAAAAATATCCTTCTTAAAATAAGATTTTGTTCAACAAAAAACCCAAACCCTTCAACACAGTAAATTATATGATTCAAAGTTTTATTGTAATGTCAGTTTTATTGGATTAATTTATGCATGTTAATAAAATAATAACATTTTTAATGTAAATAGATTCATTGCACATAACACTTTCCAAACTTTCCTCAAACGCTTCAGCTGTTTCTCTGTGCTACCTAATATATTACTTTCAAAGCAAATAACAATCAGCTACGTATTATAATTCATCTCAAACAATCCACCAATTTATTATGTTACATATTACAATTTGAAATACTCTAAAACTGAATTAACTGATAATTTAAATTTAGAAGTTAATTAAATATTGATGTGTATTAAATTTATGATATTTCCCAACAAGTTTGATACACACAATTTTCTTTCTTAATACAAATATATTTTTATATATGTATGTAAATACAATTTATAACAGTTATTATAAATAATGATTTACATATAAAAGTTTACAAACACCTGATTCAGAACATTCTTGATATCCTATCGAGGGTTCACGATGAGCCAATAAATTTCAAGTTGATACAGATACAATTTACATAAGAGGGAGCTAGCTAATTCTTTGCTTGTCACATGCCAATTAGAAGTTGAGTTTCTTGCCAATGATGTAAAATAATTCTTCATAAAAATACCAATATCTTATGTTAATCCACTGAAGATAAATTGTTTGTTTTACTCGAAAGCTCTAAACGTTCCTGGTCAGTATAGCAAACCATCAATATATACCATCTCTTAGCATTACAGTGGTGAATTTCTAGAAATTTCAGTTTCTACAATTTCATTAATGGTCACTAGCACAAGGTATGTCGTTGATTCATACACTAAAAAATCGTTCACAATTTTAATGAATAGGTAGGAATTTCACTAAACGCATTTAAAACTATAAATTACATGCTGACTTTCATATGTTTTATGATAAACTAAATTTAACAGTATATTTACAAAAGAATACCAAAAAATAACATTTTATGTAAGACAAATAATAAATCAATATGCACTAAAAGATATGCATTCTTATAAGATGACGTTACAGCTTTTTTCATTGACGGCAGAGAGATGAAACACATGAACCTGTAATTGATTATGTAATGTAATGAAAAACAATTATATGTTTAGATATTTCCGTTAATACAACATAAAATCATATTTGCCGTAACACTAGCAACAGCATACTGCTTGGATGGCTTTAGAGACTTATTAACTCTTACCTTAAAATCTCTTTATTTCATGACACTGTTAAGGTTATTCCCATCCAAATAATACTTTTGTAAAACACCAGTAGCTTCCTCACAGCTAGTAACACTGTACCTTAATATTATCTGTAAATTTAAGTTACTTATTGTCCTTTGTTTCATCTATTTCACTGATGTTTGATTGACTCTTTTTAGTCATCTGCTTTCTTTCATCCATCCACTTTTCTGTCAAATGAACCAAGTTATCCCTATGTCCATAGAGGTATTTTAAGAAACCTTATATTTAGTTAGCTAGACTTTGCAGGTGAGATAACTGTATGTAAGTTGTCATTACCTGATAGCCTGCATCTAAAAAGAATTACTGTAATTAAGAAGTAGGTGACATAAAAATTTACCAGTAATAAAAATGATTTTGAAAGAAGTTCTAAGTATTTTTTGATATGCATATTTTTTCACAGTATTAGAGCCTTTGTGATTATGTTACTATTTTACCCTACAAGAGCTCAGTCTAGTTACAGTATTAATAGGTACATATATTAAAATCTATCTAATCTTATTTAATCAACATTCTGTCCTATAAACTTTCTATTCTAGGTAAGTTCAAAGCTGAATGTCAGTAGTTTTTATGCCTTACCACTTAGCAAAGGGTAAGTGGTTCTAGTGATAACAAATAAGCCGTAATGAGAAAAAGGTATGGCTTATTGTACTTCAAAGTAGTAACCTTTTTAGTAAACGTAAGTCTTAATTATACAAATGCCTTGTTTATATGCAAGATTCTGTGGAGCTATACAGAAACGACAACTGTAACATTTTTACCATGTTTATTTGTATTGTGCACTATATAAATAGTATTTAACATTAAAGAATGAATTTTAAATTTGAAACATAATAAGATACTGCTATATTTACTGTAGGTTTGAAATTAGATATGCAAGAGAACATTTAAAACCTGAAGTGTCCATACCAGATATATCAGGATTAAGATTAATTAATTTGCACATTACACATAAATATATGTTACTTAAGGTCAGTACATGATAAAAGTTAGTGCATATCTTTCACTTTGGCTGTCATATTTAAGATTCACAATGTATACAATAAATGTGTACAGTTTCAAATTTTAGTATGTTAATGTTTACCTGTAAGATATTCTTTAACTTTACCTGCCATCAAACATAAGTTATAGTTCATTTTGTTTTCTTGCAAACTGCTACTGGACAACATTTCAACTTGAGATTTAAAATGGTAAAACCCAGAGATTGATCCCTTTTGTTTTCCAAACTGTTTCACTGTATATAACCAAGGCTTGAGATAACGAACAACGAAACTAGTTATGTACATTCACATCTGTAACTTAAAATAATATTATATAATACATTGTATATATCTGCATAGAACTGTAAATATTTGTTGATATTACACTTATTTTTCAACTATATAATTTTCCATTATTCAAGGTTTAAGCTGCAACTTATAAATTCACCAAAAAATATATTCGTTTTTGGAAAGCATGAAAGTTATGGAAGAAACAAAAACAACATCATTCTTAACATCTTAAAATAAGTATGCTTTATTTAGTTTTGAAAATTTCACTCTTTATTCAAAATAAATAATGTTTATACTTCTGTCTTCAATCCCAATATGCACCTATTTCTCAACCAAAATGTGAATATGTCTCCTGGAAAAAGTAAACTGTAAACTGTAAAGTTCTTCTCTTGAAACTAAGATTTATGCTAATAACTGTTTGTATTTTTATTTGTTCTAGTTCACACAACATTATTTAAAGACTATCTCCTGTAAAAACAACAACAGTGAACAATTCAAATGCAGTGTTGTTTGAAAACCATCACATTAGCCACCTATAATTCTTAAGTTATAGACAAGTCAACACTACTAACTCTTGGTATAATTTTTATCAATGAATATTAACAGATATTTCCACATAATGATGCCCCTACAACTGAAAGAGGAAGGATATTTGGCAACAAAATTCAATCTTGCAACTCACAGACCAAGAGTTGTACATCCTAACCACTAGGTCATGCTGGTCACTTCTTATTATGTGACCTATATATTTCATGGATGATAGAAAAAATCAGTTACATGATTCAGAAACAATGTCCTTATATAAGAAACAAATCTGTTGTTATTAGTGGATAGCTATCCAATACCAGTCAGGATATCATATTAACTAAAAATACCACATAATAGGAATTATAGTCAGGCCAATTACTCCATATTTTATTATATTGATAATGTTTAAGTAAATCTATTGCTTAGCCAATAAAATTATAATTATTTAATATAAAATAAAATTATGAATATTATATAATTTCTTTTTCGTAGCGTCATAACAATTGTGTCTGCCATATTAGAGCAGTCTGATGAGTCCTGGTAGTTAAAGAAGTCTCAGTGGTAGATATTGTATGGTTGACATATTATTACGTATTCCTCAATGTTTTCACTCAATACTATCATAAATACTTCTACTGACTAATGTTTTCAGACACATTTTTTTTAAATGAACTTGTAGTTGATACTTCATGTATGAAATGCTAAAACATAAACATATTTAGAAGCAGTGCTTTATGATACATAACAAAAATTATATTTGTTTGCAGAACTTATATTCTGGTCTGATGTGTTCTAAGCTATGTACTTATTCTACACAATGAAGCAAGAAAAAAAATGTTAGCCGATATAAGTAATATTGTAAAATATGTTTGTATAAAAAACAACATGATGATACCTGATTATAATAATTAGAATATACTATACCTATAAAGAATTTCCAACTAAAACAAGTTAAAATATGCAAGTTTCCCAGAATCTTTATTATGCTGTATAGATGAGGGGTGGAGGTCCTTTTGTGGCAAAAACAGTTTAAGAAAAGAAGAGAAATAAACCAATAAATATATTAAAAATACATTAAGTAAAAGTAGTTCTGGAATGAAGGTAAACAAGTATTAAATATATTAGTTCAAGAAATAATATTCAGAGAATATTTATAATAAAAGAACCTGATTTTAAAAAGTAAATGAAGGAATGCTGAGGAATGAGTCACTGCAGTTCTAATGAACAATATTTATAATGGATTAGAGTGATTGTTTAAACCTATTGTATTGTGTACATAATGCAATTATGAAATGGCAAATAAGGTTAAAGTAGGTGGTAAAATAAAAATTAGGTAAAATTGACTGAAATTAATTGCACGAGAAAATGAAACGTGGTTGCCTGTGGTCATTATGACCCATATACTGTATTTAAATTATGATAAAGTTCAAACTCTTATATATTTTATATAATATATAATATAATATATTTTATTTTGGCCAAACCCTTCTTTGTAAGCAAAATATAATAATTAAAGCTTTAGCTCATGCTGTACAATATTAAAATGTATTCCACATGGATAAATCCTTTTCTAGTAATCTGTTTGAAATAAAGAAATAAGAAAGTGTACTAGAAGTAATTAGGTATCATCTAAAGTAAACAATAGAGAAATTTGAAAAAATAAATAGAATATAGAATAAAAACAAAAAATAAAAAGAAAGGCATCTTTCAGCCATAAACTAAGAAAAACATAAAAATAAAGTACATAAATATCACAAACAAACTGCAAACAATTATAACCAAAGCAACCACATGGGAGAAATTTGACCCCAATAAAAAACTTTGCAATGACCTTCATCTGCAGAACACTGATGAAGACTTCAACATGGACAGAAACACAATTAAGGAAGCTATGGTAGACAGTGTTAAACAAAGTGCTATTTATAACATAAAAATTAAATAAAGAAATTGCATGGGCTCATAACGATTCCACAAGACTAACTGTTATTTGCAAAACAGTTTTCTTTAAACCTATGATACAGAATGTTAACATAATTAAATGAACAAAACATAGCAGTACCTATTTCTTGGAACATGTAAAGTTAGAAATAAATAAAAAAAATCAAGGAAAATTAAAAGAGAAATACACTAGTTAAACTAAATAATGGTAAAGTTATGTATTTGCATTTTAAATTCGTGTAAAACAGAATGCTTCAGCTGAAAAAAATACTTTTGTAATTCGTTCTGAGAACTTTTTGAATGTATTTCTAAAACTTTCGTAAAACAAGATCAAACCAACTGTTATTAACTAACATTGTTTTTTGTTGTTAAGTAAACATCTAAATGATGAGCTGTCTGTGACTTTACCACCAGTGGCGTATTTAGGTAGGGGCTAGAGAGAGCTCAGCCCCAGTGCCAATGGTCTTAATGTGGACCCATTGACAATTTTATTCTATGTAAAATTACAGAGGATGTAAGGCCCACAAAAGTTATTTGCCCCTGTATCCACACAACCTTAAATCCGCCACTGCTGACAGCAATGTAATGATTGTTTCTGTTTTGAATTTCGCGCAAAGCTACTCGAGAGCTATCTGCACTAGCCGTCTCCACTTTAGCAATGACAAGACTAGAGGGAAGGCAGCTAGTCATCACCACCCACCACCATATCTTGGATTACTATTTTACAAACGAATAGTGGGATGGACAGTGACATTATAACGCCCCACGGTTGAAAAGGCAAGCATGTTTGTTGTGACGGCGATTCGAACCCGCGACCCTTGGATTACGACTTGAACGATTTAACCCACCTGGTCATGCCGGGACCAGCAAGGGTGTTTAGGAATGTTGTAGTTCATCTCTGTCCCCGCTTGTGGAAGATTATTTATCTATTCGTGAAAGTTTTCCTGTATTTTAGTTTGGCTTGTTTGAGGTGAAGTGAGGTGAGGCAGCATGAAAATGTCGGATGAGAACGCAGAAGAAACAAAGGCGGCAAAAACGAAGTAGACATAAATAGTAATGTACGTATTTGCTATACACCGTTAGCTCTTTTTTTCTGAAGTATATTGTCCCCTCGTGGCACAGCAGTATATCTGCTCTACCACTCCGCTAGAACCCGGGTTTCGATACCTGTGGTGGGTAAAGCACAGACAGCCCAATGTGTAGCTTTGTGCTTAATTATGCTTAATTACAAACAATCATTATGTTAAGATAGGCATATTGTTTCAACAGTGTAACAAAAACCGTGAAAATAAATATTGATTATATCGGCTTAAACAGTGACGTTGACTTCTTAAGACTAAACTAATCTACTTCGTACATGTTATTTAATAAAATTGTTTTCGCTATACAAATGTTAACTTCCTTAAACCAAAACCAATGAAGCTCTACTTATACAACAACTAAAAGAAAATTAAATCAGTATAAAGGTAACCCTTTATACCTATAATAATTAATAACCTGACTTCTAACTGCAACGCCCTGTACAATCCCATATCCGTTTTTGCTCTCGTCCCTAAGACAACTTTCTGGCAGCCGTCAGTTATAAACTCTCTTTGCTAATCTGAAGACGACCTAAGAAGGTCGAAACTTTGTCTTGTACTTGAAGGAATGTATAACCTTATGAAAGACAGGTATACTAAATAACTTTGTGTTCTGACACCTTGCGGAATGTGCAAGTTTTTGAAAGACAGGTATATTAACTACCTTTTTGTTCTGATACTTAAAAAGAAATTATAAATTTATGAAATACAGGGATACTAATTAACTTTGTTTTCTGATACTTATAGGGATGTATAAGTTTATAAAAGGCAGGTACACTAATTTATTTTGTGTTCTGATGCTTAAGAGAATGTACGAACTAATTTTTGTGAAATTATTCTTCGTTACCAAATCTTTCAAAACTGCAAATTCTTTACTTTGTCAATTTACAAATTGGGGTGACAAAGTTTAACTTCCATTTCTCTACACGTAAAGGTCGTAAAGCACGTTTTAGACTGTTATTGTGATCTAACAACGGCTGTTGCTATGGATGTGCTTTGTTTATGAGCTCATTGCTGCCGTAGTGGGCTATCTGAGCTGTGTCATCCCAGGTAACAAACCTTGTTTTTAACGTTGGAAGTGTGCTAACTTACTATAATAACTATAATAGGTTTTACGTTTCTCGGTCGTCAAAGACAACTGTGTTCTGTTTACATCCTATACATTTGTAACTATATGCATGTAGAGAGAGCAACACTTTGAAATATAGAAACAAATACGATATCAAAAGAAATATGAATCAGTACATATATATAGATTAAGTGATCCAGTATAATGATAAAACAAAAATTTGAAAATAAGTATATTTTGAGATGTCCAAAATGAAAAAAAAAAAAATTGCTTGAATAACTTGATTGGCATATTTAATAAAATGTTAGTGTGTTAAAATGAATATCTATAGATTTCCTATAATATAATAATCTGAATCTGTCCTGATTTCCTTCTTTTTAGTATTTGTTTCAGTCTCTAATATCTCTATCTAGACAGTATAACTTTTCTAAAGCAACAAAAGTTTTCAACTTCTTGCAACTTGTTGAAATACGGTTTTACGTTGTAGTGGATCTAAACATATAAAATGGTTGTTGTTTTGTAGTACACATATTCTTACGAAAATAAAATTGTCTTTCGCTGTTTGTTATTGCTCAACTAAAAATACTGACGCATTATTACACAAACGTTTCATCAAGAAAACTATCTTCACTTTAAGCTGTTAAAAATGAAGATAAGAATAGTGGAAAAGTAAATGTGTTTAGAGGAATTGATAATTCGTACTTAGAACGTATTCATTAATGTGTTTCAGAATCTTTTTACTTATAAGAACGAACCTTGGTTCCAATGGTCACCTGTTATTAAATAAATTATTTGTTATCTGTGCTATTCCCACAGCGGGTATCAAAACCATTTTTTCGTATTAAAGTCGCTCAAACTTAAGGGTAAACGTTATTACAAATAATCAATTTTTGTACACTATATTAAATAGTTTGTTGTTTTTTGGAAACACATCAAAGTTAATAAAATTAATAAGATGTCAAAGGTTAGTTTAAAATCGTCAAAAAAGATCGTTTCGTCTATACGTATCAAACATTGTAATATTGTTATGACGAAAGTCAGTTTCATTCTTGGTTACAAACTGGATAATAAAATATTAAAGTATAAATGCAAGTAATGATAACATAAACGGCGATATTGAATATTTATTGGTAGTAGAAAGTTGTGGCTCAGAACGTTAAATAGGGAACTCTTTTACAGTGATAATAACTAAATAAATACCTGTAAGAGAGACTTAAAATTGTGTGAATACAGAAATAAATGAAAAATACATTTAGCTGGAAAAATGACACCTTAAATAAAATTTAGTACGTACAAACGTTTTTAATACACAAAGACTACAAGGTAGTTAAGTTATTTAGTTAGAATATCATAAGAATTGTATTTCCAATATTTTTGTTAAATATCTTTATAATCCCGAGATACACTGTTACTATTATGAGTTATTTTTACTATTATGTCGCTATTACTCTTACCATTTAAGGTTTTTCACTTTTAACACACACTCATCTTTAAACCTAGTTTCTTACAAAGATTGTTTTATTGCAGTCAACCATCAAACCTCGTTGTTAATGGATATATTACTTATTAATAACAACAGTAATAATAATAAACATTTGTAATTTAGACACAGTTTTCAAAGAATGTAAAGCAATACATATACATTAAAACTCCATTTTAAGCCAATTAGCAGTATTGTTTCAAAAATTCTAATTTTGCTATTACTATGTGTGTTTTCCTTGTGTTAACTCATTTAACTACTTCTATCTGTCCCTCAACTTCTTTTTGTAGAAGATATTTCCAAATATGATTATTACATATATTTTTATTTTGGGATTCAATAGTCACATTTATCATATATAAACAAATTTAGTGTAAACCATGAAGAAAATTTCTCATGAAAAGAATTGTTTCAAACAAAGAGAAACTATTAGACAAAAACTACGTGATCTTTGATTTGAAGTTAATACTGGATATATACAAAATAATTAACCAGTCATAATTATTGTAGTTTGTTAGTTGGGAGTAAAAACTATGTGCAGATCAATTATTCCTTTTCTTAGGTAAATCTAAGTTTCTAGTCAATACAGTAAGTTAGATGAAAACTACCTTCTATTGTCTTTTCAAAGTGTAACCTATCACAGAATTTAATAATTACAATTAATTAATTAATAATTAATTTCAGTATAACTCACACTGTCAGAATATTTAACATTGAAAATCTCTCTTTGAGATTTGGCCATCAGTACTTTGATAAAGAAATTAAGTTATCATAATATATTTTTAAACTGCACACGTTTAAACAGTTGAAATTTTTCTATTGCATTTTTTCTACAGTATATTTCTTTCTAGACAACGTAAGACAGTGCGAGTAAATAAACGTAATTTTAATTTATATCTTGAAGATGATCAGCATATTAAAAAAATCGATTTGATTATATCAGAAACTGTTAACCTGTGTAATTGGAAAATTCGTGGAGTTAATTCATACTCGAGTGTGTGTATGGTACATTAAAATCTAAAATGTAGCTACCGTATTTTGCCATTAAAATTACAGTGCTACAGTGCATACTAATTTATTACGCAAGTTTTGTTTGTGCAAATATTTAAAAATTATATATTTGGTTTAATTGAAAAGAAAGCTAAGATGTTTTCTAAAATGTCATGAATAACACAGTGTGAAATTCTTGATGACAAGAAACCTACTTGAAATAAAAATGTAGCTCAGAACAGCTGGTATGTGTATTAACAATTTTATTGATAAGCGAAAAACACGTTTCGACCTTCCTAGGACATCTTCAGGTAAATTTTTGTTCTGCTTATTCCAAAAAAAAGAATGATCAGTCACATGATAAGCCCTTGTCGCCCCGAGCAAATTCAAAGTCATCAGAGTCTTAAATGTATTATGACACTTTTAATACCTTTTCCATAACAGTAGACCCAAGTGTAATTTATTATAATATTTGTAATTTACATAAAATATTATTAAATTGTTTGTCGTTTATTCATGGAAATCTACACTTTGATTGTAGAAGTGCTTAGCTAAAGACATTGAACAGTGGTGACGTCCAATTTTAATCATATAGGTAAATCCTGGTATTCAAGTATTAACAATGTTATTAAAATAGTCAAACACACCATTGATCACCACCATCATCCTTCACTGAGATGAAAGTAAGTTTGAAATTTTCTGTTTTATACTTAAACTGCTTCTGTATGTTGGAACCTGTGTTTTTAATCCAGTCCAGAAACCTGCGCCTAAAATGGTCTCGAAGCGATGCGATCATGAAAGCGAGTTGGCACGTGACCACTAGAATTGATCTGTAAAGTCACGTGTTTCTGCTTTTTCCTTTACTCTTCCAATCTTCTTGTTGATAACGGTTTTCAGCCACGCCTTTCCGGCCTCTCGAGTATGGCGCTTCCATTCTGGCTCAACACGTGGGTTGTTTACCCTAATTTGTTACCGTTAAATTCGAGGAATTTTAAACCAGAATACTCACCAACATATTAAAACTTAAACCTAGAATCTTCTGATAAGTTAAGACAATAGCTTCAGCTAATCAAAGTGTAGATTTCCATGAATAAACGACAAACAATTTAATAATATTTTATGTAAATTACAAATATTATAATAAATTACACTTGGGTCTACTGTTATGGAAAAGGTATTAAAAGTGTCATAATACATTTAAGACTCTGATGACTTTGAATTTGCTCGGGGCGACAAGGGCTTATCATGTGACTGATCATTCTTTTTTTTGGAATAAGCAGAACAAAAATTTACCTGAAGATGTCCTAGGAAGGTCGAAACGTGTTTTTTCGCTTATCAATAAAATTGTTAATACACATACCAGCTGTTCTGAGCTACATTTTTATTTCAAGTAGGTTTCTTGTCATCAAGAATTTCACACTGTGTTATTCATGACATTTAAGAAAACATCTTAACTTTCTTTTCAATTAAACCAAATATATAATTTTTAAATATTTGCACAAACAAAAGTTGCGTAATAAATTGGTATGCACTGTAGCACTGTAATTTTAATGGCAAAATACGGTAGCTACATTTTAGATTTCTACTGAAATAATATAAAGTATGAATACAGATGTTTCACTTTTCGATATTTAAAAGATTGTTATGGATCATGAACATGTACTTTCACAACGATAAAACTTGTATTTACTGCGTACTTACGGTTCAAATAAATTGTCAAGAAGAGAGTATGTTCGCTTTGGAGAAAAGGTAAGTTAATGTACTCCTTGATTAAGTTGAAAATGCAAAAGCAACTTGCATCAAATTTAAATTTAATTATCAACTTGAGAACAAGACAGAAACAGAAAAGGGAGAAAAATTGTAACATAGAAACATATATGTTTTCTAATTGCTTTTAGTAAAAAATCATTTTTTAAATTTCTCATTTTCATTAGTTTGCCCTCTATGTGTATTCTTGTACATGATGAGTTGATGTCTCAAAAAAGGTTTACTCTTTTCATTTTACCTCCACTGAGATCCAAACACAATCCAAGTGTTCATCGAGATTGGCATCTTCTGAAGGAAACAAGAGAATCCTGTAAATTGAGGTGTGTCGTCTTGATGGATCAGTTCATAAGGGTAACACTTCAACATATCACTTTGGCCTTTAATTCACGAAGATGAGAGTCTTTGGGGTAGCTCCCAAGGGTCAATTGTATGGTCCTGTTCGTCAGGTTTAAGTGAGATGCTGGTGTTTTGGTATAGTGCCAATGAATCCTGATGGAACGAAAAATGTCATTGTTAGAGTTGGGGTTCATCATCTCTTGTGAATCAATAGTAGATGGAGTCAATAGCACTGAATGTTCTCCATTTTGTAGGGATTCTCCATTCAGTGACCCCAAACAAAATAAAACAAACATATTTATAGGAAAGTGACCACGTTTAAAAGACTGATCAGCAGCCATTACTTGGTGGGTGGTGATGATTAGCTGCGTTTCCTCTAGTCTTACACTGCTAAATTAAGGATGGCTAGTGCAGATAGCCGTCGTGTAACTTTGGGCGAAATTCAAAAACAAACAAACAAACTTGTGTCAAAGAAAAGGTTAAGTCCAAATGAAGATAGAGTGATCGTAAAATCTGATAATGGAAATGTTATTTTGAATACAACTTAAATCCGAAGTTTTCTCACTGTGGGGCTTGCATTAAGTATGATTAAGAAAACTATTAAATTAAATTGGTTAAAATAATAAATAATCTTTACGTGACAAAATTAAATTTGTGAAACTAATTAGAAATCTGACAACTAGAGAATATAAATTACAAATATATCTACTAAAATTGAAGATATATATCTATCGAAAATAAAACTAATTAAATCCCATTACTGTTTCATGTATGTTGTTTGTCCTCTGCATAAAAATAGTTGTGAAGTTACATCGATTTCCATTTGCAAGGCCTCAAAGGTAGCTCAGCAGTAAGCTTGAAGGTTTCTTACTCTGAAGATTTTGGTTTTCAAACCTGCGATTAGTAGAGCACGGATAACTCAAAGGTAGTTTTGTACTTAAACACAAACAAACATAAATATATACATAATGTCAGGCATGTATTTTTATGGTAATTATAAGACATCTTCTTATGCGGGAGGATCATACATCACATCAATGCTGAATAGTGAATGGTATCAAATCATAAGCTTGGCATATGGCAAGTGATAAATACATTTAGGATAAATATACTTGGTAGCCTATCTTACATTTTATGCTAAATTATGTGATTGGATGTGAAAAGGTAAAGTGATCCAAAATACTTTTGAAAAGTAAAGTTTCTTTTTATTTTACATAAATGTTTATGACACAAAAAACTAAGTAGTGACAGAATAAATATATTTATAAAAACACACCTATCTATCTACCTACAACATTTATAATTTATTTATAAAATATACACCTACCTACCTAACCACTATATTTGTGCTAGTGAAGACTTTATGTTCCTTATACAACATATAGCATGCTGGAAGCCTCATTCATAGACCTAAAGAAAATGATAATTTAAATGTAAACTCAATCATCCTAAAATACAAATACAGAAAACACATTTTTACCTTCAAACAGTATCAACCAGTAAGGCAACTAGAAAACATACTGAAAATGTTAAATAAAAGTAATTTGGTAAAAAAAATGTTTTTTTGTTACTTATGAAAGATAAATTGTATAATAACTGTATTACATGGCTGATGCATTTCATCCTTTCCTAATTTTGATCTTACAATGATATTTTGGAAATGTTTAAAATAAGGGTATATTTTAAATGAAATATTCGTTTTGCCATATTCTAATTTCACCCCAATGGCACAGCTGTTTGTTTTTGAACTCAAACGCTAGAAACTGGGTTTCAGTACCAGTGGTTGGCAGAGCACAGATTTCTCATTGGGTAGTTTTGTGCTTAACTTCAAACAAACAAATAATTCCAAACCAGGAAATTATATTATTCATTAAGCTGCATTGGTTGTAATTAATATATCCAAACCAATGGATTAAGAATGTGCTATTCATTAACTAAACTTTCCACCAAAGATTCAAAGAACCTACTGTAAGAGCAGGGTAGGAGACTGTCCACTCTGTATGACTATTTAAATAATTTAAACAGGTTCACGAATAAATCTTATTCATTGTCTTGTCAATATAAAAAAATGAAAATATAACAACATTTGGTGTCAACTGGATTATCCAGATTTCAAACAGAAATGATTGTGGATCCAAAGTTTCAGCCATGTTTTTGCCATTATACTAAAACTGTGCTCTTTTATTTATGTCCATCGATGCATTATGGGTGCATCTACAATTAGAATAGCCCAGGGTGGTGTTACTAATTGACTTTCTTGTGTAGTTTCACTTCAAAGTTAGAGACAGCTAGTTCTGAAAATAGCTTGGTAATTTTGCATGACATACAACAACAACATATTCATATCGAATTGTCCATAATGGTTAATTATAGCTTTTGATGGTTTAAAGTACAGTTTTAATTCATTCTTCACCTTTAGATATTGAAATTTTTTGCAATGTATCTTCCATTTGATGGATCATTTTGCATATGCTGGACTATCTTGATTTATCTGCATGTTATGAGATTTTGTCATGTAGGATGATTAGGGATGCTGATTTGTAAGAAAGGTGATTATTATTCATAGGACCTTCAGTATACCTAAAGCTACATGATAATTACTTATGCTTATGTAAAAGGCATTTGTATTCACACATGTATTCTTTCAAAACAATATCTCGTGTATCATGCTTGATTGCACTTTCAGCCATGTCATTATGTATTTCAAAAGTTAACTGCTGGTCAGAGTTTGTATTTAGAGACAGTCTGGTGTTTCTATTTATACAAAGAAGTGTATAGCTATAACAGTGAGAACACTGTTTTCATTTCATGAGTGTATAAGAAAGCATTTGCCTCAAATATGTAATGTAATAATGTAATATTTCCTAAAGGAACAGTTTTGTATTAAAACAAACTTTATTTTCTATGTGCACCAGGACAGTTATGTAATGTTCTTTACATTTATTTGCATTTTATTTTGTGAATCAGATTTCTGAGGCTTGTCTGCTCAGTTTATAATCCATGTTATCTTTACCTTCTCAGAGTTTTACATATTTAATTTTCAGTTCAACAGTAAATGTGTTTTCACAATATGAAGAAATTTATCTTACACGTTTTTTTTCATATGTATGCGTGTGTGTCGTACTCGTTTTTTAAGTTGAGGCATAATTACCATGTTAGTGCACTTTACTTAGACATGTGGTAGAAGATAGTGCATGGTAAAAAAGTTATTCTAGAATTAAGTGTAAATGTAATATGATGTATATTGCATGTAAACGATCGATTAATTACTTACATAAAAACAAAATGATGCACTATTTTATAATTGGTAACCAATCTGTTCATACAGTAAGATTACGTATTCTACTCTGTATGATGTAAAATTGTTTTGATACAGGACCGGCACTGTATATACACATTAAAGCAGCTTAGAACGGGTGTATTCCACAGACAAACAATGTTAACAAGTAATTCTTACCTTATCGATGTGCCTAATTATCTTCATATAATTTTTCTTTCTTTCTGGACGAGCAATCATTAATACAATTTCTTAAAAAGTATGGATGCTAAAGCTGAGTGATACTTACATAGTGCTGCGATCTACAAGTTCCAAAGTTAATAAAAATGGCTTTTGGTTAGAAGCTATTGATTTACTTAAGTATGCATATATGCATATATTTTATAAATTGCACACTTATTTCAGTATCTGAACACAATAAGTCAAGAACTTTGCAGTATCAAGCTACCAAATAAAGGAGGAGTTACTTTACTAAGTGAACAATTCATAATTTTTTTAAAGTACTATTTTTCTGGTAATTAAGAGTTCTTACAAGGCACGTTCATGTGACTGCATCATCTTAGTTTTGTATTCCTAGAAGAAATCGTGGCATCTTGTAACACTGACGCAGCAGAGCTGTCCACATGTTCCACGTAATGTTACATAAAATAAAACAATTTTTGCTCTCAAATGCAATGTAATTGAAATGCTACCACTACGTATCAATTTAGCTGGAGAATCTAATAAGCGTCCGTTCTTTTCCTCACTAAGACATATTGGTTTTCTGTGCAATCATTTCAATATAATCTACTCAACATCTCTTTACCTTGACGGACTGAATTAAAACATTAATGTAAAGAATGCACTGAAATATTCTACATTCCAATATCAAAGATATATTTATATACTGACCAAATAAATTATTTCACTTCAATAAACTGATTTTTCAATCAGTTTTTCAAAGCGTTTTTCAAGCCTACATACTTTGTCTTACCATTTTTATGAAACAATGCTGATCATTTAGTAAAATTGCTAGTTCTCTTGTAGAATAACAGGTGTAATTCGTAGTCCAGGCAGAACTGTATCGTTAATACTATACTGATCTGTGTCAGTTTTTTCAAAATAAATTCTCAATTGAGATAATTAATATTTAAATTAATGTATATAATATTTTGTAACAATAAAGGCAAGACAATCGATAGTTAATGCATCACGATGATGAGAAACCCACTTTAAGTAAAAATTTATTCTAAATACTGCTGGTATGGATATTAAAACTTTGATTAAAATAAAGTACAGAACAATGTTTTGACCTTGTTAACGTAAAATTTGAACAATGAGACTAGACCATTGAGAGTATGACTACATAAACCCTTCTGGTCACAAATGCTTTGTAAAGACTTTGTAATCTAATGCCATGGGGTTGACCCATAATGTTTTTTTTTTTTCTGGGGAATTCGAGGTACATGGGGGTGAGTCTCAATAAAGAAGTGGTGAAGGGTTTGTTTGTTTATTTTTGCATTTTGCGCAAAGGTACTCGAGGGCTATTTGAGCTAGCTTCCCTAATTTAGTAGTGTAAGACTAGAGATAAGGCAGCTAGTTGTCACCACCCACCGCCAACTCTTGGGCTACTTTTTTACCAACGAATAGTGGGATTGATCGTCACATTATTACGCCCTCACGCCTGAAAAGGCAAGCATGTTTGGTACGACGGTGATGCGAACCCACGACCCTCAGATTACGAGTCGCACATCTTAACCCACCTGGTCATGCTGGGCCCCATCAAAATTGGAAGAATAGTGGAGGGAAGCAGATTGAAAGATAAATAGCAGTAAAAGACTGACCAGGTGCATGAAAATAAGTATAAGAACCAGTATAGAAGAAATAAAGTTTATGATCTTAGAGGGGATTATGTCCATTAAAGTCTCCCAGGATTAAAAAGAGAGTGATCAATTGTTCAAAGAGGGCATCAAGGTCTGGTTGATCATAAGTCTCTCCAGGAGAAAGGTAGAGAGAACAAAAAGTGATGGTATGAACCAAGGAAACACGAATGACTAAGGCTTCCAAGGCTGTGTTGAGTGCCAAAGACAGAGAAGGCATATGCTGACCGACCAGTAGTGCCATCCCTTCATATACTCGTCCATCACATTTATGTGCAAAGAAAACAGTCTAAAGGTGATTCTATCGGCAGGTTTCCGAAATGTTTTCTTAAGAAAAGACATATAAAATGATAAGAATCAATCAATGCTTTGAAGTCATCTAAATTAGAACATAAACCTCGACAGTTCTACTTTATCAAAGTGGTTATTTTTACTTATATGTAGGCGAATTGGGTAGAGAGCCCTTTTGTATTTAGCCATGTATTTTTTCTTTAGTTACTTTATTCGAGGAAGGTCTATCGACCTCTATAAAAGCTGGCTTGGGTCAGTAGGGCAGGTCGCTGTCGTTGGAAGAAGATTTCAGGAACTGAGGGCATGAACGAATGATTGTTCTGCATCTCGGGCCGGACAAGAAGACGGACTCGAGGAAATGCTCATACCCAGAACCAAAGAAAGTGGATCTTTGGGTCTGCTGGAAAGAATAGTAGGAATAGAGATGGATATTGACGTTGATTCATCAACTTTCTTAACCATGGAGATCAAAAGACTTTTCACATGGTTTGAGAACTATTCTTGAAAGGCATGGAAAGATCCGTGTGCACTGCAGCAGTGGAACGAAGTTCAGAAGCATACGTCCGAGATGGAATGATGGACAGTAACTTTCGAGCCTCGGCGTAAGAAATGTTGTGAATCGTCTTCAAATGCTGTACCTCCTTTTCCTCCACCCACCTAGTGTATAAATGAAAGTAAGATGAGTGAGAGCTACAGGAATTAACGCAATAAGGGCCTATTTCATACTAATAGGCATCGTGACCTATTAGTGAAGTACATGTCAAGGTGTACGGCTTTTCTTATAGCAAAGCTACATCGGGCAATCTACTGAGTTAACTAATGGGACCCATGACACAATGTCTTTAGGTGACAAAACTGCTGACATTGGAAACATCCGAGAAGATTCTGAATATATCACCTAACCTCGGGATAATAAATGTTGTGAATCGTTTTCAAATGCTGTACCTCTTTTTCCTTCACCCTCCTAGAGCAATTAAGCTGCCTTGATGCGGCAAGTGGAAGTGGTGATGTAAGCGTCAAATTAGAACATTGGTCGACATCATAATTCCATCTTTGCGAGTGAATATACGCATCACTGCAGAAATCCCTTGGGTGGAGAAACCAGCGTGGATCTCTGACTCAGGGAGGTTCTTCAAATCCCTTTCAACAAGAACTCCTTGTTACGAATTCAAAGTAGCATGAGGATTAAACTCAGTGGGTATATTCCCAATGGCCTTCGAATGAAAGAAGAGTTTACTGTGTTTAGAATATGTCACCACAATGAATCTTTTTGACTGAATTAGAAGAGCCAGCAAATCCTTGTAGACCCTTCTGAATAAAAATGTTGACATTTGCCCTGAAGATTTGTCTCATAAAGAGTGTAATATTAGAAAATGAGGTACATATGTTAAAATAGTTGAAGATGGCTGTTTAGAATCTTCAAGACGCGGACTTTTACCAATGGTCTGTTTTTCATTATTTGTTTATGAATTTGATTAGGGGAATCCATAAAAAAAAAAAGGATGTTTTGGTGCCCACTGGCCACACCCACCATGAAGCCTTATGAGTGGATGCATTACAGTGCCAAAGAAGGACACTGCAGCAACACTAGGATTTCGTGAGCACTGTACCCATGCACAAGTATCAGATACAATATCCACAACATCCATTGAAAACATCCAAAACAAGTGCTTGGTTGTTCCTAACCCAAGTGGATTAGCCAGTTGACCCTGAGATGGGCCACCCTTCTACAGGAATTCAAGGCCATAATGGTGTATTAAGCGTTGGACCCCTCAACCATCAGAATCCTCTCTTTCATTTCACAGGTCGCCACGCACGGCAAACACGTAGGTGGATGTTTAAACCCCAGAGGAGATAAACAGAAATAACATAAACTGCTCTGTAAGGTCCCCTCACAACTTACAGGAATCCGCACCGAGAGGTAGGTGTTAGGTTATTTTTTAGTATAGGTATAAATGTGTTTTTTATATTTCTTTAATTTGAGTGTTAGTTGATATATAAGTAGGATTTCTTTGATTTTGCGTTTTTTTATATTTGTTTTCCGACTTAATATCTGGGCATTTTCTATGGTTATGTAATGTTTAATTAGTTTGCAGTGTTCAAAAACGTTTGAAGGCGTTTTTATGTTCTTTGAATTTGATTTCCATTTTCCTGTTTGTTTCTCCAATATAGAAGTCGTGGCAGTTGTTGTATTGTATTTTAGAAATGATGTTGGTGTTGTGTTTGTCAATCAAACAAGGTAGCCTTTCCCGTAACCTTTTATGATATTTGTAAGTAAGATTCTTAAAACAGAATATTTTTATTAGATGTAGTCACTTACCAGGTATTTTTATTCTATCTTTAAGTAAGTAGCTTGATTTAATTGAAAGTTAGTGTAAAATAAAATACAAGGTGTATGGAGAGAACGCGAATGTTTCCCAAAAGTGTTAGTTTGTCAGAGATATTTTGCAGAAAAACGAGAATGTTAAGTTTTATTTGTAGTAATAGTGCTTTCAGGAAAAAGCGTTGCATTTGCCGTATATCATGTTTTGTTCAAACAAGTAATATTTAAACCATTTTTAAATATCTTTTGAAACTGTTCACACAATTTTATATAATTAAACTGTAATTTGACCTATCATCTTACTGCAACGCCCCCTTTTGTCCTGTTCCCGCTTACACTCTCGTCCTCAACCTGAAGATGACCTAACAAGATCAAAATGTTGTTCTCTGCTTTTATTTTATAAAAGTGTTAATACCCATCCTAGCCGTTTTGAGAATGGATATTTAATCGTAGTTGGTAATAACGTTGAATGTTATTGAAAATCCACTCAATAGAAAACAAAATTACTGTTGTGTCACTAAATAAATTATCTAGAAAATGAATTATTAAATGTTAAGTGAAACCAACCATATTATTTTCTACACCAGTTCAAATAATTGAAATCAAAATACCACTTATTATAAAATACGTAAGAGAAGTTAATTGGTCACACTTATTACTACTTCTGCTGCGCCATGTTGTGCTTCAGGACTACTAGTATCTTTCCAACAGCTGTGTAAATAATTTGCTTGTCACTTGACCTCTGGACCCTCCATTTCGACAGTTATATGTCAGCAGACTTATACGACTAAACCCGGGTTTCGATACCTGTGACGGGAACAACACAAATACCCTTTTGTAGTTCTATATTTAATAAAAAACAACTTAACCTCTGACTTTTCTGTATACTTCATCTTTTTGCATTTAATTTCTAATAAAATACATATTAACCAATAATAAATTCAAAGTCATTACTACTTAGTTTAGCAGAAATTTACGTAGCAGTTTATAATAAAACGCTCTGAATTCAAAACGATATGACAAAAGGAAAAATTGGAAACACACGCCGTATGTGACTATTTATGCGGACAGGGTACGCAATACATTATTTACACCAGCATTAGACATCTTTGCTCGAATATCTTAGAAGAATCGCTATCATAGGTTAGCATCAACTTTGGGTACTGTGCTATACCTGTGCTATAGTCTTCTGGCACTGCTAGATTAGCTTCATCTTGCATTCATGAGCCATTATTAAAAGGCGTAATGATGCGTATTAATCCATCCCATAACTGCAGCAACATGACTCCACCTCAGGTATCACATGCATTCATATCCAAAAAGAATGCATAGTCCTGTCTTGGGTACATCAGCACTGGATAGTCCAGTAAAACATGCATTAGAGATAAGAAGGTTTGATCACATACTTCATGGGTCAAACTTTGTGATATTTAGGTGCGATTGTTATATGTTGGCTTATACTGCTCTGCTACAGTGGTTATGATAATGTGAAGCAGTATTCTCGTCTTCTGTGATTTGTCAGTTTTATCCAGTGTAAAGTAACAAAAGATACAGTTTAATAATTATTCTACATTCCACTGAAACTGAAATGTCTACTGAAAAACTTACTCACGTTTCTCACACTGTGGTATCCGAATAAACTAGCCAGAGTAGTTGCTTTACTTAGAGTGTTTGATATGTTGTAATATCTACCAATATTATGATTACTCCTGTAGGGATTAAGAACTATCTTTTGCTTTTGCATTATGACAAACGCATATCCTCTTCCACTTAGCCCTTAAAGAGTTAAAATAGTCACTAAACCTTATGGTGCAATCTGACTATTGCACTCTCTGTAGCTGATTACCATGCTAATCTCAATTTCGGATTTGTAGCAGCATAGTTTACCTCTTGCTGAGATATTAGTCAAAACCAGTAAGCATATCTATATTTTAGTCTAGCAAGGTATTGTCATTTTCTTTTGTTATGAACCAACAAACGACACACAAATTATGTGATTTGCACCCTCTCGGGTCATCCGTAAAGAATATGACATGAACACAATGGAAGAACCAGGATAGCCCTCTTTATTTTCTACAACCAGTGGAGTTGTACAAAGGCTCCACATGTATGCGTATTTAGTTAACCACAACATAACTTCAGCTTAACTTTGTGTACGTAAGAGGGTTGGAGTACTTAGAGCTCATGCGTTTCTTTTTTTTTTCTGTGACTGTGTGAAATTACCACCTCAAACTCTCTTATGATAAAAATGCAGGTAAGGTTATGAATGTGGGATTACATGCTTCACTACTAGATTTAAATGTCAGAACACGTAAAAACCAAGAGTATCCCAAGACTAGAATTGCATTACACTTGCATCAAAGTAATGGGATACTCTGGACAATATCATAATCGGACGCTGTACCATCTGCTCTAATCATAATTTATTCCATTAAATTGTTTGACTGAAGTGCTTAGGAATTAGTCCAACTGTAGTTTTGCTGTAATGTCGAGGAACTCACTTTTTAGTTAATAAAGTTTGGAGATTACTTCAGCGGTTGATGAAAGAAATTATAATACAAATGTGCAATGTTTAATAAGTTTATTTACCTGATGATGATATAAGTTTCTTAAAACATTCTACATTTGTCGACCTAAAGTTTATCTTTGAAACTGCTTAAGGCAAAAGAATAGTTCCCATAATAAGAGAAGCCTTATGATTCTTCGTATTGTTGATTACTTGTTCGTTTATTTACGAACGATCACTCAGTGGAACAGCGGTAGATTTACGTATACATAACATTAAAGAACAAAATTCGATTTCCCGTGTTGTACAGAGCGATGATAATGCATTGTATAGCTTTACAAGGAACAAACAACTCCTACAGGTGCAGAGTTGTTTTTTTTTTGACATGTTAACTAGATAAAACTAAGCGCCATCTTGAAGTTCCAGATAATGAACATATGGGAATATTGATCAAAACAGGAAGAAATGTCAACAATCCTTGACAATGTGTAATACTTCAACATAGTGAATTTACAGAAGGTAGTAACAGTATGTGAAACTTTAGAATATTTACTACTGCTAAGATTAAGACTAAAATTCTGATAAAATAAATCTTACTAAGTTAAATATCTTTTCTTCACTCAACAACTCAAAAATATCGTTCGTCTATAAAACTGTCCCAGTTCGATTCTGTTCTCATATTTACCAGAACACACATAAAAGGTGCATGGAATTTTGATTATTTGCCACAATAGGGCAACAAGAAGATTCAGTTAGATATACATGATCACTATTCAAATTAAGTCAAGCGTTAATAAATTCTCGGCATTTATGTGCTTTTGGTAAAACATAAAATACACATGTAACTGAGGTAAAGTATATTAAATAACCTATTTCCCCTCCAAACATTTTTTTTAAACTGTATCTTAAATGAAAATGATGTATTGCAAGAACCTTCCGTTTTCTAATTACTGTTCTGATCTTGTGATGACTGACAAAAACTTTTATTATTTGAGAGTTATTTCATAAAAAAATGTAGAAAAAACTGAATTTTATGTAAACAGTTTGTGAATTTTAGAAGTATTTAGATATGTTTTATTTACATTTTATTTTTATGGGTATCAAATGATATAACTATATTTCTATTATAATATCACGCTGTTTATGAATTCGAAGTAACATAAAAGTTATTTACATCTTTGTTAAAGTATTTTTAGTAGGATGTGTTTATTGTTTCAACATATTTATTTACCTGCCAAGTATTATGTACTAAATTTAAATAGGCTAGTTGAAGTGAAATTCAAAATGTGAAAACAGTTCCAACCAACTAAAAATATTAGAAATACAGTATTTCGAAATAAGTGGTCCTTTAAAAAGTTCATATATATATATATAAATGAGTTACGTATTTCAATGAGCCATACTTAAGTAACGGTCAGTAACCTATGCAAAAGAAAGTTTGCAATATTCTAGACTAATTCTATGTCTTAACTTAGAAATTTTTTCTTTTTTATTAAACTATAAACACTATGATGCAATATTAAAATATCACCATTATTCCACTATAATTTACAGTTTGCTTTTCTTACAGGGAAATCCATAAGGTTTTCACACAAAATATATTTTGAAGTATCTGACAGAACCACGGGCGAGATAAATCATCGTTTTAATAATGATTTCATAAGCATAAGGAATGTTTGATTTATAATTAGATTATTAGAATAAATTATATAATAAATTTTTAATATTTTAATTTGTTTACAGTTTCTTCAATAACGTAACCCAATGCATCCTGATATTAAGTTCACATTTAAAATGTAAGAAGTTTAAAATACTTTTTTAACGTTTATTGTTGAATAAAAATGTAACAATAAACCAGATGAATTTATTGAACTTTTCATAGTTGTGTCTTACCGCTAAGATTTCTTAAACATAAAAAATATGGTTACATTAGGTAAAAAATTAGAAATAAATTTAAAAACTCAGTTTACCTTTTTTCTCAACCTTTTTCTTACAAACTCAGTTAGAGATCTTTGTTTGAAATTTACTGTGAAAATTATAAAAAAATATTTATCGTGGAGATAAACTCACTGGTTTGAGAACATTTAGTAACAGTACTAGACTGTCAGAGGTTAATATTATTAATCGAAAAATATCAAAGAGCCAAACAGTAAGAAATCATTTTATTAAAATAAAATAAACCAAACATTTATAGGTATACTTGTTTCATCTGATTTCTTGTCTTTAATTTCTCTCCATGTGGTAATCTGCTGGACTTAGAATAACAAATGACAGGTTTTTAACAACACAACAAGGAAGTGTCAAATACTTATTAAACCTTTTTATTGACGAAGTTTGAAGGTTTGTTTTCGAACGAGAAGTTCTCAGGTGACTCAGCGGTAAGTAGTCGGACTGTCACGCCACATTTACCACAGGTACACCACCGATTTTCAGCCAATTGATGGTCTGTCACATCCTTTGATCCGGACAAAATTACGAGAGCGTACTTAAAATTCATGCGACCACCAGACTTGTTCCCTGAGCGGTAACAGATGGCGTTGCATATGGCGCTCGCGCTCTTTCAGGACAGGTTATTTACTGACGTCACGGGATTTAATATAGAAAACGAAAATAAAGTCATTCCTCAGTTGTTTAAGTATGTAAAGACGTTTACGAGACCTGCTGCTAAGTGTATAGCAGAAAGCTTAAAGAACAAAGTTTGCCCGGTGTTAATGAATGCCAATAAAGAAACACCTGTTGTTCATTACAGTACTGACTCTGAAGTTGTGGATATTGTTCTGATTCCTGATAAAAAAAAAAAGGAGGGGTATTTTTACTGGGTCAAAAGTGTACGGTAGAATTATTATTACGTAAGCTCTATTGATCTGGCAAAACGCATAATTCGGCAAAGCTCTGGAAACAAGGTTGTCGGAAAAATGTTGGTGTACACGTATGAGCTGAGAGTGCGTGTTCCGAATATCCATTTGGTGTCTTAAAAATCAGAACAGAAAGCCATTATCGATAATGTACTGAAACTCTGAAAATTCTCACCCATATGTGACCGATCCTATACACTTTTAATCACCTACTGACACCTGTAGTCTCAAGATATGACTACGTTTGTAATTAATTAAATTCTAAAATCATTTTGTAAAATGTATTAAGTGCAAATAACAATGATTTATTACAATAAACTACGTGTATGCACATATCTGTTTAATACATACAACACCAGTACTGAAATTTACTTCTCTTTATACAAGTGAATAATGAGTGTCTATACAAAGTTTCAACCATTTAGATTGAATGTTTTGTCTTCTATACTATAGTCAAATTCGTTAAATTGTTTAAAGAGTCATTTTATGTTTTGGAGTGACAGAAAGTCATACATCTTCTAAAAAATATTTCAAACATCAATTTTTACCCATTCGTTTAGACAACTAACACCACAATTCACCTTCAAACTTTAAACCTGAAAGGTATCTTATGTGTTACACCGCTAAATATCGAAGTTTTGAAACCATGATATTAAACTTTATATCACATTAAATTTAATATACTAACCAGAAGCAGCAAGGCCATTAGGCAGCTTTTGGTTTTGTCCTGCTGTTTGGATAGAGTAAGCGACTGACTGTCACATTTATATTTCTCACACAGTTGAACGTCACTGTTCTAACTTTAGACGCTACGATCTGCAGCTTCGAACGTTAATCATTGGACGATAAGCTATCTAACTCACTAAACAATGTTTGAGACATTTTGGTGTTGAATCGTAAGTTCGAAACCTAGTGTGGTATATGTGATATAACAGTGTGATATAAATTATTGAGGTATAGAAACTAATTTAAAACATATTAGCCTTTTCACGAGTACACACTAAAGATGAAAATTAGAGAATACACAAAATGTATTAAAACTTAAAACACAAGAAATTTTTCAGAAGCGTGTGTATTTTCTGTGTTGCTTAGAAGTTTTAGTTACTCGTTGATCAATGAACATTTCAATAATGTTATATTTTACCAGCTTCATATAATTCGTGAGTTTTGAAACTACACCCTATTAACCAGTATTATATCTTCTAATAGTGGATATATCTAGAAACATCTATTCCAATCTGTATTATGTAAAACATGTTACAGTAGAGCGAAGCTTCTACAACAATGAAAGTGTAGACAAAGAGATTCGAATCACGTGATCTTATCACATGTATGGGGGTTTACTGTAGCTAAGGTGAGCGCTCTATTATTGGTTCTTACCAAATGATGTTTGTCCAATGCACAAAGAACCTTGTAGTGATTGGGAAACAAACTAGGTAGGTTATAAATTATAGGACACCCAAAAATTAGTCTTAACTATTGCCTAAAAGCAGTTAAATGAATATTATAAAAATCGTTTCCTGCGCTGAGAAGAGCATTAAAACAGCAACATTCGCAACATGAAAGTTCTATTTGTAGCCCAGATTTTGGTCTTAAGCCTAACATTTACGAAAGGCGTTGTTTTCGACACAGTTTGGCAAAAGATGTGTAGTAAGTTCATTTTCAACTTTTATCGATGTATAAAATAGTAATCGTGTTACTGGAATAAATGCTCTATTTTGATATCTGTGCATCAATAGTAGAAACACAACGCATTAAAACAAGAGTAAAATAGTATTAAAACAAATATTTTCCATACACACAGCTACAGTTTTGTTCTTTAAAAACAGGACGGTTATTTTATTATTAATGTTAAGGGTTAGGTTGAAAAATTCAAGACACATCATTCGTCTGTGTCCTACATTAACTTATGGAGTGATTTGACTACTGAAGCTATACACTGTTATACACATGTATGATTCGTAATTTGTTATTAGGTATAATAGAGTAATTCGTTCTTTCCATTTAATAAAGTGTTCCCACAACAACTGGTTCTTAACATGAAAGACATATTCTCTTTAGGTCAATGAAACATGTTTTTCTTTTGTGTAGAGTCGACAGTAGATGACCCTGAAAAACCGAAGGAGCTGAAAGAATGCATGGACTCAGATTTAAAGACAAGTCAGACTTGGTTAGTTTTTGTTGTATTATGATAAATAGTAGTGTTTCGGTAATTCATTGTAATTTGATAAACAATGTATTGCTAATGTGAATATGTTAGCTTCAGAAATAAATTACAGATCTAGAATGAGGTAATATTAATTTAATCTTCTTTTAGTTAGTTATAATTTTCTTTCTCTATCTTTGTATCAAGAATGTTACATATCTTCAGCTTATAAGTAGTAGATAAGCAAGTTGTAATTAAAATTCAGTAGATATTGAGGGTTAATTTGACGCATTACAGAAGCATCCTAAAAATAAAAGTCCCCTGGTGGGTTAGCAGCAAAATTATATACTTATAAGGTGAAAATGTGTAATTTGGTTTCGCACACTGGACAGAGCACAGAGAGCATATTGTGTGGCTTTCAGTGAAAGAAACAAACATTAAAAACAAGTGTATTATAAACAACAACTTTCATCTACAAGAGAAAACTATCTTAAGAACTTTTACTTATCTTACATTCAGAAAAAGTATTACACAACGTTCAAAACACGAAGTTCTAACATCTCCAAACTGTGACTAATGTTTAACAAACTTTAAAATAGGAGAAGGAAGTTATGTCACAAACAGTAATTATTTTGTTTTTGCAAATCACAACAAATTATTGATGAATATTTCATTATATTGTCATTTATAGACATAACTAACATATCTAGAATGGAGCGATACTACATTCATTTTATTGTATTTGTTTTGTTATGTTTTTCATTCTCTGTCTTTGAACATTAAGAATATTACTTACTTTCAGTTTATAAAATAAACTGTTGTTTATGTCTAAATAAACACATCAATTTTATTGTTAATAAACAGAAAACAAGCGAAGTTAAAAGCAGATATAACACAGTTTAGGTAATTATATTGTTTCTGACATATTAATTTAAGTACATAATCAAATGTTATGAATGAAAAGCCTTGAAACTGCTTTAAAGTCGATTTATCACAAAGTATTTTTCATCTGAAGCTTCCAGGCGCAGTTGAAGACTGTGAAAAAGCACAATTTCTTGACCAGAATTATGAAAATTACATGAATGAAATGTGTAAGCCAGGAAGATATGCTGATGAACAGGTGGTGATGAACGATTACATATGTACATATATATATTATCTACGCTTATATTATTAATACTTGCTATATATATATATATATATATATATGTATTTTTTGTTATGAGTTGTTGTTTTTAATATTGACAGTGAAATCAAGAATTAAATTATCTATTTACAGTGTAGATGTTTATATAAATTAATTTTCAAACTTTCATTAGATATAAAATTGAAAATGAAAAGTTTCGGAAACACGTTCAGACTGAGTGTTATAAACGTATGAATAGTTACCCAAAACAGGTTAGTATTTGATATCCTACAACATAACTATAATTGAATTTAAAATTTTAATCAAATACATCTTATACTTCTACAAATTGCAATCCTGTAATATCTTACATAACGTTAAGTCTCACTTATTTAACTTACAGAAAATTCAGAAATGTATCAGTAAGAAGATTGTTGAAGCTGACATGGATCCAGAATCTGCATTCAATACATTGATTAATAACTGTTTGTGAAAACGTAAGTAATGATGGTTAAAGTATACCAATATGGTAGGAATAAACTAAACAAATAGCTCTGCAGTCGAACTTCATATAATGTTTATGGTAACTGTTCGTGTATCATAAATTTCAATTTAACTACAAAATACCACCATAATTAAATATATGTCGTAATTTTTTTTTAAATTATTATGATCAATTTTGTTTTCATGGAATAGTAATACTGGCTCTTTTATTAATCTTTTATTTTCAAATTATATAACTTTATTGAGATGTACTTCACATTTTACTTTAACACATTGTGTTAAAACAAGGCTAAAAACACATGATAAAAAATAACATACAGATTTACAAATCACCCTTTATTTAAAATATATGTCTAAACAATTAATATCTCACTAGAACTTAGTTATTAATTTCCTTCATTTTTACATGTTCAAAATATTTAACTTTTAACGATATATGTTTAACTGAAACGAGTAACAAAAATTATACAATAGCAGAAATAAAGACAATGTACCAGCACTTACATTTTTATATACCGATTGACACTTGTCAAAGAAACCAGTCAGATTGGTAATTATGAGACGTTTTTGTATAAAATTTGGGTAACCTTCAGTACAAAACTTCAGGTCTACTATATTTTAAAATAGTAGTTTATTTACACCAAAAGTCAGTTGTATGCTGTTTAGATCTTATAAATGTATATATAAGATAGCATTTTATATTAAGGAATGGTATTCAACATCATATTAAATAGTACATATAAAGAATATGAGATTAGGTAAAATAATGAAACAAATGTTAAAAAAGATGTAAGTATGCTCACTCCAACATGGAAAACTGACTAACTTTTTATTTTAATGATTATCAGGCTAAGATTTGTAAAATAAATGATAGCAAAGCTATGTCCTTATTTTATCACATTGTTTAGTATTTTGTTATTTTCTAAAACATTTAATATTGAATGATTTGAGTAATATATTGAATGAAATGTTACTAACTCCTTTCTAAGAGAATTGACATACATTTTAATTATTTTCAATTCATTTACATTATATAGCTTCAATGAATCAATCAGAGCTGAGGAGGATAAGCATGTATATATATATTACCTATAATAGAATAACCTGTCGTAGTTTCCTTATTTTTGAAATATGTTTAACTCCCAAGTACCTTTATTCAAAATGAAACTCTTATAAAAGAAAAACTGTTAAATTTGTTGTAAGTTATTTAATAGAATTTTCAATTGTGGATCTGGAAAAGAGATCCTCAATATCAAATTCTATATAAAAGTATATTGTGGTTTTTATCAATACCTTATTTAAAGAAAGAAAATCCAGTCTTTCTTTGCTATGTCATAAAAAAGTATATAAATTATTCTTACAAAGAATATTTTAATGAATAAAAAGCCACCACTATTAAATGATAAAAATGAAAAATAAGGACGTTTGAAAATTGCATATATATTTGAATGAGTTGGTAAATCGTAGTTAAAACTTCCCAATCAATGCTTTAACAAACTATCTTTACGCAAGATAGATCAACGTTATATTGGTAGTGTATTGTTAAATAGACCACTAAACAATGTGCGTTCTGCCCACTAAGTAATAAAAAGTGAGCTTTTTGTGAGAATTAAGCTTATAGTTAAAATAATTACAAATAAACATAGTTTTGAACGCCATATTAAATAAGCTCGGAACTCGTTAACACATACAGTCATGTGAAAAAGTTCGGACACCCTGTATGAAAGGTATGAAAAACAACCTTTGTGATGTTCAAAATTTATCAGTAGTGGAACGTTATGACTCAGAATGTAACATACTAATCTGCTAACAAAGATGATAATGAACTAATGACCTATCGTGCCATTAAAGTAGTTAAAATAAACTAAAAATACACACGCTATTAAACACTATAATAAGTAGCTACTGTCGCCTGAAATACATTTTTCAAAGGTATGAAAATAAATAGAAGTCAAGAGTAAAATTAAATCATTCTATAAACAACTAGTGATGATAATGATTTAAATAAATGTATACAAGAGTTAATTAGAATCTCTATGAATACGGTAATGACAGAAATTTAATTAGAAAAACTAACACTTTAGAGAAGGATCAAATAAAGGTAAACATTTCGTGTGCAAAATCGTCTTTAAACGTACATACTAATTAAGTAACATAAATTATTTGTAATCAAGTAAGTTTTGTTATACTTCCAGTGTAGTATATTTTAACATTTTTTCTTTTACGAGTTCTTGATTTTAGAGCGAGGTTATTTTCTCACTGTGCACTGCACGGAATCGAACTCCCTGTTATGGAGTTGCAAGTTATGTTACCACTGATGCACCGAGAACCAGTATTCAGGAAACACTCTTATTACATACAAAATAACACACTTCTAAAACTGTAACTGTACTCGAACGTTATCCAGTTTAAACATACTTCACTGTTATCAGCATTTAGATGTACCCATGTGAAACTGAAATAAAGACAAAATTATATCTTTACGTATTATTCTGAGATTCAGTTACAGAAAACCAAACAAAGTTGAATGTCAAATTATGTGTACAACTGAAAATGAAAATATGGAAATATACTTTAATATGTGTACGTTACGTATGTGTGATAGATCAAATATACTCAACACGTTTGAGTGCTGAGTCCACAGACATGAATGACTCAATGTTCACAACTTGGATTTATATTGTAAAATAATTGTTTAAGTTTAGTTCTATTTGTTATAGGTCACTTACATCTTTGAACTCTTCTGTTTCTTCACCTATATTATTTTTTACCGATGTCATGAGTTCAAAGGTCATTCTTCAAGATGTAATTTTATAGATAAAAAAAGAACGTTCAAGTACGACTTTTCAACCGAACATAAACGATAATGGAACAAAAACTGGATGAATTGTTATTGAAATATATACATATCATTTAAAAACAAGAAAGTCCTTGGAATATTTTACCTAAAATTTACATTTATCACAAAGTAGTGAATCTTAAAAACCAGCTCATTGGCAAATTTTAATCAGTAAAGACTCAAATACATCAGTTGATAACGAATTTTGAAATAATACTTGAATATTTTTGTTAGTTTGATTCCATTACTATATCGGTGACAACAATAAACTGATTTTTTAACATCACATTGATACAGTATTTTATCAACTCAGACATTTATAAAAGTAAGAACTTTCTTGAAGAACACTGTTAGAGTAACTTTAGAGTATTCATAATTTTTTGTTGGAAACAACTTTTTATCATTATCTGGTAATACAAATAAATAACAATTTTTTGTGGTTTGGAGAAAATAGATTAATAGCTGAGAAAATAAAATAAATCAACGAGTTTTACGTCTATATTCGAAAGCTGGATATTGTTTATTAGTTTTCATTTATACATAAATTATTTTGCTGTCATCTGAGGCTTGTCGTAACACATAAGTATTTAAAGGACGGATAACATTCGCTTAAACACTAGCTAAGAAAGAAGAGGCTTAACATTCTATGAAAATGCATTAATACATTAATAAAGATACCAAAAAAGGCCCATTAGCATTTCCTCAAAGGAAATTTATTATTTTGTTACTTATTTTCGAAAAAAAACTAAACATATTACTTATCAATTTAATATGATGTATATTAAATGAAATAGTCCTATTTCACCTTCAATGTGTTATTTAATTTATCATAATTTGACAAGTAAAAAAAATTGTAATTTCACAACTTTAGACACTTAATGGTTGAAGAGTTTTTAAGCAGAAACTTTAACACAGAGCCCCATCTTTTGATTGATTTGAGATCTAATTAAAATGCGCCAATTCAGGATTTCTTATTCTTTTTCAATTAGTCAAAGTTCCTGGGTTGGCTCGAGTGATTATTTTGGTATTTTACTTGTCTACTGTATTTGTGGGGATATTTTGAACCTATTTTTGATATCATATCTATCTAAGAATATTTTCAAAAATCTTGTTTTCCCCAGAAACCTATAGAAATCATCAATTTTATTATGTAATAATATATTTTACTGTAGCTTAAGAATTATTTATTTACATATTAATACTTTTTCATTGCACTGAGAGTGCTTCACTCACAGTCTCAGTGTTACGGGTTCGAATCCTCATTCAACCAAACAAGTTCGCCCCTTCAACTGTGGAAGCGTTTATAATGTGACAGTGAATCTATCTGTTCGTTGGCAAAAGAGTGGCGCAAGAGTTGGCGGTGGGTGTTGATGACTAGCTTCCTTCCTTCTAGTCTTTCAGTGTAAAATTAGGGACGGCTACAGCAAATAGCGCTTGTACAACTTTGAGCGAAATTAAAAAAAAACATTGTACTGAAAATTTCACATCACATTTTATATCATATATTTCAATCACATTTCAACGCAGTTTTGTACATTTATTAATCTGTCATTTCCTCAGGAGAGACAACTCTTGCTTTCTTCCCAAGTGGCACCAAGTGATTATTGCCATCTCAACATAATATTGGTTATAAGCATGGGCTTTGAATGTTGAAATGAAATCGATCAGCCAGAGGACATAAAATCTTGTTACTAGTACACCAGGAACGAGATATGTAAACAGCATTAAATATCTTTAAACAATTAGACCATTAGCGAATAAATTATATAAATGCTCGAAACTCGCAAATAAACTGTGCCAGGTAAGGCATCATGTTCAGAGTATTTTCCCACTTAATCTTGTTCTGGTATTCACTCATCATTTTTGTAACATTTTTGTACCATCTTTATGTCTTGCCTCTAACAAAGTTTAAGTTATGGATGAAATTAATTCGCCAGTCGAGTAACTTTCTATGCCTATGTTCTAAAAGGTTGCAACAGACTTCCAGATCAAAGTTACTACTCTAAATACTGTAGAAGTCTTTAGCCACAGGAAAAAGCTCAAAAATTCATTTTCCGCAAAATACGAATTCTCTTTATTTTACATTTCTGACGGCTTAAAATAATTCACAATTTAAACGGGTTTATAGAGTTTTAAGAGCAGTGTAATGTTTCTTAAGGCCTTAGTGAAAATCTCAAAACTTATAACGCAAAAATACAGGTTCTGATAGTAGTGGTGGGCACAACATAGATATCTAATTGTGTAGTTTCGTGCTAAACTACAAAGAAACAAAAATGTTGTGGCGAATGAGAAATTTGTAAACCGATCATGGTGAAGACATACCAAATAATATTAGTTTACAAATTCTGTTCAATAAATGGCAGCTCTTCTGTGATGACGAGAAACCCTCTCCAAGCAAAAATATATTCTCAAGATAGCTGGTATGGATAGAAGCACCTTAATTAAAATAAAATACAAACAACGTTTCGACATTCTTACGTTATCTTCAGCAAAACAAAGATAGAGTTTGTAACTGGTTTTTTACACGTCTTAGGAATGAGAGAATTAACGGGTAAAGGATTATAGTGAGCGTTGCAGTAAGATGTTAGGTTGGTTCTTTGGTTGATTTTAATGACGCAAAGCTACTAGGCTATTTTTGTCAAACAACCGGCAGAAAATTAAAAGTAAAATAAAATTATAAATATTCGCTCAAAGACATCATGTTAAGACAAAACAAGCACAATTTGTAAAGTGAAAACTGAAAAAGAGTTAAAAAGGCCAATGACCCTTGAAAGCTAAAAAGATTTGTGAGGTTAAACCTTGAGAAAAATCATGTCTAAATTGGTGCCGTTGTTGACAATTATAACAACGGCGTGACAGTAAAATCTAGACTATTTTGACCTGAGTGTCATACAGACCACACATTGGTGCATCAGACCCAGATGAAGAAAAAAACGATGAGTTAAAAACTGTGACCAGTGCGTTGTCCAGTAAGGACTTCTTCTTTCAGATACTTACGAAAGCAAGACGGACAAAGTCTAATAAAGGGTTTTATCTGGAAAATCTTATTTTCACGTTACTCACTCTAAGTCGACTAGCAACTTGCACGAAGCCGAATCTTAAATAGAGGAACACAATCCAAGTGTGGAACAGGCACGACAGTGACAGCACCAGAGCAGGCAGACTTAATTGGGATATCAGCGAGCTTCTTCCTGTGAATACCAACGTGGTTTGGTACCCAGAAGAACTGGATAGAAGTAGATGTTAAAGAGAAATGGACAACTGGTTTTGAATATCGAAGAGAACAGGGTGAGAGCTAACGTGAGTCGATTCCAGGGCAAGTAGAGAACTAAGCAAGTCATTATAAATAGTACAGTCGATTATCCAATTTTCTCAGATAACTTAAAAAAAGTCACATTTTGAGATGGTGACATGCCGTGGTATGATGGGCTGATCAACGAATACAGCAATGTTATCCAAGAACAAACTCAATTCATCCAACTACACCTGGATACGACGGCCAAAATGAACAATGAGAGATCATCTGTTCTGAAAAAGAACGACTCACTGAGGAAGAAAAACATAACCGTAACTGGGATGCCGTAGTAAGAATCGAAATTTTGAAGCACACAGTAAAGATAGCTGCAAACCGCGGAGTTGTAGAGTAGGTTCATGAGACTCTGTTTAGAAACTCTTGACTGTGGAAGTGCAGAAAGCCCCGGTCCAGAGCAAAAGCCCCTGATAATGCATGTTATCCAGCATCTTCGAGGCCGAGGACCTGGCAGGGCCATAGCCCAGAGACCCATTGTCCAGTTTCGATTGAATAAGAGTACGATATATCTTTAGCATAGAACATCGATCCTCTTTCCAAGTGATGAAAAAGAGGACACGTAGGATATTCAGTGCACTTGTACATTTGACTCATAGCTGCTTGAGGTGTGGTATAAAGATCAGCTTATGGTAAAAAAAAAAAAAAGCCCCAAGGGCTTTACCTCAGGGATCACTTGAAGCTAAACCTTACCAACATGAAGTTCAGGATTGGGGTGAGTACTCCATTAGTGTCAAAAGTGCATGCAAACGGTTTTAAACAGAGAGCAGTTACAAGTGTTTGCTGTGGTTTTATTCAGTAAACGATTGAGGGCAGTCAGTAGCTGCTGTTCAACAAATCGCATGTTTGACGACTGACACGAGATGTGAAAGCCGTCATTATAGAGCCTGTTTGCAACAGTAAGAGGGAGTTGTCCAGTGATGGCATTAATTTTTATACTGAAAAGTGTGACACTCAAGACACCGCTTTGAGGGACTCTGAGTTCTTGTAGTAAAGAACGAGTCGTCAGAACCCACACTGGGTGGGCGAGGGGAGATTGTTTGATTCGAGGAACCAAACAAGACAAGCATTAATCATCCTCTCTAAGTTCTTACAGAGACAACTCGTCAAAGTAATTGAACGGTAGTTTGAAGGAATATTGGGATCTCTCCCAGGCTTAGTGAAATATTAGACAATAGCTTGACGCCACGCATCAGGAAACACATTCTCCTGCCAGATCTGATTAAAAATAATTAAAAGAATAGTAAGAGAAACAGAAGATAGATAACGCAGCATGTCATAGTGTACATCATCAGGTCCAACCGATGTACTGCCAGACAGATAAAAGCCCAGATTGAGTTCCAAAGGTGTAAAGGAACGACTGTAGTCCTAGAGACGATCAAAACGGAAGGAAAGAGGCGATCACTCTGATCGTCTGGCTAATAAGGTGGAGGATGAAGCAAAAGTGACAGATAGCCAGTGAAAGCTTTTGCCGGAAGTATCAAATACTTGATGGTAATCGAAGAGCAATATCGATAGGGGATTTTTCAAATCTTGTCCCGTACAACATTGGAACTGGTGGAAGAAAAGATGCTGGTCGTAAATTTATTCCAATATTCATTCTGGGCTTGAAGTCTTACCTACTGAGCACATGCATGAGCCTGCTGAAAAGCAATGCGGTTTAAAAGCTATTCCAGGCCCGTTTTTGAGCCTTTCATGCCATGGGGCAGGCAGGATTCCACCACGGACAAGGATACCCTAGAAAACGTGTCGAAGTTTTAGGAATACATTGAGCAGCTCCTTAGATAACTATCCATGGCTTACAGATGATAGCAGGATCAATTTTTGCGACAGCAGTGAAAGAGTTCACTTGATTTAGGACACACGGGTCGGGTTGCATAGACGACTGCCAGCTTTTCTCGTATTGATAAGAAAATGATACTGCCCCGTGGGATAATGTCAACCCTCCATGAAAAATGGGAAAATAGTGAAGGGGAGCAGATTGACAGATGAATAGCAGTAAAATACTGACTAGGTGCATGAAAATAAGTTTAAAAACCAGTGTTGAAAAGAGAAAGGTTGTTATCTGAGAGCACACGCTCTACGGAGTTATCCTTTTCATCAATATCAGCACTGCCCCAAAGGATATTATGTCTATTAATCTGCTGCAGAATGAAAAAGAGAAACAAAAACTGTTCAACAAGAGCATTAACGTCTGACTGATCAGCCAGGAGACAGATAGAGAGAACAAACAGTGATAATATGACCCAAGGAAACACGGATGGCTACGGCCTCCAAGGATGTGTCGAGTAGAAAATATAAGGTGGGCACACGCTGATTAACCAGCAGTGCCATCCTTCCATACACTCGTAAATAACACAATCTGTCATTTCTGTATAAAGAAAACTGCCGAAAGGTGACTGTATCGGCAAATTTCAGAAATGTTTCCTGTAAAGAAAGACACACAGGACGGTAAGAATCACCAGTGCTTCGACATCATCCTGATTATAACACAAACCTCGACGGTTTAACTGTATCAAAGTAACCATTTTTACTTATGTGTAGATGAATTGTGTAGAGAGTTCTTCTGTTTTTCGCCACGTCTTTTTCTTTATAAACAAATGCAAAATGACAGAAGTCCTACTTATACAACAACTAAAATCAAAATTTAACCAATATAAAGAAACACCTTTATACCTGTACTAATTAATAACCTAACATCCAACTGCAACGACCATACAATGCTTGATTAACGTGAAGATGGCCTAAGAAGGTCGAAATGTTGTCTTGTACTTAAATTAAGGAGTTGATACCAATACCAGCTGTCTTTAAGATGACAGATCTAATTTATATTTTAAGTGCTTTGTTTGTTTCAGAGCCAAGCCACCTTCCGTTATGTGCTATGCTCATCACGAGAAAGTAGAACCCTGAATTTTAGCGCTGTAAATCTGTAAACTAAATATTGTCCACTAAGGGATTATTCTGTGTGCAAATAATATAAAATAATGCCTCCAATTAAAGAACTTACTATATATTACTATATTACTATATATTATGATATATTACTCTACATAATAATTCTTTAGCAATAAATTAGGGTTATAATTTTCTCATTATTTTAACCAAACATCTTAAACAAATCTCATACACTAACCAACTGGCTGCGAATTATTAAATTAATGTTTCAGCTTTCTTCCTCAGGAGCTGAACTGCACTGCACAATAAATACATGCATAGAACAAGCTAAACTATGGACGTGGGACTGTTTCAAAGTAATAGTTGAGAAAGTCGAACCTTCAATGATAATAGAGAATTCTCATGTAAAGACGGGTAAGAAAGTTTGAACAGTTGTTTTCAGGGATGTGAAGTGTAACCTGATACCACTTAGTTGGAAAGATATTTTACTCAATAATAATTATAGAGGATGAGAAACTGTATACACAAGCAACCTTTCCCGTAACCTTTTAAGGTATTTCACGTTCTTTTTCACTGGGCAATAATCACAAATAGAATACGAACCCACTGTAATCCTGGATCAATCTCCGTAGTCAAACCATATAAAAATTGATGTCTCTGGATTAAAAGTGTGTCGTTAAAATTATAGTTGCAACCAATTACAGAAAAGTAATTCTATTATCTTTCGAAACGTATGCTTTTTTAACTCTTTCAAATAAGCATTTATTTATTTAAAAAGTTAGAATACGACTATCACTCGTACCTTCATGTTTTATTCACTTCAGGTTTTACCGAAAATATAACTATTTAATTGATGAAACATTTTACTCTAACCTTTTCTGGTAACTTTCTTAAAACAGAATATTTTATTAGATGTAGTCACTTACCAAGTGATTTAGTGTCATTTCAACAGCTGTTAAATTTATGATTATCTAAGTATGTAGTTTGATTGGTGTATAAAAAGAATATCGATAGATCTTGTCTCAGAGACATAGTGACAAGTCAGGCCTCAAAATGAAGCTACATACAACTAACAATCATTTTCTTATATTTCACTATTGTTAAATAAGTTGTTTGTCACTTGACCTCTGCTCCCCCCTTCAGTTTCACAGTGGTATGTCTGCAGACTTATACGGTTAAAAATCGGGTTTCAATACTTGTGATGAACAGAACACAAATACCATTTTTCTAGTTCTGTGTTTAATAACAAACAACAACTTGACCTCTAAGTTTCTCAATATACTTCACCTTTTTGTACTTTATTTCTAAAGAAAATACATAATAACCATTAATAAATATCGTAGTTTTCAAAGTGATTACTATTTATGTTAGTATAAATGTATGTAGTGATTAAAAATAAAACGCACTGAACCCAAACGATGTAACAAAAAGAAAGAGCGGAAACAAGCACCATATGTGATTGTTTATTTTGTAGTTGAAACAGAAGTTAATTTACAGAGTTCCGTCTCTATACATAAACCACACGAATATCTGCATTTCATACTTTGTTGAATATACACACAAAGGCATATATTACATTATAATTCTATTCTGTGGTTCTAAAAGTAAATACTGTGGAAGTAGTTTAAACTATCGATCTGATCATAGTTCATACTTGATATCGCACAAGTGTTCAAAATACTGTGGAACTCATTTTACCTACCGGCTGCTTCAGCGATGTATTGCCATGGAAACAAAATTGTTGGAATAGAGTTTCAGACCAACTCTTAACCCATTTGTTAACACTTCTCTTTAACAGCGAGAATTTCTCCCACATCCGGGCAAGTTATATTCATGGAGAGATTATGAATACATTACTTCTTAGCAGGTATATACAGGTTAAAAACAATAATAATTTGAATTCAGTCCTTGTTATTATCAAAGGTTCTTTAGCATGAAGCAACAGAACCAGTAGATGCTGAGTTTTGCAGCTGTCCGTATATACCGCCTTTCCTGTAACAATTAGCCTTCTGAAGGTATCACCTGATACCTTCAACTTCATCTTACCCGCAGAATCAGGTTCCTTCTTCTGCCATTGGTGTATATACAATATATAGACATCTCCAGCACAATAACTCAGAAAAGAATGTTGCATAGAGAAGATATAAAAAGGACGAACAAGTTAAAATCACACATAACTGACTCATTGCATAGCAAGAAAATATTGTGTAACTACCAGAGGTCACGGATTTACAACACTAAAACACCTTCTAGTTCCCGTGGTTTCTACATCTTTTATTGAAAACATATATTGTGAATACTTTTTTTGCCTTACATAATTTGTAGTGCATACTTGAGAGCTTTACACATTTTGATAAAAGTTAAGAAAAACGACCTTTACACTCCAGATAAATGTTAAACAATATATTTTTATTCAAACCATTGTTTCGCCTTTTCGGCTTTTTCAAGACTAATGTCCATACTTGTTAACATTGGAACATTATTTGAATTATAACATTGCTTATAATGTTCTATTTCTCGAGTCTGTCATAAAGTGAGTCTAACAATATGTAAAATATTGTTATTGTGTCATTATTGTTCTAATATTATTGTAGAGATACATTACTTGTTTGTTTAATTATTTTGAATTTCACGCAAAGCTACATGAGAGTTATCTGCACTAGCCGTCCCTAATTTAATAGGGTAACACTATGTGGAAAGCAGTTAGTCATCACCACCCACAGCCCACACTTGGGCTACTCTTTTACCAACGAATAGTGGAATTGACCCTGACTTTATAACGCCCCCACAGATAACATGGCGAGAACTACTACACAGAATAAGTGAGTTGGTTGATGGAAAACGCCAGTTGGTCAATTCACGAGTTAAGTAGAACGTGACCATATAGTGCTTCAACAAAAATACGGAGACTGCATTTGTTCACAGATTTCAATAAAGATTGTTTTAATTTATATAACACACTATGTCCAGGATTTTTATTTCATTGTAGTCAGTTTAGTTAAATTCAGACTCATTCTGTAACTTATTCTGCTGATCCTCCCATTGTAAAACGTAACTACTCAAAACTGTTAGAGAGGAAACTAAATTTAACCTGAAAAAACACATATCAACAACCGATATAATGAATATGTTACTTCATTTAAAAATTCGCTCGGTGAATGAGAAACCAAGAGATGCAACATTCTTTGATTAAATTTTTGATTTTTAGTTTCCATCTTCAGTTGTGCAAATTGTTGATGTAGAGAATATTGTATGTATTCCTTTCAACTGTGTTCACCGAAGGTAAGTGAATGGTAATAATACAACAAAGTACTTGAATAATATCTTACTAAACCACCCAGTAACACAAAAAATAAAAAATCTCTTTCTCTCATCAAGCCAATCAGCAGTTTTCCTAGCTCTAGTGTTGATTAGTTCCATTTACGTTAAGATCAACATCACGTGCTTGGTCAACAGATTCTTATCACTAACTCTAGAATTTTCTCATCTGGCATGCTTTGAGAACCATATATGTACTTTAGCTCTTTTCCTATATTTGGCGAGAAAGTAGAGCTTGAGATTGCATCCTGCCCTTCTTTGACTAATTGGTGTCACGTAAAATCTCCTGGTCAATCCAGTGTTTCAGGGGTTTATCTGTGATTTACAGGGATATCATATTGATAAGCTCTTTAAGCATCTTGCATCCACTGTAACCTGTACGTTAAGAGATCAACCTGCCGGCATATGTGAGGTTGAACAATTCAGTCAAGTTCAGACTGTGTCCATGCTGATATTATACACCCAAACCAGGCCCAATATTTACAAAAGATACATCATGTCTTTTTCTACCTTGTTATAGTCCTTCATTTATTATTCAGCAATCTTTCTGGTTGTTCTAAAAAAAAGTTGTTTAGCATAACCCTCAAGTAGTTTTGTGTGAAATTAGACAAATAAATAAACAAACCTTGCACTAAAATTCAGTGATAGACTGTATCATCCTGCTGGCAATCGCGGAAGCCTCAGTTCACTATGTGTTCTCTTGGAGTTTAACAAAGAAAGTTTTTGTTTTCAAATTATATGTTTTACTTATACAACACACTTCTTATAGAGATGTGAGAGCATTTTCTGTATTTTTTATTGACATTGTGAGTTTATTTTGCTCTTTCAGATAATGTTGCTCACATGCTTTTGGAGGAAATGGAACTGAACGTGAGGAGAAGTTATATTCTTGACAACAACATCAAGGTATATGGTGGTGATACTCTGCCTAGAGTAAAGTTTTAGAGAGAAGTTGATCAAGGTGGATGGATTGACAAAAGATCTTCAAGTGACTTACTGGTATCAATGATTAAATAATCTGAAACTGTACTGATTTACTTGTTTTTGACATTTGTGTACCTCGAAAATATCTTTACACAGAAAATTAAACGTTCGTAAAGCAACAAAATTGTTGAACATGTAGTAGTTTATTAAATATGATTAAGTTGTGTCAGATTCTTTATTTAAATATATTATGTTGTTTATCAGTTCCTTGTTTAAAAAAATAAAATCCAGTTTTTCTTGTTTTATAACTAAAAAGTCTCCTAAATTGTTCTTACAAAAAACATTTCAATGGGTAAAACAGTCATCACTTTCAAATGATAAAAAGTGAAAATAAGAACATTTGAAAATTATATGTATATTTATAAGTACAAAGTTAAACAATGAACCATCTACGATCTGACCACCAGTTAAGGAAACCTCAATTTCAGCGGTATTAAGATAGTCCAAACTTATCGTTAAAATGATTGCAAATATCACAGATTTGAACGCCATATTACATAAACTCCATTGTCGGTAGCATATTTATCAAAGTTGTCAAAATATATAAGAAATTAAAAATCAGTTCAAAACCTGGTATAAAAACAATATTTTTGTTTTTGATTTAACAAACATTGTCAAATTTTCGTAATAACGATAGAATACACTACAAAACAACATCTTTACTGCACATAATAAATCGTAAGGGTGCGATAGAAAAAAGGTCAACCAACCTCGCAATATTGGGTTTCATATAAGGTTACAAACTGAGAAATATTGAACTTCTAATTTAAATCATGAGATCAACAGCCGACTATAATTATTAAAGTGAAAGATTTGTGTTATGTATCATAATTTATCTGGGACAATTTCTCCGATTTATTATACTGCGTATTAAAATTTCAAATAGCCTAAAATTTTTATTTTAATTTAGAAGTTAATTTAATGTCTATATGTAGCAAATATATGAAATTTGCCAACAAGATTGCTACACACAGTTTTGTTTCTTGACTGAAACATATTTTAATATACAAACAATAAAGCAATTTATAATAACGGTTATTATAAATGCTAGTTTATAGGCAAATATTTTACAAACTTACAAACAATATTGAGGCTTCTATCTGGCCTAAAACTGAATATGTTATCGACGGTTAAAATAAGATTATTTATTCTACGTTGACACACAAGTATATTTGATGGAAAACTAGCTATTTTCTTCACACGTGGGCTTTTTCACTGACGAAAATATCTAGTGTCTTCGTAGAAATCGTCCGAAGTTATTTCTGTGAAGTTAAACTGTTTTTAATGTTCGAAAGCTATAAACATTCCTGGCTAAATATCTGTAGTATTTTTTATTAATAAGCGTTTATTACAGTTATAGCTTCCGAGGTTTATAGTATTCTAATTGTAGCAAACCAACAATACTCTGTCTCCTGGCATATTGATTTATAAACTTCGGGCGAGGTCCTATAAAGTTCAGTTGACAACAATGTAAAACATATATTGTTGATTCTTACACTCTTAAATATTCTACAAATTAGAGATCAGGCGAGAGTTTCGTAGTACACATTTAACAACATAAGTTACATGCATTTCTAAATATATATTGAACTGAAACAAACATAATTATTAATATAAATAAATAACATTAAAACCGTTGCATTAGAGAGAAGTTAGCTTGTTAGGGCAACCCACCATCAACTCGTGAGCTATTTTTAACCAAGAAAAGAAAAAAAATAGTAAAATTAAAAATCACAACTTACCCTTCCGGCTGAAAAAGCGAGCTCACAGCGTTATGTCGTAATTAATAACGTACGAAACACAAGGTGCATAATGTCGAAGGTTTATCGGTAATAGAAAGTTATAACTCAAAGTGTAATATAGTAATCTTGTTTACAATGATAATAACGAAGTTGTGATGTTCAGTGCTATTAGAGTAGTCAAAATTGAAAGTGGAAAATGATTGCAATGAATCACGTTATCAAACAAACACTACATTAAACATCTTCCGTTTTCTAAGATACACTCATCAAAGTTATGAAAATAAATAAATAGTCAAACATCAATTTACATAATTCCATAAACAGTCAGTGATTATAAAGATTTAAAGAATGTGTTTGTCTGCTTAGAACTAAACACAAACTTATACCATGAGATAGCTGTGCTCTGCTCACCACAAGTGAGTCCGCAGACATGCCATTCTGCCACTGATGGACAAAGAAAAGTATAGTAGATTCAGTTAGAAATTATGTGAACACGGGAAAGTAAGCAAAGTGATTAGAAAAACTGACACCTTAGATCAGGGGTCACCAAACATTTTTCCCAGGGGGCCAGATTACTTGGGGAATGAGAAGCGCGGGCCGCATGATCATTATGTTCAATACTCATAAGCCAGAACGAAAGCTCTCTGTAAAAGACTTAACACTAAGTTTAGGATGCCACATTAGCCATGTGGGAGTAGCATGCAATACATACATATAATAAAAAACAAACAGAAATACAACCAGCATTTTTATTTACCAAAAGGTTATCAAAGAAGGTGACATTAGCAAAAACAATTGTCACATCACACATAGTGAGTACATATCTGAATTTCACTAAGCCGCAAAAAATTTAGTGAGATTTATGAAATTGGTGTTTGGCTCTCAAAATATCTTCAATGTTCGGTTTTGAATTGCTTTCAGATGTTCATCAGTCAACCTTGATCGATATACCGACTTCACATACTTCATTTTTTGGAAATTTTTGTTCACAGACGTAAGTTGTTCCGAACACTGATGCCATACCAGATGCGAACTTCTTCAGCTTTAGAAAATCAGGTATGCAGCTGTAAAATTCAACAAGTTGCCTCTCTCTGTGTTTTGCTTTCAACAAGTCATTACCTTAGAAATTGATGATCTCCAGCTGAAGTTCCACTGGCACGTTATCAATGGCACAATCAAAAGGATTCTGAAAAAGGAGAATGTCACTTTCGATTCTGTCGAGATCCGAAAATCTCTCTAAAAATGCTTATTTAAATCAGCAATAATCTTTTTCTGAAACTCCAGGTTGGCATCTTCTGTGATTCCAGCATGAAACTCATTGAAACACTGAAAATGAGAGAGGTTTCCTCCTTCCAAATGTGCTTTAAACAATGACAACTTTCTCCGAAATCCTTTAATGATTCTATAAAGATCACAGAAAAGGTTATTCTTCCCCTGAAGTTTCAAGTTCAATTCATTCATGTGGGATGTGATGTCACCCAAAAATGACAATTTTGACAACCAGGTTGGATCCGACAGAAATAAATCGGCTCTATATTTCTCGATAAGAAATATATCTATTTCTCTTCTCAGCTTATAAAAACGAGAGAAGACTTTACCGCAGCTGATCAATTTCTTCAATAAACGCCTTGAACTGGTGTTGATTAAGTGCATGACCCCGAAAGAAGTTCACTGCAAAAATGACTGGTTTCAGTTCGCAAGAAATATCTACGTCTTTTCCATAGAGTGCTTGTTGATGTATGATGCAGTGTATGAAAGAGCGCTTGAGGGTTGAAGATCTTCCAACTGTTTCCTGATCAGCCCCACCAGACCCTTCTTTACTCCAGCCATGTTTTTTCTAAGCTAATTCCACTGAAGGGTATAGTCTTACAAAGTTTTATGCACTTCCATAAAAATGTCTTCTCTAGTTGTTCTTCCGTGCATGCGGCAAACTGATACCAACTCTTCCGTGATCTGAAAGTCCAAATTAACTCCACGAATGAACACGAGAAGTTTTGATGTACACGAGAGATCAGTAGACCCATCTAGTTCCAGAGAATACCATAGGAAGTTTCTAGCTTTTGGTGTATCTGTAATGCGATGTTCTCTCCAAGTTCTTCTGCTCTCCATACAACTAAAGTTGCTAAAAGGCTGATACTTTCAAAGAAATTGGCTTTTTCAGGACACAGCTCATTTGCTGTTTCCATCATACACTCTTTGATAATGTTGCCGTCAGTAAAAGGTTTTCCTCGCTCTGCCATGGATTCGTTTCATGGATTCAAATTTTTCATAATGGAACTTTCTTGAAAATTTCAAATATGTTGATAGATGTTTTGTTTCATAGTGACGCCGAAGGTTGTACTCTTTCAAAATGGTAACACTTTCGGTGCATATCATAAAAGTAGCTTTCTGGTTTTTTGTTTCCACAAAGAAGTACTTTTCTCCCCATTCTTCATTGAAAGCACGAAACTCAGAGTCCACTTTTCTTCTTTTAAAAGCAGCCATAACGATGGGTAAAAAAAACAGGATCTGAAAATGAAAAACACAGAACGCTGTGAGAAAAGTATTGTACTGGTCCAAGAATGCACAAACAAGATATATTGAAACGTACGTTTGCCACGACACTTACCTACGAACAAGATACGAAAAGCGCATAACCCGACTACTAAGAGAAATGAGCTTGCTGAAGCGGTAACCCTAGGCCGCTGAATTTACAAGACGAGTCGATAGAACGAGGATTAAGTTTGTACTTGTTTTCGAAATCCTAATGCTTTTATAGATACATGCATCGATATGAATAAACGGGCAGCAAGAACGAAAGAAGAATTTTCCTATTGGTTAAAAATGCGCGTAACAGCCTTGTTTTTTTTATCATAACGTCTTGTGTTGCCAGCTTAAAGCGACCATCGATGGGATTTATTTTGTTATGACAGTCGGACATTTGATGAAATGTCACTCTTTATTTCCAAGCGGCTACCTGCTGGCGGGCCGGACAAAATGACCGCGAGAGCCGTATCCGGCCCGCGGGCCGCAGTTTGGTTACCCCTGCCTTAGAGAAAGGAGTAACTAAATGTAAACCGTACACAATGAGTGAGTTAAATAAATTATTTTTAATCATATGAGCTTCGTTATACCTCCAGTATAATATATTTTTTTCTAATAATATACTAGCGATTAGTGCAACATGTAACATTTTTCCTTTATGAGATTGTTGGATTTTTTTAACTATTCGCGCTCGTCCATTGACGGGGATAGAATCCGTAATTATAGAGTTTCAAGTTCACAAACTTTATGCTTATGCACCTGGGAAGTGTCTTTAAAAATTATGGATTCCTTACACTTTGACTAAGAATTGTTATTTAACAGCTGTTTACAAGGACAATAATAATGAGTATTTTTTACTATTAAATCACCATAACAGTTATCGTCACCGTTTTCCACTTCAACACACGTATTGAAACCTAGTTGGTAACAAAGATTGATATGCCGTAAATAAACAAACATACAGTTCTGCTGTAAATAGCTCTATTACTTGATTTTAATATATATTTTTAATTTAGAGTGATTTTATCAAAAAGTGAATAGAGTGTTCATATTTAAGTACTTGACGAAATGTTTACCGTTTATATACTATCATTAGACAAGTCGTTTCGTTTCTTCATTATATATAATATAGCTCATCTTGAAATTGTGTGACAGTTAAGTAGTATAAATAACAGCTTTCTTTTAAGAACTAAATGTTTATAATTTTGCTATAACGTTTGTGTATTTTCTTTAATTACTTCCTTTCAAATATTTTTAAGTATTTCATAACTATTTTTGTTTCAGATCCTTTTTTTTACTGATACGTTTATTACATATTTTTCTTTCTTTTGATGGTTGGCTACAATAAAACAACCTTTGTTAGAAACTAGGTTTCAAGATGAGTGTGTGTTAAATGTGAAAAACCTTAAACGGTAAGAGTAGTAGTGATATCATAGTAAAAATAACTCATAATAATAACAGTGTATTCAGTATTAAAAAGAGGTTTAACAAAAATATTGGAAATACAATTCTTATGATATTCTAACTAAATAATTTAACTACCTTGTAGTCTTTGTGTATTAAAAATGTTTGTTTGTACTAACTTTTATTTAAGGTGTCATTTTTTCCAGCTAAATGTATTTTTCATTTATTTCTGTGTTCATACAATTTTTAAGTCTCTCTTACAGGTATTTAGTTAGTTATCACTGTAAAAGAGTTCCCTATTTAACGTTCTGAGCCACAACTTTCTACTACCAATAAATATTCAATATCGCCGTTTATGTTATCATTACTTGCATTTATACTTTAATATTTTATTATCCCAGTTTGTAACCAAGAATGAAACTAACTGTCGTAATAACAATATCACAATGTTTGATACGTATAGACGAAACGATCATTTTTTGACGATTTTAAACTAACCTTTGACAACTTATTGATTTTAATAACTTTGATGAGTTTCCAAAAACAACAAACTATTTAATAAAGTGTACAAAAATTGATTATTTGTAATAACGTTTAACCTTAAGCTTGAGCGAATTTAATATAAAAAAAATGGTTTTAATACCCAATGTGGGAATATTACGGATAACAATTTATTTAATAGCAGGTGTCCATTGGAACCAAGGTTCGTCCTTATGTGAAGAAAGTTTCCAAAACACATTAATGAATACGTTCTAAGTACGAATTATCAACTCCTATAAACACACTTACTTTTCCACTGTTCTTACCTTCATTTCTAACAGGTTAAAGTGAAGATAGTTTTCTTGATGAAACGTTTGTGTAATAATGAGTCAGTATTTTTAGTTGAGCAATAACAAACAACAACGAAAGACTATTTTATTTTCGTAAGAATTTTATGTGTAACAAAACAACAACCATTGTTATATGTTTAGATCCACTACAACTTAAAACCGTATTTAATAAGTTACAACAAGTTGAAAGGTTTTATTGCTTTAGAAAAGTTATACTTCTAGACTCTAGATAAAGGTGCTAGAGACTGAAACAAATACTAAAAAGAGGGAAATCAGGACAGATTCATATTATTATATTATAGGAAATCTATAGATATTCGTTTAAACACACAAACATTTTATTAAATATGCCAATCAAGTTATTCAAGCATTGTTTTTTCATTTTGGACAAATCAAAATATACTTATCTTCAAATTTTTGTTTTATCATCATACTGGATCACTTAATCTATATATATGTACTGATTCATATTTCTTGTAATATCGTATATTTCAAAGTGTTGCTTCTCCACATCCATATACTTATAACTGTATAAGATGCAAACAGAACAAAGTTGTCTTTGAAGAACGACAAACCTAAAACCTATTATTGTTGTTATTTTAAAGTGTGACGTAAGTGAATAATAATAATTAGTTACATTCTGTATGAAAACAATCAAAGCCTGTGACTCAGAGTAAGTTAGCCCACTTTCAACATTAAAAACAAGGTTTGTTACCTGGGGTGGACACAGCTCAGATAGCCCACTCTGTTATATACATATAACTACGACCAAATCAAACTATATATTATACTCACACAATTACTAGACTGAACTATTGCTTTGGCATCTATTAGTCTGTCTGTAAGGCGTAATAGAGTGGATAGCCTTTGGTTTCATGCTAATGTACTAGATAGGAGCGTCGAGAGGCAGCACGGGCCTCAGGACAAACATCTTCGTCAGTCACCCTTTCTCTGTTGTTTTTTTACACCTTAAAGAACTTCTTAAAAAGATCCTAAACTTCGGTAGCAATTAGCTCATAAACAAAGCACATCCATAGCAACAGCCGTTGTTAGATTACAGTAAAATGTAAAAACGTGCTTTACGACCTAACCAGGTTCATTCGCCTGGGACTCTGGGCAGTTTTGCCCTTGGCCTTTTCACCCCCGCCCAAGAAGTAAGATAAACTTTGATATCTGGTATACATAGTGCGACATGGTATATATAGCCTGATGGTTAGAACTTACCATTGATAGTCTGAAGGCAGGCAGTTTCAAATCTTTTATCTTAATAGGTTTATCCTTTCATCCGAGGGAGCTAAATAATGTGACAGTCTGTCTCTCTACTCATTGGCTAACAGTAGCTAAAGAGTATTAAATATATATCAGTTTGAAATTTTAGGGGGCTAGCACAGACAGTAACCTTCCGTGAAATCAAAAACATAAGCATGGCCAGGTGGTTAAGGCACTGTTTAATTGCGCCATGAAGCTTGAGATGAAAAATATTTTGTGATACGTGAACATTGATATTATATTCTACGACTTTTTTCTTAACATTCAATAGCATACATAAATTATTGTGTTAGGAACAACATAAGTAACATAACCTGTATTATAGCTAGTTTCAAATATACTTATCTTCTGTTTGTTTACAATCAATTTAATATATTTCTGTAAACATAAATTACTGCCAATAAACATAAAGTAAGTAATATTTGCTAAAAATGACAGAGAATGGAGAACTTAACTAAAATAAAGGAAATACAATGAACAACAGAGATAAACACAAATAAAATTACTCACATAAAACAAAACCTTCCACCTTAAAGTGTGTTAGATATCAACTACAGATATAAAGTGTTTGATTTATTTCACGTGATAAATTACAGTTTAGAACTTTTCCCGAATAATTTTCTTCGCGTGAACGTAAATAAAAGGAAAAGTTGTTAAAATATTTGTTTATTGTACTTGAATTCTGTCTTGACTGTTTTGTGTGTCAAGCTTTATTTATTTCTGTTGAACATTTCGTCTCTAACAGTGAGACACGATCACATTCAACATGTCAGGTACAAAACTATTTATATTGTCCGTAAGTTAAATATGTATCTCTTAAAACGCAAGTAACAACATTTGAATTTTAAATTTAATTTGTAAATCAAGAGAGTTTTTCCCTGAAGACAAGATCGGTTAATGTTAGAAGAACTTTGCTCCAAACTTTACAGCAATTAACAACGATAATACCACAAACAATAACCCATTTTGGTTTTCTCTAAAAAAATATCCGATGCACTGTCTCAGCTTTTTAATTTTTGAGGCTTATCTTTATACATCTCTGGCAAAAAATAAAAACATGTTTGATTTATCTGAAGAGGATATTTATATAATGTTGCCAACCAACTTTTATAAAAATACTTTATGAAACAAATTAAATTATAAAATAAGTTGGGTATAAAAGTGCATAGCTTACTCAATTAATTCCAGAATTTTATGTATTATCCACATGAGAAACATCAGTTGAAATTTCAAAACTGACTTTCAACTATTAAAACTACTGAAGATTACATTGACACTAATGAAACACTTTTAGCATTTTTCTTAACTACGATATTAGAGCATGATAAAGCTCTGCTTTAATAATATTAATTTTATTTCTCTACTGATTTGTTTTGCAACTGATCAAGTAAACATATAAAAGGAGGTTCTTAAATTCAACAGTACGATTACGTAATATTCTATGCACGAATAAAGTGGTGAAGTAATATCTATGGCGTCGTCTTTCGTCGTCATTAGGCTTACAAGTATAACAAGAGCTACAAACAGAACTTTCATGGTGAGAATGTTGCTGTTTTTATGAAGATTTCGGCATAAAAGACCATTTTTAATACCATTCACCCAACATTCTTCCGTCAATAATTTAAATTATTTTCTAACTATCCTAAAATTAATAGTTTTGCTGGCATATCTACCAATCACTGCGTGAATCTTTTCGGATTGGACAAACCGCATATGGTAAGAACCAATAACAGAGTGATCCTACTAAACACAGAAGCTTTCCCTTCAGATAACAAGATAACGTGACTCACGTCTGTTTTTCTACAGTTCCATTCCGTGTGGAAAGTTCATTCTGTTATACATACCATAGGTTGGAAAAAACGTTTTAAGATATATCAATTCAAGGAAAATATAGCGCGGGTTATTATTTTGTGTATCTCAGTCTTACTGAATTAAAATAAATATGTATACCTGCTAATGTGTTTGATAAAATATTAATGTGTTTTAGTTGTAATATTATCTGTGTATTCTCTCGTTTTCATCTTTCATATGTTGTCATGGAAACACTAACATACTTCATATTAGTTTTCGTTGACGAATAACTCATATATATATATACACACATACATGTACATCAGAGTAATCTTTAAACTTACAATTCAAACCTAAAATGCCTCAGGAATGACTCCCACCCTAGTGAGTTGAACCCGATACTGCTTAGTAGTTTATGTGCCAAGCAGCAGATTAGAGTACTTTCAGTTACGGTGGTGTTAAAAAAGAGACAGCGAACCTCCCCCCATTCGGTTCAACCAACAGAAGAAAACACAGAGCTGCTGCTGCTGACTGGCTGTTGACCCTCTGATTAGTAATTTTAAGTTAGGGTTAGCTGTGCTTGAACCTTATGAGTTTTGAACGAGTCTTGAATAACTGTTATCCTAAAGCAGTCTTCGTTGTGGAAAGTTACGTTTTTAGGTTAAGGATATTTAAAATTAATCTTCAGATCTGATAATTCCAAGAGGCTAAAGTCGGTGTCGAATTACCTCCTCTTATTTGGACCTCCCTGCTAAGAAGTGGTGTATTCGTTATGTAGCCGTGAGTGTAATGTTCCGAGGTTTAGGCAGAAACTTTCGCTGTTAAGAAGTGTAGAAGAAGTCAAAAGTGATGCTGTTTCCATGGCAATAGATAGTTCAATCGAATGAAAGAAAACTCTGACGTTGGCTTTACAGATTTTAGGACTCTCATGTGATTTAAAAAAAACGAATGACTATCAATTTAATAGTTTAAAGGAGTTAACTATATTTACAACTATAAAATAAAATTGTGTAGTGTAAGTAATTTATCTAATACTTCGTGATCTTTGCGAGTGCGAGGTTTTTTGCTTCTTCCAATCCACTATTCGTTAGTAAAATAGTATCCCAAGAGTTGGCAGTGGGTAGTGATGACTAGCTGCCTTCCCTCTAGTCTTACACTGCTAAATTAGGGACGGCTAGCGTAGATAGTCCTCGTGTAGCTTCACGCGAAATTCAAAACAAACCAAACCAAACTATTATGAGAAATAGAATCTTAGATTTTAATGTTATTTCTCTGTGAAGACCAACTCATGTACCATCTGGGACATCATGAAGAATGCTAGGTTATGATAGTTACCTGTACATTATACAACAGGTAAATCGAATGGAAATACTTGTTTTGAGATGTTTCACTATACGCGTGATAAGATGTCAAGAAATAAAATAAAAAACAGAAAAATGTGGCAGCGAATATTGACAAAAGATAAATAAGGGATTGTAAAACAAGAAAAGGAAAATTAAATAACAATGTTCGTGTATGTGACTAACTGGATCGTTAACTGGTTGTGATTTAAACTAAAAAGAAGACCACAATGCTAGCAAGCACTTGTTTTTATCCTGTTCACCATTACTCGTGTGTTGCGTTCCATACACCAAATTGTGTTGAGAGTGTTATATGGGTATCTCTATAGAAAGATATATGATATAGCACAATAAATGATCTGTGTTATCCAAAAGGTAAAAATGAAATTGCAACACTGTTGCAAAAACAAATTCATTTGCGTATCATAAACATGTATATATATATACATTTGCATAGTCATGTATGGTAAATTGTAATAAAGTCATAAAAGACTAAAAGAAAGAATTATTATGAAAAACTTACTCTACGTGTAGAGAAATGGGAGTTAAACTTCATCATCTTAATTCTAATTAACATGGAAAAACTGGCTGTTGTAAATTGACAGAATAAAGAAGTTGTAGTTTTCGAATGTATCTAAAAAGAATAATTTCACAAACACGAGTTTGTAAATTCTTTCAAGTATCACAACACAAAATTAATTAATATACATGTTTTTCGTAAGCTTATACATTTCTTTAAATATCAGTACACAAATTTAATTAGTATACCAGTCTTTCATAAACTTATGCATTCCTTTAAGTATCAGAACACAAAGTTAATTAGTATACATCTCTTTCATAAACTTATACATTCTTTTATGTATCAGAAAATAAAATTAATTACCATGCATGTCCTTAATAAAATTATACATTCCTTCAAGTATGAGAAGACATTGTTATTTAATATACCCGTCTTTCATAAACTTATACATTTCTACATTTCTTTAAGTACCAGAACACAAAGTTAATTTCTATACCTGTCTGTTAAAAACTTATATATTCCTTAAATAATCAGAACACAAAGTTACTTCGTATACCTATCTTCCATAAAATTTCACATTCCATCTAGTATTAGAACATAAATTTAACTAGTGTATCTGTCTCTTATAAACTTATGTATTCCTTTAAGTATTGGAACACAAGTTTAATTAGTATACCTGTCTTTCAAAAACTTACACATTCCTTTAAGTACCAGAATACAAAAATAATTTGTATATCTTTTCTTGATAATCTCAAATTTATACATTCCTTTTAAGCATCAGAACACAATGTTAATTAGTAAATCTGTCTTTCATAAACTTATACATTCCTTAAAGTATCAGAACACAAAGATAAATACTTTACATGTCTTTTATAGACTCAAATTTATACATTTCCTAGAGTATCAGAATACAAAGTTAATTAACATACCTGTCTTTCATAAACTTATACATTCTTTAAAGTATCAGAACAAATAGTTGATTGGTATGCCTGCCTTTCATAAAGTTCTGTGAGAACACAAACTTAATAAGAGCACCTGTCTTTCATTAAGTTACACTGAGGAACACTCATTTTGTTGCATTTAAAAATGCATTTAAAAAAAGACCTTTCTATAGTCAATTTGAGTGTGTTGATTTCAAATCTGAAGTCGGTTTTTGTCTGCAAGCTACAGATTTTATGCAATTTGACATTTTTATTTGAAAGACCTAAATCCCGCACTAAATCATTCAGTTCAGCCTGGGGAAGAGGCTTGGGGACGGAGAAAGGTTCAGTGTCTGAAGAACAGTTCTCCGATTGTGTACACTTTTCTGACAATTCACTGACACAACTGTCTTGTACGCTTGTATCATGTCCAATGTCTTTATCGTCCAATGAAGGCAAGCCTTTGAAAACTGGAACAGGAACTTCTTCAGAGTGCGGAGCAGGCCGAATAGCTGAGGGAATGTTCGGATACGTAATCTTATGTCGGTTTTTCTTCCCAACACCCGTTGTGTTTACCATGCAGAAATAACAGTCAGTTACATGGTTGGTGGGTTCGCGCCAAATCATTGGAACACCAAAAGGCAGACCATTGCGTTTTCCTTTGGTCCAGTCTCGAAGCATTTCCTCACAATTGTGGCACACAACATGAGGAGCCCGTTGCTTGTCTTGATCACCAAGATGAACTTCAAAATATGCCTTGTAGGCATGCTTGACGAACAAGGATATGTTACGTCTCTGACGATTGAGTGTGTAGCGTCCACATATGTAGCAGAAGGCATCAGGCTTGTTTCTGCAATGATATCTATTTTTGGAAGCCATGTTTGATCTGAAACAAAAGAAGAATGATCAAAATATTAGAAGCTATCTATATATATGGACGTGAAAATGCTTATACATGGTTTACGCAAGTTCACATTTGTACAATTTCATTAACCTCAAATTGCATACAAACTAGAGCTTGTAGAGAAAAACTAATTTCTGATTTGAAATCAGCGCCTAAAACTCCTTCAGAATCAGTTAAAATATCCAATGCAACTCAAAGTTACTGAAAAAGTGTTCCCCAGTGTTATCAATTCCTTCAAGTATCAGAACACAAAGTTAAACAGTATAACTGTCTTTTATAAACTTATACATTCATTTAAGTAAAAGAACACAAAAATTATTAGTATGCATGTCTTTCATAAACTTGCACATTCTTTTATGTACCAGAACACAAAGATAATTCGTATATCTGTCTTTAATAACCTCACACTTATATATTCCTTCGAGGGTTAAAATACATTGTTAATTAGTATACCTGTCTCTCATAAACTTATACGTTCCTTAAAGTATCACAACACAAAGGTAATTACTATGCTCGTCTATTTTAAAGTTATACATTTTTTGAAGTATCAAAAGACAAAGATAGAATTCCGGTCTTTCGCAAACTTATACATTTCTTTAAGATTAACAACACAAAGTTAATTAATATTCCAGTCTTTCACAAACTTATACCTTCCTTCAAGTATCAGAACACAAAGTTGATCAGTATACTTGTCTTTTATAAACTTAATCTTGTGCATTCCATCAGCTATCAGAACACAAAGTTAAATATACTCTTCAAAAAAAGAAACGCAAAAAAGATATTTTTTCATTTTAAAGAGAAATATATGTAATAACGTTACAAGCTCAGAGTATGTGATGTTACACGTGTTAAGGCACTGATTGTCAGACCAAAATGACAATAAAAGTTGTGCACTTTGAAAACGGATAAAAACATCGGATTTTTCGCCAAAACGCATGCGTGTCCAATAATTTGTTTGAGAGATCTGCATGTTCTGCAAGTGCAACATGTGCAAAATCTCTATAAAAGTGACGGGTTCTCGGCTTCCATAGCTCAGTGTTAAGCCACCGACACGCAATACAGTTACGCCAAGACTGTTTGTTTGTTTTTGGAATTTCGCACAAAGCTACCCGAGAGCTATCTGTGCTAGCCGTCCCTAATTTAGCAGTGTAAGACTAGAGGAAGGCAGCTAGTCATCACCACCCACCGTCAACTCTTGGGCTACTCTTTTACCAACGAAAAGTGGGATTGACCGTCACATTATAACGCCCCCACAGCTGGGAGGACGAGCATGTTTGGCGCGATTCGGGCGCGACTCTCAGATTACGAAGCGCACGCCTTAACGCGCAAGGCCATGCCAGGCCTCGCCAAGACTGACTGAAGCACAATGCAACAACGCCATTGGTCGCATGGAAGCAGGCGAATTTCGATCAGATGTTGCCAGAACTGTGAATGTCCACCAAAGCTTCATCACAAGGCTATGGAATCGTCACCAACAACATGGATCAACTCGTGACCGTCCACGATCTGGCAGGCCTCGTGTGACCACGCCCGCAAAAGATCGCAACATCCGGTTGCGTCACCTTCGGGATAGGACCACCACTGCGACGTCTACTGCCTCAACCATACCAGGGATGCGTAGAATTTCCAATCAAACCGTACGCAACCGTCGACGATATTCTTAGGCCCCATGTGCAACCCATCATGGTGAACGTCAATGACGTTTTTCAACATGACAACGCCCGTCCTCACACAGCCCGAGTAACCACTGTCTTCTTGAGACACCACAACATCAACGTTCTTCCCTGGCCCTCCAGATCACCATATATAAACCCCATCGACCATCTTTGGGACGAGTTGGACCGACGTCTGCGACGGCGACAACCTCAACCGCAGACTCTACCTCAGCTTGCAGCAGCTTTGCAGGCTAAGTGGACAGCCATTCCACAGGATGTGATTCGTCATCTCATCGCTTCCATGGGCAGGAGATGCCAAGCAGTTATTGATGCTCACGGGGGACGCATACTCGTTATTGACGTTGAGTGACGTTAAACTTCACCAAGTGAGCGTGGACTTCGCCTTTGCAGACTTTGGATGTTCAGCAGTGAATGTGCAAAGTTTCACACATGTCATACAGAACTACCTGGAATAAACTTGTTAACAATTTGTCTCATATTTTGCCTTTTGCGTTTCTTTTTTTTGAAGAGTATAGTATATTTGTCTTTCATAAACTCAAACTTTTTAATTTTCCGAGTATCAGAACACAAAGTTAAATATTATACTTGTCTTTCATAAACGTTTACTTTACTTTAAGTATCAAAACACAATGTTGATTAATATACCTGTCTTTAATGAACATATACATTCATTTTAGTGTTAGAACACAAAGATAATTAGTATGCCTGTCTCTCAAAAGGTTTTACATTTCTTCAAGTATCAGAACATAAAGTTATTTAGTATACCTGTCTTTCATAAACTTATACTTTCTTTCAAGTATTAAAACACAAAGTTAATTAGTATGCCTGTCTTTCATAAACTTCTACATTCCTTTAAGTATCAGAATACAAGGTTAATTAGTATGCCTGTCTTTTTTTATCTCAAACTTATACATTTCTTCAGCTATCGGAACACAAAGTTAATTTGGATACTTGTCTTTCTTAAACTTTAAGTATGAAAAATTTAAGTTAAGAACATAATGGTAATTAGTATGCCTGTCTTTCATAAAGTTATATATTCCTTCAAGTATCAGAACAAAAATTTAATTAGTATTCCTGTCTTTCTTAAACTTACACCCTCCTTTAAGTATCAGAACTCAAAGTTATTTACTATACTTGTCTTTTTTAATCTTTTTATATTGCTTTAAGTATCAGAACATAAAGTTCATTATTATGCTAGGCTTTCATAAACTTATGTATTCCTTTAAATATCAGAACAAATAGCTGATTAGTATAACTGTCTTTCATAAACTCAAACTAATACATTCCTTCAAGTATCAGAACATAAAGTTAGTTAGTATACCTGTCTTTCATAAACTTGTACATTCTTACAAATATCAGATAACAAAGATAATTAGTATACCTGTCTTTCTTAAACATATACCTTCCTTCAAGTATCGGAACACAAAGTAAATTACTATCACTGTCTTCGTAAACTTATATTACTTTAAGTATCAGAATACAAAGTTAATTAGTATACTTGTCTTTTTTATCTCAAACTTACACATTCCTTCTAGTGTCAGAACAGAATGTGAGTTAATATACGTGTATTTCATAAACTTACACTTTCCTTCAATATCACAACACCAAGTTATTTAGTATACTTGTATTTCATAAAGTTATACATTCCTTCAAGTGTCAGAACACAACGCCAAATAGTATGCTTACCTTTCTTAAGCCCCCCAGTGGCTCTGCGGTATGTCTCCGGACTTTAAACGCTAAAAACCGGGTTTCGATACCCGTGGTGGGCAGAGCACAGATAGCCCATTGTGTAGCTTTGTGCTTAATTCAAAACAACAACAACAACAACTTTCATAAACTTATACATTCCTTCGAGTATCAGAACACAAAGTTAATTAGTATGCCTGACTTTCATAAATGTGTACTTTCGTTCAAGTATCAGAACACAACGTTATTTAGTATAAGTGACTTCCCAGTGTTTTGGACGACCTGTACAGTGTACACCTATAAAGGTGATTGATTGTGAAGTTGTTCATTTGCCATTGATTATAACAATGATAGACAATTCTACACATTATATATATCGTGGATGACATCCGGGTTACTGCTGAGTATATATGACATAAACTCTGGCTATGTGTTTAAAACCATATGTTTTGTTTTATTCTTTCTAATGTTACCCAGCATTCCTTGTGAGTGTGTGTATCTTGTGAGTAGTAGCTGAGAACCGAGCACTTACCCTACAGACGTAGCTGTTCTTTAATCATTGTCTCTGTTGGCGTCCGCGTTAATGTCCGAAAAGTTGTAGTTTGTTTTTGTAACTGTAAAGAAGTTTTGAAGGTTCATGTCTCAGAAGCACCAATTATGTATTACTTTTGAAAAGTGTCAGAGTGAAATGTTGTTTAGGTTTCCCCAAGTGTACCTGTACTTTTGGTCCATTTTGGATCAGATAGGTAAATTCCTACCTTGTTGTAGTAGATATATTATTATTTAAAATATGAAAATTAAAATAGCCTTGACGTTGTGTTACCACTCGTGCTCTGAAGAACCCTTTAGTGCACTGAAGCCTTGATAAGAGATGTTAAAGCTTTAGTAACTTTCCTTCAGTGGTCTGGAAGAATTATCAGAGTAATAACAATGGATTACTAGTATTTGGTATCAAAGTACTATCATATTTATTCTTTATATTAATAATAAGTAAATGGACTACTCCGTTAAGCAGTGTTTAGCAATGTTATTGTAATACACCCTTACAGCATGAAGGAGTTCCGTACTGTAACAGGTCTTCCAGGTTTTTTCCAATACATTTCTCGTGGTATATATTGTCAGTAGTATTATATTTCTCCAGCATCATTTGTAAGGTCCATGTCACGTGGAATACGGTTACTGTTTAACATTCTACTTATTGTTTAAATGCTTAATAAAGCAAACGTTTCTTGGAAATCTTTTTTGGTTACTCGATACCCTATGATATACAAGATACCATGCGGCTTTTTTGCTATATTTTATCAGTATAAACATTTTTTACAAAAGTCTCATTTAGTTTCCTTTCCTTCTAATATACAGTACCTATTTTTATTGGTATAAACATATTTACAAAATTCTTATTTAGTATCCTTTCCTTCTAACATATAGTATCTACTTTACTTCGAGGGATACTACTCCTAGTTTGCACATTGTGGAGGATAAGTCAGTGACAGCAATGCCCTTCTCTTTGGCCGAGTATACGATATCTATATGTTACACAACTTTTATTATTAGGGATTAAACAGTTACATGGTGATGCTTGTCACTGATGAGTTCAACGTAGTTTATTGTTTATTATAGAACATTCGTTTTGATCAAAAAACGTAGTTCTAATCGATTCAAGATATGAGTCCATTAACATAAACACATTTCCACAAATAACAACCACTGTTAATTAAATAAATGATACAATTAGAAGACGACTGTCCAGTTCCTATCCAAATACGTACTCTGTTGTTGTTTCTACTCTATACAAATGCGCACTCTGTTTCTTTGTATTTTAATTTTTTCTAGATTTTTAAAAAGCGTGTTCAGTCTATTTACTTTTTATTTCAAATTTAGTTGTCGCGATTAATTCAAATATATATTGTAATTCTTCTGCTAGAACCTTCTCTTATAAAGTAGACATATCTAAGACTTGTGTGAAAATCGAATTTCCCCGACATTACCACACTATTATGCTACTTTTGAATGTCCAAAACGTAGTTCTAATATATTCTGTTACACCGAGACTTCATATCTCCTATAGTTGTCTTATAACTAACTGATATCCATGTTCAGAATTGTTTTAATATAATATAGTGAGTACATTTAACTAAGGTGGAAGCATCAGAGATCGACTCTTCTTTCAATTCACTACTGTCTTTGTAACTTTTGTTAAGTTTATGCTTATGTAAAGAAAGAACAGTTTCGTATTATATGAGCTAAAAATAATTTGCCAAGAAAATAATTGACACTTTTTAAAACTATTACTTCTCATTACTTTTGTGAGTAATTTCTTAATTTAATGGCAACACATTTCTGAAAATAATATTCTTAACCATATATCAGATCCACTTTCTTCAGTAAACTATTGTTTTTTTAATTTCGCACAAAGCTACTCGAGGGCTATCTGCGATAGCCGTACCTAATTTTGCAGTGTAAGACTAGAGGGAAAGCATCTAGTCATCACCACCACTTTCAACTCTTGAGCTATTCTTTTACCAACAAATAGTGGTATTGACTGTCACATTACAACGCCTCCACGGCTGAAAGAGCGAGCATGTTTGGCGCGATGGGGATGCGAACCCACAACCCTCAGATTAGGAGTCGCACGCCTTAACCCGCTTGGCCATGCCGCAGTAAAATATCTTCTTGTTTGTTATACTTTTTGTTTTTAATTTCTATTGTTTCTCTACTATTTAATTCAAATTTCAATTAGAACTCATTTATTAATTTACTATTTCTCCAGTCTATAGCAATAAGTAATAAGGAAATCCGCCACCTTGGTTTATAATTTGTTAAAACTGTAATAAAATATTCAGTTATTTCGACACCGAAAGAAAGTAATGGCCTGGTTCCCTCAAGGTTTTATTTACCCAGATTTTTTTTTTTTTTACATAACATGCATAACATTGATCCCCCTTACGTCCAGTTGTGGATGCTAGAAGTTCTTCGTTCCATCCATTGGCAAAATGTATTTGTCAGAAACACTTATTTTAACTAGCTCCCCTAATTACGCTGTAGAAAATGTGTTTGATTTTATTAACAAAACCGGAGGAATAAATTTGAAGACAAGTGATAAAGTAGCCTATTTTGATATTCTTTCATTATTTGTTAACGATCCAGCTAAAGAAAACGGATAATAATTATTATAGAGTAAAACATTTTCTCTGATAGAGGTGAGGTAAATGTTGGTACTGACCCATGACTGCATATGTCAAACTCATATTTTAAAGTAAGCAAAAATTAGTTATACAGTTTACAGGTTAAAATAATGGGGTCTCTCCTGTTCCCTTTTATGTGAGTTAGTTATGTTCAAATTCAAAATGGATACTTTTAATACTTCTGAAGTGAAACCTGTGTGTGGTTGAACTGCGTAGACGGCACTTTGTTTGGTGTGGCGCCATCTATGAATATAGTTAACATTAATTTACATCAAAGTAAATAATTCCTCAATAACAGCAATAATTAAAAATTGAGGAGATCATGAACCTACATTAACATGTCTCTTGTTTTCAACTATCACAACACAAAGTGTGGTCTAAATAGGCCAAGAGTTCTAGAAGTAGAAACAAAACTACAGACACAGATTTTTGTGCTTTATGTACACTGCTAGCCAAAATCTTAAGCCAATGAACATAAAGAAAAAATATGCATTTTGCGTTGTTAGACTCAACCACTTATTTGAGTAGAACTTCGAAAGATGAAAATAAAAAAGGGAAAATGAAAATAAAAACCTTTTTAGCATTTAATATGGAAAATGTGAACACTATGAAATCAGCCAAAATACTAGCTGGTCAAAAGTTTAAGACCATACTGAAACGAAGCGTTAATCGGTAAACACTTAACAAAATTTAGTCATTTGTGTTCAAGCATTAGCGTTGTCAACATCTCCCACTGACATCGCCTATGTTACATTGGGTAAAAACATGGCAAAGGCTAAAATGTTGACAGAGTTTGAACGTGGCAGAATTATCAAGCTGAAAAAGCAAGGTCTCTCTCAATGTGCCATCGCTGGTGAGATTGGGCGTAGTAAAATTGCTGTTGCAAATTTATTAAAAGATCCTAAAGGATGCGGAACAAGAATTTCAAGTGGACGGAATTTGTGAGAGAAAGGCTTTAAAAACTGTAAACGTCTTAAAAGGACATGCCTCGTTCTACACAACGAAACAGCTCGGTTAAACTTTGCTGAAAAGCAACAAACATGGAATGTAGAAAAGTGGGCGAAGGTTTTGTTCTCTCATGAGAAACAATTTAACCTGGATGGTCCAGATGGCTTCCAACGTTACTGGCACGATAAGGATATCCCACTGGAGACATTTTCTACACGACACAGTGGAGGAGGTTCCATCAAAATCTGGGATACATTCTCCTTCCATGGAACAATGGAGCTTCAGGTTATACAGAGGCGTGAAACAGCAGCAGACTACATTGGCATGTTGGAGAGAGCATCCTTATTTACTGAAGGCCCATACATTTGTGGAAATTACTGGATCTTTCAACGGAACAATGATGCAATCCACAATGCCCGCAGGAGAAAGGATTTTTTTATGGCGAATAACGTGATTGTTTTGGAACATCTAGATTGTTCGCCTGAATAGAACCCCATTGAAAATGTTTGGGGGTGGATGGCAAGGGATGACAAGGGAAATGGACGTCAATTCCAAACAGTGCATGATCTTTGTGAAGCCATCTTCACCACTTGGAATGACATTCCAGTCAGCTTTCTGCAAACGCTTATATCGACCATGCCAAAGCAAATGTTTGAAGTTATTCGCAATGACGGCCGTGCAACTAACTACTGAGACCTCTTGTTGGGCATTTTCTACCCTGTTTAGGACTTCTTTATTGTATGGTCTTAAACTTTTGACCAACTAGTATTTAGGCTAATTTCATAGTGTCAACATTTTCCCTATTAAATGCCAAAAAAGGTTTTTATTTTTATTTTCCTTTTTCTTATTTTCATCGTTCCATGCTCTACTCAAATAAGTGGTTGAGTCTAACAACGCAAAATGCATATTTTTTTCTTTATGTTCATTGACCTTAAGATTTTGGCTAGCAATGTAAATAGATAGATTTCCTGTCAAGTGGAATCATCACGGCTATTATAACCAAAGGAGCATTAATTTTTTATTTTTTTCTACCAACATGTGTACATATCAACAAAATGTAGTATTCATTATTTTAGGCATTGTAAGCACACTAGTCGATTGTCCTTTAAGAAAAATACATGGGATATAGGAATATAAAATGCACGGTTTTCGTAGAAAACGTTTATTCTTGAAGTGGACATTCTCACCGTCTCATCGTTGTAAAACTGCACTTTATTTTGTATATGCACATATGCAGTTCATATTGCCATGCCCAGTCATGCTCTATCTGACAACTGTTCATTTTGATAATAGTACTACAAAGCAATTTCAGTTCCTAAATACTTCTTCACAAGTGTAGAAGTACGGCGATTTCCCAGCGCCTAATTAAACATTTCAACCACACAAAACTTGGTAGGTATTGTGTTTGGCAGCTTGACCAATATCTTTTCACATTTTATTCCTCAGCTTCTTGAGATATGCTAGAGGCGAGCTAGCCAACTGAGACAGTGGAAAATATCTCACCAAGCGAATTGCTATTTTGGTCAGGCAATTGTATTAAACGTTTTATGAAAAATAATGCATTTTATACATTTAAAGTATCTAAAGAAAAAAACCTTTTTTTTATTTCTTGTAAAAATCAATCAAATTACATAAAACGAGTTATGAAGCGTATTTGTGTTCAATTAAATTGATATAGCATTTAAACTTTGTATATAATTGAGCTGCTCTATCAGTGGCAAAGTGGAATTTCTGTAAACCTACAATGCTAGAAAATTGGTTTATATATTTGTGGGATCCAGCATGGCATGGTGGTGAAGGCGCTCAACTCGTATTTGAAAATCGCGGGTTCGAATATCCGTTACACCTAACATGCTCACCCTTTCGGCAGTGGGAGCATTTAATGTATTGGTCAACTCCAAGAGTTGGTGGTGAGAAGTGATAACTAGCTGCCTTCCCTCTAGTTTTACACTACTAAAAAAGGAACGGCTAGTGCAGATAACTTTTGTGCTGCTTTGCACGAAATTCAAAACAAACTATATCCGTCATAAGCAGAGCGCAGATAGTCCGTTATGTAGCTTTGTGCTTAATTACACACAAATAAAATCAATAACCTCTGCCATGTACCAGATATTGTGAATCAACGTACACGTTTTCGCGTTTAAATCACTCTTTCTAAGTCTGCATGGTGACAGTGTGTCTCCTCTCTTTGTCTTTCTAAGTCTGCATGGTGACAGTGTGTCTCCTCTCTTTGTCTTTCTAAGTCTGCATGGTGACAGTGTGTCTCCTCTCTTTCTAAGTCTGCATGGTGACAGTGTGTCTCCTCTCTTTCTAAGTCTGCATGGTGACAGTGTGTCTCCTCTCTTTCTAAGTCTGCATGGTGACAGTGTGTCTCCTCTCTTTCTAAGTCTGCATGGTGACAGTGTGTCTCCTCTCTTTGTCGTAGTCTCAACTTCAGATGTTTAAACTTCTTCCAGAAAAAAAATAATTTGATTTGATATTTCCATAATATTTTAAGTTGTACTTTACAAGTACAACGTACATTTAACTGTTGTTTGAAGTTAAGCAAAAAAAGATATACAATGGGTCACATTTGGCGTCGAAAACCCGATTTCTAGCAGGGTAAGTCCGCTAATATACGGCTTTGCCATTGTAGGCATGTTCTCAATTATTTATGCCAAATCTATGGTTAGTCTAGAAACATCTTCTAACCTCGTTTTTACTCGAATAAGTTGTGGAAAAGCATTCAGTAAACTGAAGATGATTGATAATAGACTTCATGCCACAGTCAGACAAGTTTGTTTGTTTGTTTTTTGGAAGTACTAAAACTGAAGGAAGATCTGAACTTAATTAGCGCTCGCTCTTCGTTCTTGAAATCAACTGTCCTTCGGAGGTTCATGTATTACGCTTTCAATGCTGTTTGAAATGCAGACTGTAACCAGTGTAAGCTACCTCTTGCTTTATTATCTGTATGTTGAACTGCAGTGAGGCATAAAACATGATAGAGCCCAGAATCTTTGGAAAGAACAGGCTAGTAACACATTGTTCTCCACTGGACCGATCTGTAGCACTAGCCATTCCGTTTCTGAGGTGTGCGACGACTGAATGTGAAAGTCGTGGAATCAGCTTAAGTACACGTTGATTGTGTCGTTTCCGAAGTCCAATATATATAACTTTCTATATTATGTTGCCTGCTACGAGATGAAGCACTTTATTTATCACAGTGTCCCAGTTTAAACCACATTTATTTGTTTTCTACTGCCCTTAAGTGCAAAAGATATATTCTTATGTTGGCAAATTTAAGCCTCTGATCTAAACACGTCTTTATATCTGAGTATTTTCACAGAAAAGAGCTGTTTGATATTCTTCCTTAAAACCTTAGTTTTTGGTAGCATCAAATCACCTACGACCAAACGATGTCAAAGTGTTGTTTTAATACATTCTGTTACACTGCAGTGTGTCTCAGCTGTGGTTATCAGGTAAGACGGGAAATCAAACGGAATTATCTTGAGGAGCCTGTATGTGTTGTGTGTAGAAAAAGTAGTTCTTGACTAAGAAACTGTGATTGATATGTTCAGTTTAAAATATATACGTTCACGATTTGGATACTTTTTTATCGTTCTGTAATACGTTGTATTTTTTTGTATTGCAGAGTTAATAAAAGGTTATCTCTCTGAAAACAATTAACAAAAGGCAAATTTGAGTAATAGACGTCGATGAATTATTGTTACGGCGTATAAGCCTTTTACAAACCGGTGAAAAATAATTACATTTTTATTTGTGTATATGCCATTAGCATCACGCCTTTTTCATTTTTAAACACTACAAATTTATCAAAGAACTGTTATTACATATTCTTTAGTTTTGGATTTTAAATTTCCAACGAATCTTAGAGTAAACAACAAACACTTAAAGAACGGTGTTCTAAAATAATTATAATAGTTAATACAATCTGTAACCATAGGTATCTGAATATGTTAATATTTATTTCACTTTCTACAGTTGTTATATACTAATCAAAGAAAGCAGTTGTAACACAATAATATAAAATCATGTATCTAATGCTTTTAATTATAACAATGGTCTTTAGACTCCGTATTACACAAAGTCGAAATCATAACAAAAACAAACCATCAGATTTATCTGGTCTATTGCTTCTGTTAGATAGTTTTGTGTCTTGATTGTTTTTTTATGAACTTGGCAGAGTCCGAATACTTCTTCTACAAGGTTGTTCTAAGCCACTTTAATAAAAAACATGGTTATCAGTGTCGTAAATATGCCCTCGCGACTGTTAGAGGTAAGATGAGTCAAAAGGGGGTCAGAAGGGCTTGACAAACTTAAGAATTGGCGACAGGGAAAGAGTTTGTTTGTTTGTTTTGAATTTTGCACAAAACTAACTTAGTAGTGTAAGACTAGGGGTAGGGCAGCTAGTCATCACCACCCACCGCCAACACTTGGGATACTCACTTTCTAACGAATAGTGGGATTGACCGTAACGTTATAACATCCCCACGGTGAGAGACATGCAATTTAACTTGTTTGAACTAAAGAGTAGTTGCAGTATTCTATCAAGTTAATGGCAATTATAAAGAAATGAAGGTAGAGACCCATTTTTTTGTAGTTAGGCTCGGCATAGCCAGGTGGTGAGGGTGCTCGGCGCGTAATATAAGGGTCGCGGGTTCCAATCCCCGTCTCATCAAACAGGCTAGCCCTTTTAGCTGTGGGGGCGTTATGATATAAGGGTTAATCCCACTATTCGTTGCTAAAAGAGTATCTCAAGAGTTGGAAGTGGGTGGTGATGACTAGTTGCCTTCCCTCTAGCCTTACACTGCTAAATTAGGGACGACTAGCACAGTTAGCCCTTGTGTAGCTTTACGCGAAATTAAAACAAACTTTTGTAGTCATGTCACTGATTGTAATGTGCCTATAGTGAAAATTTATCATATAATATACATGTGGTTAAAATCGCACCTTGGAAAGCAATATTTTTCAAAAATTTACCATGACGTGACAAACTTAAATTTTTATGCTGATTTTAAAATATCTCTGAAGGTAAAGCTACCATTATTAAGATAACTTTAGTACAAGCCTAATTTCTTACATTTCTTGTTGTAATCGTTTCAACGATTTTCATCTAACAACTTTGACGACGTTCATATTAAACGTAATATTTACAGACATCAGTTACATATATCTTGTAAAGTGTCTTTCAGTTCTTAACCCTATCATACGTAGCTTTCTTGATGTCATCAGGAAGAAATTTTGTAATTTTGGTGATTTAGATATGTTTTTTGAACTAAGCCATGGAGTAAGCTGCGGTATATATGTCGTTTAATGATGTGTTAACGTGTGTTAGGTAAGTATGAATTTTTAATTAATAACGCATCACTTCGAGATATTTTCAAACACTTAAAGCTACATGAGTGAAAATGGTTGTTGATAGCTTTTAGGTATAACGTTATTGATTTGTAAAAACATCGTGAAACATCGCCCGAAACGTTTGTTTGTTTCTTTTGAATTTCGTGCATAGCTACACGAGAGCTATCTGCCCTAGCTATCCCTAACACAGCGGTGAAAGACTAGAGAGAAAGCAGCTAATCATCACCACCCATCGTCAACTCATGAGTTACTCTTTTGCCAATGAATAATGGGATTGACTTTCACATTACAATGCTCCCACGACTGAAAGATCAGACATGTTAGGTGGGTCAGGGATTCGACTTTGCGATACTCATATTGTAGGTTAAACGCCCCAACCACCAGGCCAAGCCAGACTTGTCAAAATAAGTGATCGCCGATAAATTATAATACTTTTATTTAAAATCATAATTACGTGAATTTCTATTATATTATATTATATTATATTTTCTATTGCTGAAAGAAATAAAAGTAGGTTGTTGGATATATCATGTAAAAACAAACTCTTAAGAAAAGAATGAAAAAACCCTTCGCGGACAAAAGGCACAGTGAAACTTTGAAAATAAATAAAAAGAAACAAGTTAAATTGTAAGACAGTTGACAAAGGCAACTAAAAATATTGGTCATAACACGCACAATAATTAATTTATTCAATAACATGGAGTCTCTACTCGGGCATTATCTGGAACAATAATGTTTTAGTTTGTGTGTGCGAGGCATGGTTGATCTTTTACGAAGCCCACAACTCCGGGTAAGATGTACATAAGATTGATCAGTTGGTTTGCTGTTGTTTTTTATTGGTAACTTAGCAATAACAGCACTTGTTACTACCTGTATTAAAGCCGCTAATAGGTAAATTATTTATTTGTTACGAAAATGTTAAATTAAGGCCTTAATATAAATAAACAGATCGATTATTGTGTACATGATATGAATATTTTAGTTATGTGCCACCATCTTCACTTACATTCGTGCCTGACACTTAATATTAATAGTTCATTCTATTTTTCTTTACAACTTTAATATGGCTTTTATTTCGCTAGGGTGTTTGCCTTGAATAATGAGCCCCGTATGGCCAGGTGGTTAACGCATTCGACTCGTAATCCGAGAGTTGCGGATTCGAATCCCCATCACACCAAACATGCTCGCCCTTTCAGCCGTGGGGGCGTTATAATGTGACTATCAATCCCACTATTCGTTAGTAAAAGAGTGGCACAAGAGTTGGCGGCGGGTGGTGAGGACTAGCTGCCTTCCCTCTAGTCTTACACCGCTAAATTAGGGGCGGCTAGTGCAAATAGTCCTCGTGTAACTTTGCGCGAAATTCAAAACAAATCAAATCTTGATTAATGTATTGACATAAAATTCACATCAACTTAAATCAAATTATGCCTCCTTACATACATCATAGAGGTGAACACGATAGCTCTCTAAAAGTCAGGATTTCGATCCCCAAAGTGGTCACATCAAAGAACTATTGCATCCCTTGTTCTGTAAAATAAATAAACCAACATAAATAACTTAAGTTACTTCTAAAATAAATACACTGTATAAAAATCTTTGCTTTTTATGCATGTAGGTGTTTAGGTTTACTTCGTAATAAAATGTAGCTTAAACAGAGCGTTTTTCATGCAATATTGGATCACAATGGTGCCTTATAATTGAAGTGCCTTAAAGAACTAGACAAAACACCGAAACATGATCAGATTTATATATAACACCATTAAGTTTAAGTGTAAATACTGTTTCGCTAACTCCCTTTGCCTCAAAGGTCTATTAAAATGGAAGTTTACTTATCCTTAGATGTATTTTCGTTTTATCCTTCTAAACATTTCTTGTTCTTTAATTTTAATCCAGTAGAAGTTATTGTGTTACGGTTTAATGTCCATGCTATAAAAATCAGCCATTATCTTTTTCCGACCAAGTGTTCGTGCTCAAAAATACACGTGCTTTTGTAATATTTCAAGGTCGTACCTTATATAAACGAACACAATTTCATTGTATAATACAGTTACACGTTTTGTGTTGATCAATATAACGCCAATAGAAAGCTTGAAACTTCTCTGTTAATGTTCCGATGCGGACTGCAACAGGTGTTTGGTGACTTGAAATAATTATAAGTATAGACTATATTTGTACATATAGAACAAAAGCAACTTTTAAATATGGTCTGAATAATTTGATGGTTTATGTTAAATCATATTAGAAAGTTTGAAATATTCTGTACATTTTAAAAACATCTCATTTTGATATTTTATTTATTTCGTTACTTGTTTTAGTTCAATAACCAAAACCCGGATTTTCAGCTACAAACATTCATCCCCCTAAAACAATAAGAAACAAACAAACTCTTAAGTTGTAATAAAATGCTGTACTCAGTATAATTTCACATGACACTATTATTCGACTATTATACTAATTCTTCAGCTATTTTTGTAATGTTTCCTTTGTAGTTTAGGTCACACTTGCATTACAAAATTTAAAAGTTGAAATAAAAACGCCTTTAGTTATATTTGGAAGAGAATTAAACTTTAAAATAAACAACATTTATGTTTAACACCAAAACACACCTTGTATTTTTAACTGTTTTTACAACATTAATAATAGCAATGAAAATTCGCTATTACTAGTAAGGAAAAACAAAATTCACTGAAATAATAACATCTACAGGAGTTCTTAATTGTGTTTCTTATATTAAAAAGAAAACGTTCATCTTTGATAAATACAGCAGGTTTAAATAAACCGGTAATCTACTTAACATATTTATAAAAAAAATAATTAGGTTTTGGTCAGTTTAAAACAAATATTTTTCACGTTGAATATTTTGTGAATCCTAAGTTAGCTCAGACAAACAGGGCCCATTCAATTTATTTACCTACAAAAGTTTTGTTTATCTTCGTTTATGTAAAGTATTTGGTTACCTTAAATAAATATATCAACGTTCTACGTCTCCTTAATGTGTGAGACATTCTTTAAATAGAAAGAGTGTGTGTTTTCTTATAGCAAAGCCACATGGGGCTATCTGCTGAGCCCACCAAGTTGAATCGAACCCCTGATTTTAGTATTGTAAATCCGTATATATCCTGCTGTACTAGCGGAAAACAAATAGAAAGAGAGGAATTATAAACAAATTCAACGTATATTTAAAGTTTACGGCTCTTTTTTAAGTTAAACACAAAGCTACAACAATGCTCTGTTTTTAGCGTTGTAAACACGCAGACATATCACTGTGCGTGCTAACTTGGACTTGTATATGTGCCAATTACACAAAACAAAGAATCATTCCAAGCTAAATCGAAAATACAAATATGAAACACAAAATAATGTAGTTAGTTAACTGTTTATGTGGACAGTAATGTTCTACGTATTCACGAAGAAACAAAAGAAGATACTGTGAGAGCTTGCGTCTTTATAGAAACTTTATACTATTTTAGATTTTTCTTCAGTTAAAATACTGATTTTTTTTAATTAGCCAAGTTACACATCGCTAAAAATATGTATGTTGCTGATAACATTAACATTAATCGGTAAACTTTGCAGTTTGAACAACTGGAACCGATTGCTGTACACCTAGAAAATAAAGTTTTAATATTTCATTGATTTTGTAAAACTTGATAAGCAGCAATAATACTTTTATCACACATTCATGTTTCGAGTATCCAGATTTCACACAACATTACACTCATGTACTAGAGAAAATTCGGAAACAACGATATAATAATTTGCACATTATCACAATTTTTTCTACACATCTATACTTCACAACGAAATTTTTACATCTCATCTATGACACTTTTACAACACCACATCATTCCAAGTTAAACACATGGATTTTTCTCTACTTCATCTTAAAGGACGTGTATCGGGAATAACACTAATCTTAGAGTTAGGCTTAACATTATGTTTTTACCCCGTTGAGAGGAAGAGTTCTTTACGAATATTTATACAAAAAATGATAGATATTTTACAAAGCTGTGAAGCTTAAGCAAAACAAAAAATAAAATAAAATGCTTTTAATATGTAAAATTAATGATAACTTTATTTTGTAAGTGTATTTATTTTTCACATAGAATTTTCCTTTTGATCAGAAACACCGATACTGTACAACATATCTACAAGAAGTAACGGAGCAAAATGGAAGGACAACAAGCATGCCATTACAATTAACACAACGTTCAGTATAGTCTATTAATCATCGTTTGCTCACATTTTCCCAGAGAAATGTTAACATAAATGTGTTTTATTGATGATTATAATAGTAATGATAATTATAATTTCAAAACATTCATATTGCTTTGGCATTTTACATCTAGAAACTAAACACGAATTCAATATTCTCTGTCTTCGACACTTCCGTGCATATATCGATCTCTAGGTGGCGCTTGTACCAGTTCTTCTTTCGTGTCAAATACTGGTTGTTGACTGTCACCTGTCGCACCGTACGAGGGTTGTTTGATTCCCGCAATAGAGATGGGTCCTGTAATGTTACCGTTTTGTTGCTGATTCTCGTCTTTAAACGCGTTCTCAAGAGGGTTCCAAGAAGGACCTTGGTCTTTCGTTGATGTTTCTGCCCATGTTTGGAGTTCCCCAGAGGCGAAGATAGCATAGAAAATTACTCCAGAAAAATGGATTAAACTAGCGATCAGAAACACCTTTTCCCACTCCTCAGCTGTCTAATTTACACAAATTGAAACAAAAAAATGTTAACCAAATATTAAACGAGTGAGATTAGAGAAAAACAACAAACACAGAACGTGATTTCTATAATACATACCTTGAGATAGTTTATATATACATATGAAGCTGCTAATAGATAGCGCTACCTTTGAATAAAAGTAAGATAATACAGTTTATACCATAGCATCTTCAATTTATTTGATTTATTGAATCAGTACATAACATTAGAATGTGACCTTCAGTCGTTGTGGAAAACTTTACAACAAACATATATTTGTGTGACGTAAATGATATTTATTATAATATTAATAAAAATTACCTTTCTCCGAAGACTGAGCTACAATAACTTGCCAATAGATGGCAGCAGTTGTGATTACAAAATATTCAAACTGAGACGTTTCTGTTTATATATTTAATGAGAGGAATACGTTTTAAAACAGTAAAAGTATAAACGTTACCTATAATTTTTTTATCGTTTTAAGCAATTGATATGAGTTAGTCAATATATCGTTTCTACTTTAGGTCGAAAATATAGAAATGCTTTCATATTTAAATACTGCAAACTCTTACCTGTTTATATAACAGATTTAAAAGTAATTCCAACCCATTTCTAACTACAACAGCTTGCTGCATAACCACAACAGTTCTAATAAAATACTGAATAGGTTTACTCTGTGATAAACTCATACTTGTGTTTCTATGACAGAGGCGATCCGCGTAGCAATAAAACGTTTGAATAACACCATTAAATTAAAGACTGTTGTATATGAATGCCAATTGAAACTCTGTATAATCTGTTAATATACATAAATCATCAGCTCTTACATTGACTGTTACATTATTTTTACATCAGTTTAATGAATCCACAATAAATTTTCTGTTTCTCTGCTTTTATAAGTATGAGATTTCATTATTAATGATAACGTTGCCGATAAAGTTTCTTTTATTAATTATTATGTATTAATTTGAATTAATTCGTGTATTTTTGCTTATTATCTTTATCAGTGGACACTGTTATGAGCAGCAAGGGCAGTCAAAAACTTCTCTGAACTGTGTCTATTGCCAAAGCTATATAACAGAGCAACTCTCAAATGTGTTGCTTTTCTGGTAGTTAGGTTATGTAACCTGAGAGCACCAAGTACACATGGGGCTTCTACTTTTCTACTTTTTTTCTGTTCTATGAAACCTACACATTTCTAAAGTCGTTTGATAGCTTGAAAAAATTTATTTATGCAACATGCAGCCACTGCATGCGCACTATGCAAGTCTCAAATAATACTTCATAACCAGTTTAGAAGATCCTCTACCATTCCTTTGTCTACTTATAATTAGTAATCTAGAATACTTAGTTGACATAATATAATCTGACAGATATTCAGTATTGTTAAGAAAAATATCACAAATTAGCTTTAGGACAGCACGTAGTTTGTATGACATGGTACTGATTAGGAACGTGTGGCACAGTGTTCTATAATACTGTCACATCATGTTACAATTTTAGTTAGAAGAGTTAGTTTTGAGCAGCAAAATGTGTTACTCCAAATGCTTGAAACTCAGATTTTGCATATAAGATGGTAAATGTCCTTCTATAGTGTGTTTGTTAATAATCGTCTTACGTTATCAGTCAGAATATCTGTAAGTTTTGGCTCTATGGTCTTACCTAACTAAACGTGGAACACGTTTACGTGTAATTTAATACATCAAAAGTTGTTTATCTTATTATATTATGATCACTGTAAGTACACGTATTTAATCCTATCAATAAGTTATATAAAGCTAAACTTGAAAAACGGCTGAGAATTGTATAAATTATTTTGGCAAAGCATACAGAAGAAACGTTGTACTTCTGTGTGAGTTCCCTTCTTTAAACAGAGCATTTATTATTGTTTAAATGCTGCCAATTCAAGTATGTTGGTGTTCCTATCGACCTCTTTTCGATCATGTTATAATTCCACCACATTTACTGTGTGCTTAAGATCGTTGTCTTGTTAGTGTTCCCATCGACATCTTTGCCACCATGTTATAATTCCACCACATTTACTGTGTGCTTAAGATCGTTGTCGTGTTAGTGTTCCTATTGGCCTATTTACTATTATGTTATAATTCCACCACTTTTACTAAAACACGTGTTATCTATTTGACTAGCGTTATCTGTGTTGACAGTTTATAAATATTCAGTTGGGTTAGTATCCAAGAAAATGACACCGCTATTGTTTTAACTTACAGCTATAAAATATGCTGTTGCGTGTTGTACACCACGGGGAATTGAACCTCTGGTTTTAGCATTGTATCTCCAGTAATCGTATTGTTATCCCGTTGGAGGGAGGGTAGAAAACAATACGGTCACTTTGTTTTTGCAGTTCAAAACTCTCCTTTAGTAAGCTTGCAATAGCCCAAGGGTACCAAACCACGGCTCGCGAGCCGCACAATATATGACAAAGCGCCTGCCGCATGTGGCAAACTCTACAGCGCCCAGTGTTACACATACGCTCCACTAATTTCACTGCCCGCAACACAGCCACACACGCCACAATCACGCAATCGCAATCCACTAAAACTAACATTGTCAACACCGGCTTGTATGATTACTGGTTATAATGCGCGTGTTCGAGCTTATTGTTTCTTTTCACTTTAATTTCTTAGAAGTGCCTGTAAAAAGTTTGTGAACGAAGATGGCGTCATCAAATTGTAAGATGCAAAAGTATAAAGATGAAAAGAGAAATTTTAAGCCAGATTGGAAGGAAGATTTTTCATTCACTGGTAAAGGAGGTAAACCTTTGTGTCTTATCCGCAATGTGTTACTCAATCATTACAAAGCCAGTGACTTGAAACGTCACTATGAAACAAATAAAAAAATATTTCGTCTGATTATCCACCTAAATCAGAATTACAGAGAAACAAGTCAACTCTGTTAAAATCTTCACTAAATATCCAGCAGACACTGTTGACAACGTTCACTAAGGAAGTTGACACAACGACTGAAGCTAGTTTTGTTATATCATGGAATATTGCTTGTGCTAAACGCCCACATTCTGATGGTGAAATAATTTTTAAGAAAATATAGCTAAAATTGTTTCAGTGTTAGATCTAAACAATACAAAACTTCAGCGACTAATAGCATAAACACTAGATTCATGCCACACTACAGGGAGACGTATCTCTCAGATCAGTGCTGATGTTGCAGGCAAAATGCAAAATGATTTAAAGAATTTCCTTGCATTCAGCTTAACCCTTGACTAATCTACAGACATACAAGAAAACCGACAACTGGTGGTATTTGTTCGTTAAGTTTTCTCTGATGTAACTGTGAAAGAAGAAATGTTGGACTCAGTGACACTAAAAGAAACAACACGTGGTATTGACATTAAAAATGTGCTTAACAGAGCCTTCCCAATTGCTGATATTCCACTGGATAAACTTGTCAGTGTTGCAAAAATGCAGGATTAATTGCACTTATGAAAAGGGATCCCAGCTTTCCAGAATTTCATTGCATTATTCATCGTGAACACTTGGCAGCCATATAATTCAAGTATGAAGATGTCATAAAATTTGTTTATGAAATTGTCAATTTTATACGCTTAAATGGAAAGTTCAAAATTTTATTGAAGAACTAGAGCTTGAAGATAAAACCAGTGATGTCTCTTTCTACTGCATTGTGAGATGGCTGTCAACCAGCGATGACTTAAATAGGTTTGAGGATCTGTTGGTGCCTATTATTACTTTTCTTGAGTAAAAAAAAAAAAGATTCTATCCTCAACTGAGAAATGATGAATGTATGCAAGATCTCATGTTCCTTGCTGATATAATGAATCAACTACAAACTTTCAACTTGGTACTCCAGGGAAAGGATAAAATTGTTTCTTATCTTACTCAGACAATTTTTAGCTTTCAGGATAAAATATGACTTTTTCAAAGAGACATATTGTCAAGAAACTTCAGTAACATCCCAGTCTCAATAGGAGAGTAAACATTCACTGATATTGAAATAAAAGGCAACAAACTGGAAGAATTCAAAGATAAATTACAAGGACTACTTGACAATTTTCTAGACAGGTTCGAGGACTTACAGAAGCTGAAGCCCTGCTTCGCCTTTCTTGCATATTCATTCATGGTTGATGTGATCAATGATGGTTCTCCAGTTTTCGAACCTCTTGTTCCAGAATCATCTGCTGTGGAAATGTAATTAATAGAACTACAGAAGAATCTGGGTCTAGAGGTGATACATAAGTCTCATTCTACGATAAAGTTCTGGAAGCAAGATCCAGAAATAAGATATCCTGAACTGAAGAAAACCAGTGTGCGACTCATCTCAATTTTCAGCACAACATACTGCTGTGAATCACTGTACTCTGTAATGAAGTTTGTGAAGTCGAACCATCGTGCAATCCTTACAAATAAGCACCTGACGGAGAACATATCAGCCGGAATTTCAATGACTCACAACCAAAATGGAAACTCGCAAGACCTCTTCTAGCAGTAAATAGCCTGATAATTGTATCAATGTCTGTTTGTGTTAAAAAAAATTATGATAAGACTAGCATTTTGTAAGGTGGTATCTAACTAAAATATCTCTAATTTTATTGTTATATATTTTCCTCTGTGTTTTGACCAGATAATAAATATCAGTAAAAATGTCTGTTTTTATGCTTTATGTTAATATTTTTTAATGTTAATGAAATGCAAATTTGCATATTTTTTCTCAGATGTTTCCGTAGTTCATTACCGTTTTAAATACGTTCAATATAGTTAAAACAATAATCAGCCAGGATTTTGTAAACATTTGGTATATTACTTTGTGGTTATTGAATCTAATACAAATTAACAGTTTAAAAACTACATACATGAATAAATATTATTACGTCTATGTATTTCTTCATATTTATATAAAATTTATGTAACAAAATGTACATCTAACTATAAACACGTGTGTAATATTTATTCATGGCTTGGGGCTCTCGGACATCTGAAGTTTGTCCTATGTGGCTCTTACGTTAAGTTTGTTTGTTTTGTTTTTTGAATTTCGCACAAAGCTTCTCGAGGGCTATCTGTGCTAGCCGTCCCTAATTTAGCAGTGTAAAACCAGAGGGAAAGCAGCTAGTCATCACCACCCACCGCCAACTCTTGGGCTACTCTTTTACCAACGAATAGTGGGATTGACCGTCACATTATAACGTCCCCACGGCTGAAAGGGCGAGCATGTTTGGCGGGAAGGGGATGCGAACCCGCGACCCTCAGATTACGAGTCGCACGCCTTAACACGCTTGGCCATGCCGGGCCCTCTTACGTTAAGCAAGTTTGGCTACCATTGCAATTGTCAAAGGAAGCTTGTAATAGCCTTAGCACGTATTTTTAAAAGAAAAGTAAATTCAACAGAAACAGAGTTATAGGAAGATGGTTGTTTAATTAGCTGATACGTATTTGTTTAATATTAATATTTTCAGAAAAGGATAATAAGTACGTCACAAGTTCGTTACATCAATATATACACACTTGACGTGATATTTTTATAGGCCTGACTGCATGCTCCTACTGTCTTTTAATTTTTTTTATAATGTTGAATTTAGCTTAAGTTATTATATGTGGGAACCTATTATGCTTAAAAAAGTAATTTTGTTTGTAAAATATTTTTTCAAAAAATAATTCATAGTTTATTTTCAGGTCCTGAAAATAGAAACAAATTCAATAAATATCGGTGGTGAGCTCGAAACTTATAACGTTAAAATATGGGATTCGATTCCTGTAGTGTGCATAGCACATGTAAGCCATGGTGCACAATCAAGTTTTAATAAATAGTCTTCAAGATGAAATAAGGATCGTAGATTATAAGAGAGTTTTAATTTTTTTTTATAATTTCATGTTTTTAACTTATAAATTATTGCTTCATTGTGATCTTTAGCTCCAAAACTATGCCTCAAAGACATGATATTAGCAATAGATTGTTTTATGTGTAATTTTATTTGTTCCACAAACGTTAATAAACTTAACTTATTAATATGTAGTCATTGTTTCAACTATATTCAAGACCCAAAGTGTGGGTTGCACCCCTGAGGTGTGATGGGGGGTGAGTAGAATCTATGGTGTAATAGTGCAAAATTAAGCATTTTAATAAATTTCTGATTAATCAAAATAAAACCAGTTACCACAACATATATAGAATTTTAATGAGTGTCCGTGTATCATATCTCGTCACTTAACTCACTCTTTCAGTAATTAAAAAAAGGAAAGTGGGGAAGAATGTTAATTCTGGAAGGGCGTGAATGAAACAATTTGTAAAATACTGCATTACAATATAGACATAATTATCATAAAATAAAACAAACTGAATGACAGGACAAACACAAGATTCAACTTGACTGGCCACTTCATGACAACCGTTACCTACTCTTGACTTCAGCCACGGCAATAGTCTATATTCCATAATGCTGTTTAACTGATTGGAATCCATCATTTCGTTATTAACTGACACTTGTTTGCAGAGGACTAAATAGCTTGGACAGTGTCATGTTTACTTTATTCCAAACATATTCAATTGCATTGGGATCTGGCGATTGTACGACTAAGAGAGGTTATTAAGGTTATTATGTTTTTAAATCAGTACTAGTAAAGTGAATTGTTGCGTTGTTGTCTAGGGAGAATTTCTAGTTACCATGTTGGGGGAATGTTACATCGTGTGGTAGAAATAACCAGCAATGATAATCAAGTTATACCATAAATATTCTCTCTTCTTTTTTTAAGAAATCAAAAATTCATCCCTCGTCACTAGGGCGTTTGCCACACAGTTACGCCTTTTACAACTTATACCCTGTCAGAAATACAGAAATATTTACTACTGTTGAAGAAATCGGTCAAATGGAATCACATCCGGGACATTACGAGCCTCTGTCAATTCCCAGTGGCTTCTTACACCACCTTACGTATTTTGATAGACCTTAACATCATTGTTTTTGAACAGCTAACCGAAGAGACATTTTTTTATACCAAAGTCCTCGTAAAAGAGTATAGACGATTATTCCCCCACGAGGGCCTGGCATGGCCAAGCGCGTAAGGCGTGCGACTCGTAATCCGAGGGTCGCAGGTTTGCGTCGCGCTAAATATGCTCGCCCTCTCAGCCGTGTGGGGTGTATAATGTGACGGTCAATCTCACTATTCGTTGGTAAAAGAGTAGCCCAAGAGTTGGCGGTGGGTGGTGATGACTAGCTGCCTTCCCTCTAGTCTTACACTGCTAAATTAGGGACGGCTAGCACAGATAGCCCTTGAGTAGCTTTGTGCGAAATTCCAAAAAACAAACAAACAAACAAATATTCCCCACGAAAGTCGGAGATGCCCTTGCTTTTACCCATTGTTATGCTATATAACTGTGATCTCTATATTTATTAGAAATAAGCAGTCGCTTGGCGCATGATGTGATTTGTTATTTTGCGCACAGAAAACGAATGATCGAACGTAAGCCTCGACCATTATGCAGTTGTGTTTCTATTAAATATATGACGTCAGATTTTTTACAGTTTGAAATTATAACGATAAGAAACTTTATAGCTTAAATGATTATTAGAAATTTAGTTGACAAGCACAAGCATTTTCGAAAAAGACAAGAGCAAATGAAAACTTCTAAATCGTTGCCCAAAGTTCTCTAGCTGTCATGCTACATGAATGGTTGTATGCCATTGTGTGAGTTACGTCCATAAATCATATTGAGCCTTTACTGAAAGCTCTGTGTTTCATTCTGGCTGGTTTTTCCCAGTCTGACAACAATATACCCGCAAACCCCGAGGGATTCAGATTGAGACCGCACGACTGTTTGATGAGGATACCCCAGCTTATCACATTCTACTAGACTTTACGTATAGATTTTTTACCATTCACGGGTTTTAGTCTCTTCTAACCTTGCTGAAACAGACTACAGTCAGTTCAAAGTGACTGAGAGACGATTACTACAACCGAGATGCAACCTTCAAGTGAGCAGTTACTTTGTCGTTCTCATTAACGTTCATTTGAAGCTTTTAACAGACGCTTTGAAAACAGCGACACTTGAGAAAGAATGCTTTTGTGAAATGTTGTAACGCGTATTGCGATGTGGAACGAATTACAAAGACCTTCTAAATAGCTTACTGTCAAATCAATCTCCGTTTTTATCAAAATTATATTTTCCCCCTGTCAGTACAAATTATTACTACTTAAAAGCAAAATTGTAGTTGTCACAGTTAATATATAAAGTAATGAAAGTAGATATACAAATTATATATATATACGTTTGAATTTCATTATCAACACAAGTTACTACACTGGAGTTGAGTAGAATTTTAGTTTGTAATTAAGAACGTGAACTTTGAATGTTTTATCAACTTTATGTATTTTTTCAGTGACACCTACCGATTAAAAGTTTAATATCAAGTTAAAAACTGACCTACATTGATTGTATTAACTGACGGACTCTATACTGGTCAATTTTAATTCTTGGCGCTAACTTATCTTATATGACATGACTGCAACATTGGAAAAACATTTATTTGTCTGTTTGTTGAAAAGAGATACATTTAGAGACAAAAGTTCAAGTTTCAGTGGTTTCAGTACCTTTAGTGCATGTTAACAATTTAGTTGGAATACAAAAATATCAAAGTTCTTACCGAATTTTTTGTAAGCGTTTCCACAATTATTGGACAAATCATTCCAGATAAGGTACCGAATCCATTGGACATTCCCATCAAAAGACTAGCATAGCGAGGGGCAATATCGAGATGGTTAACGTTAAAACCTACAAATTTGTGGAAAAGAATTAAAAGAACAGATTGTTAAAAGCAACACATAAATAGATAGAGTATATTTATCAAACACTTGGTTAATGATATTTTGGACAGATTATATCTGGGTAGGGTTAGATAGAGAAATAACTTTAATAGATTTTGGAAATATGTTTTAAAATTCAAAACCAAGTCAAAACTAAAACAGTATTTATTAATAGGCTATTCGTACAGTTTTATAATTACCTGCTGTGTTCTCCAAGATAATTCGAACCCCCTGAATTTAGCGCTGTAAATCCGTAGACTTATCCTTGTCTCACCGAGAGACTGACAGCTATTTTCTTTTTTAAATCCAGTCCATAGAAACAAAAACTGCTTCTATCGGATATAGATTTACACATGACGAACACATCATTCAACATACAGATTATTGATTATTTTTGGTTGCTCCTATTATCATATTGAAAGCACTTGCTTCTGATATAAAATTAAAAAAAACACGTAAAAATAACACCATTTAAACGAGTAGCCAATTTAAACATTTTAACAAAAGTTAAACCATTGTCTTACCGTTTGAAGATAACCCCCACTAAACATATTACTAACACTCTCCAGATAATATATTCGGTGGTTATGACTTAAAATCTGACAAACTTTTAAATAATCGCTATAAAAGACTATCCTAGTTTCACATATTAGAGCGGTTACTAATGACTGCATATGGGCCTAAAGAGAAACTAGTTTCATCCATATCTAACTACAAAATCATTCAGGAATACATTCTTTACGTATGAACAGAGTCTCTTGTGGAGCTAACCTGGTTGAGGTTTCGAGTTGATTAGAATTTCGCGCAAAGCTATCTACTCTAGTCGTCCCTAATTTAGCAGTGATAGACTAGAGGTAAGGCGGTTAGCCACTGAACGCTAGTCACAGCCAGCTCTTGGGCTGCACTTTTATCAACGAACTGTGGGATTGACCACCACATAATAACGCTTTTGCGGTTGAAATGACGAGTATGTTTGGTGAAACGGGGAATTGAATCCGCAACCCTCAAGTTATGAGCACAGCGCCATAACCACCAGGCCACAGCAGGCCCGCTTTGAGCATTAAGTATATCGAACCTTTTTAAACTGACCATATCCACCCCACTTCCTTTCTATTCGTGGGTGGTGGACGAATTTTGGCTGCAAGCACTTTCTATTATCTAAGGATAAAAGGTACTAACATATTTGTTGTAATTCTCTTTAGTGATACGTCATAACAAACTATTTACATACTTTGATTATATACGAGTTGACATGAGCAAATAATACCATGTAATACACGTGAACCTGGGTGCCCTATTCCATAATGCACTTCGTATAATACATTTAATTATATCACGATAATTGAACGGAGACGTAAATCTGTCTTGTATAATGTTCTTAAGTAAAGACTGCCGAACGCATCCACTCTTCATTTAATGTGATATTTAGTGTGATTCTTTAAGTACTTTATCGTCTAGTATTAGCCTAAAAGAGTCTCGATTTAAAGCTGACCCTGGAAACAGATAATAAGATATTTCCACTTTCACGCTTATCTCAACAAATTACAATTATTATCTTATAGAAATCAAGTAACGTTTATTACAAAACGGTTATCGGTACATCTATAAACAAAGCTCACTTAAAGTCACTAATCGCCACTAATGACATCACAATCTGGATCATTTCTGTTTCTCTGTGTGACAAGTAGCTTATAATTCTTGAAAACTTGCAGAGCCATATGAGTTAACTTATTATATTCATATAGTGAAACATTAACTAATGATAATCAGTTACATAAAACAAGTTTATTATTTACTAAATGTTGATAAATGACAATTTATTTCTGTCATGAAATCCAACGTAATATTTTAAAATTATTAGAGTCGAGGTAAGAGGCATTTACAGGTTTTAGAAAATTTAACACTTTTCTGTCAATAGTAAGCACGAATTTGCACTAACTGTATTACAGAGGTGTGAAGACGTTACGATAAAACAGTTTTGAATATACACGTAAGTAAGTTACGTTACAATCACAGCCGATATAAAAACCTGATGGCACGGGGTGTTTCAGAACTATATTTTAGCATTATTTAATATTTTATACTCAGTGCGATGCCACAGAAAATACATTACTTTTCGGAAGGGTATCTGACAATCCTTTTCATCAGATCATAAACATATGTTCAGATCAAAGACTCTATATTATCAAGCTGGTAATAATCTTTACACGAATGGTTTAATAGGGTAGTATGCATCTATTTCACAGCCAACTCAACTCTTTGTTTCCTTAATCGATCCGCAAATAAAGCTCCGTAATAATTAACACGAACACTCTTTAAAATGTGGTTCTATTGTCTAGTTTACTGTGACTAGAGTCTAGGAAAGTGCAAAGTTAAGGGGACTGTTTTATAACGGTTTTCAAAAACTGTGACGAAGTGTACTAGTCATATACATTTCTTTTTCTTCAAGTAGTTTCCAAGCAAGTTTAATAATGCAGGTGTGTTTAAACAATTGTATTGAATTTTGCGCAAAACTACACAAGGGCTATTTGCGCTAGCCGTCCCTAATTTACCAGTGTAAAACTAGAAGGAAGGCAGCTAGTTATCACCACCCACCGCTGACTCTCGGGGTACTCTTTTACCAACGAATAGTGGGGTTGACCGTATTATTACAACGCCCCCACGGCTGAAAGGGCGAGTATGTTTGGTGTGACGGTGAATCAAACCCGTGACTTTCAGATTGCGAATCGAGCAGTCTAACCACCTGGGCATGCCGGACCTCTAATGTAGATGTGACCTAACCAGCCTCTGTTTATTTCTCCCATAACTTTATTACATGTTTTGTTTATTAACTAAAGAAGTGTCAGACCTTTAAAATGATGATAATCTACTTTATTGCTTTATCACTTCTCCGGTTTATTGCGTTGCTGAACAGACATATAGAGATTATATGTATTAGTATGATTAATACCGAAATCTCCGATGTCTTCTAATAAAAGGTAACTATGAACTGAGAGCTTCGATCTTAAAGAAAGTTCCTTCGTGAATGGATAACTTGCGAAGAAATTTGAGCTTTTCTGGACTAATTTAGTGCTGGGTAAGTGTGTATACACCAGAGCCAGGGTATTGACTTTTATCGGTACAGAACTAGCTCTGACAGAACAACTGCCTATTCTATTGAAAACATAGTAGTTTCTTATTTGACAGATATAAGTATAATGAATTTTGTACAAAGATACACGGTGGTTATCTGCGCTAGCCGACCCTAATTTAGTAATGATAGACTAGACGGAAGACAGCTAGTCATCACCATCTACCGCCAATGAATAGTTGGATTGACCCTTACGTTATATCGCCACTACCGTTGTAAAGGCGAGCATATTCGATATCACAGCGTTTGAAAACGCTGCTGGGAGTCGAGCACCCTAACCACCTTGCCATGCTAGGCCTAAAGTTTAATGTTACGAAAAACATAGCAATTCAACATACACATTTGAAGCTGAAGATGGTTGTCATGGTAAGTATTATTTTATTTTCAAATCTTATCGTTGGATGCACTTCAAACATAAAGAAGCACACAGACTTTTATTTGTTTATATAACACAGGGAATCTTGTGTCGCTTCACTTCAAGCATAAAGAAGTATATAAACTTTTATTTGTTTATACATAACACAGGACATTTTGAGTCTCACTACAGAAACGATTCTTTCACTTATAATACAGAAATACAAAGATTTATTTGTTTATATAAAACATAACGGATATTGCGTCTCACTACAGAAACGACTTTTGTAATACTCGTGAAGTTGATTTTGAAATTATTTTAAAAACAAAATAAAAGAGAAACTTTAAGCTCAGAAGTGTTGATTAAACCGATAACTAAATGGCTTATATATACAACAGTATACGTAAAAGGTGTGTGTCACAAACCATACAATTCAAACAAATTGTATAAGAAGGTCCTCCGTTATCTTTGATAAAGTTATTAATAGTTTTAATTAGTCCTATTCTAATATGTTTTTGAATTTATTATTGACGAAGATTAGTAAAAGTCATTATTGTCATGTCACAAACGATAGTAAAGTTGACATGTTTGTCGAGCTTCTGACATTCAACGAAATGTAATTATATGAATAACCGAAACACTGGTTTAAAAAAAAGAAAAGAGAGAACAAAATTCACATAGAATAGAATGTTAATACAATATAGTTTATATTGTTTCTTTTTAATTAAGCTTACCTGTTACAATGTTGGTTTTAAAACCACATTTCAAACGTCAGTAAAAAAAAAATAAGTATTGAGAAATTGCAGTGTGTGTCAGTAAAATTTAATTATTGAGAAGATAAAGTGTTGGTAAGTAAAAAATTAATTATTGAGAAATTGAAGTGTTGGTAAGTAAAAAAAAATAATTATTTAGAAGTTGAAGTGTTTGTCAGTAAAAAAAAAATATTGAGAAGTTGGGTGTTTGTCGTGGTATTGCAGCTAAGATTTTATATTTTTATCAATAGCGTGAAATGAAGAACATTACAAAAATTTGTGTTATTCGATAAGTCTAACTATAATATATCACTAACCTGATATTGCGAAGCCACTGAAACCCACTGCCACAGTAAGCGCCGTGATGGCTATCGTAGTGTTTCGGGTATAGCCCACTACCAGAAGAAATACCGCTTCTAACCCAAATCCTGTGAAGAGAATATCGTAATCTAAAAAACTAAGAAGGGAATAAAGTGACTCCCTGAAAAAAAATCTAGTGCATAAAATAGGCGTAAAACTAATTTATAAGAAAATTAAATTAGAAACAAGATAATGTTAAATTATACGTTGTACCTAAAGACGTTCGCATCTGATAAATGAAAAATGATTAGTAAAGCTAATGTAAGTGAAAGAAATTAATTGAGTATTGGTAATCTATAAGATCGAAAGCGCTAGTCACTAAGTTTGTAACTTCACGTGTATAATTTCACGAGGTTCAATTTGCGCTAATCTTCCCCAGCTTAGCAGTGAAAGACAGCTAGTCATCACCGCCCACCGCCAGCTCTTGATCTACTGTTTTACCAACGAATAGTTGGGTGGGACGTTACACTAAAACACCTCCACGGCTGAAATAACGAACATGCTTGGTAACTGGGGGATTCGCATCTACTACCCTTAGATTTCGCGCCCGCCGCCACGCCACCTGGCGATGCCGGGGCCCTGTTCCTAACTAAAACTTTCCATTCGGACAACAAATACTAAGGTCTGGTGGCTAAGGCACTAGACTTGTGATCAGAGGGTCGTTGGTTCGAATCCCCGTCACACCAACTATGCTCTCCCTTTCAGTCATTGGGGCGTTACAATGTGCGGTCAGTCCCGCTATTTGTTGGTAAAAGAGTAGCCCAAGCGTTGGGTGGTGATGACTAGCTGTCTTCCCTCTTGTCTTACACTGCTAAATTAGGAATGGCTAGCGCTGATAGCCCTCGCGAAGCTTTAAGCGAAATGCGACACAAACCAAACACTTTCCTTTAATTATTTTTAACCACCTTTAAAATTTACTTTGTTGGTTTGACCAGTGAATATTGGGATTGACTGTTACATTATAACACCCACACACACAATTGTTTGATGTGACGGGGACATGAACCCACGCCCCTCGAATTACGAGCGGAGTGCTTTAACCACCTGGCCATGCCGGATTTAAGAAAAGGGTGAATTGAAAAACAATATTTAAATTAAGTGAAAATCACAAGGAAACTTAAAGTTAGTTTTTAGAAAAATCAAAATCACAAAAACATGATATGATTACAATAAATAAAACGTAACATGAAGCCAGAGAAATTAAAGTTAGGAATAACAATCTTCATGGTGTCCTAAAAGTCGTTTTGGTGTTTTTACTCATTCCTTCTACGAGTAATAATATGGACATGTAACTTAAATAACAGAATATAAAATTGTCATTAACGGAAGTAAACATTAAAGCAGTTGTTTTTTCGCTTAATTTGTTATTATCGTAAAACTACAGAGACCTGCTAAACATTTGCGGTCAAATCACTGTTAATTAAGCCTTTATTAAGTATAGCCACTAAATAGGTAAAATAAAACTTCAACTTGTGTACGTTTCTAGTTTTAGATTAGTTAGTGATAAAGTTTATGGTACATATAATGTTATTTTACAACATAATGTTAGGCCTTTTTAAAAACTTTAATAAGCTTTTAACACATTGTTGTACGAAATGTTTACAAAAGTTTCTTTACATTCGCCTATTGTTTGCATTACAACCCCCTCCCCTACGGCTCAAAGGACGAGCATATTTAGTGTGACTGAGTAATAGAACCCGCGACCCTCAAATTGCGAGTCGAGAGTCCTAACCACTTGGCCTACTAGTGTCGCTTACCTCCACAGTTGAATATTTTCCTCACTGAAGTTGTGGTCAGAATTTCTCTTCGGCGGAGATAATCAGCCAACTGTCCTCCTATAGGGACCACTATTGTCATCAGCAGATGGGGGAGTGCTCCTAGTACTCCAGACTAGAGGACGTAAAAATACACCTATAAGTCATTCAAAATTTCAACAGTCACTAAAATGGGAAGTGACACGAGGTTTTGTGTAAACGTGGTAACAATATAAATATTATAACTTCGTGGTTCTATTCTAGTAATAGATGTACCGTTAATAATCAGAGAACCCTTGCCAACTGGAATGATACGAACCAAGGGAGACACACTACAAGTAATGCACAATGCACACGTTTTATTTGTTATTCTTAGTTCACGTACAGCATTCAGATAAAGTTAAAATTTATCGTTTTTCTCTTATATTTTGCCGTTTTATTTAGTGCTTCCCTTCTTTGGATAAACTTCAGGTGTGTTAACCAAACAGTTCACAAACACCCTTCTCTATGAAGGTCACAAGTTGAGTAATCCTCAACCAACAGTCAAGTTGTTAAAATAAGATAAAACGAAATTATTTTCCGATTTCTACTCGTCAACACAATTAACAGTTTTTAAAGTAGTTTAAACAATACACTCGACTTTTGATTAAAAATGTGTACACATCATAATAATTATTTTTGTATCAAATAGCTTTTTATAAACAGTGTTCCAACCACTTCTATGTTTGTTGTATCCTAGCCCGCTTGATGGACTATTGATTGAGTGAAACGCGTCGTCTGTAATGGATATAACGGATATAATGTGATTGGAATGTTGTTATTATGAGCTTTTGGAATTCTTGAAAATCCCTTATGAAATACATTAAGAATGTAGTGTTTCAAGTATGTAATCGGTCTAATTCGAATGTATTACGACAAGTATAATTTTAAAAGTATACTGTTACATTCAAGAATTGTTTAATACCAGAATGTATCATTAAATGAAAAAAATATTATAAAGATATAAACCTACCTTGTCTATTTCAAAGTGGAAAACCTCCTTGAAGTACATAGGTTGAGAGATCAGTAAAAGGTAGAAGCTCCAACTCCTAGCAAAGTTGGCCACTATTATAGCATACACAGGCATTGAAGTAAAGATTGCTTTCCATGGCGTGGTTTTGAGCTTCAATGATATGATAAACAACACAATTAGAGATAAGTAAATAAGAGTTTAATTTTGTAATCTACTGAAGGAGGACATTAGTATGGTCAATGGAAGGATTACATTCGCTAGTCTAAAATGTACTGGACCAGTCACTACTGGTTATCTAGTTATTGATTATAATTGGCGTATTAGGGAACTTGATGACCTCCAGTGGCTCAGCGAGATGTTTGCAGATTCACAGCATTAAAACCGTGGTTTCCATAATCCTGTGGGAGGGGTGCAGCATAGATAGCGTAGCTAACAATAAAGACACAAAAGCAAGTTTATAAACAATTTGAACTATGTTTGGAGACTCTTTCCCGGATTATGTGAAATAGAGTAGCAATGATACAGGTGCTTTGTTTAAGTTTTCAACGTAAGTTTAACTCTATAAGAATAAACACAAAATAACAATTAATAAATAAATAATAATAAAAATAATAACAACGTAAAACATTGAAGAAGAATTATTGTATTTAATTACAGTAAAGATTATTTAAATTACATGCTTTATTCCATTTATAAAATACTTTTAATTTAGTTTATACATCACAGCACCATTTAACATTAAAAATACGTTTAGGCTTTCTTTACCGAAGGTTTCTTCTTACGCCTGAAACAAGCAAAGTAGGAATCGAATCTCTGTCGGTGTTTGGGTAAGAAAAGTTCATACCCTGGAGGGTCAGGTTCTCTGTGACCTCTTCCTCCTCCCCATACTTATGTTCTTGACAGATTGGTATTTATAATTGTAGAAGTGAATATTATTTTGATTGCCCTGAATTAAATACCAATCCGTCAAGAACATAAGTACGGGGAGGAGAAAGAGGTCACAGGCCAAGTGGGTTAAGGCATTCGACTAGTAATTTGAAGGTCGCGGGTTGGAATCCCCGTCACACCAAACATGCTCCCTCTTTCAGCTGTGAGGGCGCTATTATGTGACGGTCAATCCCACTATTCGTTGATAAAAGAGTAGCTCAAGAGTTGGCGGTGGGTGGTGATGACTAGCTGCCTTCCCTCTAGTCTCATACTGCTAAATTAGGGACGACTAGCGCAGATACACCTTGAGTAGCTTTGCGCGAAATTCAAAACAAACAAACCTCTGAAATATTTAAATCCAGCTATTCCACACAGCCGTATTTTTAAAAGCATCATATCTTATGAATAAAAACTTTCAATTCCTTATTCGTTAAAGTAGCAACAATTAATTTTTTTAATTAACCACTCATAGAAATAGATTTACTTACGAATCATCCCCAAATCCTCATCTAAATACATGGGTGTGTCTAAGCACGTGACCAGTGCGTGCATTCCATTTTAGTTTTTGTTTCTTACACTAAAAATCTCTTAGCAACACAGATGAACGTCTAAGAAACAAATATAGAATACGATTTTTAAAGTTGAAACTTAAATTACATGTGAATATTAGGTATTTTATGGCACAAAGAAACTAGCCTATCTGCGCTTTAATATCATAAATTACAGACTTTTTGCTTATGCGGAATGTAGGACCAGCGCTTTTTAGACTGAAAACTCCCCCTAACAGCGTCTGCAGAACAAAGAACAGTACATGACTTTTGAAGGTACCACTTGAACACAAAAGCACTGTTTGTGTTAACTTAGCAAGTTTGAACAATTGCAACAATGATGATGTCGTAGTTACATCAATGAATGTTTGTGAGGTCAATATTAATCACGTACATCGACTTAATCCTACAAATACTTCGATAGGCTTACGGTTATACCAACGTGAATTGTGTTTTTGGTACAACGTACGCTAAAAAAAGTAAAATAACTTTGGTAGCTAGAAATAAAGAATTTGAAACTTTTTGTTGTTTTATAATTTCGCTTAAAGATACACGTCCCTAATTTGGCAGCGTAAGAATAGAGGGAAGACAGCTAGTCATCACCACCCACCGCCAACTCTTTCACCATCGAATAGTGGCATTGTTCGTCACTAAAACGCCCTCACGGCTAAAACGATCACCATCTTTGTTCCGACAAGGATTCGAACCCGACTCTCTCACACTAAGAGTCAAACGTCCTAACCACCTGACCGTGCCAGCCCGATCTAAACGGCAAAATAATATCTGTTTGCTATTAAGCAAAAAACATAATGGGCTGTCTAAGCTGTGCCCCCAATGGGTATAAAAACCACTTTTAAGTGTTTTGAGCCTTCATACATATCGCTAAGCAATTAAAGTGGCGGAATATAATGAAGAGATAAGGTCATATAAATGGTTATGAAACTGCGTATTTTCAGTTTAACTTCGTTTCTGTCTTTTCTCTGACTTTCGTGACATTTCGATTCCAAAAACATCAAACTAGGTCATTCTAGTTCCTGTTTCTCCTCTACTAAGCTTGTTTCACTGCCAACTTTGACTTCTCACTTCTCCAACATATATTTCCATTGGCTTAATTTCATTGTGCTTTTCTAGTCTTGTAAGTTTTAAAAGATATTATTAAAAAAGTCTAAGATAACGGTTTGACAAACTCACTGTGTAATCTCTGTTTGTATTTATATAAAAAGAACTCTGTGAGCTGCTAATGGCATCAAGTGGAAAGAAGAAACCAAACATTATACACTCACAACCTGAGTTCCTGTCACATATTCTCACTCCAGCAGCACTCGAAGTAAGCAAGAGTTTGAAAAAGAATTGAGAAAACGGTTAATTTCATCAACCAAAATAAACAATTCCCATCTTCATGTTAAGTATAGGAAACTGTCCATGATTCGATCACAATATATATATTCATCAGTTGATAAAATAAATCAGTTTTCTCGTCAAACTGGCCTTTTAGTGAATTTTATTTTTATAGATGGCGCACATTTTTATTATTCAGTAATATTGAAACAAATAAGAAGATATTTTAATTTATAAACATCTTAGAAGCAGCGATGTCCTTAGTGGATTCAACTTTTTTTTTACTCGACAAACATTTCTACTTGAGGAAGGAATAGTTTCCAGAACCTAGATTGTTGTAAAAAGCGAAAGTTAAGCTTGTAATTCCTTACTGAGTTTTACAGACAAGCAATTTTACTTCTTGAAGGAAGAATTCCCGGTAGAGAAACGATTGTCGCACTCCATTTATTCATAACAGAATAAATAGATTATTTATTTTTTTTGTTTGTTTTCTTAGTTGATAAACGATTTCACTTTTCCATTTGTGTGAAACTCTTGAAGAAAGACACTTAAGATAAGTCTATCAAATTGTTTTCTGTTGTAAAAAGAATCATTTGTCTGCTTTCTTTGCAATTAAGTCCAACGTTGCACAATGGACCATCTGTGCTCAGTACACAACGGGTATTGAAACCCGATTTCTAGCGTTGTAAGTCCGAAGGCATAACTCTAAGACACTGAGAAAGGTGGAGAGAAGGGTTACGAGTGATTTATTTGAGGTGTTTAAGATTGTGAAGGAAATTGCTATTATTGACTGTATCACTTTTTTCATACTTAAAAGTGAGAACAGTAAAACTAGAAGACACAAATATCATGCTTGGCAGGGTAGGAATCATTTTCAGCTAGGACAGCTTCATTTTTCTAACAGGGTGGTTGACCTTTTGAATGGGTTGTTTTCGGAAGTTGTGGAGAGAGTAAATTTAAGTGAGTTTAAAAGACAACTTGATTAGTATATGAATGATAAGGACTAGATTTAAGATTGTTTTTCATAGGTATTTATTACTATATTTAGTTTTGTTTAGAGGATGAAGAAATGAGATGGATAAATAGGCCCCACGTAGTCGTAAAACGTTATGGTATATTTTATGACAAGTTAAAAGTACTTATTCCTGTACGTACAGAAATCAGTTGTTTTTTAATACTATTTACTTATTCAACTTATTTCTCACAAATAAAACAAATAAAATAAATAAAACTTTTATTAACAAAGAGCTTTAGTTACGAAATCATTTTTTCAATGTCTCATCTGATATTGGTCATCAGCACAATTTTCCATTTTTCCAATTTATCTAAACTCACGTTCATTATTTGACAACATAAGCAGTTTTTTATTACCAGTTGACAAGCTTATGTAAGCTTGTATCGAGTATCAGTCACAAGAGGAAGTTGACATTCATATAACTTTCTCCAGTTTTCTAAACATAACATTGTAAATGTACATATGACCCTCTACACTGACAATGTTTTAGTAAGCTTTAGTTGTAATTTTCTTATTTGCTTTAATAACTGTCAATTTGGTTTGATAACTGAATATCCAGGAATTTCATACGTATTATATGACTATTCATTTAACAAAGATCTTGCAGAAAATGCGCAAATTTATTGACTTGTAATCAAAGCTAAAAGCTGTTCTGGCTGGAAGAATTACTAATTTCATTATTCCAACTAGTGTAGAATATATATTTTATTCAGACATATTTGGATAAAGTTTTTTTAACTTCCATGCATTTCTACCTGCAGTAATGACATTCTTATAAATTGGATCAAATGGTCGTAACCATGCTAACCTTTTTTTTTTCTTTTCACAGAGGCAGATATTTCAAGTGTCAAGCTAGCGTGTACGTGTTTCTGTGTGCACATTCTATGAAGACAGCCTGTTAAAACAGGTGATGAAGAAACCCAAGCAAACTGATTTTTTGGGTTGTAGGTGTAAATGTTTAGTTGAAGTTTGTACCTTAATGGCTTGTGGGATACCACACGAAGACTCTTGTCAACTATATAAATATGATAAATACACACACGCACACTTCTTCCTCTCAACTCCAACAGCCAGACAGAAACACAACAGGGGTAGACACTTTTATAACGTTTCTTTAATGTGCAATCATTATTTGTCATTATCTCACACAAACAATTTGTTACTTTCGTAAATAACTCATCAATGACACGATATATCACTCACTCACTGTTCTCGACAGAACAAATTAACTTACCGAAATAGGACTTTGACCAACACCATCGCCTAAGCTGTGTTCGATATAAATGAGTTCTTCTTGAGTTATGGTTGGATGTTTCGAAGGCTTCTCAAATGACTGCCACACCCAGAAAATGTACCATATCAATCCGCAAGCACCTGTAGTTATGATGAAGTAATACAACTTAAAAACAGTAACAATAAAAAAGGACATTCAACACAAAAATTACATTCTGGAAATATTCGAAAATAGTATAACGCTATAGAAATATAGATCAGCTAGATGTATTAGAAAAACGCGTATATTTGTCATAGTTGTCATAAGTAACTTTATAAACTATATCCACAGCTCATTAGAGGGGAACGTTACAACATACGTTATCTAGTTCAGAATGAAAATTATTCGCTACTGCTAACTGTTGACCATGAAGACAGATGATAATTGAGTCAGCATAATGTTAGCAACGCATACTTCATACATTAATAAGTGCAGAGAGGACTTTTCTCGGTTTAAATCTGAATAAAAAATTCGGCGGTGTTTAAGCCGATGACGATTTACTAAATCACAAAGTTAAGAATTTATGATAACACGTGCAGTAATTTATCAAAACTTTTTACTATCTTTAGAAGTAAGTTTTGCATTAACTGTGATAATAATCATTTCGTTGTCATGCTCGACTTTGGTGTAACAAACACTTATACAAAGGAAAAATAAAACGTAAAAATAAGATATCGATTTAAATAGTGTTATGTTTTTAAATTAGAGCATTTCATTAAGAGTAGCTAGAAGCATAAATTGTCACTAACTGTAAAAGGCCTATTTCATTTGTCACTCTGTCGTTAATCCTGTCATGCTCTTCTAATGCTTAACAATATACATCGTCGCTTAGCAACAAAACTATCACCTGGTTGTTGTTTGGCCGACTATAGAGTTTATGTTGAACTAGCATGTACCCCGTCAAAGATGACGGGGCAAGTATTACCACCTCCCCTCCATAGTATATCTAACTAAAATAAATAAATTTTGCGAAATCAAGCTTGATCAACAAAGGGGCAAGTATAGTCGAGTCAGATAAACGTCGATAAATTCTATTGTAAGCCAACCAAAATCAATATCATTTATGATATGGATTCGAGGCGCATTCTTAGAATAATTATTGGCAAAAATTAGTTAGATTAACAACTTATAGTATACAGAAAAGACAGTGCGTTGTGGTGACACTGTCTCCCCACCAATGGCTTTTATGTCATGTTGTTCAGCAACAACTGCATAATCCAATATTGTTGTTGGTCTGTGTAATAAAAGTATAAAATAATATGTATACACAACACAACTGGAAAAGGTTTGCTGATTTCTTAATATAACAGAACACAGCTGAATTCAGAAACGATTTAAGTTTAAAATTGAATCGATAATTTTACTTTCATGATAAATTGTATGCACTTGGCTGTAGCCTAGATGATCCATATTACATCTTTACTTTAGGCTTATTATACCAACACTCACTACACTTATAAGGTTTCACGAAACATTTTACCTTCATTGCTCCTTTGCAGCCCAGTCACTAAATTTGTAATGAGCAGACAGTAATCAAGCTATTTTATTTGAATAAATGCATTTTGGCTTTTATGACTCCTCCTAATTCGAGAAATCAAGCGTGACATGACACACACTGGATTTTATATAGGTTAGATTAGACTATAAATAGGCCTACTTTTACTAAAGTTAAGAGTCAATTTTCAAAACCTTTAAGTGGTAAATAAATGTTAATTAATAAATATTATTTTGGCAGTTTAACAAGTTATATTTGACCTTAAAACACAAAAAAAAAATAAACGTTAATCACTAACAAATATTTTATATCCTTTAAATAGTCGAAAGAATTGAAAATGTGCATCGAAATGTCCGCACTATGTTTTCTATTTCCTGAGCTAGAATACAGTAAAAATGGCGCTAATTAAGTCTCTTTTAAGAGTGCACACGGACTTTCGTTTTTTTCTGTATAGTTTAACTGAAAATGTAGTGAATATTCCTTCGAGACTGATGAACTAAGTGAAGAGTAGATGCGTTTTGGAAACAGACAAATTTGTTTTTACATAAATTCTATTATTTTCGTAAATCATTCAGTAATGGTTCCCGTCATTTTTACAGCTTTTCATACTAGCATTTTAATAGTTAATAGAACGTGGTAGAAATGCTTTAAATGTAGACATTTCCTGTTATTAATTGTTTATTTTATGTGCATTATTACAAGTAATCATAAAATCGTACAAATAGTATGCATATAAGAGCCAACAATGATTAAATATAGTAAAATGCCGTTAGTCACTAGTACATTTATAACAATAATTATTGTAGAACAAAGATAGGGTTACAAGTGGTCGTCCTTTTTCAGTCTCTCCTCAGGTGTAATTTTACCACATTGTTTGTATATTTCAGACCTGAAAATAAAACAATATCGCGAGTACAAACCCTGCTTTGAAGTATCGCTAGTCATTTTTTTTAAACGAAGATATTCATTCTATTGGCTGAAACACACAAGTTGGATCCCAGCATGTTTCATTGAAAATACTGTACATTGACTAGGGCTCCAGTCAACTTATTAATTGTCGATTGTTGCTAAACAACTTGAATTGGAATTCATTTTATTGTTTCAAGTCTGATGTCAATTTTAGCCTTTTCGTTTACTTATCTCTCCTTAACAATGGTCTTTCAACAGCTACATGCCCATGGAAACCATCTTGTGATTGATGTGTATATTATTGTTCTCCAGACAATATTCACACCTGTACTCATATCTAGATCGTTGGAAATATCTCTATTTGATTGTTATCCATCACATAATTAGTGTAGCCCGGGTTAACATCACTTTTATTAATTTGTTTTTCGTCACTCAACTGCGTCTGTCATCAACAGTACTGGTTTCACGCACTTTCGTCAGAAATTCTAGACATCTCGAACAGAAACATGAAAGTTCATTCTAATTTGACGCATTGAGTAGGCTTCATCATCAAAAATAGTCATTTCTATATAATTGTTCTGAGAGCCATTATTGCATTCACCACCCTACTGATAGGAATATTATATTTGTGTCTACTTTTAAAGGCATTATTCTGGTGTTGCACTATCTAATTGGTTGGATGACAGCCAATCACAATCTAAATTACCAGCTTGTGACCGTATTATGGTGCACTTCATTTTAGTACAACAAGTGGGGGGGGACAATGCCCATTTTATTCACAGTTTCCAAAATTATTTCCAGCACCGTACGTCATACTTTTATTGACTTGTTTTTTCAGTATTAATAGAAAGAACACCTAAAAGTTTCTTGTAGTCCAGCTAAGTAGTGTTTATAATTTTTAAGTGCGATCACTCCTGTAATATTATATGTTCCTCAACGAATTAACAACACTGAGTTAAAATTATACATACACTGATCAAAGTCATTAGGTTGAAAAACGTAAAATGTAAAAAAGTGAGTCCCAAGTTATGGTGATAACTTTTACATTCTCCAGTAGAACACTTTTATTTTCAGAAAATGACAACAACTATTGTTTTTCAAACTTAGTGGTTTTCAATGTAAAGTTTTCAGTCAGTGTACATCTTTAGTTTTACATTACGTATACTAGGCAGGTTCTAAGGATTTGGTTGCACCTAACAAAAATATACTACAATGTATGCAAACAACAATATAGTACAATGTATACAAACCAAAATATGCTATAATGTATGCAAACAACAAGATGCTACAATGCAAACAACAAGATGCTACAATTTGTGCAAACAACAATGTACTACAGTGCATACAAACAACAATGTCTACAGTGTATACAAACAACAATATGCTACAGTGCATACAAAAAACAATATGCTACAGTGTGTGTAAATAAATTCTACAGTGTACACAAACAACAATGTATTACAATGTATACAGAGAAATATGCTACAATGTATGCAAACAACAATGTACTACAGTGTATATAAACAACAATGCCTACAGTGTATACAAACAACTATGTTACAGTGTATACAAACAACTATGTTATAGTGTATACAAATAACTATAGTTGTGCCATAGTGTATACAAATGAAATTATAATAGAGTGTATACAAACAATAATATACAAAAACTATAGCAGTATAATAGATTTATTATGTCCAATGAAATCACTAACTGAAAATACTGAAACATAACAAGTGTCATTATTCTCTTATGTTTTGCATTCATCGAAATCTACACTTTTAAAAAATACATAAATACCTGTTAAATCGAAATAGTTTGAAAATAGTATAAACTATTTTTAGCACTTTGTATGACCACGTCCTCTGTTTAGTTTATGATTACATTGCACAACAAAGTTTTTGCTTCTTGAACACTGTTGGGTGTTCCTTATAGATTTTTGGCTGCTGATCACAAAAATCACATTCAAATTTTCCCATCACGTACTATTTCATCGAAATCTTTATTTTCACCAGGACACTGCTACAATGGAAAAACGATATCAGGGCAACTGGAATCCGTCAATGCTTGCTGACTACTGTTGAACACTGCAACGTGATGCACCGGACATTGAATACAAACGAAAATCAAGAACAAAACACTTTTAATTATGTTGAACGTAACAACGTATTAGAAACATAAACGCAAGTAAATACCTTATTGCCAGTAAACAGTTAACTGTCTATTTCTCAGAGTTCCTACGTGATGAAGCAAAACCAAAACTATATTTATGCATACCCACCAGGTACCTGTCACAATCAGCATAACTTTTCAGGAAGCAAAACTTTTACAAAAATTGTTGTGCAGTGTTATCATTCGATTTATTAAAAAGTTGCAATTATTAAACACAAAAACGTTTACATGAAGATTAGCAGGTATCCAACTCGCGTCTTGTATCTTTATAGTGAGCGCCTTTTAAAGAAACACTTCTAGTAACTTTTTTCACATTTCTTTGTCTAGTATGTGTTTAGCAGTATCAAAATAGATATAGAGCCAGATAAAGGAGTCTGTATAAAACTTACCGTAGAAATAAAAACATGCCTGCCATCCTATGTAATCAGTTAACATTCCTGATAAAGGCATTCCCATCACAGCCCCAGCATAAGAACCTGCAAGTTGACAGAAAGTTAGACATCTATTTCTTCATTCGTCAATAGCTTTCATTATATAAAATCTAAGATAGCCCTATGATTCGTGTGTTTAACGAAACGTCTCTACAATAAAGTTAAAACCAATAAAGGTCAGTCGCTTCAACCGTTTTATTTGTTTTAATACGTATATGCCTCAAGTCTTAAGCCTGATAGCTGATATTTCGAATGATTTGTTTATGTATTTTAAATTTTGCGCAAAGCTACACGAGGTGTATGTGCGCTAGCCGTCCCTAACTTAACAGTGCAAAACTACATGGAAGGCAACTAGTCACCACCAGCTGAAGTTTATAACTTTATAAATGAGTTTCGACACCTGCGGTAGGCAGAACATGGAAAACCTGTTGTGTAGCTTTCTGACAAATACAAATAAAATTTATACTTCTTACATTTACGAAAGAGCATTGTTGACAGATGTAAGTTTCCACGTATACATCTCACGTATTTGGAAACTAAAATGAAAGTGATTTATTGTAATGCCTTGTATACACCTAAATGCACTTCACTTACATGATGTTAAATATTAATACACCATAGCACAGAAAGTTGTAATTGTACTTACCACAAAACGCTAGTGTAGCAAGACGGCTACGTTCCAGAGGCGGTGCCCAATGTCGCCAGATACCATGACAAGCTGGATATGTGACCCCCTACAGACGAAATATATATATATATATAAAACGTTTTCAAACTTCAACACGAAACTTCTTTATTTGACACTGATGTAAGAAACAGTCTAACGTACTGTTATACATAAAACAAGAACGTAATACAAGACAATCCTAAAGTTCACCTAGTTCTGGGTCGATGATTTGTTATGTTGTTGTTCGTGACCTGAGAGGGTCAACTGTTATCCAGACGTCTTCTTTATTGTTTCTTTTTATTATTATTAACAGGACACAAAACCTGTTTCTACTTCCCACTTCAGTATCATGTTCCTGCTTGTTACATCTATATCATTTAATTCTAATCACCATTTCACTTAGTTTGATTGTATTATAGTCCACAAAAATTCACTAGCAAACGTCACTTTTATCTAGGTTTAAGTATCAGACACATATTTTGCGTGAATACACTATAGGTGTTATGTGATAGGTGGCCTACATATTATTGTGGATAACCCTGGATAGATTTCTTTTGTATATTAGTGAACTCCAGGATCCTTGTGATACGTACGGAATGATACGCGCGAAATGATTTTGATATTGATAAACTCAAAAATTCTGTTTTTGTGGGCAAGTTTACTTGTGTTTTGGATATATGTGGGTAAATATTTTGCGTCTGAATGTTCATTTGTTTAGTTGCTGGGATCGTTTGTGGTTTTCTTAGTTTAATCTAACTTCTTCCAAGATGTGTTTCATAGATACTAAACTCGCTGTGCCATCTGGCGGAAAAAATACGAAGAAAAAAATTTTACCGTTCAGAACAAAACTTACATCCGAATCTTTACTGAATAGAATAGAGAAAAAAATGTATTTGAATCAACTGGAATTTCGAATCACTTTTGTTATTTTACAAAGATAAAGAAGAATTTTCACGATTATTTAAAGACGTTCGACATTAAATTCATTGTACGAAGATCGACTACCTGTGTTCTAACGTATTTAGCCTAGAAGAGAGAAACAAGAACCTGCTAGTTTTTAAGAAACCTGCTGTGTCTTACCATATTAATTCACTTTCCACCTTGCGCTTATTTTATGTTTTTGCTTAAATAGTGGAGGGTAAGTATTAGAATTACTGGGATACTGATGGTTTTGTTTTTTTAGGGTGTTTATTTGTTTGTTTTTGAAATTCGCACAAAGCTACTCGAGGGCTATCTGTGCTAGCCGTCCCTAATTTAGAAGTGTAAGACTAGAGGGAAGGCAGCTAGTCATCACCACCCACCGCCAACTCTTGGGCTACTCTTTTATCAACGAATAGTGGGATTGACCGTAACATTATAACGCCCCCACGGCTGGGAGGGCGAGCATGTCTGGCGCGACTCGGGCGCGAACCCGCGACCCTCAGATTACGAAGCGCACGCCTTAACGCGCTAGGCCATGCCAGGCCCTTTCTTGGGTGACTGTTCTAATATCGGCATAGACACAAGTTTCCCCTGTAACAGTCATGAAACTTTATAACAGAAAATGGTATGGAAACTTGAGTTTCTCGCTTTACAATAAATCATTAGGTAATTACTTCTCTTGAGATAACACGGTATGATCTATGATACATATTGTACGTTTATTACCTTAAATCACATTCAAACCAAAGTCACACCGTCCGTTTTCTTTCCAGACCACACACTAAAATAACTTGGTTGTTTTAGGACGTTTGCGCAGTTCTATCCCAGACTATCCCTAATTTTAAATAAATAGATTAGAAGGAAGGTAGCTAGTCAAAAATAATTGCCGCCAACTCAATAGCTACACTTGTCTCACCCACAGCACCAGAGTGCAGAGAACGAAAGATGAGCGCGAACATAGCAGTAACTAAAGGCAGACAATAGCAGTTAATAGCTTGTATATGAATATCACGAATTAGCATTAACATGTACTTCACGTGAAGGTAGGCACATTGCGATTTAATAACTTGTAGACGCATCGCAATTTACTAACTTCTATATTACGTAAGTGTTGACGTATCGCGATTTAATTTCTAAATGTGCAGATGTATACAAATGTTCGTGAAGAGATGTGTTGTGTTAAGAAGCATACAAACGTATTTGAATAACATCACTATTTTAAATATTTCTTTTGCTGTGAATAATGAGAAATTATACAAATTATTCTGAAGAATTAACTTAAACTTTTAAGGGTCAGACAGAACATCAAAAACAATCAAGATTTTACTGTATTTATTTATTATTCCTTGTTAGTCTTAGCTTACTAGCAAAACACACTTCTTAGAACTGTACAGCCAGTATCCATTTCATTATATCTTCAACTATTTAGAAGGTAAAGACAGATGAGATATAAGCTGTCTATTATTCCCCGTCGCACCAAACATGCTCGCCCTTTCAACCGTGGGGACGTTATATGTTACGGTCAATCCCCCTATTCGTTGGTAGAATAGCTCAAGAGTTAGCGGTGGGTGGTGATAACTAGTTACCTTCCCTCTAGCCTTACAATGCAAAACCTGGGACGGCTAGCACAGATAGCCCTCGTGTAGCTTTGCGCGAGATTCCATAAAACAAAAACAAACTGTTTATTATTGCACTCTGTACAAAATGTTTCCATTACGACAGGTGTGATATAAGCTGTCCATTATTACACTCTGTACAAAACGTTTCCATTATGACAATGACAGATGTGATATAAGCTGCCCATTATTGCATTCTGTACAAAACTTTTCCATTATGAAATGATGTTGTTTGTTTCTAACTTTCAGTTCTACAGCTCCATTTGAAATTCTAAACTAAAGATGATTTATCTGTGACACACAAGCCTGTATAATGGCATTGTACTAGAACTGTATTACGCGCAGAGGACCGTACGTATAAATGGAACACGTAACTTACGCAATAAAGTGTAATCTGTGAGTCAGATCTTGTACAGAGTGCGTTCGATTCACTAATCGGCGTTTTGACAGATATGTATGATACATTTTCCAAGTTTTATAAACTAATTTCCTAAAGTAGAGAAGTGTACAATAAAACATTGTATTGTAATTGTTCAGACTCAAATGTATATTCGACTTCTTTATCCTTCTTACTGTCGTTATTTAGCTTTTACGAAATGTTCTCCCCCACCCTCCAATAGCACAGTGGAATGTTTGTGGACTTACAACGCTAGAAACTTGGTTTCGACACTCGTGGTTATCAGAGCACAGATAGCCCATTGTGTAGATTTGTGCTTAATTTCAAGCAAACAAACACAAAGCGTTATTATTTATAATTGTTCGTGAAGGATTATTTACTCAACATTCGGTTTTTGTCTGTCACTAAAACCTAACTTTTTATTTTCAGTCTTCAAATAGTTTTATGTATGGAGGTTTGTCATCATTGTTAATAATGTTTGGTTAGTAATTTAATTATAACAATAAAAACCCAGATCGCAATAAAATGTTCACAAATATTTCGAATTCCTTTCCTCCCTTGTTTAAAATTTCGTAACTTACACTACGACTGAAAGTAGAGGTAATCTGTCTGTCTTTCTGTGAATTTCGAGCAAAGCTACACGAGGACTATAATCGCTAGCAGTGATTTAGGTTAGGCCTAAATATCGATAATATCTCACGATGTTAGGCCAGCCGAAAATATTTAGGTTAGCTGTAAAATGAAATTATAATAATAGAGATTAAAATCGAAAAGTAATAAAATTTGATATATTAAACAATGAATGAAAGTGACAATAAATAAATAATTAACATAATATACCTAAACTGAAATAAATGTATATATATATATTCTTCCTTCTAACCACTGAAACAGCCAAACAGAAGTCCGAAAATTAAGTATATTATACAATTCGATCTAATTCTTCAAAAATAATTAAGATTATTATTTCTAACTATAGTCTCGAACTTTTGTTATTACGTGGATAACAAACAGCGTTCGGATTTATATAATAATTATTTTATATTATAAATTATGAGAACACGCAAATTATGGAACACAAAAACTTTCCAGAAAAATGTTATTTTGGTATTAGTATTTAAAATAAATTTTTACAGGCTAAGTTGAAATTACTTCCTATGTATAAGTGATATAATGAGTTAAATTTATTATTTCCAACATTTACTGTAGAATACCACCCTAGAGAAGCTGCCGTTACCATGGTAACAACGACGTATTTCCGCTGACTCACTGTGGTGCTCGTCGAGCGTGTAGTTGAGACGCACGCTAGGATGAAACATTTCCGGTAATTCAAAATTGAATACATTCGTGTCTGTTTACTCAGCGTTCACAAAAAGGACCAATATTAACAGAAATATATCACTAGAGATTTATCTCACTTTATCGTCTCAAGTTGACAGCAAATAATAGTAGTTTTTTTACCAGCAGCGAACAGAACCAAAAATCTGACAGCAAGAAACATTTTGAAGGGGTTGCACGCAAACTTTAAGACACGTGGCATATAACGTTGTAAGACCTAAGGTTAGATAACAAAGGTAGAAGCTTAGACATAGCCACAAAGATGTTTGAATAGAACACTGTATACAAAGTATGAGAAGAGAAAGCAACAAAGAACCTTAAATTACAGAGGATTCATTGGCAAGTTTACAGTCTTTCAATACTAAAGACCCCGTTTCGATTCCTCGAAGTGAACACGGCAAATAGCCTAGTAGGCATTACTCTAAAACAAACAGCTTCTATATAGGTGAGAAGCTATATATTTGTTGTTTGAAAATAATAGCTTCTCACCTTCATCCTTTCTCTTCATTTTATCTTGATTTTCATTCTCATATTCATGGTTATTACACCTGTCATTGACACGTTCCACTTAAATTTATTTACAACTGTTGGCTGAATACAGTTTTAATCAATTTATTTCTAAATCATTGGAGATCACGCATCCACAATAACAATAATAATCGATAAATTTCACGCGATAACTGGTGCTTGAACAGACCCATGCTTATCCCTAGAATCTACATAACACAAATTATCATAAAATTTCTCTCTTGATTTATGAGCAATATTTAATAATTATTGATATGAACAAAAGGAATATAACCTGTAAAATCTTTCATAAACATTCTATAACAGTAAGTGGAATAAAATAAATTTAAAACTGTGGTACTACCAACTTTAATAACACACGAAAACGTCAAAATGTATGCATAATATCCCAATAAAACCACATAAAATGTTTCTTGAGCAACGTACACTGAACACTGAAAAACGCAACCGTAAGGCCCAGCACAACAATATGATTCCATTGTCTCAAACCGTAAAGCCCAGCACAGCAATATGAATCCACCATCTCAAACCGTTAAACCCAGCACAAAAATATGAATCCACCATCTCAAACCGTAAAACTCAGCACAACAATATGAAACCACCACCTCACTGATCCGATGGCATGGTATGTCGTAGACAGAAGTAACTGATCGTATTTATTTAATTAAGCAAATCAGTAGATTTTGTAATTAATAACAGTTACAAAATATCAAGATAGAAACCCATACGTTCAAAACTCTCTACTTTCGTAGATTTTGTCTGTGTAACGGGTGAGTAACTTAAGGCGTGTCTTACATCGTACAACGTAATCGAATTGATGAGTTTCAGATACATGTTATACTGAAGATATTTCAGGACTATGGTTCGTAAAAGTGAGGCGTTTCTGTTTAAGCTGACTGTTCGAGACACAAAGGGGAGCCCTCTAATAGCACAGCCATATGGTATGCCTACGGACTTATTCCGACAGAAACAGGGTTTCGTTACCAGTGATGGCCAGAACACAAACATCTCAATGTACCACTTTGTGCTTAACTACAAACACAAAGAAGAAGTTAACAACTAATACATTGCCTCATTCTCACCTGACATTCCCAATACAGAAATCAATAAAAACAACACCAAATGTGAGGTTTTAACCCTAGATGTATTCTTAATGCAAGAGTTGCGTGCGTATTTTATTTAAATAAAAAAGTTCTACGTTCGAAAAGAAAAATTCCATATTAAGGACAAAGCTTACGAAATGAATACGATTTCAACCAATGAATCTTCGCGAAAATGGAAAAACTAAACACGAATATTATATTTATATTAATTCAGCAGTTTTGAAATGAAATTACCTGACAGACCACGTAGTTTTTCATAAACCATCGGAATAACTAGAATAATAAAAAAAGGTACTACCAATTAAATAATTGTTTTTTCCTCTATTTCATCATTTCAGTCTAACTCAGCCTTTTTTAAAAGAAAAACCAACGAAACTTCAATTCTGCAGTGTACTTACCTCCACTAAACCTTGCAGTATCCTTACAAATACTGTCAGTGCTGGATGAACTGTCGATGCTCCCGGAATCAGAAGGTTAAGAAACGATGATACGGCAATTGCTGTTCCAAACACCCTAAGACACGTATGTATGTATGTATGATAAAATTTTACTTTAGAAAGTCAAATATTGGTCAGGTGGTTATAGAATATATGTTTTATTAAACAGCATTCAATAAAGTTAACTTTAACCTCGTTAAAAATAATATTTATTGTCAAAGTACCTCGTAGAAACGATAAATAAGATTACACAGTAAAGGATTATACTATATATGTATATATGTCTGTATATGGTATTTGTAAAACACATTTCCATATATCTGATATACGATTAACGCCATGTTCATAAAATATGTATTAAATTGTAATTTTGTCTGTTTTAAAGCTAACGTAATAAAATATAATCTTGGATGTTTTGAATGTATTTATATTTGATTACGTGGTAAAAAATGCAATGGAACAAAATAGTCTCTAATCTTAATAAGTCCTATAAACAACACAGGAAACCAATAAACGTTTACGAATTTTGTATGCATGATTTTGTGTTCAACTGAACGTTTTATTAAAACACAATAACGTTTCGATCCATTTCCTCATGACAACAAGAGGAACTGACTCAAAAACAGAAATCGTCATAACCCGTATTTAAAATCTGTTGAGCAGCATGTGTTTGTTGTTTGTTTGGAATAAATAATATTAATTTTAATTTAAATATTTATGTGAATAAATTTCGACATAATGTTATCCAGATTAGTTTAATTACAGACTTCATTTCTCAAGCGTCTCTTCTTAGATGTCTTCAAATCGGGTTTAAAACGAAGGCCACTCTATGTTTGAAAGGGCACAAGCTTTGATTATTTCTGTTACGTTTTCGAAAACAAAAAAAATCCATAAGTCTTCCCTCAAATTTGTTGTTTTATTTTTACATAAAATAATAATAACGCCCTCTATAACTACAATATGGATATACAAGAACATGTATGAGAAGTTTCGAATTTCGATATTCAAAAAAATTTTACCTGTTTGCAGGATATTTTCCAGCAAGGAATCCTCCTGGAATTTGTGTTATCAAGTAGCCCCAGAAGAAAGAAGAGTCAATAACCCCAATCGTTTCAGGTGACCAATCAAATTCAGGCCCCTGTAAAAAAAACACAAAAATACTTGATTCTTTCCATAGAAAATTATCATAATTTATTACCATTAGGGCTAATTATATGGCTATACACAAAAACACGTAAAATAAAAACATCATGCCTGTATGACAAACTCTGGTATTTACCGAAAAGCCTCTTCAGCACTGGATATAGTATATATAGTTTGCTTTGCTATTAAAAACATACACACCCGTATACTTTTTAAAATTACTAATGGCCTTCTTCAAGCATTGTTGACTCTGTGGTCAACTGACTTATTCTGGAATGATTTAGTTTTAGAATTTCGCGCAAATCTACTCGAGGGCTATCTGTGCTAGCCGTCCCTAATTTAGCAGTGTAAAATTAGAGGGAAAACAGCTAGTCATGACCACCCACCGACAACTATTGAACTACACTTTCACCAACGAATAGTGGGATTGACCTTTACATTATAACGCCCCACCGGATGAAAGGGTGAGCATGTTTGGTGGGACAGGAATCCAAACCCGCGACTCTCGGATTGCGAGTTGAGTGCCTTAACCACATAGCCATGCCGAGCCGATTCCGGAATGAAAACGACTGGCTAACTGGTTCGTCAGTTCTTCATAATTTGCATCAAGAGTTAATTAAAGTAAGATTTAAAAAGAATAATATTAATAATAAAAATAATTTGGTGTTGAAATAAATAATTCGAATTTAATAAAAAATCTTAAACTTCATATTGATGTGTAATGGCGTAAATAAGATTGATAAAATCACGGTTAACCAACTTAATTTAGTTCATGCCGAAAACTGTTGATGTTTAATTAATTTATGATGTAAATAACGCCATCTATGTCATTTATACAATTTTATTAGATATTTACTGTTAATGTAAACAGAGAACCAATATTCCACTCTAAGATAATTCTATGATTTCATTTTTTAAATCTCTGAGTCTCAACTTTGGATTGACAATAATTTTCTCCCAATACGACAGCGTTAAATCTATGGACTTACAATGCTAAAATGAAGGGTTTGATTCCCCACAGTGGATGTAACCATACGTGACTTTGCTCTAAAACAAACAGGCAATAATTAAGCTGAGCTTATCAGAGAAATGTAACAATTTTTTTTATAAATTTTAATTTATAGTTCTCGCTTGAGGAAATATTAATTAATAATTATGAACTTTTACAACATAATAACTTTATTTAATACAATCAAATTTTATTTTAATTTCATTATTTTCTTTAGTTTAAACGTTTATTTTTTGAAAACGAACACTAGTGGTTTTTGTTTTGGTTTTTTTTCTGCATGATTAATTTCACCCGATTATAATCTAGTGATGTTTTAATGAGTTCTCACACCGACCGCTAGTCCAAAAATCCAAATAAAACTGCTGTCTTTCATTAGAAAAATACGAGGTTTAGCTTCAAAAAAGGACTTGTCAAACGAGTAGGTAATGGAGAAACCGTGTTTCGTAGACGTTAATGTGTAATGGATGAGTCTCTGGGTCGTCGTTGTCACCCAGAACCGCCTTAAGCAATTCGGTTGATTCGTCTTTCCATCACTCACGGAACGCTAGTGTACTCTGGTTGTCTTTGTTGCCATGGATTAATGGGTGACTATACCAGTAGATATCAACAACACATCACATATGAACAATTCTTACGTTAAGTAAACAAAAGACACAGTCGTCCAGAATGTTTCATCGTGTATAGAGAAAGAAAGAATGAGTAAGTCAAAGTGAATATTCAAAGAGATTACTCTTTGGTGACGACATTACTGCTGCAAGCTCGCGTGATGTTATGAATAAGGAATTTCCACCAAATGTAGCGAAGAGCGTGAGCGCGATACCTGATTTAAGGAAAAGCTATTAATAATAAAACAAATACTTATTCAAGTAGATTAAGTTCTTATATAAAAAAACATATTGTTAAACATAAACATCACCAACATTTGAGATCATGTTATAAAAAATCTATCTTTCTATTAAGAATATACCGAAAATATTGTTAACAGCAAGAGTACCGAACTGATTGATATAACAGTAGATTCGTATTGACGATTTTGCTCAGTTATTCATCTCTCAAATAACTATAAAATAAATTGTTTTCCAGAGTAAAAAAAGGACTTATTTTCCATGCAGAGTAACACTGTAAAAGCTTTAAATAGTTTAACATATTTTTTAACATTTGTTAAATGGCCTGATGTTGATTACATCGCGTTGTAAGACGACGCACAAGAATATCATATAAAGCCCATCTAGTTAAAAGTAATAAACAAACTGAAACGTGCCTAAGTTGTCCTGAAACTTGTCAAAAGAAAAAGTCACGTGACGTCTTTTTTTCGCGACTTTTTAAATATTCAGATCTCCGTTTCTGTAGCTTCACCAGTGACAGATTTAAGTAAGAACACGTAGCAGAGAAGGAGGTTACACCGTAATATGTGACTTGTCTTTGAGAGGTAAGCTTTCAAGTAAAATGTTAAAAAAATGTGTATAATAAACTGTAGATATCAAACTCATCCCGGAGTACAAAGAAGTTGGGACGTTTTTAATGCTTTTAATGTTTCCTCTCAAGGCAGAAAAGGCACGTCATGGCCAGGTGGTTAGGGCGCTCGACTCGTAATATGAGAGTCACAGGTTCTAATCCTTCTCACACCACGCATGTTCGTCTTTTCAGTTGTGGGGGCGTTATAATGTGATAGTCAATTGCACTATTCGTTGCTATAAAGAACAGCCCAAAAGTTAGCGGTGGATAGTAATGACTAGCTATCTTCCCTCTAGTATTACACTGAAAAATTAAGGATGGCTAGCGCAGATTACCCTCGTGTAGCTTTACTCGAAAATCAAAACAAACAAACAGCACATAAAAAAATTTGGCTAAAAACTGGGACATCTGGTAACTCTGTTCCTGAAAGCGTTTAACTTCAAGCATCTACATCTATAATAATTGGATTTATATAGATAAACATATATATAGACAAAGTAAATATTTGTATTTCTTTAGACACGCTTTAATGATATTTTAATAAAACTTTCAATTTCATGATAACCCTTATCAGAGTTAATAAGCCATAATTAAGAAAAGTTATTTTCTGTATATTTTAACACATCATTATTGTATAGTCTGAATATTGACACACATGTCACGAAGCTGATCAATGTAGCATATAAAAGCCAGCAAAAGAAAAAAAATCCAATAACAATGTTTTGGTTAGTTTGCTGGTTTCCCAAAAGTGGGCCGAATACCGACTGGAGGGCTCACTTGTTTTTAGTACTTGCACAACTACACAGTAGTGTGTTGTCGGTCAATCAATCAGTAGACAATAAAATGATGTCATGTAAGAGACGCTTAAAGGTTTAATTTGTATTTTCGTGAGTGTCGGTAAAAAACGTGTGTCTTCTGCTGGTACAGCGGTAGGTCTACAGATTTACAACGCTAAAATCAGGGGTTGATTCCCTCGGTGGACTCAGCAGATAGCCCCATGTGGCTTTACTGTAAGAAAACACACACACATGCCATGAACCACGAGAAAAACTTTTCACTCTATAGGCTACAACACAGCATGTCATATGAGCCCCAAAACCGAGAAAAGAAAATATTTGTTGCTCTTAAACTTGTTTTCTTTACTCTTAAGCAAGGACGCTTTAAAGGACCCTGTGGAATTACGTGTATAGTAAGATTCATTAGAACTAGTAACGTCTTGACGATCTACCAGCTGCTAACTTACGCCCAGTTGAAAAATTAACTACTCTTTCTTACTGCAGAAGCAAACAAAAACAATCAGATATATACTGAACATCGAGATTTTATTAAAAATGAAACTCTTAATAACCTATCATGATTCCGTAACTGAGCACTGAGAAGAATTTGGTATATTAGCATTTGAAATTTAATAGCCAATGAAATATGTTAGAATTAAAAATATAAGCACCAATCACTGTGCTGGTATTTAAAATGTAAACATCGATGCTTTAGTATTTAAAATGCAAGCACCAAGCAATGTATTTAAAATGTAACAACCATTTATTGCGTTAGTATTTAAAACGCAAGCAGCAATCAGTTAGCATTTAAAATGTAAACACTAATTAGTGAATTAGTATTTAAATTGTAAACACCAATTAACTATTAGTATTTAAAGTGCAAGCACCAATCAACGGTTTAGTATTTAAAATGTAACTGCCAATCAATGCTCTAATAAAATATAAGCATCAATCAACGTGTTAGTATTCAAAATGTAAGCACCAATTAATGTATTAGTGTTTAAAATCCAAGTAGCCAAGGACACCAAAAGTAATTGTTTTTTTAGTTTATCGGAAGTGCAAAGCTACTCAAAGCTAAACTGCGTTAAAAGTCTGCAATTTTGAGCTGATAGCTAAAGGGAACGCAACTAACTAGTCAGCAGTCCCTGCCGCCATTTCTTGAGTTATCTTAGTCGTATAATTATAGTTGGCTGTTTCTCTTATAACGCACCTACAGCTCCAAAGTACGAAGTGCAGTCTTTTCAATATTGGAATGTGAACCATAAATCTTCGGATTTACATTTCGGAATAATAACCACTTGGCAACGCCTGGCCATTTGTTAGTTTCAAAAGTTAGTGCAAAATTGTGAATACCAGCCAATATGTTACTATTCAAGGTGTAAACTGCTCAATATAGAAAATACAGAACAAAAGGCGATACATTAGCATGTAATACCTCACATGGAACAGGAAGTTGCTTTCTGTAGAAATCTACCTTTTTTCTTCTTTTTTTTTAGCTTGCAAATGCATGCTGCACGACAACACGTGCGTAGAGTATTTTTTTTTCATTGCAGTGATGAATTCTACAGGGAAAACCTTTTTAAGGGGAACTTCGCAAGTAGAAAGGTTAGCAGTTGGAATGTTATTTCAAGAGCTTTTTTCTTTTAAGGACATAATATTTTTATCTAGCTATTTATTAAGCGTCAAGGAAGTAGCTCGTATAGAAGATATTACTACGCACGAAGCGAGAGATATTTTTAAACACTTTATGTCAGTCAATTTTAAACTAAAACCAGCTCTTCTACGCTTGAAAATATCTTGTGTTTGAAACAAAATAATTGTATACTGATAATTTACGAAGAAATTAGCATACATAAAAGCACCAGACGTGTGAGCCACAAAATAAACCAGACTAGAGTTTTGTGCGAGTACGTATCAATATACTAGGTTCTCACGATTTCTGAGATACCAAAAGTAAAACTAGAATTGTCAAAACTACAAAAAGAATTTTTTTTTTGCTATCGACACGATTAACTGTTTTATTATAATGTGCTAAATAAAAACTACCACTGTTCAATATTTTACACATTTTTCTACATGGACTAAAATTTTGTTTTCCCCAATGTTAAATACAGTTATACCACGTCAAATAACTAACATTAAGACATAAAAAAAAATTTTTCCGGTGTATAGTTTAACGTAAGATTATTCGCGACAGAACGTCACAAAAACAACATTAATGTGTTAGACTTTTATCGTCATGTGCTGTTAATAGATTCGGCACGATCTGTGTGCATTACTTCCTAAAATGAGAGAAATAACCGAGTCGCTGCTAGTCTGCTAAAGTAATGTGTTAAAAATGTATTCAACTTCATGGCTAAAAACAGGTCACGAGAGAATGAAACGTTTCTCGCATAAATCAATACCCTAAAACCACTATTAAGAAAGACAGGGCTATAAATAAAACATTAACATTGTCATAACAAGGGGAGCAGCTACATACCGAATTCGGCTACTGTTAACTACAGGGTAATAAAACAAAACAGGACTCTGACAATGGCTGCCAAACTTTTAAGCAGTTGACAACCAGAACAGCCATTTATACCATTAATACCGTATAACAGACGATTATAAGAACCAAATTCTTCTCACTACTAAAATGTAACATATAACTTTGAGTTTGTTCCTATACGTATGAAGGTTAATATATAAATTTCCACTTAATAGGTTTAATGTATATATACATATATATTTACGTATATAGAGAAATACAGTTTAAATAAATAAACAACTACATTATCTCCTTTAATTTAATTTCCTACTGTTAATGCATTCAGAACGAATGAAAACTTCCCCTCATGTGGTTGTTTTTGTAATTAGTTTATCTTAAAAAATATCTTAAGCGTTGTGTCTTTCTCCCCATATATAGTACCTGTATGTAATTGCGTTTGCGTGTGAATATAAGCATTATACTGCATCTTTCTAGACTAAGCCAGTAAGGTAAGCTCACACATATGGATGAACACACAACAAAGAATTAGGAGTTCCAAGGTTTTATTTGGTAACTCTATTATAGATATTTATCTACAATTTTTTATAATCTTCAAATAATAGAAAAAAGAAAAATACGTTAAATTAAGAAACTGACGAACTCGGCGTGAAGAAATGGTTACAACCAGTTTATTAATAATCACAAGCTTTTTTACTTAATTTTGCAATTAAATAAATCCACCTGACTTCTTCAACTCCGGTCCCATCTGTAGGTCCATAAGACCACTCCATCTTTAACTTGTAAGTCCACCTGACTTCTTCGTTACAGCTCCGGCCTTAGGAACCATAAACTCTTATCCTCCACCAAACTAATCTAAACTTCTCCTTTTCAACTATTCTTCTAAGTCAATAAAATTACTATTATTTACCAATCAGCCAAGGCTTCTAATTCTATTCTATTGACAAATTAGCTTATCGGGCGAGAAGAAGATGAATCATGTTTTTTGAACATCCCTGATTATTTTTCAACTTTTCGGTAAGAAACTTTGAACTAAAATGATTATAGTATAAAATAAAATAAACACTGGATAAAGTTTAGCATAATAATGTGAAACCAGTGTGTCTCCAACGTAAATATAGGCTGGATTTTTTGTATATTTTGAGTGTTTTGCACACAGATCTACCCATTTATTAACTTCTCACGAAACAATGCAAAGTCTCCATTTACCAAACTCCCAGTGAAGAGTTCTCTAAGAAAGCCAATAGAATGGTATTAAACCGGAAGATCACAATTAACGTTGGTAAAGACAGCCGAATTCCACGTGAAGGGTCAGCACCAGTTGATACAACTTCTGTTAATGTCACCTAGCCCTAAACCTTAGTCCAGATTTCTTTTAACCAGTTTTAGACTATTGTGTTCGTCATAGTACAAAAAACTCATTTTACATGTAAACGAATAAGGCGTTAATCGTTTAAAAACACCGATACGACAACATAGAAAGAAGATACGATCACAGAGAAAAGGAATAAGAGGAAATAGATAAGACAACAGACAAAAATGGATAAAACAACACAAAAAAAACAAACACGACGAATGAGGAAACACATGTGATAACATAGAAAACAGAAACGATAACAGATAGAAATATTAGACAACAGAGAATACAGAATGACAACGAAGAAAACAGATTAGACAACCATTAAAACAGATATAATAACAGTGACTTTTGATGATTAACGAAGAGTGTATTCTTAACAAACTAAGTTCTTGATGTTAGTGACCACTATTTAAATAATGTAAATGTTAATTTCATTCATTATTAGTTCTCTCTGAGTGTTTGGTTGCTAGGCAGCACATTACCATATCTGATATGACAATTGGACAAGTATTTTCTCATTCTATGCATGCAACCACTTCTATAAATCTAAAGTACTGTAACTCCATACCTCACATATATATCTAGTCTTTCATTGACGGTAATTCTGTAAGACATTTCTCTTTAACAAACAGTCCCTGTTTGTCACTCTTTGTTATCAGTGTCTTGGAAAAGGTTCTGAACCTCTCCTGCTAGTTTAAAAATATGTTACCTGAAACGACTGGACAGATTTGGTCTAAGTGTATATTGACTAATTAAAGGTAGATGACAAATAGACAGAACTTTCTACAAAGAAAGCTAAAATTTTTAAAATCTGTCTAGCAGTCTCAAAATTTTCTTTGTAAAAATTACGCGAATCCTACAGTTAACAACTAATTAATCTGTATCTTCGACATCAATAAATTTCGCGCGACGTCAGACAACCTCATCATTAATGAATTATGAACACACTTCCAACATGGCCAGATGATTAAGGCACTCGACTCGTAATCCGAGGGTAGCGGGTTCAAGGGTACCGTCACACTAAATACGCTCGCCCTTTCAGCCGTGGGGCGTTATAACGTGATGATCAATCCAATCATTCGTTCGTAAAAGAGTAGACGAAAGGTTGGCGATGGGTGGTGATGACTAGCTCCCTTCCCTCTCGTCTTATACTGCTAAATTAGGGACGACTAACGCAGATAGTCCTCGCGTAGCTTTGCGCGAAATTCAAACCAAACACTTCCAACAATTGTTCGTTCTTAACTTTCTTTTATTATAATAAAAAACTAAACAATCGTGAAACATTAACTCACAAAGTAATTAATTAATAATACATACAATAAACCGTTTTTTATACGTCCTAGATACCGTTAGCAACTAATTTATCCAGAACATTCCCTGTACTTTATGAACACAGTTTTTAATGCTCATAACATTATTTGCTTTTCTAAAATTAAACTGTATATTTGTCTAAGGCTATGGAGATAAATTTAAGTAAGATTTAACTTCCTATTTGTAAAATAAATCTTTTATTAACCATGTTACATGATCATATTTAAACTTCAGTCGTCTCTCTCATATAATACTTTTTTTTTTATACCTGTTTTCCATTAAATCGGGTTTTACTCAGATGTAAAGCAATAAAATTCGTCTCACAGAAATTAGCTATTGATCCCTAAAAATCTGTTTCTAAATATTGAGCTTAACAGTAAATATGCACTGGTTTTAACAGTAAATTGGTGTGGAAAGCCATGTTCTATAATGAAAGGTTTGTTGCGGTTTTTGGTCCGATGATAGTACATTTCAACATAATATTTCAACATGTTTTTATACCTCAAACAAACTACATTACAACAACCTATATTTTACCAGCTCGAGTAAGCTTAGAGTTGTTAATTAGTTTATTATATTCATCACCAGAGAGATGTTTTAAACTCAAAATACGTTTTATTGTACTCATATTATTACTAATAGTTAAAACTGGATATGGTTAATTTTATTAACACCAGAGGCGAGTTTTAGTGGACTGGTCTATTTTTCGCCATTCAGTTGCGTTTTGTCAAATTATTTCAATCCATTTTCACAGTGTGCTTATATGAAAAGGTTTTTATACACTAACCTATTCCTGAATACTTGGAATCATATATTTAGTTCCTTATCAATTTAACTACACTACCATCAAAGTGACTTGACATTTAAATCACTTTTATTAGACAACCATTAGCAGGTAGATGAAAGTCTAAAACGTCTCATCAACTAAACGTGAGCCCTATCAGCAGAGATGGAACGCTTATATCAAATACATTTTATAAAACTAATCTCTAGCTTGCCAACAACAATTTGCAACATCTAACTAATTAACTTAATCAAAATTAGGAACGTGTGTTTATGTTTAAGAATTTTGATTTTGGTGAATGTTATTATCAGGCGTCTCATCGAACTAACATCATCACCTACGAACAGCTTCCTTTATATGTAACACACACGTTGTTTTAGAAAGTTTTAATTGTTTCTTTCTGCTTTCAGCAACCACGAATTCGATATTTTCCCTTCTGATTAATCGAGATTTCTATTGAAGTGCGTTTTCTTTATTTTGTTTTTAATAGTATCGTTATATAGTCATAACACACTTTATAGAGGCCACTGCGACGCAGGTTTACTCAGTTATATTTAATCTTTATAACTAGTTTAAAGTTTAGTAGTAGATTTTTATCTACACAATTTCACCTCCCAGTAGTTAATATTTTACTTGACGAAACTTAGTTGAATGGACGGCAACTGCCTTTTGTAGAAACACAAATGTGGAGAATCACGTTTCGAAGCATCATCTTCTGCAGTTGATGTTTCTTCATGAACACTCTCTCAAAGAAATTATTTTTACTTATACATAAATCTATGTATTACAATTCAACTGATTTGTTAAGAGCTTTCTTGTAATTAAATAGAGTGTCACTTTAATATCTCCTGGGTATTCATACTATCCGCAATAATTCTTTTATGTCCATCCCACATTCGACCGCTATAATAGATAAGCAAGCCCACTCGGGATTGAACCGTTTGAGTTCCATTGGCTCTGTAGTTAAGTTACTGCGCCTTATCCGTTTTGTATCTTACTCTAGTGTTATCGGTGTGACAATATGGGTTATCTGTGAATGTGATATTTTAAAAAACTTGTCCTAACGTTTGAACGAATGGGTGACTTTTGTTCTTATCTCTAAGGTCAGTCTCGTCTTAGCTCTTGACGTAAGATGTAGAACATTTTACCAATTATCTTTGTGTCCAGTCTGTTGTTAGTTCTAGCGTGAAACCTAAACTTCATGTTCTAATCCGATTTGGTGTGTTTGGAATTAACCATAAAGCTACAAAATGGGTCATCTGTGCTCTGCCCACCACGGTATCGAAACTCGGTTTCTAGCACTGAGAATCCACAGACACACCGCTGTGCCACTAGGAGGTAAATAATGTCATCAATCAGCCAGCGTGTAATAATTCGAGTCTTGCTGTATAACTTACTGCTATTCAGGGTCTGTTAACCGCGTTACATAGTGGTATATTGTTGTCCAAAGTTCAAAGAAAACAACAATATGACGAAAGCAGATCTTCCTATTCTTGAATGCCAGAGCAATTAGAAAATTAAAAACTGAAATCACGTTCTAAGTCAAGTAACGCTCTCATTCACAAATGCAAGTTTATAATTATGAAAGAGAACTCTTCGACCCAAAAAAGGACATTTCTTGGTAAACGATAATATCTTATCATATCATTAACAGATAATAAAGAAAAGATTTGAGTTAGGGAAGTCTCACTAGTCAAAATGTTCCCACATTTCCACCCACGCCTAGAAATCGATAACTATTTTCATGAGAAAGACGGACGTACAAACGGGTATCACGAGAATCTCATTCAGTAGCAATACTTATGAAGCCATACTTAAAGCTCTCATGGAAATTACATGCTTTTGGTCTTCGTACTAAACGTGATTTCGAAAGGTGGCGCTCACTTATAGTGACGATTCTATGAAAAGTTGATCAAAATATGCAGTTTGTATGTATGTATTCAAAAGCTCGTTACACTGAAATTACACGGATGGAGAATGTAAGAAGTATTTCCTAGTTTCAGCGTAGTTTGTTTGTTTATTGTTAAGTGCAAGGTTCTATAATAAGGTATCCGTACTCTTCCCAATGCAAGTATCGAAACTCGAATTTTATTGCTAAAAGCATTCAGGTCTTTCGCTCAGTCACTGGGTTTGTTTGTTTGATTTGAATTTCGTGCAAAGCTACGCGAGAGCTATCTGCACTATCTGTCCCTAATTTAGCAGTGAAAAACTAGAAAGAAGGCATCTAATCATCGCTACCACCGCTAACTTTTGGGCTATTCTTTTATCAACGAATAGTCGGATTGACCGTTACATTATGACGCTCTCACGGCTGAAAGATCGAGTATGTTTAATGAAACGGAGAGTTTCCCCGCGGCCCTCAGATTGCAAGTCACTGCATGGCACTTTCAGTAACACTATTCAGTTCGAAAATATTTGTCATGTTTTATGTCAGAACATTCACAGTTCACAAGAATAAAACAATTAACGTAACATTGGTGATATTGATGTATCAGTTGATTATAAACGATTTGTTTCTTTGGTTTGTATTGAATTTTGCAGAAAGCTACAAGAGGACTATCTGCGTTATCTGTCCTTATTTCCGAGTGATAGACTAGAGAGAAGGCAGATAGTTAACACCACCAACCACTCAATTCGAATAGTGAGACTTAACAGTCAAGCCTATAAACGCACTCATGGCCTCAAAGTGCAGAATGTGTCATTGTTTTCTTGATGGTAACAGGGCGAGAACCATGAGACCTCACATCCACAGAGAAGTACGTTATTATCGATAATATGTAAATGTCACTTACATCATCTGTCGTGTTGCTAACCATCTGAACAATGGCTACTCCGAGGTTGCATCGTATACCAAAGCTGATTAGAAATCCGAAAAAACTAAGTATAGCTATTGAGTATCGCTTGGAGAGGTTAGGGCAGCAGGGACAATTAGGTTCCAAATACTGTCGCCAGGATTTCTTTTCTTTCGGTGGTTTATCTTCATCATAGAATTCTTCCTGCATTTCATCATGTTTCACGAAACTTTTTTCATCTTCTTTTTTCTTTAATTTTCTAGATAGATGACAAAATAAAATCTCATTAAGCTTTTGCTGTACACCTAGTAGTAAAAACTTTAATAAGCTATTAACTGTACCTTCATTTACATTTTGTAAATAACATTTGAATTGATTGTTTTTGATTGGAATTAAGCACAAATCTACACAATGGGCTATCTGTGCTCTGTCCCCACGGGTATCGAAACTCAGTTTCTAGCGGTGTAAGTCCACAGACTTACCACTTTGCAACTGATAATTGAGTATAAGATGTATCAAAGTAAGCTACAAATCGAACATTAAATCTTGTATCATAATAATCGCAGTTTATTACAAAAATATTAGGCGATAACATTTCAAGGACAGTTTGACAGATTCCTTTAAATACTCGAATTTGTAAGGAATTGCTCTACAAAACGAAATGCACTTTCCTTTATTAAACTGGTGAAAAATTGAGTTAAGTAACGAGATTTAACATATGGATACACATTAAAATGCTAGCTGTGTTGTAGTAATTACTTGTAATCTTCCTTAACAAAATTATATTAAAATGCTTAAGTTTGCACTATTGTACAACTGACTCTACCTTAATCGCTTGCCTCCTATTCGAGAACGTCCTACACCATAGAAACTCCTGCTGTTACACTAGTATGCACATCCTATAGTGCATTTAAATACAGTTTTCATATATCAAGGCCTGACACAGAAAGTAACTTGGAGACAAGATGTCATAAATGTAGCTGATGAAACTGATCGTCAAAGAGGAGTGGTTAGTGAGTACATCATTAGGAGTATGAGTACCCGCAATACTCATGATTACAAGAACCCAAGTTATCTGTGGACAATACGATGAAGTAACTTCTCAATCTATGCAAACTTTGAAACAGGTGAAACGAAATAACACGTCCGGTTTTCAATACATCATGCAAAACATTAATGGCCTTTCAGGACTGTAGGCTAGCATGTCAAGTTTCTGTAAGAAGTTTGATGCCGCCTGGTTTCACCAGAGAACTGCAGTTCATTAGCCACTTGTCAAATTTATGACTGCTGAGGTTTCATTTACTTTTGAACACGAAAAACGGGATGAAGAAAAACTAAAAAAGATATAATCTGAAGCAAATCATATTGTTTGCATCAGAGAAATCTGGTGTTCATCACTCAGGTATCTGCTTTTTTGAAAACTGGTGAAATAGAATCCTACAATTAACATATTTTAGCTCGTTCAGACTTCTTCCACTACCAGTAGTTAACTGAACAATGAAAATTTTGTTTTGTACTCTTGTACGGTTATTATTAAAATAATGTAGAGAATAACGTTTCGACCTCCTTAGGTCATTATCAGGTTAACAAAGAGAGTTTGCAACTGACCGTTGCCGAACACATCTCTTAAGGAAAAGAGTGTAAATGTGTACGGGATTGTAGGGGGCGTTACAGCATATGTTGGGTTATTAATTAGTATAGGTATGAATGTGTTCATTTACATCGGTTTAATTTTGGTTTTAGTTGCCGTATAAGTAGGGCTTCTTTGATTTTGCGTTTGTTTATATTTATTTCCCTACTTAATATCTAAGTGTTTCCTATGGTTATGTTCTGTTTATTTGATTTGCAGTGTTAAAAAATGTGTGAAGGTATTTTTGTTTGTTTGTTTCTCTAATAGAGAAGTCGTGGCAATTGTTGCAATGTATTTCATAAATAATGTTGGTGTTGGTTGTCAGTGTAGTTTTTACGTAATATGGACTTCAGTTTTGTACCTGATTTTGGAATAAATTTAGTGTTTACTGAAATGTTGTGTTTTGTTATAAGTTTTTTCCAAATGTTGGTTATTTTTTCGCTTATATTGGGAATGTATGGTATGGAGCAGTGTAAAGTTTTTAGTTTGTTGTATCTTGGGATTTATTGTTGTTTGTGTTGTTGATTTATGTGGGTGTGTGTATAATTTTTAAACAGTTTTTTTAGTAAATTTGTTGATGTTGATGAAATGTTGTTTTATTTTGTTGATTTCATTATTAATTTTATCAGGTGAACATAGTTTTGTGGCTGTGTTTATCTGTTTTTTTAATATGTTGAGGTTTTGTTTTGTTTCATGTGCTGAGTCCCAGGGAATGTATAATCCAATATGAGTGATTTTTCTGTGGATTTCTGTTTTGAATTGTTATCGGTTCTTGTGATCTTGAGGTTGAGAAATGATATTTGGTTAGTTTTTCATGTTCACAAATGAACTTAATTTTGGGGTGTATCGAGTTAACGTGGCTAAAAAACTAAGTGTGTGTTCTGTAGATGTGAATCCCCAGCAATTGTATCATAAACATATTTGTACCAGTGGCGTGGTAAGTGTAAGGCTGAACTGATCGCTCGAGATTCATTCTGTGTCATAAAAATGTAAGCTAGAACTGGTAACAAGGAATTCCCCATACTCAAGCCATTTATTTGTGGGTAGTTTTGGTCATTTAACACAAAGTTATTTTTGGTGGTAGTGAATCCTATAAGAGTTACTAATTGGGTACTGGGGATGTGTATCAATGGGTAGGGGGTTTGGATATAAAGTTCTAAAGGTATCTTGCAGGCTTCGGTAGTTGAGACTTCTGCGAAGCCACATCAAAATTGACCATTAAGACTTAAATCTATTCTTGACCATCTAAACCATAAAGTCTTAAAGTTAAAAGAGTCCAAATAGTGAAAAGGCATGTGCCCAGCAACGGTCAGTTGCAAACTCTCTTTATTGACCTAAAGATGACCTAAAAAGGTCGAAACATTGTTCTCTACTTCACTTAATAAAAGTTTTAATACCCATATCAGCTGTCTTGAGATACAACTTTACTTCAAGTGGGTTTCTCGTCATCACGAAAATTTTGTCTTATTGTGAAATTCAAAGCATTATTTGAATACCGTCATTAAGGAGTATGCGACTTTAAACATAGGTTATAAAACTTTAAATATAGGGTATACGGCTTTAAATATAGGGTATAAGACTTTAAATAAGGGGTATATGACTTTAAATATGTCAAATTGCACGTTAAATGCAGTGTAAACTAATTCAAATAATGGATAGGATCTGCCATTTCAGCTACGGAATCCGATTTTTTTACCACAAGTATCGAAACCCATATTATGCAGAGCATTAGCTCACACACACACATGAGCATTCAGATACATTTTCTTAATCACTTGCTTAGGTCCAGTGGCTCAGCGTTAAGTCTGCGGACTTCCAAAGCTAAAAACTGGGTTTCAATACCTGTGGTGGGTAAAGAACAGATAGCCCATTGTGTGACTTTGTACTTAACTCCAAACAAACCCTTGTACGTAATGACATTTGAAAAAAAAAATATATATGGATCAACTTGGAAACACAGCATGATACGGAAAGAGACTTGTAACAAGCGCTAAGTTTAGTGTGAAATACTGAAGCAGGTGAGAATGAGCTAATACAAATATCAGCGGCAAACCAGTACAAGTGACACTCGACGAAACATTTGTGTGTCTTAATAAATAAAACAAGTTTACTGCTGTTTTCCACTGATCATGATCAGTTGTGTGATATAATTTGTCAATATGATTTGCTGGACACTATACCATGAGCAAGATGAGGGAGTCGAAAGAATTGGTATAAGGGTCAATGTGAAAGTTGCTCAATAAAAGGTCCAATATTCTGTGACCAACAGAGTATATATTCACCAAGAAAATTCCATTCTGTCATGCGTTCAATCTTTGCGTACTTCAAGCAGCTGGAAAATGAAATGGCTATTTCATACAAAAACATAGCGTTCAAGGTCTGCTGATTTCTGTGACATTGGACTATCAAATCAAGCGCTGAAAAACAGTTACCTTCATAAACTCGATGGATTATGAAGCGTGGTCAAAAAGTATTCATTTCCTTTGAATATGATAGCCTAACGACAGAGGCTTTTCCAACATAAACTACGCTGAGGACTATTGTCAAGATGCGCAGTTCTCAGACAGAGCCTGACTAGACGATATAAACTGTAATGATGTGGCGAAGTTTCAAATCCTATTTTACCTTAATATAACAGACTGAACCCTTGGGATCGAATAGAAACATAAATTTTAATGCACTAGGATAATGTACTACTAAACGCAAGGTTTCATGGATCATTTGTACTACGCAATTATGTATCGAACGAGCCATAATTTATGGACTTGTAATGTGTTTAAACTACACATATGAGAGAAGAATAGATATACACAGGTTGACTGAAAGTCTATGTAGTCGCTTCTAACAATAGGGACCACGCACGTAAGGTTAGGCAATAGGCCTCGACAAGAATTTTCCGTGTTTCTTTACGTACAGAACCCTAATATACGAAACTAATCATTTCATTACTCAAGATGCATCTCTGAAAAATGGAAACCTGATTTTATTGCTCAAGACGAAATGCTTAACGACAGCCAAAATCTTGTATCAACTTGATAAAGTCACATATTTCAATGCGTTAAATTCCAAGTGTTTTTCTTGTTCTTTTCAAATACGATTATAAATTTAGCAGCTTTCAATTGGGGTACCTTCATACTTCTGCATAACTTTAACGGCTTTGATTTGCTACTTTGGGTTAATTTTACTAAACTTTAACAGCTTTAAACTGGCACATCAGAATATATTTTCATAGCTTTAACAGCTTCGAACTGACATTTTATCATACTTTAACATAGATTTAAGAGCTTTGAACTAGAACATTGACGTACTTTTATAGAATTTTAACAGCTCTGAATCATGCGTCGTCATATATTTAACAGTAATTATTAATAATGACAAAACACAATATTATGCTATAGTATTAAATAATAAAAACGATAGTTTTCGGGTTATAATGTTTTTATCATTTTGTATCGAGACTTATTGAACCTTCGTGTATTTCCAACATTACGAATGTTATAGCATAAGATATTGTGAAGGACTGAAAACTGTGTTAAAAGGTATTTAGACGTGAAATCGTAAAATACTTTTTTTTTCTGCGTAGAAATTTATTGAATATGTAAGATTAATTATGATAAAGAGTGAGTTTTCTTATGTGTTTGTAAGCTTAAATAATTATTATATATAATTAAGTTAGGTGTGAGGCAAAATAGACCCTTTTGGAAGTTATTCTGAGATTTCTCGACGTATGGAGTTAAACAATCTGGGCCTGGCATGGCCAGATGGTTAAGGTACTCGACTCGTAATCCGAAGGTCGCGGGTTCAAATCCCCGTCACACCAAACATGCTCGCCCTTTCAGCCATAGGGGCGTTATAATGTTACAGTCAATCCCACTATTCGTTGGTAAAAAAGTAGCCCAAGTGTTGGCGGTGGGCGGTAATGACTAGCTACCATCCCTCTAGTTTTGCACTGCTAAACTAGGGACGGCAAGCACAGATAGCCCTCGTGTAGCTTTGCACGAAAATCAAAACAAAAACCAAACTTAACAATGTGAGATTCTTGTCACTTTCCTGTTCTGCGAGGTACATAAGAAACGGTGAAACTAAGAAAATATTGTATTGCTGATATTATAGTAGCTTTAATGAGGGTATTGGAGATAAGTTAAGCAATTAAGAAAAATGAAATAAGGCAGTGATAATTATTGGTTGAAAATAATGTAATAAGAAGTAATATTCAGAACATACAACTCTACAAGACTTTTTATGTATACATTACGCATGCATAGGTAAATTATTGTCAATGTATACGTTCACATATAGATACAAACAGTTTATACATGAGAATACGCAACAATAACACAAAAATAACTTGTATCAGCACCGTTAGTTCCAATCGTCAATTGGATGCACACAATGTTTACAGTATTTTTAGCAGTAAGCCCAGTAATGGATAATTATGAATGAGCCATGTCACTAAGCGTTTTGTACAAATCAGCCGATTTACGAGCATTGAAAATGCTAATACAAACACAACGAAGATAAAAACGAGTGCAAACATACATATATATATTTCTTTCTAGTACTTGTGTTTTCTTTCGTATTAATGACAAAACTACAATGGACTACCTGGGCTCTGCCTGCCACAAGTATCGAAACCCGATTTTTAGCATTAGAAGCCCCAACATTTACCTATGAATCACCTGCTGCTATACCTGCTTTAAGTAAATTAAAACAAGGTCTCGTTTAACAGTATTTCGTTTGACATAAATTTACCAGCAACGAAAAAAAATTACATGTTTATGTTTTGGTAATAATGTATCCAATTTGTGTATCGAATTTTCACATTCGATGGTCAGTTTAAGCAACACGTTTCGTTTCCGCCAAACATTTTCTTACTTGCCAACACAAAAAAGTAATTCACGGTCTTTATATTATGATGTGGTATTGCAGATGCTAAAGGAAACTAAAGTTTTGTTTCTTTAAATTCAGTATAATGTAGTTTTGTTTTCCTAAGATAAGCGAATAAGCGTTAATTTTACAGAACTTTGGCTGTTTTTGATGTATTATGAAATAATTAAAAAACTCTATAATGCATATAAATCTTTCTGCTTCTAACGTGTTTGTTGTGTTGAGACCTTGTTTGTTTGTTTTTTAATTCCGTGTTGAATAAGTTTTGGTTCATATTTTTGCTTCTAAATCCAACATTTCTCTTCTGTCAAATAGTAAAATACACGTTTATGTTTAGCTAAGGTTGTTGACTTTCCCCTTTATAAGATTTTCCCTGCAGTAAATGGTGGAGGCTACACTAGCATGAGGAGTTATTATCTGATAGAAACTTTACATGTATAAACATTTCTGGCTGTTTTAACCTTTAACAAAGTCACTGAAGTGAAACTGATAACTCGCAGTGCAGATATCTCTGTTCATTTATCGCACATAACTTTATGGAAAAACCTAAAGCGCTCGTCTCTAGGGAAGGCAGACTTCGCACAGGCGTTATCTGGTTCTCACAAGTTCGCTACTGTAGAGAAAACAATTCAATTATTTTACATCTAAATTGAATGATAATGAACACAGATAATTTCTCCACGCGCCAATAATAAATACTCCACTTACAACTCACTGATTTATAATCTCGCGTACTAAGTAGATTTTCAGTTTCACGCTCATGGATTTTTTTTTTAAGAAACATTCGAGTACGTCACCAAAAAACGTGCGAGTACAGTACCAGCTGCTACAAGATCTTCCAAAGATATTTTGACGTATCGCATATTAACAGTAACCCTAACAGTTACCACAGAGTTTCTGTATGTAACAACAGAAAAGCTTCCGAAAAAGAAAACAAAAATTATATAAATAAAGTATGATTTGTCACCTGACTCGTTCTAAAACCTTTAAGGGTGTAATACGTAGAATGTTCTGTTAAGTTTTTTGAGAAAAAAAATAATTTTTATTCGTTGAATGTTACCAGGAATTCAAGCTCATTTTACGAAAATTATCAAAAGTTTCATGGTACTTCTAAATTGAAGTTAAATTTTAATACCTATTTGTAAATATTATTCTATTCACTGTTCTATTATACTACAGTAACTTTCTATTATACATTTATATTCCTCTCTTATGGGCTCGGCATGGCCAGGTGGTTAAGGCACTCTAATGGCTATGGGTTTGAATACCCGTCCCCCCCAAACATGCTCTCCCTTTCAGCCGTGGGGGCGTTATAATGTGACGGTCAATCCAACTATTCGTTGGTAAAAGAGTAGCTCAAGAGTTGGCGGGTGGGTGGTGATGATTAGCTGCCTTCCCTCTAGTGTTACACTGTTAAATTAGAGACGGCTAGCGCAGATAGCCCTCGTGTAGCTTTGTGCGAAATTCAAAACAAATCAATCCTCTCTTATGAAAACTGTTATTTATTGTTTTTAAGACTCAGATTCGAATTGTAAATCGAGCATCAATTTTAACTAGCGCAGATAGTCCTCGTGCAGCTTTGCGCGAAATTTAGAAAACAAACACAAACAACTTTAACTATTGAAATAAGTAGTACACGAGTTCAGTAATCCAGACGTTGCTTCTATCACTAGCCTCGTGGAATTTTATACTTTAAACTAAATTTATATATATATATATATACTATCGAAACAAACTGTTATTACTTAACAGGGTATAATCGTATTGAAAATGTTAAATCACTCACCCATAAATTAAGTTTCGAGCTTGATTAGTTTTACTAATTGTTATCATCCATCTATACCATTCTCTCCTCAGTGGTTTAGAGGTAAGTCAGAAGGTTTATAGTGCAAAGAAAGCAAATGATACAATGCGTTCAATATCTGTACAAGTGAGTATCTTGTACTTTCGATCACACGGCGTCAAAAAACAGATATCCTAAACATGCGTAATAACCGGTGAAAGACAAAGTAACGAGACCGGCGTGCGTTGTGATGCGTGCCTGGCGCAGCATATTACAAATTTAGCCAAAATATCATTTTGTTTTCAAACAAAGTAAAAACAGGAACAATAAAAGCGATAAGCTCCAAAAGACATAAAAAGAATGAAATCCTTTATTAACAGTCTGTTGCACGTTCACAAACATACAGAGAATTGATTGGTTTCTGTGACATACGGGCTACTGCATTAAATATATATGTTAGAAAACACACCGTTACCAACACTGACTTTAAAATGCTTTCTAAACGAGTATGCTTCAACGTATAACTTCTAACAATAAAACTTAGAACACAATGAATTCACGACCTGTAAAACAGATTTACTTATAAAAATGTAACATGTTAGTTAGCAAATAACAAACCCCTTAACTGTTCACTAAATCGTCGTTCGAGAACCTTCCGAAACCTCACATAGTCCGTTTTGGTGTATGTGTGTTTTAGCCACAAGCTTAGATTAAACTGAATCTAATCCATGTATAAACTAGGTAGATTGTTTGTCAGATGAAACCGTAGAAGAGAAAAAAAACATCTGATTGTGAATTCCTATAATTTACCAAACATTCATAAAAAATACGTCAAAACGAGGTCTCAGATGATTTTTTAGTAGTTTGTAAAAATAGGTATAGACTTGTGGATAAAGAAATATGACACTTCCTAGTTTTTCTAGCGCCATGTCATAAAAGTCAGTTTTATTTCCAAAAACACGTGAATATTAAAACGTTCAGCTACTCAGTCACACCAAACATGCTCGCCCTTTCAGCCGTAGGGGCGTTATAATGTGCCGATCAATCCCATTATTCGTTGGTAAAAGAGTAATCCAAGAGTTGGAGGTGGGTGGTGATGACTAGCTGCCTTCCCTCTAGTCTTACGCTGCTAAATTAGGGATGGCTAGCGCAGATAGTTTTCGTGTAGCTTTGCGCGAAATTTAAAAACAAACGAACAAATTCAGTCACGTTTTCAAATTGAATGTTGTTCGTTAAACGTCACGACCAATAAAACTCGTCCACGTGTAAAGACAAAATGCACGCGCACATTCTGAAACCAGAGAAATAATATATTTATCATACTCTATTAGTATCATAAGTACACTCGACATTTCTCTGTAAATACACGTTGCTAGAAATGAAAAATTATATGAGCTGCTTAAATATTGTTAAAATACAGCAATAAGTAGGTGAAAAGTAATAACAATTTGAGTGACGTTGTTTTTTTTATGTAACTTACTCGTAAACACATGAACGCTTAATGGCTACGTTTTTGTGTTTGTTCTAAATCCCAGCAAAGGCTATATACAACAGTTACGGAGATAGACAAACCAGAAATACATATTGTATATTTTTTAAGCTTTCCGCAAACTGTTTCTGCGACAAAACGTTGAGCAACACGAATAAACCCAATTAATCTTATACACAATGTAGATGTTAGATTATATTCGTAACATATTAATATACAACGCTATTTATAGATAGTCGTTTCAGTCATAATTAAACAATGTGTTTGGGTTTGGCTTATTGGTTTATTTGTACCACGCCCACTGCTATCACTGAGCTTTCGTGGGAATGAGTGTAACAAAATTGCACCTCACAATAATTAAATTAAAAAACTAAATAAATTTGAGCTATTAAATTTTGGCTTAAGAGACCTAAATAGGTTTAAATTTTTTGTTTTGAAATAATATGGAACATCACTTCAAGTTTACTGGCAAAACAAAGAATTGTGCGAAGTTCTGTAACATTTTCTTGTAGGCAGTTTATCTTATAGGAAATTTTGCTTTTATAATTTTTTTATAACAGTGGCAACTCCAAATTGTAAATATTATGAAAAAACTTCTTATATGTTTGATATTCATACCTCTATTTATAATAATAAAACAAATCTGTATTAAATAGAATCATTTTAATTCGTTCAACAAAAATCATTGTTTTTTATTTTTAAACAAAAATTATGAAAATATAAACCCTTTTCTAATTTCTGGAAGATTAATTCGTATCGTGTTTTATCCTATAGGTTTCCTTACTGTTGTATTTTAAATGGTAAAGAAGAAAAGGTAAGAATTTTTACGTTATGTTGCATTGGTTTCATTTGTGATCTATTCGTATAGAAAGTTGTTTACTCTCAAAATAGAAATAACTCCAGTTGTGTTTTTCTAGTTATTATATACTTAATACAGATCTACTAGTGTGTCTCTATGCGTAATTGGGTTTCACATTTTGAGGGCAGAAAAAATGACATCAAAACAACTTAAGATCTCTAACGTCAGACAAAATCAGTTCTTCTAACCCTAGCTAGGAACCAATATATATCGTTAATCCTAATTAGGTTGCACCTGATTAAGCTAAAATATGTTGTTAAACGTACCTAGATGTTACCTGCTGGAACTAACATATTTTGTTAACCTTAGTTAGATGCCACTTGCTAGAGCTAATATTGTTGTTAACCCTTGCAAACTGTTCCCTGTTGGAGATAGTTTATATTGCTGCTTTTTTTTTTTTTTTTGAAGGAGGGTGGAGAAGTTTACCTGATGCAGTTTTATTTCATATTCCGAAAACACAGTTTTGAGCACTTTGTATTTAATTTGAATGACGTTATTTTTTTCTCTAACGTATGAAATATGAATGCTCGCAGACAAAAGCCGAGGATTGTTCTTGACTCAGGAGAAACTATAAAATATAGGTAAAAGTATATAATATAAACTTCCCAGCAATAGACGCCTGACTGAACAATATTTCATCGCACTCTATGTATTATTTACTTGAAAGATATTTTCTTTGTAAATCTGTCTCCGTCATCACACTAATACTTTCTGTAACTCCGTTCACCAAGAACGCTCTGATCCCCCTCTGATCAGGGATGATAAATGAACATATTTTTCAGTTAACGTCAACCACATTGGTCTAATAATTTCTACTGCTTACTGTATGTTTAAGTAATTCGGATTAATTTTGGTAACTGTATTACTATTTAAAGCGAGACTTCGTTTGCATGGACGGGATTACGGAGCGACGAGGGGATACAGTTGCCCCCACTTTTCTTGTGAAACATAATATACACACGATTCTCACATCAGCTAAGTCACACTTTTGACCCATTCCCTACAGATTGTGGTCTCAGATCCTGCCTATGTTCACACTTGATTGGTCAGATAATTTGTTTCATCCATCCACACATCCCCGAAACTGTATTAGAATGTTTTTTTTATTACATGTTTTTGTTGGTGTTTACACTCAAATTATTGGAACTATCTAAGTAATATGATTTGTTCTGACAAAAACTAGTTGGCCCGACATGGCCAAGCGTGTCAAGGCGTGCGACTCGTAATTTGAGGGTCGCGGGTTCGCATCGCCGTCGCGCCAAACATGCTCGCTCTTTCAGCCGTGGGGGCGTTATAATGTTCGATGAATCCTACTATTCGTTGGTAAAAGAGTAGACCAAGAGTTGACGGTGGGTGGTGATGACTAGCTGCCTTCCCTCTAGTCTTACCCTGCTAAATTAGGGACGGCTAGCACAGATAGCCCTCGAGTAGCTTTGTGCGAAATTCAAATTCAAAAACTAGTTGAAGAAAAGGTGCGGTTCGCGAAACTGGTAAAAGCGAAACACTTACATTATTAAAATAGCTACTATTTGTGTATTTATAAAAATTTAATTAGCTTTTGTTTGTTTGTTTTTTTAATTTTGCGCAAAACTACACAAAAGTTATCTGCACTAAACGTCCCTAATTTAGTAGTGTACAACTAGAGGGAAGACAGCTAGTCATCACCACCCACTGACAACTCTTGGGCTACTCTTTTACCAACGAATAGTGGGATTGACTGTCACATTATAACACCTCAACGGTTTAAAGGGCGAGCATGTTTGGCGCGACGGCGATGCGAACCCGCGACCCTCAGATTACGATTCGAGCACCCTAACCACCTGGCCATGCTAAGTCATTCACATTTAATTAACTACGTACAAGAAATATCAGTTAGTTTCAACATCTCTCTATGCTTATTTATCAATTCGATTTGTTTGTTGGTTACAGAATTTCTCTCAAATGGTACACAAAAGCCAATTGATCAACAACACCTTCCAGCTTTTGTATTTCCGCGCGCGTATCTCCAAAACTGATAAACCGATATACATGAAAACCTTACACAAGATGGAAAGCCAGTACGGGACAGTCATCCCTACATTTGGTACGGCTACAATTCCGAATCCGGATTCTGGATCACTTTGAAGAACTTTATGATCGGACTTGTACTGAAAATCTTCATCACGTTACAAAAACAAAATATTTCGAATCGTTGATCATTCTGGATCATCTGAAGATTTTCTAAGGTTTCGATGGCGAGATTTGATGTTGTCCTAAAAAACATATACCTTCTCGAAAATCCTGAGGGTGGGAGGGGGCGAAGATTTAGCAATCTCTCTGGTTGTGCTTGTTCATCTAATTAGTTGTAATGCAATATTAACTGATATTTACTGCTTATGAACATTCCCCTTTCTTTGCGTTTGCTGACGACGTTTCGGAATTTATGCCGAGTTTCTCTTCAATATGTACCATTGAATAACAATAAAACAGAAGAAGAGGAGAAAGAAGAAGTCATTGATAAAAAGTTTAATTGTGCCAAGTACTTTGATCTAAGACTCTTAACACAGAAGAACCAAGTACACGGCCCGACATGGCCAGGTGATTAAAGCACTCGACTCGTAATCTGAGGGTCGGGGATTCGAATGTCCGTCACACCGAACATGCTCGCCCTTTCAACTGTGGGGGTGTTATAATTATACGGTCAATCCCACTATTCGTTGGTAAAAAGTAGCCAAAGAGTTGGCAGTGGGTGGTGATATCTAGCTGCATTCCCTCTAGTCTTACACTGCTAAATTAAGGACGGCTATCGCAGATAGTCCTCATATAGATTCGCGCGAAATTCAAAATAAACTAAACCAAATACATTGAATTGAGCCTACTTTCACAGTACTACTAAATACACTGATGTAAGGCTACTTTCACAGAAGAATATGAAACGCTATTGTGAATATCGTATTTATGTCGTCTCTTGAATTGCTAAGAAGAGCTTATAAATTATTTTGCATTATATCAGTTTAAACAATACGTCACATAGTTCGCCTAAGTTAGAGTTGAATTCCAGGGCAGATTTGTACGATATCACTTTGGAAAGAAAACTTGTATTGAATTTACTTAATGTAATATCAAAGGAAAACACTGTAATATCTTCCATGATAAAATCTAGTTGTTCTAGGAAAATGGAATTAGGGAAAAATAAGTTTAACACTGTTCAATATTTCAAGAAAGAAGATATGTTTTTTGTAAACTTACTTGGATGAACTGGTTTCTTGCTTTACGGTTAGTTTTTTCTTTTTAAGTTTCGCACAGAGCTAGCTACCCCTAATTTAAAAGTGATAAATCGGAGTCAAAGCTGCTAGTTAACACCAGCCACCACCTATCCTTATGTTACTTTCTATCAACAAATGGTGAAAGTGAACACCACATTATGAGGCCTCCACAGTTGAAAGGGCATGCATGTTCGGGGACGTGTTTCTGAGCATTATCAGGTCCTATCTGATGAGTTTTTGTTGCGCAAAATCTGAAAACCCAATTCAAATGAATAATTTGATAAGTTTCACTTTATCCTTTAATAGGTTATATAAAAAAGGTGATGATTAGTTATATACTAAATTAATAGGGGTCGTTGAAAGTCTATTACGACTTAATAATCTATTACGACTTGACTTTTTCTTTAAAATTTGTAGTTTTATGAAAAACGGAAACGATTTATTTACTAGTTGCACATGCTTGATAATTGTACAACATCTTAGTTTATTTGCTTTGTTTACTAACACAGTTTGATAGCTTTACAATTAATTATGAAAATAAAAATCTTTCAAACGCTCAGTTCTAATAAGTAAATTTAAAAGATTATATATGTATGTTTGTTTTCTTATAGCAAAGCCACACCGGGTTATCTGCTGAGTTCACCAAGGGGAATCGAACACCTCATTTTAGCTTTGTAACTCCGTAGAGTTACTGCTGTACTAGCGGTGGAGTTATTGGAATTTTCTCTTTTCATTATCACACTCTGAATGTTCCTAATATGCACCTCTCCAAAAATGGCTCGACGGGAAATCTGAAGTTTATTAACGCTGAAATCTGAGGTTCGATACCCATGGCGGTCACAACACAAATAGTCTATGGTGTAGCTTTGGTGTAGCAACAAAAAGACTCTAACATCACGATGAGATTTATGAAGTAAAATTAATTCCTTACATTTTGTTATATTAACGAACCGTACGTCCTTTAACGTAAAATTATATCATTGTTTTCACAAAGACATAATTCTTGTTCATGTAACGTGTTCGTAGTGTCTTGTTCAACTGGTGTGTTTCGAGACCATTTTATACACACTAGTGCGTAATGAAGATGTACTACCAAGTTTAATTTTCATTTTATAAAAACCTCCATAAAGTAGAAAGACCTTTTGAATATTCCAAAACACTGCTTTTATTAAGTCACCTCAGTACTCGCTATTTAATTAAGGCATCACTATAAAACATTGACGTCTTACACAGCATCCATTAAATATCTTAAATCAAACCTACAGTTTTCAATGCAACAAAAACGTACCCCTAACATTGCATATGTCTTATTGTTTTTCAAACAAAACTTCTTTTTTTAAATAATAATTTATATATTATATTGTTTATTCTTATATCGTTCAGTCTGTATTAAACAAGGTTAAATAACTTGCTTATGTAAAAAATAGGATTCTTGTGAATAATAAACTAATCGTGAATTTACTATCAGAATGTTAAAAGTAATAAAAACTTCATGCTCTTAGAACTAACTACGAAAATAAAAATTCGTCAAACATTCGTTAGAATTGAATAAATTTGGAGAGCTATATATATTTATAGTTTTAGATCTTTTCATATATTGAAGAGGTATATATGTATAGCTTTAGAACCTGTTATGTATTGAAGGGCTGAACGTGTGGTATAACATTAGAGCCTGTTATGCATTGAAGAGCAAAATATTTACAACTTTAGAGCCTCTTATGTATCGAAGAGCTGTATATTTACAGCTTTAGAGACTGTTATGTATTGAAGAACTTTATATGTATTGAAGGGCTCTATAGGTATAACTTTAGAACCTGTTATGTATTGAAGGACTGTTTAGGTATAGCTTTAGAGTCTGTTATGTGTTGAAGAGCTATATATGTATAGCTTTAAAACCTGTTATGTATTGAAGGGCTGTATATATACAACTAAGTTCATGCAGGTGCTTTATAATTAAATATCTCATATTTGGTCGTTGGTAAGTGGTGATTCAAAGTAAGTTTATCTTCTATTAAATGCTAGTGTTGTACATAGAATGCTTACTGTAGAAAAAGTGTCCTTGTTAATATGATTTTTCGTTTGGATTTGTCATGTCCTAATACCGTGCTTTTATTTTGTTCAAACTTGTACAGTGGGCTGATATGTCCTGATACCTGTGTATGCAAAGGTTTTCCCTGTTTCTCCTACGTAGATAGCCCTATATGAAGGGCGAGTACACTATGTTCTTGTTTCGTAGTATTGGTGTGAAGGGCGAGTACATAACGTTCTTTAGATGCTATGTCAAGTTTTTGCATTTTCTTTATTGGTAAGTTGGACTTTCAACCGTTTTAATTTAATCCTAGTAATGAGCATATGAACGAACTAAATATTGTAGCTGTGCTGTTTGTTGTTTTGTCATGTTTTCCACATGTGTTTTGAAGAAATTGTATGTATATGTATATATAATTTTATAGACATCCGTTTTCTAAAAGAAGTATTTTGCATGGAACGGTTTTGGTGTTTTACCTTTAGCTCACTTGTTATAGTACATTTTTATACAGTCGGGTTGATGTGAGGTACAGTGATGAAAGGTAGATTTCGACTAAAAGGTATGTTCCATCGATCGATAGCTGCTTAGGAAAACATCCAATAAATTCAAACCTCTCTGTTTCTGCATATTCTCAATCGAAGTTAATTAAAGGGTTGAATACGTCCACGAAATGATGCATTTTCTTTTAAGGTTTAGTATTAACTGTTCTGTGTTCAAAATAATTAATTGATCTGTCAGTACTATACCTTTTCTGGAAAACCTATTGTATTTGTCTTAGTACGGAAAGCTTTTCTTTCACGTTTGTTATTGAATGTAGCTGTCATCTTGTCTTTCAGTATTATTATTTGTTGGTTTTCAGTTATTGCAATTATATAGCAGTAAAAATAAAAAAGGTTTAACAAGACAGGTTTGGTTGTATTTATGCATAAAGTTACACAATGGGCTATTTGTTTTCTGTTCACCACACATAGCAAAAACCTGTTTATAGCGTTATAAGTCCACAGACACCCCGCTGTGCTACTGTAGGAAGGGGCAGGTTTCACAACGAAACGAGTATGACCGTTGTAAGTTAAGTACGTATAGTCTCCTGCGGATAATGTAAGTTTATCATTCACTTTATACCTTCTTCTATAGCAAAAGACGCGTACAAGATAAAAACAAAACATTACTAAGCTAAAGTTACGTTTTTACACTCAAGCTCACCTTATCGAATGGAAGGGTTGTTTAATTGGGGTAGCACGTGATATAAAGAAGGTTTCCACAATTAATCATCTAAACCGTATTGTGTATTTTTTTAATTATAAGCAGACACTACGTGTAAGGACAAGGCTGATCTGTGAGCTTTAATTAAGGATAAATCTGATCTGTGGGCTTTAATTAAGGATAAAGCTGATATATGGGTCTCAATTAAAGATAAGGCTGATATATGGACTTTAATTAAATATAAGGCTGATCAGTGGGTTTCAGTTAATGATAAACCTGACCTGTGGGCTATAGTTAAGGATAAATTTTATCAACGGGGTTTTGTTAAGAATAAGTCTAACATGTGGACTTTAGTTAAGGATAAGACTAATCTGTGATCTTTAGTTAAGGATAAACCTGACCTGTGGGCTTTAGTTAGCGATAAGTCTGACCTGTGGGCTTCAGCTACTTCATGTAGTTCTAGATACAGGCTCTATCATTAGCAGAGCTAACAGTTTCTGGTTCAGTGTATTTAACGTAGTTATGTGAAACAATATATACATATATAGTACTTGTTTTGTTTTCTCAGTGTTTTAGCTACATGTTTCTATCAATATATAAACCGAATATCAAATCTTCTGATGCAGCATTTCAAAATTGTATTAAATCTATTACTATAGTGTACACTAGAATCTTGATAAAGGTGTGTGTGTGTATGTGTAACGAAAGTCTTTTCTCCGTAGTGAATTAGAGGTAAGCCTGAACGCTTTTAACGCTAAAAATCGAGTTTCAATACCCGTGGTTGACACAGCACAAATAGCTTGCTCATTGTGTAGCTTCGTGCTTAACGAAAAACAAGCATAACGAAAACGCCAAAAAATATATAGACGTATTTTTCTGGTATAAAAAACATTCTGATAGTCTTATCGAAAATGTCTAAACACTTTCAATGACCAACTGCTGTGTTTGTAAAAAATACGCAAACCATTTTCAACTTATCGATCAATAATATCATAGTGCTTATCCAGTAAAACATGTGGTAACAGACGAGTTTGTTAAGACAGAAATGCGAATAATTTTTCTATAATAATTCCGTTTTCCTACGATAGGGGTTCCCAAACTTTCCTAACCAGTGGACCCCCTTGAACTTCTTTACTGTATTTGCGGACCACCTCCTGGTAAAAATAGTTTTTATCATGTGTAACTGGTGTATCATAAACGTATTTTAATACCTTTACAGCTTGTTTCTAGTTTTAAGAAAAGAACAAAGAAAATAAATATTATACAGAAAATTAAAAAAATCTTACAACTTACTTTAATGTGAAGGTGATACTGATTTACTGAAACAACCTTGTATGTCTGGCTCAATGTCTGACAGTTTCAAACGAAGATCCACATTTATCTTATTTCTATACTTCTATTTTATATGTGTCAATATGACTGGAAATCAACTGTCTTGTTTGTTTGTTTTTTCACGATAGGTGGCAACGGTGCCAGACATATAACGAATTTACTTAATTCAGTTTCTTGATGAAGAGAAACCAACTTGAAATAAAAATGTATTTCAGAACGGTTGGTATCGGTATTAACACTTTTGTTGATAAGGAGAAAACAACCTAGGAAAATTGAAACGTTGTTCTCTCCTTATCAATAAAAGTGTTACTACCCATACCAGTCGTTCTGAGATACATAATTCAATTTGTGTTAATTACAATTATTAATTTGGGGTTTACATGTATATATATCACCATATTAGTTTTATAATATCTCAATATTTTATTTCATTCTTTACTCTTTCAGTAAATGGTAATTTTATAAATTTGATGTTTTACCGCGGACTCGCTGAAGTACTTATCGAGAATCCTCAGGAGTCTACGGACTACAGTTTGGGATCCTCTGTCATAGAAAGAATACGTCGGTTACTTTTTCTATTGATTATCTGTCATCAAAGTAATATTTAAACCGCAAGGGGTTAGTACCTTCTTCATACACTTCTACATGAGGTTACTGGTACAAGGAAACAGAACTGTGATATATGAATAGATTACGTTATTGATAGAGACAGAACTGTAGTGTATGAGTAGGTTACTGTAGTATATGAGTAGAATACGATATTGATAAAGACAGAACTGCAGTATATAAGTAGGCTACGTTACTGATAAAGACAGAACTGCGATATATGAGTAGGATACGTTATTGGTAGTGACAGAACTGTGCTATATGAGTAGGATATGTTATAGATAGAGACAGAAGTGTGGTATATGAGACTCCTACAACACAACTAAAGTGTTGATCTTCGACCCAATGGTAAGTTTTCAGACTCACAACTAGAATCCCAGATTTGGTGCCACGTGACAGAAAAAGCGTAGATAGCCTGTTCTGTGTACCAAACTCAACAAACAAAGCTAAAGATCCAATCCTTCAGAGTATGGAAAGCTAAACGAAATTAATAATAACGTCATTACAAAAATAGCCTATAACATACGCTAAAAGGAACATTACTTAATTAAAAGTGTAGAAACTACACATGACGTCACACTAAAGAACCTCAAGACGTGGTAAGAAGCTATAAAAAACGACAGTACATCAGAACTCCAGAGAATAAACAATACAGAAGCACAAACACAAATATTCCCATCAAGTATCTCACAATTAATACCACTTTATCTGGACAACATAATGGCCTTCAACGACACCATATTATCTCGAATTGCCAAATAGAAACATCATAGAGGCTTTAAAGTTGTTATAGAGCAACGATGTTTTGAATTAAAAAAGATTCGGATAAAGGAGTAGGGTTTCCAGTTTTCAACTGCGGATCGGGTGTTCGCTAGTTGGCGTGCTCGGAATGCAAGTCCGCAGTTTGGGTCGTTGGTTCCTTATAAGAATGACAGTCAAACTTTACTATTCGGTGAAACAATAATAGCTCAAGAGTTTGTAGTATGTGCTTTGTATTAGTTAGCTGTCAGTTTAAAATTAGAGACGGATAGTACACCCGATTATTCTGTAGCTTTGCGAAACAATTCCTAAAAATAAACAAATAAAAAATAACTTATTACAAAATTTAAATAGATAGTCATCTGTTCAACGTACAAACCTACAAAATATTGTAATAAAGAAAGACACTAACTTCACAAAGATTCTTGATGTCTACTTATATCTCGACAACAGAATAATAATCATCTGCAATTAGACCACCGTGATAAACGTTGTATGTACCTTTTATCATCCCATTTATACAACCTTTGTTTATCAGAGCAACCAAACTATTTGTATCTTGCACCATCCAATTTAAACAATCCCTATTCTATCATAGCTACTCAAATATTTGTTTGTATCTTGCAACATTCTAATTAAATAGCTCTTGTTCATCAAAGCAACCTAAATATTTGTTTTATTTTGCATCATCCCATTTAAACAACTCTTGTTCATCAGAACAACCTAAATATTTGTTGGATATTGCAACATTTCTTTTAAACAATTCGCGTTTTATCAAGCTACCTAAATATTTGTTTAGATCCTATACTGTCCCATATAAACAATCCCTGTTCTATCAGGACAACCTAAATATCGTTATGTAATTTTAATAAAAAAACTCATTATTTAAATGTTGTCCTCCCCCCCCGTATTTTCGTTAAAAAACGTTATAATCCGGGAGCTCAAATTAAAACTCAACCTAAATTTTAAACTGGTAGCACAACTCTTACAGAAAAGAGTTAACACTTTTTTTGTATGCAGTGATTTTAAGAGGATGTGATCCCTTGGAGTGGTAACTTTGAAAATGCGGATTATTTTTTCTAAATCATATCAAATCACTTTCTCTAATTTTTTAAAAACATGAAAATGGTGACTCTTTTTCAAACATTTTTATAATTTTGCAATGTGTAACATAGGAACCCCTTATCTAATTCAGCATCATGAAATAATTAATGGATTATTTCAGCATCATGTTTAAGATGCCAGAAACACGATCGAATGGTGTTTTCTATTCGACTAGATTTAATTTTACATGAGAAGATATAAAAGAATATTATGGTATTTCTCGTTTTCTCTCGAAGTAATAACAACAGCAACTGAAAAGTGACTGAAGACCCGTGTTGAAACCCTTTTCACCAAACAAATCTGACTGAATAATACATAATCCAAGTGTGTCATCTGGCTAATAACAGCACAAAAAACTTGAGAACTGTAGCCTATGGAGGACTAGATACATTTTATATTGCATACCTTGTTGAAAAGGCCACGTTTGTCAGCAATTGACATGTTATGAGTTTTACCTGGAGTACGTTACAACGCAATATTTCGTTAGATTTACACTAGCAAAAGAAACTTGGAGTAAAAGAATAAGATGGTCATCAAGTTTGTGGCTCTCTTACTGATTCTAGTCAGTGGTCAAGCTCATAAGGTAGACGATCCTCTTACTAACTGGTCAACTGGTGTTTTGGTTGTTTATAATATATAAAAAGTTATATTACAAAGAAGACAAAAATGTGTCACAGACCGTAACCTTCGAAAAAATGTGTCACATAATGAAACATTTTAGAACAAAATGTGTCACATTTCAGAAAAAAAATATGTCATATATAACCTTTAGAACAAAAATGTACCACATATTGTAACTTGCAAAACAAAAACGTGTCACATATTGTAACCTACAGAATAAACAAATGTTGCATATTGTAACCCTCAGAAGGTATCAAATCCTAATTGATGAGAACGGAGTCATAGAAGATGAAACAGTCTTAAAGCAAATAGCTATATTTTAATCATATGAGTTTAACCAGGATATAGACAAATTTTTCACCATCAGGTCACAACAAAGATGAACCCCTGTATAAAGCATGTTTCAGTGAATTGATTTCTGAAAATGAAAATGATCATGTTATCAGCAGAAAAGCCTTTCCCATATCTTACATAGATACAAGAATATTCCTAAATACAAATATCCTAGCAGTGAGACTTATCGATGTGAGAAGTTAAATAAGAGACTAAGAGAATATTTTTGTAAACAAATCGTTTTTCAACAGCAGCATGAAGCTAGTGAATTAGAGAATGTGTTTAGCGGTGCAATATCTTTGGAAAATTTCACCAACGTAGCTTAGTAGTTGAATTCAAAGCTACAACATGAATAATTTGTTTGTTTTTAATTTCTCGCAAAGCTACACTAGGGCTATCTGCGCTAGCCGTTCCTGATTAAGCAATGTAAGACTAGAAAGAAGGCAGCTAGCCATAGCTACTCACCACTAATTCTTGGGCTACTCTTTTACCAGCAAATAGTAGGATTGACCGTCACATTATAAAAAACCCACAACTAAAAGAGAAAGCGTGTTTGATATGACAGGGAATCGAACCCGCGATATGAGGGTCGCGAGTCCTAACCACCTATCCATACCAGACCGTTGTCATTTTACTCATAAAATAACCAGTAATTTGGCATAAAAATGAACTTATGAATATCACAAATTAATTTTACTAAAAACTATTGAATATATTAAGTGCAAAAAATTATATTTTGGGACAAAAAAAAGAGAAAATGTCTATTATATATTTCACCTGATTAGTTACACTAACACGGTTACTAAAATCAGGCCAAAATATCAACCTCGATGAACATATATATGGTTGAAAGCAAACAGTCAGTTCAAATGTGGTTTTTCATTCTGGCACTTCTTGTTTTACCGTTCCGAAACCTAGAATACATGACATATCACAAACCCTAGTCTCTCTCTTATTCCCCTCGGTGGACTCAGCAGATGACCCAATGTGGCTTTGCTATAAGAAAACACACATACTTTCTCTTATATCCTTTTGTTTTGGAAATTAAGTTTTTTTTCTACCATTCTTCCCAAAAATACACATTTCTATAACATTCTAGAAACTCTGATTCTTAAAAGTTATTTCATTAATATCATTAGTAAGTTAAGTTCCGTCGCAGTGTTTTACTGTGTTTTCTTAAACTCTAATCATAAGCTGACTCCAAAGTGGCACAGCGATATACCTGCTAAAAACTACGTTTCGATACTGGTGGCGGTCAGAGCACAGATAGCCCTTGTGCTAAACAATTAAACAACAGTGCACAAGCTAACACAATATTTAAGTTAGAAAACATGAAAAAAGATGAAAAATAATTCCCTTAAGTATTCATAATGGAGAGTTCACTAGCTTGTAAAACGCGTAGTACACACAATAATAATTGTTATCCATTTATGAATATCTCCACTCTATTTCATCAAACCAACAAATAATTTAAACTCAACCAGTCTTTTCAAAGCTTTGTAAAAACTTCTCATTTTGTGAATGATTTGTAGGACTATATTCAAACATATGGTTTAAATTATACTACAGATGTATGGACTCTCAATATTTGAAAAAGCTGGTATTCTTTTACGGCCTGTCCCTTCCGGGGTTCATCCGTAAGTTTACCAACTTACAACTTTAAAATTTGAAATTCGATTCCTCGCGGTAGACAGATAGTCCATTGTGTAGATTTGCACTAAATATAACTTTTAAGATCTGTAGCTTCACCTATTTTAAAGTTAACAACAATATTTGGGATATATTCTTTGTTTGGATACTTCCTATGACTACACCGTGATAAGCCGGGAAATTAACAAAGCTAATTATTGTGTTTCGATACCTGTTGTATATTGTTTAACTCTGTACATATCAACAATCGACTCGTCAGTCCTTCATAAAAAAACTCAGTTCTCTGCAATCACCTAGTCAGTTTTGGTACTCAAAAATTACCCTTCCAAAATGTTACCAAAACGAACCTTTGCTTCAGCTTTGCTTAAACAAAATGCCTTTCAACTTTGCAGCTTAACTTTGTAGCTCCAGTGTTTCCCAATATATGTTTGGTTAAACTTAAAGATACTGTCTTTTTAAATCCTATGTAAAATATGTCTCTATGTAAAATAATGTAGACAAAACTGTCTCCTAGTCCTGCTATAAATGGGCAATGTGCAGTTAAAACCTGACTCTCTAGTTGAGCTACAACCCAAACGCTCAAAGGGTTGTTGGACAGTTATTATGAATGGCATACCTACGAACTTATTCGTATTATATTAAAAGCATTTTCTTTCAGACAATAAAAATATCGTAAATATTAATACCAGCACCACAAAAGATTCAAGCTATGGGTTGAACAGAGAACTTTATTTTGATATAGACCCAGCGAAGCCCACCTAATATAATACTGCATTATATTATTAATGCATTTTTATAAATGTGTGAACTACTAGTGATTTAATAACCGCGTTAAGTCTAATATTAGTGGTGAATGTTTTGAAGATAGTAGCCATTTAGCAACAGCCACTAACAAAATCCTCCACAGACAGGTGTTATCAGTTGCTCAAGACTCTAGATTTAATAACCGCGTTAGGGGTAATGTTTTTACCATTTTATTGTGAAATGGGATCAGTACTTCATAAATATAAAAATATAACATTTGTTGTAAACTGATACTGTTTAGTTGTTTTAATACACGAAACCGCCATCAATTATACATATATCGAAACACACATTGTCTCAAAAACTATAAGTATATCTAGGAGCCTCTAGCTCATTCTTGTTTCACAAAATTTGTGAATAATTGGATCGACTCATACATTGAAAGCGTCTTCTGCTGGGACAGAGGTAAGTCTATGGATTTACAACGCTAAATTCAGGGGTTCGATTCCCCTCAGTAAACAAAGCAGATAGCCTGATGTGGCTTTGCTATAACCAAGCACACACATACACGCATTAAAAGCGTGACTAGTATGGAGCTTCTATAATGCAAATATAGATGTAACGTTATACGAGGTCTGTTAAAAAAATACGCGGACTGACATCATAAAACAAAATGTACTTTATTTAGAAGTTACAGGTCTGGGACCCCTTCAAAGTACTCTCCTCCCCAACGCACACACTTATCCCAACGGTGTTTCCATTTGTTGAAACAGTCCTCGTACGCTTTTTTTTGTAATGTCCTCCAGCTCCTTCGTCGCATTTGCCTTAATCTCGGGAATCGTCTCAAATCTTCTTCCTTTCAAGGGTCTTTTGAGTTTCGGGAACAAGAAAAAATCGCAAGGAGCAAGGTCAGGTGAGTAGGGGTGGGGAAGAACAGTGATCGAGTGTTTGGTCAAAAACTCACGAGTTCTGAGGGCTGAATTTCGCAGCAACGCGGTGCATCTTCAATTTTTCGATCAAAATCTCGTAACAAGATCCAACTGATATCCCACACTCTTCAGCAAGCTCCCTGACAGTCAGACGTTGATTTGCCTGCACCAGGGTGTTGATTTTGTCGACGTGTGGGTCGTCAGTTGACGTGGAAGGACGTCCAGGACGCTCATCATCTTCAATGGACTGTCGACCATTCTTAAAACGTTCATGCCACTTGAAACATGCCGTACGCTTCATAGCAACGTCACCGTAAGCCGTGTTAAGCATAGCAAAAGTTTTAGTCGCAGATTTTCCAAGTTTAACACAAAATTTCACAGCAAGTCGTTGCTCCTTCAGGTCATTCATTCTGAAATCCGCCAAACGAAAAAATCGCACTTCACTTAAAACCGCGCAGCTAATACACAAATGAAAATATCTGCAATCGGGAAATGGCGTCGTAATCAGCTGATCTGTGCAAACCTAGCGACATCAAGCGGATTCCCCTGGAACCAACTGGAGACGCGCAATTCAAACAGTCCGCGTATTTTTTGAACAGCCCTCGTAATCCATGCGTTATGTAGTTAAACGATTAGATCTAGAGTCTAGGCCCAATGCTAATATATCTAGTCAACGTTAGCAAACAATCTCACAACTAAGTCTTTAAATTTAGAACGATATCAACTGTCACCACACATAAACTACTGCTAAGAGTATAAAAGTGATTTATTATAACTCATCTAGGTCCAGTTTAACAGTTTATTATACCAGTTGTTTACCTTAGACTAGATTCCGAAAACAGACCAGTCGTACACTTTTCATAGTCTGACACTGTGCACCCAATGTGTCACATAGTATTTATAGGTACCAAAATTGAGTAAGCCTTCAGTACATGAAACACTAATAACTAGGTAATGTCCATAAAACTTGTGATCATTCCATTTTACCTTGTACCAATGTTTAGGTGGTTCATCTAAATTCTTTGTCAAAGCGCTAAGCCTTGTTTCAGTGCGCCATAAAACGTTAATCAAAGCGCTAAACATAAAGTTTCCTGTATACCATATAACGTTTACACTTGCAAAAGTCGCCATGTTTACCCTCAAAATGGCAGATGGTAAAACTAGTTCTGCCTTCAGTCACGTAACTGCATAACATCTATAACAGCAGCTTGTTTTGTTTTGTTTTAAGATCAAATTCAAAATATTAGGAATATTAAAAACTATGATCTCTACAGACAAAAAACTTGATTTCTGGCCTTGAATGTTTTAACACCGAAAATTACTATCTTTGGTTAACCAAGTATTTGCTTCTTTTAATAACTGTTTGCAAACTGATAAGCAAATAGAATTATTTAAATAAAACCTAGTTACTGCGTAATACCCTCAACTCGCAAATATTACCGAATTATTTTAAAAAACCTGTTTTACTCAAATGCTCACTCAATATGAAAACTAACACCAAGGTCTGCGTATTACATTCTTACTCCCTCAAAAGGTAAGTCGAATTCTCTCTAAAACCTTTACTAACAATGTTATTTTAGGACCTTGTATAAAACAGAACGTAAAACACGTATGTTAAAGAAACAAAGAAATAAACGTTCAGCAGTTTGCAAGAACCTTTATAACCTTCTAAATGAACTCAGGCGTAAACACGTCCATTCCTTTTATTTCTCGAAAATTCGAACAAAGAATAATATAATACAGAAATATATACAATAAAAGAAGGTCTGATAATAATAACTCCAATCTAAACAAATATGAAGACATTCTATTGTATCCATTTTAATTATTTGCTTTTGGTCTTTTTAACAAGTAACTCCACACCTAAACTCACCTATACATGATTTTGTTATAAAAGTTCATATTTCAATTTGTAAAATCAATAACTTCTTAAAGTGTATTGTTACGCTGAAACAAACAAATGAGGAAAAGTTTGCTCCGTAAATCCTTAAAAATAACATTGGCTGTCACTTCATGAAGGAATCTGACGGTTGCGGGTTCGAATCCCCGTCACATGAAATATGCTCGCCCTTTCAGCCGTGGGGCCATTCTAACGTGACGATCAATCCCACTATTCGTTGGTAAAAGATTAGCCCAAGAGTTGGCGGTGGGTGGTGATGACTAGCTGTCCAGGTAATGAGTAGCTTTGCGCGAAATTCAAAACAAACAAACCACTTCAAGAAGGATTTTATTAATATATTTTCCACATTTAGAAAAAATAGTGCATTAAAATGTAATGAATAATAGTTGTTCATAGGAAAGAATAAATATATAATAAACACATACTTATGTAACATGTACTTTCTATACGAATACACACCCTCACGCATGACGTGTGCATTTTTTGTGTACAAATACAGCATTATTTTTACAGACTTAGAATACTAGAAACTAGAAGTGTGGGGGTACCGATACGATGCAAGTATCGTATTATGAAGTCGTGAGACGATAGTATCGATACATCACCCGATACCAAACGACTTATGTGTCTTCACGAAATTTGGCAAACTTTTATGTAATAACATAAGCCTTTTGCATAGAAATATCAGCTTTTCTAATAATGTATTTTTGTCAGAAATTAGTGTTTTCTTATACAGAGTCAAAGTAGTAACTGCTTCGAGTGTAAAGAGATGTTAATGTTAAGATTAAAAATACTTTGATACTTTATTGTTTTTTAATTCCCAAAACTTTCGAGATAAATTCTAAACCTTTTTTTGATCATAATACAAATTATAAAATAAATCAAAATTACCTTTTTAGAATTATTTCAAATTTTAGTGGAAAACTACATTAGTTTCACTAGATAGCTTAAAGCTTTTAAAATTATGCACCTCTTTCTAATTACATTTTATTTTATTGACCTTTGTAAAGCACTGTGAAGTGTGAAGTAGTTAAATAAGACAACTTTGATAATATATATAATAAATTACAGACAGGATTGTCAAGCATTGTAACAAACTGTAAGTAAAGCATTTGTATTTAGCTATGTATCGTATAGTATCAGCCCTAATAGATATCAAGTTTCGATGCTCTTGTTGGGCAGAGCTCATTGTGTTGTTTTGTGTTAAACTACAAAAAATAAACAAAACTTATCTTCTGTAACATTTAAGAGTAGAATAAAAAGAAAAAATGTCTTACATCCGAAATTCGGTTGTTTTTTACTAAAACAACAGTTAAGATCAGTGACACTGTGATTGTATTAAAAACACAGGGCCCGGCATGACCAGGTGGTTAAGGCACTCGACTCGTAATCTGAGGGTCGCGGGATCAAATCCCCAACACACCATACATACTCGCCCTTTCAGCCGTGGGGGTGTTATAATGTAATGGTCAATCCCACTATTTGTTGGTAAAACAGTAGCCCAAGAGTTGACGGTGGGTAGTGATGACTAACTGCCTTCACTTGAGTCTTACACTGCTAAATTAAGAACGGCTAGAACAAATGGACCTCGTGTAGCTTTGCACGAAATTCATAACAAACCAAACCAAAATCTAGTATCATATTTATTAATTTCTAAGATGTCTCTTTCGCATTATCTTGTTAAAATATTTATTTCATTCTTTAATATGTTGTTCATTTACTGTTGAAAACACCTGTTTAATTCTTTGTCAGACCATCGATACTTTGTCAAAACAGTCGTATTATTTCTTAAAGATCTATTCCTACATTATGAAAATTAATGTTTTTCACACTTCAGTTCAATAGAGTCTTAAAATACATATATCATTCCTTGATAGTCCATTAACGTATTATCAAAACAACTCATTCGTCTTTTAATAGTTCTCTTATACAATGTTAAACAAGTATTTCACTTTTAGTAGTAGAATTAAAACTGAAGTTTTCAATTCAAACGACGCCTTAAGCGTAAATGGACTGAATGGCTTGGTCAGACAGTAATCTTCAGATTCAGGTGTAACCATTTCTAATTTTGAACTACTGATTAAAAGAAGTGTTGTCAAACAATAGTATCCACCACCGTAAGAGTGCTTTAGCTGGCTCTTTGGGTAATTTAAAAAATATATACCACTTTTATAACGTGTACAAAACTGAAGCTGTAGACGTATTCAGCAATATCACGTTTTGAATTTTGGATTACAGAATAATAACCACCAGGCCGCGCCCCAACCCTTCCTTAATAGTTTTTCATGAAATCATTAAGCATCTGTTTCAGTTTGTAAAGATCTATCCAAAGATTTTTTTAAAGCGCCTCTTTCCTTATTTAACACACATTCGGAGAGTCCGAGAGATATGTTTCTGGCTGATTCCCAAACAAAACTTTCCGACTCTGTATTTTAAATTCTCAAAAGATAGTTAAGCACATTGCGAAATCTGGAATCTTAATTGTCAATCAATATAGTCAAAGTTACATTAATAGAGAGTAAAATTCATTCTACAATCCAAAATACCACACAAAACACAGCATTAGTCACGCACGTTAGGGAATACAAGATCTGGTTCCTCAGCTCTATAAAACCGTTTTCTCCACGGTTTTTGCAATTTCTTTGACAGATATGACCGAGAAAGATTCAATTAAGCTTACTTGTTCCTGTAAAGTAGTTTGGAAACGTATTCAATATGAGCACTTCTACAGTTTTGTGCGAAAGAAACACAGTACTTCACAACCCTGCATTGAATGATGCATTCGATAGGAAGTAAAGGTTAATAGCTCAAAACCCTTTATCGGAGTGCATTTTGTAATTTTTAAACTCGAATACTGGAAACCGTAACACTCTTCTGTTGAACAACAATTCCCTGAATTTGGTCTCAATTAACTCACAAACTGGGGTGTTAACGGTCTAGACACACATTGTTAAATCATTTGTTATTCATATACTACTCTTGGTCTAGTGACCAGCGTTCCGACCTGTGAATCTAAGTGTCCATTGTTCGAGTTCTGTTATTACAAAGTCTCTCTTCTTCCTAGTTTGAGATTAGGGTGTTCGACTCGAGGTCTGCTGGTCGCAGGTTCGAATTCTCGTCTCAAGAAACATGTTCGTTCTTTCACTCGTGAGGGCACTATAATGTGACGTTTAATCCCACTATTATATTAAATAGCCCAAGAATTGGTAATGGGTATTAATGACTAGTTGCTTCCCTTCTAGTGTTTCACTGCTAAAATGGGGACTGCTGGCGCAGATATCTTTGCGCGAAATTTGAAACAAACCAAACCCATTTTGTGGTCATGAGTGCGTTATAAGACTGAATGTCAAATCTCACTATTCGATGAAGGTGACCTAAGAGATAGCAATAAGTATTTTTCTTCTATTCTGTCAGATCAAAATTAAATATGTTTAGTACAGATGTCTCTTCGATAGTTTTGCACATATATTCAGAACAAACACGTCATATTTTCTTCAATCACCTACTTAATCGTTTAATTCTTTTTCATACCTTGTTAAAACACTTATTTAATTGTTCAATAACTTATCAGTATATTGTTAAATCACTTATTTAATTGTTTGATAATTTGTCATTATATTCTTAAATCATTTATTTAATTGTTTATTAATTTTTTCATGTGTTGCTAAAACACCTGTTTAATTGTGCAGCAGTGTATTTAGATATAGTTAAATCACCTACTAAATTCTTCAATAATTTATCCATATATTGTTAAAACACCTATTTTTATTCTTAATGGTCTGTTCGTAAATATTTCAAAATGTCTAATTCACTCTTTACTAGCCTGGGCCTCACACCATAGCATGGAGATTGTGGCGTTCCACTCGCGATCAAAAGATCGTAGGACTGAAATCCAGCGCCAACATACTTCCCATTTCATTTGTTGAAGTAGTATAATAACACTCAATTTTGTTGTTAAAGACCAGCCCAAGAAACGGTTGCAGGTGCTACCCACCAGTTGCCTTTCTTCTGGTTAGTATTTCAGAGTTAGTGGGGTTTTTCGGTGTTTTTTTTTAATTTCGTGCAAAGCTACTCCAGGACTATCTGCGCTAGCCGTCCCTAATTTAGCAGTGGAAGGCAGCTAGTCATCACCACCCATCGCTAACTCTTGGGCTACTCTTTTACCAACGAATAGTGGGATTGACTGTCACATTATAACGCCCCCACGGCTGAAAGGGCGAGTATGTTTCGTCACAACGGGAATTCGAACCCGCGATCCTGAGATTACGAGTTGAACGCCTTAACCCACCTGGCCATGCTGGGCCCAGAGTTAGGGAGGACGGTAGATAGCTTTAATTGTTTTACCATAAACAAGCAAATGTTAACAGTCTCTTCATACATTTTTAAAATGCGTATTAGATTCTTTAATAATTGAACCTTACACACTATTTCGTACATTGGTGGTAGATCTATACACTGTTAAAAGCATGTATTTTTTAAACATTCAATAGTTAAATAATAAAAGAATTTCATATCATTTTTTAAAAATCTAACCACACATTTTTAGGAATAATAATTATTATTTTTATTCTTTAACATTTTCTTTATACATTGTTAAGGGGTCGTTTACAACTTTCTCTATTTTCGCGATAAAACAACTACGTACGCTGGGGATGTGGTGAGAAAGGTGTAGAAGACACCATACACCTTTCAAAAAATATCATAATTATTGATTCCAAGCAACTGGAGAAGAGAGGGTCGAGAAAAAATAAGTTTTATGCATTCGTGAAAACGTGAATTTTTTTTACTACACCGTTGTATTTTGTAATATCCAGACTATAACTAATTAAGGTATATTTTGCAAATAATTTTATATTATAGTAATACATTGTAGCTATTTAGCTATGTTTTATTGCAGGGCCAATTCACATCGGGTTATCTGTTGTGTCTATCGAGGGGGGTAGGTCGTATCCTATGTTTCGTTTGTTTTGTTTTGAATTTCGCGCAAAGCTACACGAGGACTATCCGTGCTAGCTGTCCCTAATTTAGTAGTGTAAGGCTAGGGGGAAGGCAGCTAGTCATCAGTATCCACCGCCAACTCTTAGGCTACTCTTTTACCATTGAACAGTGAGCGTATCCTATGTTTTAGCAACCCACAGACTTACCGCTGTCCCACCGAGATACGTACAGTTATACAGAGCTGACATCAGATAAGGTTTGGATGTCAGTGGTAAAACTGTACAGCTTACAGTCTTAACGATTGTTGTATAATTACAAAAAAAAAACATATACGGAATATACTGATGGAAAAAAGGTAATCATAGCTGGCGTTGTACAATGACCTTATTTGTAGAAATAATACAAGCCACATCAGATATTTCTACAACATAATGTAATGCATGATAAATAGTAGTACAGAATATACAGTGACGTATATGACGTAAAGCTTGTTTTATTTTGCCTAAAATGTTTATCTTCGGTAGCTGTCTCAATTCCATTAGACGAAGAACGAATGAAAAAGCTCTCGGTTTTCTACACATGTTCTTTACATTTGATAAATAGTTTTTCTTTTTCCTTCTCTTTCCTTTTTTTGTTCATGTGCTGAAAGAAAGAATGCTGATCTGCTCATTCTACAAAGTCGAGTAGATATTTCCTACTCCTTTTATTATTTTACATTAAAATGATTTTGAAACCTCACCTGGACATTAAAGTCCATGTCACCACGTCCGGTCAAATTCTTTCTGACAACTGTGCTTCTTGACACTAAAACTGCATCGTATTTCTACTCAAAAAAAGATTCCATTACAAATCTAAAATGTCCAAAGTATACTATACCTCTCGTATTTCTACTCCTAGTATCCATTTCAGCAGCCTGACCGCACATAGATCCATAGGCTCTGCATCAGACAACTCAATAGTATGTTTTTGTTTGGAATAACATCAGTATTCTTTTCATTTTCCAGCTATTTTGCTATGCGTGTATACATGTGACTTGTGTTGCTTATCCAGGTGGATAGCTTTCCTAATTATGTTTGTATGTGTTTTGAATTCTGAACAAAAATTTAAATTGGATATTGCAAAAGTCGTTCCCAGTTTTGATGTGATAGATCAGTACAAATGCAGTCAGTCAACGCCATCTCCCACCAACTCTTGGGCTAGTATTGACTGACCGAAGAATAGGATTTGATCATCACTCTTACAATGCATCCAGAGCCCTAAAGTACAGAAAGCGAATATTTGGCGGTTACGAGACTCGAAACATAGAATCTCAGAACTACAGTCCAGCATTATAACCACCAAACTTTTCTTGGCCCTCTCAATTATCTCACTTATTATTGTTTGGGTCACGTAGACGGCTTTTTCTATGGTCGGTTGTGTTCGCAGATTCCCATATATTACCAATAAAACTATATTTCTCTTAACAGGGTTGGAATACGACTTGTTACAATTCCCTTACAGAGTAATCTTGGTGCTCCAAATTGATCCATATCCCTTTGCTATCAAGTAAAATAAATATTCCCATCTTGGAAATTCTATATCCATGATCTAAACACATCTTTAAGATTTAAATGTACGAATATTTTGGTTAAGAAAAGGCTGTTAAATATCCTACCCAGAGGCTCTTAATTTTTGGTAACGTCAAACGATGCCGAAATATAGTTCTGATACTTTCCGTTTCATTGCGATTTTATATCAACTGTGTTTATCACACGAAATGCTTATTTGCATATTAAAACCATCTTAATATAATGTACTCAGCTTTCTGTAGCAGAGCTGGTAGATTTTATGTGGAATGTTACTTACCCTAACCATAATGACCAGCTAAAATACATTCTGACCCATATTCACTTTAACTGACCATGTAAAAACGGTTATTCACTCTACAAGAACAACTATTTAGATAAACCCAGAATGTTTCTCTCTCTGTTAGATCACATAATTACAAAAGAGAATGTTATTCAACATAAAAGGCATATATTTACAAATGTATTATATCTTACCCCTCAAGCTCACGTAAGTAAATACACATGGACAATTACTTACCCTACAAGATCAGAACGTTGAATGCTCTTCAAAGCTTTAATGGTAGGCATTTCGTAAGACTCTCCAACTCCAGGTAATATTCTACGAATGACAAAAAAGGAATTATGAAAACAACAATTGACGCTGCAAACAGTAAAATACGGATATATATACAATGTTGTGAATAACATATTAATGATAAAAGGTTTATTAAAAGTATTTAAAAGTTAAAGCTAAGCTATCTATTTAGTTACTTCTGTAGTTTATCTTTAAGGGAAGCTGACTTACAAGTCTCTTTAAATAATTTGTTGCTATTTGTAGACGCTTTGTTACAATTCAGGACAAAGAATATTATGGCGTTCTACTGAGATCTCCGATGGAGCCACTTTAATATATTTGATAATAGACTTTTCGAGCAGCCACTTCCGGCAGTTTAAAGGATAGCGAGAGATTAGCTCAAATCAGAACAAGATAAAACATCGTGTTTTCTATCTTGAGATCCATCAAAACAAGTAAAGGTATTGGTCTATTAGAGAGATTCAGTTGTACCAGCTTTGGCGTACACTTCTTTTTGCAAACTCTCTGTAGTAAGTTTCATCTTAGTTCAAAGCAGACACGTAGAAAAAAGTATTTTTATCCGCTTATCACAATCATAAGCCCATCTCAGAATTTTTCTATCTTGTTATTGTTGGGTTCTTTTCTTCTTTCTATCATTTGTGTATGATACACATAAAGCTCTTCTTTAAGAACATTTTAAATATAGTCCTGTATTGTACTTTCATAGATAAGCATCGTTATAGTAAACTTGCTGTTTATTTCTGCGTTAATGATTTTATATTTCATAAAAACAAATCTATATTTAAAGCAGACAACTGTGATATCTCATTTTGTTTGTTGTTAAGCTCAAAGCTGCACTGTGAGCTATGCGTGTTGTGGCCACTAAAAGTATCGAAACGTAGTTTTCAGCGTTATAAGCCTTCAAACTTACCGACAAGCCATTGGAGGGCATAATGAGTTATTCTCCTAATTGATGGATAAATATGACGATGAAATGGAGGGGCAGAAGAAGAGCTCGTTCAATAATAACGATATTAGAAGCTTTGAGCTATCTCTTGTGTCTCGAGCTGTAAGTCCGTAAGTTATTGTTGCCCCCCTGTGGAACAGCCAGCAACAAAGATAAATTTGAAATTCTACACATCAAATTCTTTAATTTATTTTATTAACAGTTTTCATCTATTTTCAACAAAGATAAAAATAAATTAACTTTCTTTCAAAATATTTAAGGTGCTATAGGAACTAATATTTTTATTTATTCATTCTTCAGTTTATCTGTTAATGCATATTTTAAGTACACTACTTTCTGAAACAGTATTTAAGTTTCGATAAATTATTAAACCTAATAAATCAGACCTTAAATCACCATTTAATTATAATATAATTTAATATAAATCTGCATAGTGTTTCTAACTAGTAAAAGAATCTTGAAGTTAAAATGAAAGTTTACAAAATAAAAACTTGTTTTATCCACTTGGCACGATTTAGAATAACAACCTGTGTTACGTTATCAAACCATCAGGTACTTAAGAGTCTCATATGGCAAGTGGAATGCAAAATCTAGTAAAATAAGAATGGATAATCCAAAGTATGTAAACTGGTGAAATCACACAAATGTGTGAAAAGTAAACCATAGACATCCTTATTTTGTTGTTTCATAAGACATGGATAACAAGACGATAAGACACGGATGATATTTTTTGCGCAAGAATGAATTATTGTCACATTACAATGTAAATTAAAGCCAGAAATGTCAACATGAATTGTCTGAATTTTGATGCAAATCAGTTTAGACTGCTTGAAATTTGATGACTTGATCCAAGACTCAATAGTTCAAAAATAAGAATTGGACTGAATGTTTCAGAAGTCAGAAGGCCATTGTTATGCAGATTGTTGATGGATGCTTCGGTTTCCAGTGTAAGAAGTTCTACGATTTTTGATGATGGCAACCTCAAATTTCACATTTTAACAAGCTTTTCGAATACCCTCTACTGTACGTTATTGTCTCTTTCAAGTCTATGTTTCAACAAACCAAAGGAGCGAAAATACACTGGAAGTCTAGGATAAATTAGCAAGTAGAAAGTCAATTCGAATCGTTGTGATTTCACTTTCTTCAGCTATATTTTTTATGAAGATGGAGCGGCATGGCTAGGAGGGTAAGGCACTCGACTCGTAATCTAAAGGTCGCAGGTTCGAATCCCCGTCGCATCAAACATGATCGCCATTTCAGCCGAGATGGCATTATAACGTAACGGTCAATCTCACTATTCGTTGGTAAAAGAGTAGCCCAAGAGTTGGCGGTAGGTAGTGATGACCAGCTAGCTTCCCTCTAGTCTTACACTGCTAAATTAGGGACGGCTAGAGCAGATAGCCCTGGTGTAGCGTTGCGCGAAATTCAAAAAACAAACAAACAAACTTATGAAGACAACTTTTGAATTTGGGGCTTGGAAATCTTTACCAACATAAAATGTTCATTTATTATCTCGTTAAAAGTAGCAGGAGATACATATAACTAAATTTCAATGGAAGTTTGAATATAAAGCTTCTCTTTGGTAACTACTGTCATCACTTTATAGATGAAGGCTTTTTCTTCTAAGTGTTTTGAGGTGGTTTTAGAATTACCGCTAAACGCTCTTTTGTGCGAGTTTCTCTGTTTCCTATGGGAAAACACTTAAAGCTTCCTTTTTTGAAGTATGATATCTTTCAGCTCCACAACGACCGAAGGCTCCTACTTTCAAATATGGTGAAGTTTACCTCCACAACAACTGAAAGCTTCTTCTTTCCTGAATGACGTATTTTAGCTCCACAACAACTGAAAACTCCTTCTTTTAAGAATGATGTCCTTCAGCTCCACAATGCTTCATACACTTTTTATATTAATATTCCTCTTTGGAAAACACTGTTAAATATAACTCCATCTACAAATAATAATTTGGTTCATGTCAAATGTAACTCGATCTACGTCGGTCAACAATGCAACAACAGTCCTGTTCTTTGTTGTTAAAAAATGATTAGGTTACTCACTAAACGATTTCACTTTCTTTAACTATTAGCAGTCACCAAGCAGAAGTAAACTTAGAAGAAATTTCAAAACTGCACATTGTTAAAAGATCTAGTCAATAATTTTTCAGCCGAATATGTTTCTTTAATTTAAATGTTAGTAATCACCGAGCGAATTGGTTTGGTCTGAATTTCGCGCAAATCTACACGAGGACTATCTGCGCTAGCCGTCCATAATTTAACAGTGTAAAACTAGATGGAAGGCAGCTAGTCATCACCACCCATCGCTAACTCTTGGGCTGCTTTTTTACCAACGAATAGTGGGATTAATCGCAACATTATAACGTCCCCACGGCTGAAAGGGCGAGCATGTTTGGTGTGAGGGGATTCGAACCCGCAACCCTCGGATTACAAGTTGAGTTCCTTAACCAGCTGACCATGCTGGACCTCACCGAGTGGAAGTAAACTTAGAAAGGATATGAAAATTTAAATTTTGTAACAAATTTTCTTAAAGAAGACAACAGTTCCGTTAGTAAAGAACTTTTTTTTTACATAAATTCCTTCTGTTCCGTATTCGTTATTCACAAGTAATGTGCAACAAGAAACTCCTTTTATCCTGTGTTCAAACAGTTAGTTCTTAAAGCTTCATTTAAGCATCTGGAAACCCCACCTTTTAAAATGTTTGTACGCTAATATGGTTACGGTTATAAGTAATGACAAATTAGATTTATGATAAAACTTTTATATATTGCCCATTTATGAAAAAAAGAAACTCGTATTTAAGAAGCGATTATAAAAAAATCTAATAAAGTGTTCGCAAAACTGTAAAAACCAGTAGATACAATACTCACCTTACCATATTACCTTTAATAATTATAAAAGACCCTACACAGTTACTTTAAATAAAGAATTTTTGTAATGAAAATCATGTTACTAACGAGGATATATAAATAAAGAATATAATTTTCATAAAAGTCGTGTGTATAAATCTTTCTATATCTGACGCGACGCTGAAAAATACAAATCCAGGTTTGTTTGTTTTCAGCTACTAATCTGGCTCAAGCTAAATGCAACTCTACAAGTAATTAACTGGTTTATTTAAAATGTAACTTCCTCTACAAATAGTGATCTCACTAGTGTTAAATGTAACTCCATCTATAAATAATAAACTGGTTCATTTACTACGTAACTCCAGCTACAAGTAATAAACTGGTTTATTTAAAAGGTAACTCCTTCTACAAGTAATAAACTGGTTTATTTAAAAGATTACTCCATCTGTATATAATAATCTAGTTCAAGTTAAATGTAAATCCCTTTAATTGTGAGCGTAACAAGTAGTTTCAAAACTGATTGTTTTGGGCTAGAGCAAACGATTCTGGTCACGCTGTAAAAGCAATTCTAAATAGTTTTTATAATGTAAAGAAAGTTTTTCACATGAATAAAGTTTCTATTCCAAACGTAGTCATTTTATATTTTAGTAAACATACACTGATGAAAAAATATTTTAATGAAAACCGAAATATAACAATTAAAATGACTGAATGTTCTTGTTGAGTCACCTTGTTGAGTCACATTTCTATTGGATCAGGACAACTAGGCAACTCTTATGACGTATAAGAAAACACAAATGTCAGAGGTCATAACGATAACAGAAAAACAAAACATCTTAATAAGTAAATATTTATTTGTAGCTAAGCACAAAGCTACACAATGGGCTACCTGTGCTTTGTCTACCACGGGTATCGAAACCCGTTTTCTCTGGTTGCTACTGATGTAAGTCCTCAGACACATTCCGCTGTACCATTAGGGTGAAGAGGGCTTAACAAGCATACGAAAATAAACGGTAGCTAGAACACGTTTGATCTATAAATGGTATTTTTAAGTATAATTTCCTACTAACTGGTAATGGAACCAGTACAGTTCAATCATAAATAACACTGTCCAGCTTTTGATCGAAATACACTTCTATTCTTGATGCGTGTACTTCAATTCTTCGTGTTTTTCAGACATGTATATACATTTATGTGTATTTTAGTGTACAGAAGTTAAGTAGAAATGGAGTAATTTTTATAAGATATATGTTTAATGTATTAGGTTTTGTATGTATTATACTTTTATAAATGATAAAAATAAGTAATTAGGTATTTGATATTATCTACCATGTAATATTACTCCTCATATTATATGACTGCAGAATAATAACATTATATCGTGTCAAATGCAGTGCCAAACCTTTTTCCTGAAGAACAATTAAGAAGGAAATATAATACACGTCATTTGGTCTATAGATAACAGATAATGTACAGCGTTGTTATGTTGTGTACATACGAAACAAGTCCTATCATTGATATTGTGATACTTCAAACCCCTGAGCACATCGCGACTGTATATTCTAAAGCCGCATTTTCAAAAAACCTGACAATACACTTACATTCTCTCATTACAGTTAAATTGGAGCTTTCGCTAGCAGATGAATATAAGTCCATCGCTGGTTTTGTCATGGACGTTTGGATGTACAAACCTACCGAATCAAATCCTTATATGAATAGTAAATATTATATGTATGTATGTATGTGTGTATATGTTAAAGATAAATTTCAATTCAATCCAAACATCTTATGATGTGGTGAATAATGTAACTACATTTTCAAATAAAGAAGTGTCTACTTCTAAAGTAAATGGTTTGTTTTTTGATTTTCGCGCACAGCTACACAAGAGCTATCTGCGCTAGCCGTCCATAATTTAACAGTGTAAGACTAGAAGGAAGGCAGCTAGTCATCACCACCCACCCGCTAATTCTTGGGCTACTCTTTTACCAACCAATAGTGGAATTGACCGTCACATTATAACGCCCCCACGGCTGAAAGAGCGAACATGTTTGGGGTGACGGGGATTCGAACCTGCGACCCTCAGATTACGAGTCGAGTGCCTTAACCACCTGGCCATGCTGGGCCCCTAATATAAAGAAAAATTAACAAACTGCTGTCGTCCATGGGCTGACTTGGAAATAAAAACGCTTATAACACTATATTAGTGCTGTTAAACCTCTCTCAACGGGCTACTGATTAGAGGAAATTGATATAGGGAATATCTTTGCTAAACAAAACACTAAACTGTGATTATCTTAAACCTTAGCCTACTTTACTTGAGTTTTAAAAAAAAAAGAAAAAAAGAGTTTAAATCTTTGTGAATGAAGGTACTATGATTCTTTTCAAGAGAGGGTACAGCGTTAAGTCTACTGATTTACAATGCTATAATCAGGGGTTCGTTTTCCCTCGGTGGACTCAGCAGATAACCCCATGTGGCTTTGATATAAGTAAACACACACACGTTTCGAGAGATAAAGGCTTTGTTCATGTTAAGGGTTTTTTTTTATGTAACTAAATAACGTTATTAGATTTAACACATATGGCTAATTTGCTAGAAGTAATAAACTGGTTCATTTAAAACGTAACTCCATCTACAAGTAATAAACTAATTCATTGGCAAAATTACTAGTTTACAATGCTAAGGCCAAGAGTTCGATTCCCCACTCGTGTAGCTTTAGAAGTAACATCAACAGGACAAGCTAAAAATATTTACGTTAAAGAAACAGTTCAGTAATCATATGCAAACGAAACACTTGTTTATTTGATTGTCAATGAAATAATTTTGTGTTTGTGTCTCATTACGAGGTTCTAATATGAACTGGAAAACCTAATAGGTGTTGAACAGGCGTTTAGCTACTTTTGGCATGATTGTTTTCAATGCAGAATTTGCGCTTACTTGTCAAATTGGATGCAAGAATCTTGTAGAGGTCGCACCCGTCGTAAATGTTTGTTTGCAATTTTGGGACAACACTACACTTAACCTTCTGCTGTGTCTACCGCGGGAAATTGAGCTCCGAATTCTAGCGTCGTATGTCCAGGGGACATTCGAGAAATCCCCACACGACAAAAATGCTTCCTATTGATCGTATGGATATTCAATTAGAATAGTTTTACTGTTAAGGTGGTTAAGGCACTCGACTTGTAATCTGAGGGTCGCGGGTTCGAATCCCCGTCGCACCAAACATTTCATCAGTGGAGGCGTTATAATGTAACGGTCAATCCCACTATTCGTTGGTAAAAAAGTAGCCCAAGAGTTGGCGGTGGGTGGTGATGACTAGCTACCTTTCCTCTAGTCTTACACTGCTAAATTAGGGATAACTAGCGCAGAAAGCTCTCGTGTAGCTTTGCGCGAAATTCTTAAAAACCAAAAACAAACACACCACATTGAAGTTGTCTCAATTTAAATAGTGAATTGCTATATTACACACGAATAAGTCTACAAATATACTTATTTAGTATAAACCTACGCAATGCTCTATCAGCTCTTTCTTCATGAGGAAGTCTAATCTCAGATTTTAACGTTCTAAGTCAGCACATTTACCAATGACCCACCGAGAACCAGGCAAACCGAAAAGAAAAAGAGTGCTACAGAAATAAAAAAACAGCGTCAAATAAGGTGCTACACAGAAACATATGTGAACATTTAACTATACGGTATGATACTTTAATTTCACGTGAATTGTATAAAACAACCGTATCTTGATATATATGGTGAATAGAACACGTGGAAACTCAGAGCAAGAAGTTACGAGTGGGAAAGAAGAAAACGAGAGCTACATAAAGCACTAATAATTTGTAAAACTGTTCCTTGCTAAACGAGGTTTCACTGTTTATACTATTTTTCAAATGTAACTTAAATATTTACTAGCTTACCATTTCGTGTATGATGAACGTAAACAAATCTAATTTTTATAAAAGTTTGGAAACAAAATTTCAAAAAATTCCTCAATTAATATCATGTGTTGGAGTTTTAAACAGTCACTCAGTGTTCATGACTTTAGATAGAGATCTTGCGATGTTAGTGATTTCTATCTTTAAAAATATAATAATAATTTTGTGTGTCATTGAGCACAGACTACCACAAATTGTCCACTTTGCAGTTTTCTGCTTTAAAAAACAATAAAATAAACAATTCCTTCGATAAATTACTGCCACGTCTGAACTGCTAAACATTTTTATTAAATATCTGAGCTCTTTTATTCTTAGTTTTTAACTTTATAAAATATATGTTGAAAATATATTGGAAAAAATACTGGATACGACAAAATAATTGAAACATCTCGTCTTTTTATTCTTAAGTTATTTTGTTGACTCTAAAAGGGGAGAGAGTATGTGACAGTAATGTACATAATTGCACATTAAATCACTTTATGTCATTTAATTTATGTGTATATGAACATTATTGTCTTCTTCAGAGAAAATGTTCTTAAAATATGAAGCTAAAAGACCTATTAGATTTCTTAAGATATGTGATTTGTTGTTTTCTTAAGAGAAGATGTTCTAAAAATATTCTAAAAGGTGTATCAGATTTTCAAAGATATCTGATTGTGGATGATCACCTAGCTGGAACCTTAATTTGACAAGATGACTTAACGAACGTATCTCCAGGAACAGAGTCAAATGTGATATCAACATGTGGTGTCAAACGCTACAATGTCAAAAGTGTGTGTGAAAGTTAATGTTAGCCCATAACACGCAACTCTGTTCGAGAACTGCATAAGTTTGGTTACCACGGTAAGTCCACCATTCACAATATTCTAATAACACAAAAATAGAAAGCCCAATAAAGTAATGTGAAGAACATAAAAAAAATGAATTAAAGGTTAATTTGTAGAATATGGTTAAATTAGATGGATCATCTTTTACATCAAATGAATGTGTTTTGTTTGTGGTGAAAATAAAAACAAGCCTACAAGCTTGAATGTTCTGTGCCATTAGTTGATCCTGATGGAGTCTCTATGGTAGCTTTTTTGTTGTATAATAGTCTATGATCCATGATCTTTCTGAATGGTAAAGTAACGAAAAATTATTACTTAAACCCTATTGCAGACTACGTTCATTCTGAGTTGAGCAATTTATTCCCCAACTGAATTCTGATAAATGTATTAATAATACGCGCTCATATCTTAAATTAGAAACAGTTGCCAATAACTCGATACTTTCTTTCAAAGATCTGCGTTTCATTTTGTCATTCGAGTTGGTAAGATCCTAATAACTAGTCCTTATAATAAGGATACATTTCAAAATACAATACATACACCAGATGCCTCAAACCTAAATATTATCACAAATATATGAATACATATAAGACAATAACATGGAAATAAATATTTCTTTTCGTAGGTTTTTTGATCTGACAAGATCTCTGACTGCAGAAACATAAACTAAGCATAGTTCATGTTCATCATACTGTTCAGATGTTGTACATATCCTGAAGCTTGGTTATTTTAAAGGTAGCATCAATCACCTTTGCAACTTTACGATCCAGATTCTACATTAAAAATATATCTATAAAAAATGCCTTCTTTGTTTGTTCTTAAGCACACTTATCTCTGGTCAGCTTATCGCGGGTATCAAAATTCGATTTATAACGTGTGAACCTTCGACCTTACCACTAACTAACCAGAAACGCAATGATAATACATAAAAGACAAAGAAAATCAATAATGTAAGAATAAATTTTTGCTTCATAACTTTTAATAAAAAAGAATTCCATCCTAAAGCAAAGAGATATTCGTTTTAACAACGAAAGTCATCTAACCTAAAAATAAAGGAAATCCATCTTAACAATGAGGGAAACCCATCCTAACAATGAATAAAATAGGTCCAAAAAATAAAGGAAATCATCTTAACAATAAGAGAAACCCTTCCTGATAACGAAAGGGGAAAAGAGCAACGGTTTTTGATATCTAAACAAATGCTCATACTTTAATGCTGTAATCAAATATACATTTACAAAACTCACCAGCTAATAAATAATAGTTTATCGAATGTTTGACATCTTTAGAGTAAAATATATAACTTCGAGTCTTGAGAAAACTGGGTTTCGGTTAAGTTAAACGAGTTTTCTATTGATCAGGAGACGACAAGACATCATTTCTGTCGCTAAGCAACAAACGGGTGGAGTTGTATTATCAAACTGTTTTCATTTAAAAACAAAGAGGAGTACTCCACATGTGATCCTCCATTTATCTTCAGATTCCAAGGCTTTGTTCGAAGAGAACATAACCGCATTTATTCCAATACACCTCGTTAATGACCTTTCCTCATTACGCACAGAATCTATGAGTTAATCATTTCTGTTCCATCAAGTTAATCTTCATTCAACGAATCTGAATACGTTATAAGCACACACGCTGGAAATGATTCCGAACCTATTAACGAGAAAGAAAGCAAAGATGTAATTATATAGGCATGGACGGAGAAACTGACAATGTGAGTTCTCTCTCTCTGAATCCATTTTTCAACGCAGTCACAACAGATTACTTCTGCTTGCTTACTCATAAATTCACTTAAACATCAGTGGAGTAGCACTACAATAGACAGTGTTTGCAACCACAATAGTCTCTCTCATCATAAATACATATTATGACTATACAATATAACGTACACACGTATATATTTAATGCTTAAAAAGCATGTTTAACAGGAATTCTTCCCCCAGCTAAAAACTATTTGATAAAGTGTTATAAGATAGTTTCATTCTTCAGTTATAAGGTCAATGAACCTTACTACCCTGTTGTTTTTAGTTTTAAACGGGTGGAAAACATTTGAGTTGTTTGGAATTTCGCGCAAAGCCACACGAGGGCTATCTGCACTAGCCGTCCCTAATTTAGTAGTGTAAGACTAGAAGGAAGATAGCTAGTCATCACCACCCATTAACGCGTCCGCTATACTTTTACCAACAAATAGTGGAATTGATTGTCACGTTATAACGACTCCTCGACTGAAAGAGCGAGTATCTTTGGTGACAGATATTCAAACCATCCTTCGATTGGGAGTCGAGCGCTCTAATCTCACCAGAGGATGCAAGGCAAAGCAAACGGGAACCCGCGAATTAACCTGAAATTGAATGAAATAAATGTTATATAAATCGATCTATCAACAAAATATATTTAATGATTGGATGAAAAATAATAAATACTATTTTGTACTTCATTAAAGCTTATTAAACACACGTTCACTTGTTGTAACATTTAATAAGTAAACTTAATTTACCTTTCGTTGTAGTGTGTAAATGAAGTAGAGATTTTCTTAATTAATCTTAATTTGTTTGTTTGTTTGGCAATTTCGTGCAAAGCTATAGGAAGGCTATCTGCGTTAGCCATCCCTAATTTAGCAGTGTAAGACTAGAGGGAAAGCAGCTTGTCCTCACCACCCACCACTAACTCTTAGGCTACTCTTTTACCAACAGATAGTGGGATTGACCTTCACATTATAACTCCTTTACGTCTAAAAGGGCGAGCGCGTTTGTTGCGACGGAAATTCGAACCCGCAACCCTCAGATTACGAGTTGTGAGCCCTAACTATCTGGTCGTGCCGGTCCTAATCTTATTTGCATGTAATCATGTGTTAATGAAATCTCTTATATTTATAGCTTTTTATTTTATGACTTACGTAGGCTATAACTTCTAGAATAGATTAATACGATGTTAAATTTGATGATTATTAACTATGAGCAATTATTTTGTGTTCATGGTACATATTTTTGTGATACAATATAATAATTTAAATGTATTGAATCTAATATGGAACCACATTGAAATCTTGCACTATACATAAAAGTTCATATTAGACAATTCTTAAAGTAAATATACATTAACATCAAGTTTTCTTTGTTGAGAATTAAGCACAAAGCTAAACAATGGGCTATCAGTGCTCTACTCATCACGAGTATCGAAATCTGATTTCTAGCGCTGTAAATCCGCAGACATGCCGCTGTGCCACTGGGGAGATCCATTTATATTAAAGCTATTAATTTTTTATAACTTTAATAATATCACTCGCTAGTAACGGTGTTAAAATATCATCCATAAAGTTTCAAGCTCGTAATTTAGCATAAATCTTACAAGTTCAAGTGATATTTCGATAATAATTAACATAAAACTAACGAAACCTACACTATTCCTTTTAACCTATGCTATAAAGTACTTTTGAATTTCGTAAAATAAATGATGAAAATTAAATTTTGATTAAAGTTGTATAGGTAACAAACGAGACGCTTTTAAATTTTAAGTCGTAAGTTTCACCGCATAGATATCAGTTTATAACAGAAATTGAAACTTTACAAATTGAAGTTATAAAACCAGTGTCGCAATTTAGACTAATTACTAACTGACACGGGGAAAGAGATTAGGCCTTCATAAATTTGAGAATTCTCAAGATTTAACAACGCTATTATATCCTATTTTAGTTATATGTGTTTTCTTACAGCAAAGCCACATCGGGCTATCTGGTGAGCCTATCGAGGGGAATCGAACCCCTGATTTTGCGTTGGAAATCAGAAGACATACCGCTGAACTAGCAGGGGCTGTTTAATTATAAGACACGGAGAATGATAATAAGTAAAACAAGTAAATACTTGCAGATTGAGTGGAAAATGTAATCTGTTACATTACCCTGTTCGCGTAATGCATTAAAGGAGGGATGTAATGCATTTAGACATGGCTACAAGATGGCCCGAGAAGGAAGGTTTATTTTCACTACAAGATTAATAGAAACATAAAACGATATTATTAGTATGCTGGTACTTGCCAACAGCACATGCTTGCTCAAAGAAGCATTACTGATACCAGTATTTTTTAACACTACATTCCACCTGTGTCTCTATGGATATTCCAACACGAATTTTCATAGTTTTTAATCATCGATTTTGTTCATTTAATGTGCTTAAGGTTTCTGCTTTGACCTGACAAAACAATTTTTTTTTCTCCTAAGAAAATCTGTTTCGCCTTGCTTCAACAGTTACTTTCATGTCATATTGCAAATATGGACGTTCATGTTGCGCGTGCCTGAAATTGACAGACAAATATGATTCGTCAGTGAGTGTGTCTAGAAAGGCGTGATTTATTTATCGCACACTTGTTTGTTGGTTTGTTTGTTTTGTTATAATGTGACGGTCAATCCCACTATTCGTTGGTAAAAGAGTGGCCCAAGAGTTGGCGGTGGGTGGTGATGACTAGCTGCCTTCCCTCTAGTCTTACACTGCTAAATTAGGGACGGCAGCTAGTCATCACCACCCACCGCCAACTCTTGGGCCACTCTTTTACCAACGAATAGTGGGATTGACCGTCACATTATAACGCCCCCACGGCTGGGAGGGCGAGCATGTTTGGCGCGACTCGGGCGCGAACTTATCGCACACGACAGAAAGTTTTTAAAATGTTATTAAGCTGCGAAAAATATATCTAAGAAATTCTATATATATTCTCTAAAAAAATAAAAATATTAGCTCTCTCGAGTTTTAACTCCTTTATGTATCTTAATCGACTACCAATCTTGAGCTGTGTTTTTTTTTTGTATTTTGCGTTTTTAACTTATATATATAATTTTCTACTAGTTCACCTTCTCTTTATTAAGTTAATTCTACCAGTTTCACCTATCACCTGAAAGTGACTTTAACAGTAGGATACACATTCTAAACGTGAATAAATCAGAATTTTTTTCCAACGTATGCTTCATAGTAAGTATTAAATTTAGGGGATGTAAAAAGAGGTTTTATTTCTCTGCAAAAATTCCCCCTGGAGTACAGTATTTTTCATGTTGTCAAATTTGAATTTGAGTTCTTTCCCCAAGCTCAAATCTCCCCCGTGGAAAGGACTAAATTCGACACTCTTCATATTTTATCATTATTATTTAGCTATATCAGTAACTCAACTTTTTAATAAATACGTAAAGTTGCATTCTGGGATCTTAGGTCGTAATTTTATTTACGTTTATAGAAATGCCTCATAATAAATTCCATCGTGGTTAAGGCACTCGACTCCTAATCCGAGGGTCTCGGGTTCGAATCTCCGTTACACCAAACATGCTCGCCCTTTTAGCCATGGAGGCGTTATAATGTAACGTTCAATCCCACTATTCATTGGTAAAAGAGTAGCCCAAGAGTTGGCGGGAGGGTGATGATGACTAGCTGCCTTCCCGCTAGTCTTACACTGCTAAATTATGGACGCTGTTTAAGACTCCAGCTAAATTGGTGTGCAGAATTATACATAGACTTTAAGATAAAACACTCTTATTTACTAGCTTATGGCCCTCTTACAGTAAGCTCGTAAATAAAACTATTTTAAGGTAGAGAAAAGTCCATTTTACAATTCTACGTATTGTCTATGTGTCCTGACTTATCTATGTGACAATAATAATTACAATTTCCGATCTGAATAAGCTAAGTATATCGAGCGAGATTATAATTTAACTTGGCCATCAATATCGCTAATTAAATATATTTTTCTGACGTTTTTACCTAGAAAGAGCAAAATACATTGTTTTATCATTTATGTTTCCTCCCTCTTAACGATATTTTTGTTGCATTCCCAATAATATCACAGTTTAGGAGACTTGAATATATCCTTGCTCGATGAAGTCGCCTTAAACTTTCCTTGTTATGTTAATAGTGCACTGGGTAACATGGATATTGTTATTTAAAACACAAATCCAAATGAGATCATGAACTGACTGATGGTTCAAATCGCGTCACTGAACATTCTCACTCTTTCACCTTTACGAGCTATATAATGTGACGATCAATCCCACTATTTGTTGATAAAGAGAAACATAGAGCTAGAGTTGGCGGTGGGTAGTGATGACCAGTTACCTTACCCTCTAGTCTTTCACTTCTATATGAGGAACAGCTAGGGCAAAAAGCCCTCTTCTAGATTTGCAACAAACAAAGAAGTTTAAAACAACATACCTGAATCAAACCTGAAACAATTTTTTCACCCTTGTTTGTGTGTTTGACAGCAAGATTCCTCAAAATGGCTGGATGCATTTAGACAAAAGTTGGTATACATTTGGACCATGATACAACTTACTCAATCAGAGTTACTTCATCAAAATCGCGAAAATAAATACGAAATACTACGTGTTTACAGGAGGATCGATTTTAAATGTTGTTTTTGCTCTGTGACTATTTGTAACTCATTCATAAATAATCGGATTTTGAAGAAGCTTGGTGAAAGTACTTAGAATATCATTTCCCGTTGTCCTATCGAAAATGGTATGTGTCTATTGTTTGTTTTTGAATTTCGCGTAAAGTTACACGAGGGCTATCTGCGTTAGCCGTCCCTAATTTTGCAGTGCAACACTAGAGGGATGGCAACTAGTCATCATTACTCATCGCTAACTCTTGGGCTAATCTTTACCAAGGAATAGTGGGATTGACCGTCACATTATTACGCCCCCATGGCTAAAAGGGCGAGCATGTTTGGTGTGAAGGGGATTCGAACCCGCGTCTTCAGATTATGAGTCAAGTGCCTTTACCACTTGGTCATGCTGGGCCCTGTGTCTATTAATAACACCAGCAATCCGTTCACATTTCCGTATATTCTGAAAGGCGAATATGGCCAACGCTGTGTGGTTTAGGTATACCCTCAACTGAGTGCCTTTCTAGTTTTATTTTGTAACTACAGTATTGGATGCATAATAGTTCCTAGCGCTTATAGTACTTTCAACGCGTCCTATCTAATTATTTTTGTATCAGTTTATCTGTTCTTTTATATTCCTACCAATAGCCTTTATTATTTCTCGTGTAACAGTCCCTCATGTGTTTGGGCATGAAGTAATAGGTCACAGTGAATTACAAGGTGAACTCGAAGGACTTCACAATAACTTTTTTACCGTTTGGATGCAACACTGCTTCGTTTATATTGGGTTAAACTTAGAAAAGGTGTTTTAACGACACAACGTGCACCTCAAAGCTCATTTATGTTAGTGTGCACATAGAAAATAAAATACTACCGGTCTGTGAACACCAAACACCAAATTCGTTCTTTGAGGGACGATATCATCAAAGAAAATAGGTCTCGTAGGTCTAGTTGGTCTATATTCAATGACTCAGAAACAAAAAAAGCGTGCATAGCCTTCGGATATATCTTAAAAGTTTGTTTGAACGCCTTGTTTGTTGTTGTTTTTTATAACATAATAAATGCGCAAGACAAATCAGAAGTAGGATGGTTCTTTATACGTCTGAGTTTATAGTTTACAGACAATGCAAATTGTTATGGTTAGGGAAATACTTTAATTATTTCAGTGTCTTATGTCATTCTTGTTACAATAATTGAATGACTAATAAATAAATACATAAATGTAGAGATAGTTTAATGGATGACAGTTTGTCTGACTTGAAATTTACAGAAAACTATATAAGGGCTATTTGTGCTAGCCGTCTCTAATTTAGAAGTGAAAGACTAGTGGGAAGGCAGCATCATTATCCACTCCCAACTCTTGGCCTTCTCTTTTATCAACGGGGATTGTGAGTCAAGAGCTCTAACCACCTGGCCATATCGGACCTTAAAATAAGGAACGGCTAGCGCAGATAGCCTTTGAGTATCTGTGGATGCAAATCCAAAAAAACTCACAAACAGATGTATTCTAGACTTCCTGAAGAAATAATATGATTCTATTGAAAAATCTCATAATACAATTTTTTTTCAAATAACTCTCTTTGACTGAAATGTTCTGTATTATAATATTATTTGAAAATATTCATATAAAAAATAAAATGAAACTCGTCCGCATGACTGGGCGAATGAATAACACTTAACAAAAACGTCGAAAACAAATTAAGAAATGTAGCAGTTACTCTAAAAGAACAAAGAACGAAAAACTAATGACCATACAAACATTTTGTATTAATTAAAGCTTCAGCGACTATTCGTAAACGAAGTTGTTTTATATTGCTTTGAATTTCTTAGCTTATGTTTCTTGTTTCAACCGCTTTGACAAATTTCAGATTCACGTTCCTTAAATTAATTGCTTCTATCAAGTGTGTTGTCTATCAGTCAGTAAGTAGACACTAAAATGACGTCACATAAGGAAGCTTAATTTGCAGTTTGCACTGTCGTGGAATGCGCATACTAAGAATCACGAAAAGAATTATGCTCTCTGTAGGCTACAACACAGTAAGAAATAAGCGATACAATACAAGGATAGCATTGCAAACTATGGATTCATAATTCTTAAACTGTGGCAGCGTGAAGTTTATCTTTTAAAAAAATAAATATTTTGTTTGTTTTTTGAAATTCGCACAAAGCTACTCGAGGGCTATCTGTGCTAGCCGTCCCTAATTTAGCAGTGTAAGACTAGAGGGAAGGCAGCTAGTCATCATCATCCACTGCCAACTCTTGGGCTACTCTTTTACCAACGAATAGTGGGATTGACCGTCACATAATAACGCCCCCACGACTGAAAGGGTGAACATGTTTGGCGCGACGGGGATGCCAACCCGCGCCCCTCGGATTATAAGTCGCACACCTCAACAAGCTTGGCCATGCAGGGCCCGGTAAGAAATATAAACTTCAAAGGTAAAAAGTAAAAATATTTGTTGCACTTAACATTGGTTCTATTCATTCTTGAAACAGAATACTTTCTGGAACCATGTGGACGTACATCTAATATTGTATTATATGTTTGAAATGTTTAGTCTGTCATTATAGTAAATGTAATTTATATGTGAGACAGCTAGCAAAGTAAAAAAATAAGTTTGTTTTGTTAAAAAGATACATACACTGCTGGCCAAAATCTTAAAGCCAAAGAACATAAGGAAAAAATATGACTCAACCACTTATTTGAGTAGAGCTTCAAAAGATAAAAATAAGAAAAGGGAAAATAAAAATATAAAACTTTTTGAGCATTTACTAGGGAAAATTTAAACACTATGAAATTAACTTAAATACTAGCTAGCCAAACGTTTAAGACCATACCAAAAAGAAGTCCTAAACAGGGTAGGAAATGCCCAACAAGAGGTCTCAGTAGTTAGTTGCACGGCCGTCATTGCGAATAACTGCAAATATTCGCTTTGGCATGGTTGATATAAACGTTTACAGAAGGCTGGCTGGAATGTCATTCCAAGTGGTGAAGATGGCTTAACGAAGATCATTCACTGTTTGGAATTGACGTCCATTTCTATAGACTTCCCTTGCCATCCACCCCCAAACATTTTCAATGGGGTTCAGTACGAGCGAACACGCTGGATGGTCCAAAAGAATCACGTTATTTGCCATGAAAACGTCCTTTGTCCTGCAAGCATTGTGGATTGCAGCGTTATGCTGCTGATAGATCCAGTCATTTCCACACAAGCGAGGGCCTTCAGTCAATAAGGATGCTCTCTCGAACATGCCAATGTAGCCAGCTGCTGTTTGACGCCCCTGTATAACCTGAATCTCCATTGTTCCATGGAAGGAGACAGCACCCCAGATCATAATGGAACCTCCTCCACTGTGTCGTGTAGAAAATGTCTCCAGTGGGATATCCTTATCGTGCCAGTAACGTTAGAAGCCATCTGGACCATACGGGTTAAATTTTTTCTCATCAGAAAACAAAACCTTCTTCCACTTTTCTACGTCCCATATTTTTAGCAAAGTTTAACCGAGCTGTTTCGTGATGTGAAAGGAGGCGTGGCGTTTCAAGCTGTTTACGGTTTTTAAAGCCTTTCTCTCGTAGATGCCGTCTTATTGTTCTTAAGCTGCGTTCTCTGTCCGTAAGGGCCTTAATCTAGTTCGACGATCGGCTGGTGTCTTGCCGGACAACCAGTCGAATCCTCCTGCTCAACGCCGATGAAAAATCTTGGGCCGACCACTTGAAATTCTCGTTCTGCATCCCTCAGGATCTTTTAAGAAATTTGCAACAACAGTTTTACTACGTCCAATCTTACCAACGATGGCACGTTGAGAGAGACTTTGCTTTTGCAGCTCGACAATTCTGCCACGTTCAAACTCTATCAACTTTTTAGCTTTTGCCATGTTTTTACCTAATGTAGCACAGGAGATGTCAGTAGGTGATGTTGACAACGCTAATACTTGAACATAAATGACTAAATTTCGTTACGTGTTTACCGAGTAACTCTTTGTTTCAGTATGGTCTTAAACTTTTGACCAGCTGGTATTTGGGTTAATTTCATAGTGTTCACATTTTTCCTATTAAATCCTAAAAAAAGTTTTTATTTTTATTTTCCCTTTTCTTATTTTCATCTTTCGAAATTCTACTCAAATAAGTGGTTGAGTCTAACAACGCAAAATGCATATTTTTTTCTTTATGTTCATTGGCGTTAAAATTTTGGCCAGCAGTGTATATTCAAAATAATAATTATCGTTACCTGACAAAATAATGGGAGACGTATTTTCTAGTGGAATTTACGATTAGCGTATTAAGTTGTGAATTAGGATGTTAAGAATTCGAGCTGTAGTAATGTCACAGAACACATTCCGCATTTATACTGTGGTGGCGCTATACCTGCGACAACTAATCCCGCTATTCATTTAAGAGTAACTACATGATCAGTAGCCGGTGCTGATAAGCAGTTGTCCTTATTCTGGTCAAAAACTCTAGTTTAAGGTTTGCTATGTTTGAACCCATACATTTAGCAATGTGTTGCATAAGGTGCCATTCAGATTGAAAATACCAAATTACAGATTAGGGTTGGCTATGTCTGAGCCAGTACGTTTAAAACTATATGTTGCATAAGGTGCTATTCAGTTTGAACACATCAGATTATAGATTAGGATGAGCTATGTTTGAACCTATACATTTAATCTATGTGTTGCATAAGATACCATTGAGTTTAAAAATACCAGATTACACTATGTAACACAAATTTTGTTCCTGGATGGTATGTGTTATTTCTTAATTGCTTATGTTTTAAAAGTACAGAAAATGGCCATTATTCCCTTCAAACTTTGCTTTTGTGACCTGGATAATAAAATGTAGAAATTAACCTATTTTCTGTGTAAAAACAGACAAATTTGCACATTTTCATTTACATAAGGTCTGAATAAAACAACATATCAATCAAGATTTACATGTATATTTACATGTATCTGTACTAAAGTTATACAAAAATGTTTAGAAGTGAGTGGTTTTTTGCGGTTTGCAACTGTAATGTAAATCACTTTCACGTATCAGCCTTCAAATATAGTCTCCCATCATTTTTTTGGTTTTTTGCTCCTCGGTAGCGGCGTTTCAAAGTCCAGTATATCTTGATGGAAGTGCTCGCCTTGCTCCTCTAAGTATGCCCCCATGTTTTTGAATTTATCAAGATGAGCGTGAAGGATATGAACTTTCAGGGACATCCTGCAGCCCATTTTGCCGTAGTTCTTCTCCAGATCCTCAACCAGTTCCAAATAATTTTGCCTTGTGATTGCCCAAAAAGCCCCGAACCACTGCGACAAAGTTCTCCCAAGCTTTTTTTCCTTCCTACTAAGCTTCTTGGGGAATTCTGTGCACACCAGGATCTTCTTTATTTGCGGTCCAACGAAGACACCAGCTTTGACCTTTCTCTCAAACAGCTTAGGGAAAAAGTCCAGAAGGTACTTGAAGGCTGCAGACTCCTTATCAGGAGCTGTGACAAATTGTTTCATAAGACCCAATTTTATGTGCGATGGTGGGAACAACACCTTTTGGAAGTCCACTATTGGCTCACATTTGGCATTGTGCCTCCGTATAGAGAACTCAGTCCGTTGTGGCCAGTGTTTCCTGTTGTAGTGCGCTGCGGTGTCCCTGCTGTCCCAAAGGCAAAGATAACAGAGAAACTTGGTAAAGCTTCCTTGGAGACCCATCAAGAATGCCATCCTTCTAAAGTATCCGATAACCACCCAGCCATACTCATCATACTTCAAGGCTTCTAGCAAGGTCTTGACGCCGTTGTATTTCTCTTTGAGGTGCACCAAAATATATTTAAATTTTAAAAGGTCTAAAAGTTGTATAATATAAAACCTTACTATCCAAGCAAGCAGAAATTGTCCGTCTTACCTTCTAGAACTTTTTTACAGTGCTCGCAGGTAAAATGAGGTACCCAGAGTTTATGTTGATCCTGAACTGGTATGCCAAAATATGCATTGTAGGCTTCACACATTTTAGCTGATGCTGTCACAGAGTACTTTTTCTCTCTTGTCTTGATAAATTGGTCACATACATAGCAGAATGCGTCTGGAGAATGCTTGCAGCTTCTTGATGCCATCTCTCATAAAATATGATAGGTCTATGTGTTCACTTAGGCAGCTAGAACTAAACTGAAGTGGTGAGTGGTGAGCCCCTGTATATATATTACTATGGAAAGTTCCAGAAAATTCTAAAAAATCCTTGAAAATTCTCGTAAGTTCTACAACATTCTAGAAAGTTCTTGAAAATTCTTGTAAGTTTGAGAAAATTCCCTATCAGCTACTTAGCACTGAATCTGCCTGGATTGTTCTGGAAAAATGGGTAAATTTGTAAATTTCATTACCCATGTTACAAAAGCAAAGTTTGAAGAGAAAAATAGGTCTTTTCCATTTGCTTTAGGCATAAGCAATTGGGAAATAACACTTTCTGCCCAGGAACAAGAAAAAGTAAAAAATTTGTTACATAGTGTTATAGATTAGGGTTAGCTATGTTTGAACCTGTACATTTAATCCATGTATTACCTAAGGTGCCTTTAAAATACCAAATCATTCCTTTTAGGGGGATTTTACACAGCAGTAGTAGTGACAAGTATTTCTAATTGTTCATAGTTTAAGATTAATGCAGATTTTCAGGTTTTAAAAGAAAAAGAGAGAGAAAAATTATTCACTGAAAAGTTTTTCAAAACTTTTTTGTTCTGTAACTTCCATAAAATGAAGCTCAATGCCACAAACATTTACTGAGACTGATGTTTCTCAGCTCTTACAGCAGTATTAAATTCCCGGTGATACTTCCACGTCATTTTTAAGGTACATCATCCACCTAACCTGTTTGAGAGAGCAACGAAACATTAAGCTGTCTGCTGTATCCACAGTGGCCAAGTCGAACCCAGGTTGTTAAGGTTACAAGCCCGTAAACTTACCGCTGTCCTACCGGGGGACTTGTGGAGGGGAGGGGAGAATAGCCATGAAACAAAGCGCGCATGTTACTATTGATGGATTAATAATAACAATCGTACAAACATTAGTAAGTTTGTTTGTTATTGTTATTTTATGGGGAAGAAGTTTAATTTTTATATTATAAAAATCCGTATTCATTTGATTAACTGATTTGTTGTAACTATTGGGTCATTTCGGGAGGAAGTGCTCGCCCGTGCCTATGGGCATGGTGCCAGTGGCACTTCTTACTGGAATAAGAACAACTTTAGAATTTATTATGTCATTAACAACTTGTTTTAATTTTCCTGGACAAACAGTTACGGACACGTTTACATACATATCATCATAACTACTTGTAAAAATATAACACAACAAGGCTGTCGTAAGTATGTCCATGTCTTAGCAGGTGAATATTGAAATTAATTATTTACGCTTGACGTGACTAAACATTTTGTTATAATACTTACTATATTCTTTTCTCTTTCTGCTCATCGGTTTATACTCTCGTCACGTCTCTGAATACACGCTTTACTAACAGGTCTCGATCAAACGTTCTTGTAATAAGGTTTCCCCCGAGTATAGAAGAAAGCAATTTTGGAAAGTTCGTTTTCCAATACACTTTGATGTGATTTCCTTCCTTATATTGTTCGCTTGTTCTTGCAATGTATACAATTACAGCGATACTGCCTCAAGATAACGTTCTGTGAGTATGTGTTTGAGTGTGTGAAAAGGTCGCAGAGTGAAATGAAACGAACTTACTGTTTATAATTCTGAAAAAAAGGAAATAAACATTTTTTCAGACGTCACAAGCGTGTTTAAAAAGAACTTTTTGCATCTTTCGATAAATATCACAAAATTTAAAACATATTAAACGCTCTCCTAGTGGTGCACTTTCTAGATACAAGATCCGTTTTATACATGATGTGACATAATAATAATGGGTGTATGTGATTTTTTATTTTAGCAAAGCCTCATCGGGCTATATTCTATGTCTACCGAGCGGAATCTCACCCCTGATTTTAGGGTTGTAAATCCGTAGACTTACCACTGTACCAGCGGGGGACTAATAATAGAGGAATGTAATTAATATTTAATAACTCAAGCAACAATTTTTCAAACAGTATCGTATTTCTTATCTATTCGCGTGTAGGAAGACAAATATATGGAATATTTTAATAACTGTAACGACTGTAGCAAGCCCATCAATGTTACTATATAGAGTAGTGGAAATAATAAAGGAAATACACAAGCGACACACATGGGAATCATAAAGAATTAAAAAATGGCAATTAAGTCAATAATTTATTTACGATACTAAACATTATTACAAAATATTAAAAACAAGAGACATGTAATGTACTACAATGTTGTATGTGGCTTTGTCTTGATACTGCCGTTTACTTTAAAAACGTATGATTTTTAAATATTGTTCCAAGTGTTTTGCATTACACACATACACAAACACACACAATTTAGCCACATTGCTTTCTGATATTCCAGTTTTTACATAAATCCATACAGTCTAAATAATGTTCATATCGGGATTTTGCGCAGGCTATGTCATGGTTATGAGTGTTTCATCAACTTCATTGTCATGAAGACGTCTCTTAGCAACATTATGTGTGTACTTGGTGTAGTTGTCTGGGTAGAAGATGACAGATGACTCATAATCTTGTAGGATAATACGATGGCTCAGAATTTGCTTGTACCTGGCAGCAGTCAGGGTGCTATAAATGTTGTAAATGCTTCACTGTAAATGTTTTACTTCGACCACAATACTACTCTTCTCTTCGTTATGGAACAATCTGTTTTTGGTTGTTGTCGAACAATCCAAACTTGGCTTAATATATAAACAGCAGAGGTCTCCAACTTGACCCATTCCATCTTTTGTGGTCTGATTGTTACCTAATCTCATGGTTTGGTTACCTATTCTCAGCAGAGGTTTTCAAGAAGCTGCATGTCCACTGAAACAACTTCGTTCTAATGTATGCATCTTATCGGATTTCTGTCTCAAACACTTTTATTATTAACAACACCAGCTTCGTTTACTCTCTTCTGTCTTTTGCCTTTACCCCCTACAGAAAGGTGAAATCTTGCTCTAATTTTGTATGAGGTATACTTGATAGCCAAATACGTTCATTTCTACATTCCCGTAGTGCACTTGTCTTTTAAAATAATTTTTCTACGCCTTTTCGTAATTACTTTCAATTGTATGTCAAACCAAAACCAGCAATAGAGTCGAAGATACCGTTAAGATTATGTTATTTAAAAACCTAAGTTTCGTGTCTCAAGACCAATGTTTACTTTAGTCTGATTGGTCCCTTTATAAAATACGTCACGACCACTCACAGATTATTTATCTTTTGAAGATATCTTCTCTGGTGGAATGTCAGAACAAATGAATTCCAGAGACGCACTACCAGAGGTCAGGAGTCTATTACACTCCTGTTTATTATTAGAGATTCAAGTAAACCAGTTCCACCCTCCCCTAAAACAGCCTCTAGTACGTAGTATTTGTTTCGTATTCCTAACAAAGTATTGTCTGTTTGTTTGATATTGAACACCAAGCTACACAATGAGATATCGGTGCTGTAACAACTATGGGTACCAAAACCAAAGTTTAAGCATTACAGAACTTTAGACGTTAACACGATCCATCGGAGGCCCCTGAAAAAACAATTAAACAAAAACATCATGAAACTTGTGACAGCTCGTTTGACACAAGAGAGAGGGAGAGATGTTGAACGTAAGATCAGGTTGTTTTGTTATGCTTTGCATAAATGCTAATTTAGCTGTGATACGTATTTTGATACTGTAATTTACATAAAGTATGTATACATACAGCAAATACTTATGTTATGTCGTAATACATTCTTATTAACATATGTGGCCCCATCCCCTGTGTCTCAGCAGTAAGTCCAAGCACTTATAATGCTAAAAATTAGATTTTGATATCAGAAATGGGCAAAACACGGATAATCTATTGCATATCTCTGTGTTTAACAACAAATAAATAAAAATATGTATAACGGATACTTATAACTTTCCAATATAGTCCTTCCCGCCAAAAGGACGAGAAATAATAAATAGTAAATCGAAGACGTTAGTCTGTTACATTAATATAACTTAGATACATTATAATTTATAAATTTGGAAGCACGGTCCACTGGACACATAGAGACGAACACGTGTAAATCAGTTCAGTAACTGAAGGAACACACGCCTGACTGAAAATGGCCTTACATTATGTTCAGCTGTGCGAAAACTAAAACATTTTTACTTGTAATCAAAGCATGTTAACAAAGTCTGTGGTAAGTAAATAATGGTTATAATTGTTGTATTTAATACGAAATATAAATTCCATTCTCTTATGATAAAATGTTTAATGCACTTAACCACTTGACTTTACATAAAACGTTACAGATCATATAAGTTCACAATTTTATAGCACAAAACTACGGAGATTATTTATATAGCTCTACCAAACATAACCGTTGCACATTAATGCTTTTGAAACTACAAAACTTCACTGCATTAAGACATCTAGTTTCGTCACTATGCAATGTAAGCGTAGTATTTTTGGATCAACGACAAGAACTATCATCCTGATAGAAGAATAAAAAGACACGAACACTTACACCGACAGAAGTGTAAGACGACACGAACTCTCACACTGATACAAGAATAAGATGACACACTCACACCGACACTACTGTAAGACGACACGAACTCTCATCCTTATACAAGAGTAAGATGACATACTCACACCGACACTATCGTAAGACGACACAAACTCTCACACTGATACAAGAGTAATATGACACACTCACACCCACACTACTGTAAGAAGACGCGAAAAGTCACGATGATACTAAAATAAAAGGACGAAAACACTTTCAAAAATAAAGACTGTTTAGCGCAGGTGGTATTAATAAATTATTTTGTGAGTTAATATTTCATGATTGTTTAGTTCTTTCTATAATAAGAATGCTAAAAGCAAACGATTAATAGAAGTTGTGTTTATAATTCATTTAAGCTGAGACTATCGAACTTTGCATGAAATTTATTGATGTCGATGATATAAGGATATAGATATTTCTAGAAAGCAAGTAGACGATTAACTGATAAATATATAAATAGTGTGAGACGAGCGGGATCAACAGACAGACATAGCAGACGAGAAAGTAAAGTCACGGGAAGTAGAAGTTCGGCCAAGAAAAGTTAAATGTAAAGTTAACTGCTGTAAGAGTAAAAGGCCTAATGGTTAATATAAGCCTAACGATTAATAGGTTAAAGAAAAAGTAACAGTAGAAAAATAGAGACAAAAAGTATTGTTTATTCCATCAAAGCGAGTTCTAAAGTAATTGAACCAGTCTGAGTGCACTTTCATAAAAGGAACAGACAATATCTGAAGTACAAAAACCAGACGAGTACTGGAAGAGCAGCGTACGACTGTAGTGACTCAACGACAGTGTAAGTGAATTATACACGGAAAACTAGAGCGATAGCAATAGAGAAAGGTCGTTAGGCTTATCAACTGAAATTATAAAGTAACTGAATATGTCTAAGTGAACTCTTGAAAAGAAGAAGATAATTATAAATAATGTTTGTGGTATTCTGTGATCTGTATAATGTAAAATATTTCTTGTAGATATATTTAACTAGTTCGAATATATATATATATATACATTATTTTGGAATCAAATGGAGTGCGTGCTGTTCGTTTATTTTTCAATTTATCATCAAAAAATCACAGACATTTATTGTAGAATAATCCCATTCCAAAAAACCATATCACTCATGCTACTTAATAAATAATACTACTATATACAATATTAAGAAAAATAATCCCGTTATTATAATAGATACTCACGTTTCTTCAAGAGCAAAAAGCCACTCACACCGATACATGTATAAGAAGTTGGAGAAAAATATGTTTTGAATTAAATGAAGCCTCGAAACTGTATGAGTTGTGTCACTCTTATTATGTTCAAACACATTTTAAACAAACAGATATCATAAAATATTAATAGGGCAACATTGTGAAATAAATACTATTAAAAGTAAAGGCAAAACAATGTTTAAATTACATAGAAAATTTAAAAAAAATAAAAATGACTCTACCCATTTCGGAACTTCCGATACCATCACCATGGGTGAAAGTCTAAGCAAAAAGTGGGTTTTTATATAAGAATGATTGGACTCACTATAATTTTATCTTGTAACGCAAACGTTGTTTTCCTATACTTTTAGGACCGCTATGACCAGGTTATTAAGGCACTCGATTCATAATCCGAGAATCGCGGGCTCGAATCCCCATCACACCAAACATGATCGCCTTTTCAGCCATGGAGACGTTATCAAGTTACGTTCAATCCCACTATTCATTAGTCAAAAGATAGATCAAGAGTTGGCGGTGATGACTAGCTGTCTTCCCTCTAGTCTTACACTGTTAAATTAGGGACAGCTAGCGCAAAGAGAAGGCAGCTAGTCATCACCACTCCCCGCCAACTTTTGGGCTGCTCTTTTACCAATGAATAGTGGGATTGACCGTCACATTATTACGCCCCCGCGACCGGAAGGGCGAGCATGTTTGGTGCGACCGGGATTTGAACCCGCGACCCTCGGATTACGAGTCGAACGCCTTAACACACGCTTGGCCATGCCGGGCCCAATATAATATTGGAAAAACCAATATATATTAATTGCAAAACCCTTATATTATTGAAGAATAAAATGCAAACAATAAAAACCTACAGTCCATAACTTTCTATATTTTGGATAAATTTTGAATCACCGACTAATCAGTTGACAAAATAAGGCTGTCGTTTTAATGGTAAGAAAGTACATCAAAAGCTTTATATACACATATATATAGGTACATTATTCAGAGGTTGAAAGTTTGCAGAATACATTAAAAAACACGAATTTTAATAATGTAGCACATGTATGGAGTAAAACATAAAACAGGTAACAACGATACTTCATTATCCTGCCAAAACAATAATCTTTCCAAGTGTTACACAAGAACAACAATTTATCCAAGTGCTACACTAGAACAACAATCAATCCAAGTGTTACACATGAACAGTAATTTATCTAATAATTCAACTTTAATCGCAGAAATAGATAACTGCAACCTTGCAATTATTAATCCAGTGTACTACACCTTGGTGTCCCTATTGTCTTCTGTCAGTCGTAATCAAAACTGCTGAAAGAGGAGTGAATAGAAATACTTCCATGTACTCCAGTTCAATTAATACTTCTGAACTTCGTAGAACCTCCTCATTACTTAATTTTTTTTTCTCTTTTGCTATTGAACTCAATGAAATATTAGATTTTATTATACTGCATTATTCCAAACCGACAACAATGATTCTTCCTTCCGACTTCATTAGATTCATATTTTTTTAATAACGCAAACAAAGCATAACTTTAATAACGCTTTGAATAAAGAAACAAAAAATACCAATTAGACCTTATATAGTTTCATTTGGATAAAACTTCGAAGGCTAGACTCTTGCGGTGTCACTTACTTTTGTGTAAAGCATTGCATTGTACTCAGTACCTCTATAAATCCTTGCTATTACAGTTATAGCTAGATGAAATAAGAGCAAATTAGATTAGTTTACTCTTGCGTTTGTGCAGCGACCGTGCGCGATGTAGAACACATCCATATACGAGATTGATACGAACATAAAGCCCCTTCTCTAGACTAAAGATGGATAGAGATTTTGTACAACGTTTCTTTCATAGACGGTAAATTAATCCTAATTGAATCTCGTTGTTGTTATCGACAAAAGAGGAAGGAAGTTCCCAAAACTAGACTGACCCCCTATTCTGTACTCATGCGAGTCCTGGTTGAAACAGATACATGATAGCCAAGCTTACAAAAGCGAGCACTTCTATTTGATAACGGAACCACGTCTCTTTGTTCTTGGTAGTTCCCTGGCTCGGAAACCTGTCTCTAACATCATCTACTGAGTCAGATGGTATTTCAATAACGAGCCATGTTCCATTTAGTCCACTTACAGGCAACATCAGAGTGATGTGTTTTTATCAAAAAATTGCTGAAACCAGACTTCGAGTCTTATAGATAGTAATTCCATTGTTTGAAACTGTTTCCAATCCATGTATAAATTTCCTCAAAATCTACTATTTACGATATAAAATATGAAAGAAATATTAGTCGTGTAATTTCCAATGCCTATTGTTTCAAACCATAAATACTAGAAACTATCCTTCTATGCGGAAATAGTAATGTAACTTTTTTATGAAGTAATATTTGTTAACTAACAGAGACCTGCAAAACATTTATGGTCACGTCTATATCCTTAAAGCAATCAGAATTTCTGGAATAATTAATTTAAAAAAAACTATAATCCCAGATACTAGAATCTGTCAGTTGACTTGTTATAGGCCTAACCTTAGTAAAGCCTTTATTAAGTAAGCCTTATATTTGATAAAGAGATAAACTATCAATGTAACTTGTGTACGTTTTTTGCTTTAGTTTAGTTAGGGTTAAAATTTACCGTACTTAATACTATACATAAATTCACTTATAACACTACGATACGAATTAACGTTATATCTTGTGTGTGTATGTTTTTTCTTATAACAAAACCATATTGGGCTATCTGCTGAGTCCACCGAGGGGAATCAAATCCCTGATTCTTAGTAAGCAAACGTTTCATAAAACGAGTCAGCTTCAACCTTTTACAAGAAACAATAATCTAATTTATAACTCCTGTCGATCAGTTAACTTAATAAGAACATTTATTACATGCTTGTTTGTTTGTTTTAGAATTTTGCGCAAAGCTACGAGAGAGTTATCTGCGCTTACCGTCCCTAATTTAGTAGTGTAAGATTAGAGAGAAGGCTGCTGCTAGTCACTACCACCCATGACTAACTCTTGGGCTACTCTTTTATCAACGAATAGTAGGATTGACCGCACATTATAACACCCTCACGGCTCAGAGGATGAGTATGTTTGGTGGGACGGGGATTCGAACTCGCAACCCTCAGATTACGAGTCAAGTGCCCCCTAACCAGCTGGTCATGCTGGGCCTTTATTAAGTGAAACTATTAGTAATATGATTATAACCTGTATTCATGACAACTACTTAACCCAATGAAAGTATTATGGAAATATTGTTAAAGTGATTTATGTTAACAACACACACATTCAGAAACAGATGTTGCTGCTAAGATACCTATTTACAGTTATAAAGTTAGATAGAAACGTTATGGAACCAACAAGAAGGACAACTAAAAAGATGATGTATTGCAGGTTAAAATGCATTTTATTCGTATGACGTTTTCAGCTAGCGGCCTTCTTAAGGTCTAACGTAAACTGATGGAGTTTCTAAAATTTGTTTTTTTTTGTACCACGTCGGATGTTTAAGTTGAAACGTTGCTTTGGCAGCACATATGAGATGCATATAGATTGTGCCGTCACCAACTCGATAGTTTGAAATGAAGTAAAATGAAGTACGCGTAAATTTAATTAAGCCTAAACGTACCTGGAAAAATATCAGACAACTGTTCATGAACTAATCTTTGATATATCTTTCTCCAAGCTAAGACTGCTGTTTATGATAAACCAACCAATAGAATAGGGTATAATAATTATAACCTTTCTATACTATTAGTTATATGCTTTTTTCAACTGTTAATTCTCCACTCCTGATTACAGGTTAACGTGTCAATAACGTTTAAATCCTGTTCGTTGAGCTGATGATTTGCCCGAATCATAATATCGTCTAGTCTGCTTTCCGTGTCAATTCACGCAGAGTAGCTATTGCAGTCAGTTTTAATGGTGGTTGCACCGGTTCCCTGGTTGTAGTAGATACCCGTAAAATAAAGGCACTGCCAATGGGTTAGTAGGGAGACATATTAATATACTGTACCCTACATTAACATGGGTTCTCGAGTATTGATCGAACAAGTTTATAACATATATTTATGAGATACGCCCTAGAAGGCTGGTTTGTCACGTGGGAATTGAGCGTTAAATGAGTCTGCCTTTATTGCTGAGCCCATTAGGAATGAAATTCCGCAGGGAATTGTGGATACTTCTCAGAGAATGACGAATCGCGTTCATAAGACTATTATCATATTATTTAAAAACAACTTTTTGCGTGTGTGAAAATCCTATTAGCTAGTAGATCGAATTCAACAGTTTTGAATGAAAAAATCTTAATATTTTTTGGTTATTATTTCGAGTTTACCAGGCTGGTGTCTACAACTCACCCTGCACGAGAAGTATCTTGATGCACGAACTAACATCGAGTGATCTATGTAAAACTTTGTCATGCCGTTCATTTTAATATAGTTTTTTTTATTGGAGCTTAAAATATTAATAAAACAATGGTAAATATGAATGAGATAACATTAAGAGCTTCTTACAGGAAACAGAAAAATATTATGTTTTGTTTCTAATTCATATATTAATTACTTCTACTTTCTTGTTTTAACGTGTATAAACATAAGTAGAAAGAGAGAGGTCATCACTGTAGTTTTAATGACTGTGTGAGGCCGTCCAAACTTAGACGGCTTAACCTACAGCAGTAAAACTTTTCATATCTCAAAGGAACTTACCAGTCTAAAACACAAATAAAGAACAAACGTTCAAAAAGTTACTGATGACGCAGAGAACGAAACATTTATGACGGAATGTATAACTAAGTGATATGTAAATTTTGACAATAAATGTGTGTGCTAAGTGAAATGTAAATTTTGATAATAAATATTTCACTAAGCGATAAGTAAATTTTGATACTAAATTTGTAGCTACACAAAGCTACAAGATGGGCTATCTGTGGTTTGCGCACTATTGATATTAAAATATTCGTAATTATCGAAATCATATAAATATGTATATGCACGTGGAAAATTACTACATATTATACACATGTGGAATGTTACTACTTATGTATATACATGTGGAAAGTTACTACATATGTATAGACACGTGGAAAGTTACAACATATGTATATACATGTGGAAAGGTACTCAATAATATATTCAATTTCAAATTTTGTCGTCCGTTAACTAACATTCTGTAAGTTACTCGTCAGCTTTATTGCTGTTGACAAACGCCTTGTTTAATTTAGGTTCGGGTACTGTATCTCTTGAGTACTTTGCCCAAACATTCATTTTGGACGAAGACTAAACAAGCTTAAGTGTATTGAGAAGTTTCCGTTCTTCCAATCAATGTGAAGGATTTCTGTTTCGTCAACCACGTACTCCACAAAATCGTGGTCCTCGAGGTTAATCACAAACTGTTTGTCACTGGAGTAATTCATGCAGCTCTTGAATGCTTTTCAAACTCTTATGTTTTGGGGGGTAAGGGGAGAAGGCTGAAGAATTCTACACTAAGAATGTTTCTACCCAGTATTAACAAAAACGAACTTGTGCAGGCGTAAGAGATATGTAAAAACGAATATTGCTAAGCTGAAGCTATTTGAAGAATGAAAGCCTTGAAAGATCAATAAAGAGTAAACTACAATAAAGTCGGTAGGATTTGAGGCAGATTAATCGCGCGGTTTTAATATCCTGCTTTGGACAGCTATGCGAAATAGGAGAGACACCTTAAATGTAAAGAGAGGTTTCCAACGGAGTCAATATAAATACAATCCTACCTACGTTAACATAAACTAATGGATAACTTATGCTATACATCAACATCTCCTCTTATATGTCCACAAGCTGTATGCAGTATGATTTGAAGATCGGCATTTCTTTCTGCCTATGTATTTAGTACGTATATGACGAAGCTATACTAATAGCTTGAAAGTAAAAATGTTTGTTTACTCGACACCTGTCTCTCTCTCTTACCAAAAAACTGCTCTACAATATATTTCAATATCATATAACAAAATGGATAGATACGTTTATGTCTTGAGCGTAAATTCAACTGAAAAATATGAAGTAAAGAATCAAATGGTCGAGAAACGATGAAGTAAATAATTAAGCAGTAAAACGTTAATACAAACGTAGTGAAAGTCCAGAAAAATAAACCGTCCATATGATGCATAATATTATAGCTACTTTCAGCAAGCCTAAAATTTCATTTTTTTTTTAATTTCGTGCAAAGATACATTAGGGTTCTCTGCGATAGCCGTCCATAATTTAGCAGTAAAAAATAGAGGGAAAGCAGCTAGTCATCACCATCCCCCATCAGATCTGAGGCTACTCTTTTGCCAACGAAAATTGAGATTGACTGTCATATTACAACGCCTCCACTACTGAAATGGTGAACATGTTTGGTGGGACGAAGGTTCGAACCCGACATCCTCAGACTTCGAGTCAAGTGCACAACCACTTGGTTATATCGGGCCCAAACCTAAAGTAAAATTTATCATATCATAGCACTTAGCAAACTAATCTGAAATGACAAAGAAATATTAAGTTTGGAATTTAAAAAACTACTTATATACTTATAACATATATACTTATATATACTTTAACAATTGTCTTTGTTTGTTTTTAGAATTTCACGCAAAGGTACTTGAGGGCTACCTGCGCTCATCGTCTCTAATTTAGAAGTGCTGAACTAGAGTGAAGGCAGCTAGTCAACATCATCACCGCCAACTCTTGGGTTATTCTTTACCAACGAATATTGGGATTGAATGTCATATGTTAACGCCTCCGCGGCTGTAAGGACGAGCATGTTCGGCAAGGGGATTTTATCTCGTGACCCATAGATTGTAAACAGAATGCCCTAGCCATCAAGCAGTTCATGCTAGGCCTAAAGAATAATAAACTGTGTTCTAGAACACTGGACATAACTCACTCTTCATTTAGGATAGTTTTTACATAAAATAACTACTAATGCACTTTCTGATTTTAATATATGCTAATACTGCCAGAAAAGCCTGGTATTGGAACGAATACCCTAATAGTAAACCGAGACATTTTTGTGAGCCTTACACAGAGAGAATAAAGAAAGAAAAAAATATCAGATAAGCACCAAACAAGCTCGCCCTTTCAGCCGTGACGGTATTATAAATTGACGGTCATTCCCACTATTCGTTGGTAAAAGAGTAGTCCAAGAGTTGACGAAGGGTAATGGTGACTAGCTGTCTTCCCTCTATTCTTACACTGTAAAATGAAGGACGGCTAGCGAAGATAGCCCTCGTGTACCTTTGCGTGAAATTATAAGTGCAGAAATAATTATATTCCACATCGTATTACTTCGGTCCCTCTGAAGTAACTAACTTATTAAAAGTGTATAAATAGTTATTTTCTTATTTTTAACTCAGACGTTACCTCTGCTTAGATAGAATATAATATTTAATTAAAACATATGTGATGTTCAACAGGATTCTCTGTCAGACGACTCCAAGGAATGAAAATATCACGTCCTAGAAGTTCCTTGACCATTGGGAAAACTACAGTAATTTAATGAAAACCGAATGTTTACTTTTCCTCAGATTAAGATTTAGCAAGGTACTCTAGAAATGGAAGCTTTCACGTCATAAATGTAGTTTGAATGTTGTTTAACCTACAGACTCGTTAACAAAAACATTTTGATGGCAATTGATAACTTGGATACAAAAGTATTGAGACTCGACTAATCGTCCTAGTACATGTAAGCCAATTGATCTATTTACTCTTTTTGCCATGTTACACCGATGAAATATAGAATTATTAAAACATTATTAACTCCCTGGACTTAACAAATTTCACTCATTAAATGAGACATAAAGCAAATTCTGTAGTCTCTGAAATACCGTGTTGATAGAAGTGTTTATTAAGTAGGTTAGAGATCTGTGAAATTGCGATATACAAGACTTATTAAAAACAAATAATTCCAAGCACTCATTTCAGATTTGTAATCTGAATAATCTGACGAATACAATTCTTCTTCTTTTGATCTTCTATTTTCTGTTTCGTTATCATTATTAATAGCATAAAATACCTGGGCTGTTGGGTTTAAAGCCCCCCTCTTGTGCAAAAAATAGCCCAAATGTACCAGTTAAGCTCTTACGTTATTGCATATTACGTCTATAGCTACCTCATGAGAGGAGGACTCCTTACCTTAAAAATAAAAACATGGTAAGAGATCCTCTCGTAGTACCTGAGACTGTGTACCAAGTTTGGTGTCGCTGACTTGGGAATGGAGTATGTCAACACAGCTTCAAACGTGGTGCCTCTGGGATCCAGAGGAGAGATAGAAATACAAAATTTGATCACAGATTCGTATTCAGTGATCCTTAAAACTCATTACAAAACTAAATTAGCCCTCGCCCTTTGAAATGAAAGAATAAACTATGTAAATAAAGCCACTATCAGACTACCCTGGGTCTTCCTGCTACACCAAGACTATGGGGTGCAAAGTTAAAACTTGAATTAATAAACGACTACTATTAGTATTTTGTGATTTTGATTCTAACAAATTTGCTCCCTTGAAATTCTTATTTCATATGCATATTGACTTACTTTTTGAAAAGTCTTGTCTGAACACTACTTCAGTTTCGATTTATTGAATTTTATTAAGTTTGTATCGCATTTAATACGTTTGTAATTTTTTTCGTACCCTAGTGGTAACATAATTATTTAAGACGATACACAAAAGCTCGCGCTATAAACGTTCTTATATTGCTATCTAGCTGAGTATGCTTAGTTTTAGAAGGCTCACAAGGCACTTTCAAGGCAATGTTAAGTCTTGCCTAATAATAATTTAATTATCGTTAGCAGTAATTAAATTATCTAATGACTAAGTGTTTTAAGTTATTTTGTCCCAGTTATTCGTATAACATTGCTTTCAATTTCTAGAATAACGTTCATAATAGCATCTTGGGCTTCTTTTAGCAAGATAAATTTTGAATGATATCACTTGTTAGTGGTATTCCAGTGAGATTTCTTGATGTGGGAAAGATTTAAAATCAAGATTAATTAATTGTGAATAAATGTTATTTGTATCGGTTAACATTAAAGCCATATAAACAGACGCCAAAAAAAACGGCTAATTTTGAAAATACTTCACTAAACGAAAGCAGAAAATATAACATCAAAAGTAAATTGGTACGTCCAGTTTTTGATTATAAAACTGAAACGATAACACTTCATAATCATCTGAACCAGTTATAGACTCGTACTAATAAAATGTCTAGATTTTTGTCCATTTTTTTAAGTAACACTATTGCATGTTAACAAATGATTTTATAATGTGTAACTATTACTCTTAATTTTCTTTAACGTCGATTGGAGTTAACTGTGAGATATTTCTATAAATTTAAATAAAATAACGACCCACGTCTCCAAAACGTTATTTATTATTTCGCTATTACAGTTTTTTTCTTAAAAGTTCACTAATTCAGTTAAATATAAATTGGAACACTGTCATCCTTAAGTCGAACATTGATACACATTATTAAAAACTACATATTATATTAAAATAATATTAAACATTTTTGAAATTATATTATTAAGACAAATCAAACCAACAATATTAAACAAATAAAACCATTAACACCGTTGGATTTGGAATAAAACACGTTACTTACCTAAACATTTAATCATTTTTGTATTGGTAAGAATTTTTCTATTATACTACATCAATACATACACAAAACAACGTATGAACAGATACGTCTCTCCCCATAATTGTGTATAGAGACTTAGTCAAAGTTCAACATATTAAAATGTTATTGAAATATCTATAGTGAAGGTCAGCCTTTGTATTTGTTCAAATTAGTTTTATTTTTCTTTATTAAAATGGATTCTTTGATGTTTCTATCTAGAATATCGTGACATTTAGATAAGATCTTGACATCTGATAAAATGTTATGTGCATGCTGTCGCTGATGTTCTTTCCATAATGTTCTGCAACACCATTGTCAGTACTGAAATTTTGAATGTCACGCACATGTTCAGATATTCTATCATGTACAGGTCGGCATTTTAATCAAGAAAAATAAACCTCATTTAAAGAAATACAACGATTGGTCTTTAATACAGATACTTTAATGGCATTTTAATGACTTGAATATGTTGAAATTCGATTTACTTTCTATACATAATTATAAAGATTGAAATATATGTACATACATTGTTTTATGTATATATTGATATAACATGATGAAAAAATTCTTACCAATACAAAAATGATTAAATGTTTAGGTAAGTAACGTGTTCTTTTCTAAATCCAACGGTGTTGATGGATTTATTTGTTAGTGTTGTTGGTTGATTTGTTTTAACAATATAAGTTCATGAATGTTTAATATTATTTTAATATAATACGTGCTTTCTAAACACGTGTATCAATGTTCGATTTAAGGATGACCATGTTCCAATTTAGATTTAACTGGATTAGTAACCTTTCAGGATATCAATAGCTCCTGATGAAATTGTAATCGCGAAATAATAAATTTACACCCTGAAAACGTCTCTCGTTGGTACAGTGGTAAATCTATTTATTAACAACGTTAAAATCAGGGGTTCGAGTTCCCTCAGTGAACTCAGCAGAAACCCTGCTGTGGTTTTGCTATAAGAAGACACACACACATTCTAGAGACATAGGTCGTGATATTATTTACATTTATAAAAATGTGTAACTATTGTCAATGAAATCCAATGATACAAACTGATCTGTAAAGAAATGGAGCTATCGTTTATAAAGTGTTAAGCATTAGTAAATAATAAGGTAATCTAGTGCAGCAATAGTAAAAATGCACGACAATAGGAGCTTTAAAATAAGCTCCAAGGTACCAAGAATATTATTATACATTAACATTACTGTAACGTACTATCAGTTTTCCTTGTTTATTAACACTGGTATGTGGACTAGAAAATTTCCTCTGTAAAAGTGTTTATTTCTTCGTTTTACTACAAAGCTCTGACCACTTAGGAAGAATCGAATCCTTAATTTTAGCGTTGGAAGTCCGTGAACTTACCATTAAATCTCTTTAAGACATTTCAAGGAAAGTACATTTTCTTTGTGAAATTTTTAGCTCTCTACCGCACTTTTTTGTTCCTATCCGATACTGAACTTTAATATCTTTGTAATCCCCCACCAGTAGCACAGCGGAATATCTGCGGACTTAAAACGCTATAAACTGGGTTTCAATACCTGTGGTGTACAGATCACAGATAGCCCATTGTGTGGCTTAGTACTTCACTTCTAACAAACACACAAACAAAATAATATGTTTGTCTTGTGTGTGTGTGTCGTTATAGTGTTTTAAAAAGTCTGTTAAGCCGTTTTTAAATAGGTTTGATAAATTGTTCACGTTTACAAATTTAATAACAAGAAAAATTAAGTTATCTAAAATTAAGTCATCATCTACTCTTAAATATCAACAGAATATTTCCTTGTTTGTCTTCTCTGTGTGTGTTCTGCAAAACTGAGTTTGAAAGTTGATAACTAAGTATTAATAGAATATTTCCTCCGGAAAAAAAAACATTCAAAATATCTGTTTATGGATTATTATATCAAAATCGAGCTGTTTATCAACCATACGTATAGAAACTTGATCTCTGACATAATAAAACTGATGTGTACATTTTGAAAACAGCTGACAGTTTTAACGGAAATAAAGAATTATCCACACAAATAAAAAATGAACTGAGAATATGGTTTATCTACTATTTTTAAGTTATCTTAATGAGAGAATTAATCACTTTCAATTATTGGACAAAGTTCTTTTTCCTAGTTCGTTTGAATTTTTTTTTCAAACACATCTCAGCATCGTAGTAACTGCAGATCCGACTTTCGCCCCTCCTTGCTCTGTGCATTCCATCAGACGTCCCACCCTTGCGCCTTCCCCATACGGACAGAGATATTATGAACGTGAACATGATTTTGACCAATCAGCAGTAGTTTACGTGACAGTTTGACGCAGTACAGAATGTTGGTATTACTACTATTGAAGCCCTGAAATCTGGCATGTTGCCAACTTTACACCCAATCTTCAAGAAAAGGCTGAGATTACAGCAAAAGGAAAGAAAGAACAAAGATGGGTGACGCCTTAAATGCACGGGAGGAAGACGTGAACCTCATATGCAAGAATCATCAATACCATAAGATTATTTCTTAAAACCGTCTCTTCGTCAAAACCTGATGATGAATTCCACATCTTTTCACGTCCATTTTTACAACAAGCAAAATTCTGAATTGACTTTTAATGAATCGTTTAGCTTTACGCACGATTATCACCAACTCTAATTTCGCAGTAAAACATCGTATTAACAACAAAAACCAAGATTAATCTTTGCAAAGTACTTGGATTAGTAACACAACATAAAAAGCAGATTTGTTCCCAATTCATAAATTATCAATAATTGTTATTCGTTGCGCGGAATCAGAAATATTTTGTCTGTTTCTTTAAGAGCAAAGCCTACATTAGGTTATCTACTGCGTACACCGCGGGGAATCGAACTCTGGATTTAAGCGTCGTAAGTCCGAAGACTGTACCACAATAGAAGTTTATGAGAATGGCTGATGAAACATAATCTACTTTACTTAATTCGCACAAACATCTGAAAATTACTATCTGACATTAAACATTTGACCTTAGAAATATATATGCAAAAACGGCTCGTTTGGGTTGAGAAAATATTTTACACAGAGGGTCGAAACGTTGTTTGCTCTTCTATGTAAAATATTTTCTCAACGCAAACGAGCCGTTTTTGCATATATATTTCTCTACAAGTGGGTTTTCTCGACATCACTAATTTGATCTTAGAATAATTCAGTCACAGTAAAATTATTCACTTTCTTTGGATTGTTTATTTGTTTTTGAATTTCGCGCAAAGTTACAAGAGGTCTATCTATGCTAGCCGTCCTTAATTTAGCAGTGTAAGACTAGAGGAAAGGCAACTAGTCATCACCACCGACCACCAACTCCTGGGCTACTCTTTTACCAACGAATAGTGGGATTGACCGTCACAATTTTACGGCCCCACGGCTGAAAGGACAAGAATAGTTGTTGTGATGGGGATTCGAACCAACGACCCTCAGATTACGAGTAAAGCGCCCGCTAACCACCTGGCCATGCCGGGCCTAACAAGGAAAGCGACATCTTGAAAGAATTAAGTGTTTATTTTGGGGTTTTTGTTGTGTAGTTTTTCAAGCACTGCGCATCTAGAACACAAAGAGCTCAACTGACCGTTAATATTTTTTAAAGTAATAAATTACTTTATTTATTGAGGGGCAATGCGTCCTGCGACTTCCCACGTTTCTTCCCCATTTTATCTAATTTTTTTTTCACCTGATCTCTGTAATATGTGAACGATGAACTTTAACTTCTCAATTTTCTAATTATAGTCCAGATAAAGTATCAAACCATAGAAAACACTTAACGTCAATACAAACAAGGCGCTTGTTGGCTCGAGTATAACTCAGTGGCCTTCTAACACTAAAAAATCGGGTTTCCATACCGGAGATGGACAGAATAAAAACGGCTCATCGTATAGCTTTGTGTTTTACAATAAACAATGTCCCCCGCTGGTACAGCGGTACGTATACGGATTTACAACGCTAAAATCAGGGGTTCGATACTCTTCCATGAACTCAGCAGATAGCCCGAGGTGGCTTTGCTATAAGAAAACACACACACAACAAACGAACAGCACAAAGCCACAGACTTAGTGGATTACAAATAACTCACATTCAATAATATATGTCAATCAATCTTAATATCCTATATTATATACATAAAAATAATATAATAAAACATTAAATTGAACGAAGTCAGTTAACAGACTTCATAGATTAGGCACAAATTGATATTAAAAATAAAATGTCAAATAATCGTTTTTCCAGTTCAGTAATACATTCAATTTAAAATACAACACTTCTAGCCACAGTTTACGAATCCAATAATACAATACGTTTGAACAGAAATATTATAAATATATAATACGGCATTATCTCTGAGAATAAAAAACATTTGTAGGTAAAATCAGTTGTAAAGTAACAATATTGTATGGAAATTTAATAACTTAATAAAGGGGCAGTTGAAAGTTATATAGTTAAAATTTGTATTTATTTTCTATATGTTTACGACCCTTAATATTTTGTTTTTATGTATATATGTATAGATAGATATATCAAAGGTTTGTAAATTACTATAAGTGTTGTCTAGCTTTAAATGTCTTGTCGGTTGGAGAGTATAAAACAAAAATATAGATAAAGTTTTATTAGTCATTGTTTTTCAAGAATGACTTGTATGGACGCCTTCTACAGTGACTAATATTGGAAATTATGTAGAGAATTTCAGCAAAAAACAGATTCTTTTTAAACAAGCATGGACTCGAAATGTAGTTTGAGACAACATACTCATAAAGTAGGCTTACAGTACCCTGAAATATTGGCTTTTGTGATATTCAAGGAAGCTGTAGTTTGTCACGTTACACGTGATGAAACTTAAAGTTATATTACTTGCGTGGCTGGCGACATATAAAGTGTTGCTGCCCTAGTTTATAGGATAGCAGCTTTTTTTCTATCAAGCATATTCGAAGAGGGTCATAGCTGGAGCTAGTAAAGAGTGAAGTAAAAAAAAAAACATTATCACTACAGCGCGCATTTATTTCTTCCTTATGTATAAAATGCTGCTTAATATATTAATTTCCTATTCACTTATGCTGTGACGTCATTATGTGTGTTCTGTTATCGTATAAAATATTTAGTTGCATTCATGGTTAAAAATATTAACTTGATAATACTAATTTGTAGGAAAAACTTACTTTTGACTTCCAATCAAAATTATCCACAACTTTTATATATTTACAACTAGAGTAATATACATATATATATATATATACTGTATATAGAAAAATTAATTGTTCTTTCGGAATGTGAAATCTAAGCAAAAAACAAACTGATCAGTTCCATCCGTTTCATAACACGTAAAATAACATGTCATGCTTCATTGAAATTATACATTTTAATCTTTAAATATGAAATATGAAAGGAAAATAAGACAGGATAGCTTTTCTTAGGATAGACATGATTTAATATTATTTAAATTCTGCCTGAATCATGCGCACGTAAGCTGCGTCAACCCATTTCACGCAAATTAACGATATGACTTTAGCCTCACAATAAAATGTAACAATTTAATTTGTTTTTATGAATCAGGAGAACCGACCAAAACCAGTGCTTTATAATATTGTTTCATGACTGATCCTCTTTCACGTATGATATTGTTTCGTATGTGGCAACCTTTCAAATCTGAAATTGTTATTTCTCTTGCATAATGAAAACAGATAATTCTTAGGATCTATTGAAGTTACACCATCTATTGCATATCACTGTTGATGTGTTTAAGAAATGTCATCTATTTATGAAAAGTGATTAGTTTTTTTTTCTAACAAAGATTCAACATCCAGTGCTAACTAATAAAATTTCCAGTCGTTAAGTTTACTTTTTTGTAATATCCATCTAGTTGTAGAACTGTATTATATTTATGTATGTATTCATGTTATTGTTTGTTGATCACAAGAAACCCATTTGAAATAAAAATATATCTCAGAATGGCTGGTATGGGTATTAACACTTTTATTGATAAAGAGAGAACAACGTTTCAACCTTCCTAGGTCATCTTCAAGTTATTTTCTTAACCAGAAGATGACCTAGGAAAATCGACACGTTGTTCTCTCCTTGTCAATAAAAGTGTTAATACCCATACCAGCCATTCTGAGGTACATTAATATTATTGTTTGTTTTGATTTTAAAAAAGAAAATGGCGTTCAGACAAGTGACTGTTTGAAGTAAGTATTTTCAATGAATAGATTGGAAACAAATACATTAAAGTATTTATATCATAAATTCATCAAGAGAAGACAGAAATCACGTCATAATTGTAAGAGACATTGATTGATTCCAATGCAACGAAACGTTATTATTAGTGTAACAATTTCTGTAGAATTATAACTGAATTCAATTACATAACGACATGCCTTCTATTATTCACCACTGCCAAGAGAAAATCTACGAGATTATAACGAGATCAGTCGATCATTTGACCCTTCTCAACAATTCTCGTCAACAGTTATATCGAAAGTGAGCGATCATGATAATTGTCAAATTCACGTCACCATGGCATTAGGATCCTAATTTTGTATGTAAGATAATAGATGTAGTTTCGTTCAAAGTCTTCCGAGAGGTTTTAGCCTAAAATTACCAGAAATCTCTTAATCTGCACAAAACAAAGTACAAATAAAAATCACTTTTATCTGGAAACATAATTTTAATACAATCATCCCCAAACTTTTGACCAAAGTCAATACAGTTATCTTTTGTACTGTTTCTTTAACATAATAATCACTTTAAATTACTTTGCATACAAACATATGTATATTTATTTATTTATTTATTTATAGTGTTCCAACTAACATATGTTGTGGTGAAACATGCATATTTATAAACTTTGTTACAAAAGGTGAACGTTTATTGATTTATCTTTAACATGAAACACATAACTTCTCAGGAGAATTTACATAACAAATACAAACATTCTGGAGTTTTCCCACCTATGACATATCACTGTTGATGTCACTAAGCTATCGAAACTACATTAGATATTTTTTTGACTAGCACTCTTTCAGATCCAATATTCTTTTATGACTAACACTCTTTACACAACTAACATTGTTTCATGATTAACACTCTTTACACATCTAACATTGTTTCTTGACTAACACTCTTTACACAACTAACATTGTTTCATGATTAACACTCTTTACACATCTAACATTGTTTCATGACTAACACTCTTTCAGATCCAACATTGCTTCATGATTAATACTGTTTCACGTCTAATATTCCTTCATTACTAACACTCTTTCAAATCTTGCATTATTTTATGACTAACACTCTTTTCAGATCCATAATCCATCGATGAAAAAGTTTAAATTTTAATATCACTTAATTTTAAAAAGATGTTTGTCATCTTGAATTATAATAAGAAAACTCATAACATTGTCTCGGAAGGCTTAGCGTTAAACTTAGGGTAATGTAAATCCATGTTAAATATTCTTTATAAGTACTTTTCTAACTTGGTGTACATTCATATCCCTCACTACCGTATCTACTACTATATTTTTTCTTTATTCAAATAATATCTGTGAAATTTAAATTTTCCTTTACCGACAAGAACTAAATACTATTAAGAATTCTCAGACTTTCAGTGTTTTTCAGAACAAAATTACTTCGTGCCTAAATAACTAAGTTACGTATGTCTGCACTTCAAAGAAAGAGAAATAAATAGAATAGAGATAGCTGCAAATCATCATAAAACACACTACAGGAAGAAATCTTCCATATTCATTTACTGGTAGAAAATCATGTTTCGTGAGACTTACCGAAATATTATTCACTGTTCATGGACTTATATATGATCCACATGCTCGTTTAGCATAAGGTAGACTTAAGATGTAAACATTACAATATATTATATTATAAAAAAATTATCATAACTACATAGCGTTTTATTTTTGCCTAACGTTTCGTTTGTGTAACGACATTATATTTGTAAGTCCTGAATCTAATGATAGTTTCTATGGTGATATAACACGTTTAAAGTATTCATTTCCAACCTTAAAACACTACAAAAAGGACAAAAAGGTAATTAAGAAATAGTAAAGCATATGAAATGTAAATGTATGTTTTACTACTAACAAACGCATACATATATACATGTGTGTCTGTACTCATATATATGCCAAAATCCATAAAAATTACTATTGTGTTTCGAAGAAACGTGCTTAGTTGAATATTTTTCTTGGTTACGTCGTAACAGAGGGAGAATATGTTAAGCAGCATCAGTAGTATATAGTATCCATGGCAACAGTATTAAGTAATTATGGAATCCATGGCAACTTCCCTTTGTTTAGAGTCGTACATATAAATACGTATGGTATTGCATAAATATTAATATAACCTACAGATATGCTTGTTTATGTAATTTCTTTACAGTAAGCACTTTTTAAGCATTACATAGTTATTAACATTAATAGCACGATTAAGTTATTTATTAACAACGACCGTATTTCCTGAACCTCACCAGCCAAAACCTTATTGAATTTAAATGCGCCACATTTCTATGTTGCAATAATACGTTGTACCTGACTAAGTTATACGTCACTTTATTCTTAAAAAAATGTATAGTCTAAGCAGATAATCATTTCAGGTTAATTCGTTCGTGGTTTGGTTTGATGTAGATATATTTTTGTATTCCGATATAAGCATTTTTATCCGATCCTTTGTAGTTTAATATTGTTTAATCGCAAATCTGCATACCAGCTGTCTATGATGTGCCCACCACAAGTATCAGACCCTGATACCAATAAGCCATTAGACGTTTTGCTGAGCCACCTAGTAATTTGACAATTATCACTTTAACAATCCAAGTGGCACTCAACCCGTCATCCGAGGGTTGCGAATTCGAATCCCCATCACATCAAACATGCTCGCCCACTCAGCCGTGAAGGCGTTATACTGCGATGGTCAATCCCACTATTCGTTAGTAAAAGAGTAGCTCAAAAGTTGGCGGTGGGTGGTGATGACTAACTCCTTTCCCTCTAGTCTTACACTGCTAAATTAGTGACGGCTAGCGCAGATAGTTCTCATATAATTTTGCGCGAAATTCAAAAAAAAAATCAATTCAAATAAGTCAATGAACTATAAACACTTTAGCAAATATTCTGTAAATTGCTGTAAACATTGCTCCGATTAAGAAGCTATCGCTAGAAAAAATAATGCAGTAACTATTAAATATAATATGTGTTTACTGTCAATATATTAGTCATTAACACATTGCATCTCAATTTGAACATTAACGTTTTCCTCTCTTGAACGTAAAGTTTTTCGTTTATTTATATATTTCATTTTGACAGGAGATTGTTCCCTGTAACATGGTCCAGTATTACGTTTAATTTGCTTAGAATAAGACTGTTCAAGTGAACCTAATAAACATAGATGGATAAACATTTCTGGTTATTTTATCCAAAATCTTTCAACATTCAGATCATTTTGACTTTATACAGACGTCTGTAAGATAGTGTATTTTATACTTCAGTTCACAGAATCAAAGTACAACCGTACAAAGTATCAACCGGTAAATAAACAAACTGTGAATAAATCTCCTGTTTAGTAATCACACAGTGATGTAATAATTAAACTTTTGTAAGTAAAAGCCTTACTTAAAAACACGTAGAAATGCTTCTTTTAGACTGATAAATATATTTTTTTGCAGATGAACCAGTTAACAACACACGTATAGCTGAAAACTGTCGCTAAACACGAACTGTATTGAATCAATTAACAACACACGTGTGGCAGAAAACTTTCGATAAACACAAAATATAGTGGATCAATTAACAACACATTTATAACTGAAAACTGTCGCTAAACACGAACTGTAATGGGTGTCTAAAATCGAGTAAATGGTTACACTCATTATTTACATATGTTTTTTATTACAGTGGTTCTGAGATTTTCAAGTACAAACATAGCTCCATTACCTCTTGACTGATTTTAGACTTAGGAAGTCAAAACTTTTCGATTGCTATATTTAACCACGCCCAAGGTCTCATAGATTAATTTACTCTATTAATTCCTAAATGAATGTCAATTTGAGGGTAAGCTTCTGGAGATCCTGATGGGTAATAAACTCTAAACAGGTACACGCGTACCCCACGCTTGGTATTACTGGCGTTCAAAAATATAGCTAATAATAAGTGGGGAAAAGGTCTCACAGATGTATTTACTCTAATTCTGCGCGGCTATTGAGGATTCCCTCTCGTTATTATTAATTGCATTTAAAAGTGCAGTCACGTAAGCCTAATTAATAATTAATTATTATTGTTGTTGCACTTTTTGACTTCGCCTAATTTAATTTATTTTCCATTAAGAGGCTAGTTAAATAAAGCGCGACAAACGAATTATTGAATTAATGTTTTTGATAAACGTCGGATATTTATTTAATATGACTATTCTGAATACAGCTTTATGCCTGAAATTCTATAAAGGTACAACAAGTTTATTAAAAATCATGAAACATAAAGATAATACATCTTCTGTTTGTTTGTTTCTATCTATTTTAGGGTAATAGATCGCCTCGTGGATTACTTTAAAGTGTAATTGACGTTATGCATTTCAATCGATGTGTTTGTTTTATAACAATTTGCTGTGATTCTCTGTACAGTAACATCGGCTACAGAGGGTAAACGTGCATGGCTTCTATGTTCTCGTCGTGGGAAACCGATGTATAATTCACCCGGGAACTCCCCCGCCACCACCGATAACTGTCTGCAACTGTCACGTTCCCACGGCCAGGGGATGTCACGCACACTCGCTCGTGTTGGCCGTTGTGTAATAGCAGACAACCGGGGAAGATCTTCCACGAACAACTCTGTGTATGGGAGACTTTATAATCTCAATCCTTTGTAAATCGTTTTACGTAACGTCTGATCACTGACAACTGAAGTACAAATTAGATTATTTTCAAATATCTATGTAATAGCACAATTCTCAATTACCTATGTATAATCGATTTTTGTATTCCTTCTAAAATTTTGACGAAACGACCCTTTGACCCTTGAGTAAATATTTTTTAAAAGAGTCATGAGAGAGCCCCAAAACTGGGGCCTAAGAAATATCTGGAGTCTCAAGATTAATATCACATTAAGGAGATATTTAAAAGAAAAATATAAATTCAAAGTTTTTATCTAACTTTTACATTTTGGGTATTCAAATTAGAATAAAGGGATTTTGTAAAATCTCAGGACTGGATCCTCAGATTGATCCAATGGACCGTCGAATAGCATCAATTGTTTTCAGAACTTCAATCTTATTGCCACTAATGGATAAGCAGACGGTTTATTTTCAATTGCGCGCAAAGCTACTCAAGAGCTGTCTGCGCTAGCCGTCCCTAATTTAGAAGTGTAAGACTAGAGGGAAGGCAGCTAGTCATCACCACCCACTGCCAACTCTTGGGCTACTCTTTTACCAACGAATAAGGGGATTGACCGTCACATTATAACGCCCCACGGCTGAATAGGCGAGCATGTTTGGTGCGACCGGGATTTGAACCCGCTACCCTCGATTACGAGTCGAATGCCTTAACACGCTTGACCATGCCGGGCCGATAATCAGAGGGAGTTGGAACGTTTATAGAGTTCATCATATGAATTTATTGAAAAACCGTCAAGGCAAGGGGTGCAAAATTGTTTTGGTAGTTGTACTTTCCAGTAAATATATATGGATATCCCATTAGTTGTGTGTTACGAGGAAACAGTTGTTACAGTTAGGTAACTTTTTGATGTGTGTGCGTTTGTCAGTTTTTTTATAAAATCATGTATAAGGAAAACTTGGTAACGTAAAACTAACAGTAAAACTAGAAGTGTCCGTTTATAAAACTTTCGAACAGGTGAAATAAGAATTTTATTAGTTGAATAGGTTAGACAATGTTAATATGAACTATATTGAAACGCCACCGGATCGTTCCCTAAAAACTTCGTAACGTAAAACTAACAGTAAAACTAGAAGTGTCCGTTTATAAAACTTTCGAACAAATGAAATAAAAATTTTATTAGTTGAATAGGTTAGACAATGTTAATATGAACTATATTGAAACGCCACCGGATCGTTCCCTAAAAACTTCTAACTTGTTACTACTTTAAACACTCAAATATATTCTTAAACATTTTATAAACAAGAAACAACTGGTATGAGGAGAAGTTTGAAAAGGTGTTATTATAACAAATGTGCAGCTAAGTTTTAACTGGTTTGTTTTCTTGTTGAATATCGCCCAAAGCTACTCGAAGTCTATCTACACTAGTCGTCCTTAATTTAAAAGTGTAGATTAGAGTAAAGAGGCCATTTTGTTTTCTTGTTGAATGTCGCCCAAAGCTACTCGAAGTCTATCTACACTAGCCGTCCCTAATTAAAAAGTGTAAACTAGAGTAAAGAGGCTAGTCAACTCTTTACGTTATTGTGATAATCTTGATGAACGATTATTGAGATTGACCGTCACATTATAAAGTCCCCTACTACTGAAAGGGGAAGCATATTATTCGGTGACGGAGTTTGAACCCATGACCCTGAGATTAAGAGTCGAGCACCTCAATCACAAGGCCTTGCTATGCCTAGGCCATATAAGACCTCGCCAAACCACCATCAAAGTAATTTATTATAACCGAAAAATACTTTTAAAACACATCCATTTCTTATAGCAGTTTATAAATATGGTTACTAGACACTGTAATTATGTACAAAGTAATACGGAAAGTAGCAACAATAGTTTTACTGATGCCAGAGCAAACGGATGGATTGGAAGTGACTTTTCTATTCACTTGTTTGTTTGGAGTTAAGCACAAAGCTACACATGTATTCTTTCCATCACAGGTATCGAAACCTGTATTCTAGCGTTTTAAGTTCGAAGATTTACCACTGTGCCACTGAGGGGATTTTCTTAGTACATTATAATTTTTTTCAGAAAAAAAAAAAAACAAGATACCCAGAAATGTATTTTGGTTACCGTTAAATCTAACTCTCAATCGTGCTTATTTTAGCCTGAATTCATTATATTTCCTAATTATGTAAATAATGAAACCTGGCCGAATTAACAAGGGGCTTGGCGGTGTAAGAAAGGTGACATAGCTCTGTTTCTCAGGAAACTGCTTCTATCGGAAACCAGCAATGTCTCCCCTCGAATGGGGCCTACAGATTCATAAACATGCCCGTGCCATCCAATGTAACCGTGAGCCAAATAGACCCGCTTTCTCTTGAATGTTCTCAAACAAATCATGGTAACCTGGTAAACAGGAGTATAATGGCATTTATTTCAGCGATCTCTCTAATTTACTAGCTTTGAAAATCGAGCGTAAGTAAGAACTTAATAACGGTCAAAGTTTATATATCTTAAATGGTCTTTATTAATATTAAGATAAAATCTAACTATTAGGGTATACAAATAAAATGTTGGTAAATTGTAACCGTATTATGTAGTCCATAAAATTAATGTGCCTGAATAAAAAAAAAAACGACTTTTGAATAATTGTTTAACAGCATGTGAAATATCTCACACTTGTACGTTTTTCATGTTTTTTTTAATTTTATTCAAAGATATTCAAATATCTGCACTAGCCGTTCCTAATTTTGAAGTGATAAACTATAGGTAAGGCAGCTAGTCAACACCATCAAGCTCTGACTCTTGAGCTTCTCTTTTGACTAATGAATAATTCTATCGATTTTACTGAAAAGGCAACACATTTATATGCATAATTTATAAATCCACATTAAATATTTCTATATAGTCTTATAATATATGATATATACAGTTATACTTTCAAAATGAGCATCAAGCATGAGTTTGATCGTAACTTGCTAGAATGTGGAACCAGCACTTCTCTGGCTGCACTAAGATATTCAACGACTTGAAGTAAAATTTGATTCGGCTCTCTTTTTTTGAATCAGTTCACAATTTGGTCATTTTGATCATTTTTACTCGTTACTGCACTTTCGTGTGTAAGAAATACTTCTGGCCTTTTCTGATCATTTCACTCACTTCACTTTAATGTGTAAAAACACTACTTGTCTTTTTTTATCATTTTCAGTCGTCACTGCACTTTGATGTGTAAGAAACACATCTGGCCTTTCTTCTGACAATTTGTCAGACACTTACGGCTCATGATAACAATTTGTTTATTTATTATTGTTAATCGTAAGTCTACGCAAGGGGTTATCTGTGTCGTGCTAAGTACGGCTATCGAAACTCGGGTTTTAGTGTTATAAGCCTTTGGAATTGCTGCTGAACAGGGAGGGAGTGAGAACATTTAGATAACAAAAGACGTTTAAGAAAAATGTCGCATACGAACAGAGAAGATTCAACAACCTGTTTCATAAAACCTTTAGTCTCGAACACTCAAGTTTTACGATGTGTGGAAAGCAGCAGTTGTTTCAGGTTTATTACCATTCCGTATGAAATATACGGCTTTTAAGTGTAACAGGAGTGAAAAATAATATACCAGAAAGTATCGTGAGTGTACAATACGCAAGTTAAATCTATTTGGCTGTTGTTGGATTAAATGTTGACTGGAAGGTCTATTAAGAAGTAATGGTTTATTTTCTGTGATTTTAACTTACTCTAAGCCTAACCGGAAACCATTGTTGAATGTTGCTTCCTGCAAATCGAACGGATGTTTATGCAGTCTTATTACAGGACTGGTTCCTCTATAAACAACAGTAAAATAACCGTAAATTCAGCACTTTTATTCATTCTGTTGTAATATCAATTATCATTTCAGGCCCTAGACAAACAAAACTGTATGTTTTATAATGCTGTAGCTGAGTCAAAATGTTATACACACTGTCTTCTAGCGGCTCAGCAATAAGTGTGAATCTATCGATACCTGAGATAACTTTATGTTTAACAATAAAGAAGTTTATTTGTTTTTAGAATTTCGCGCGAAACTACACAAGGGCTATATGCGCTAGCCGTCCATAATTTAGTGTAAAACTAGAGGGAAGGCAGCTGGTCATCACCACTCACTAGCAACTTTTGAACTACTCTTTTAACAACGAATAGTGGAACTGACCATAGCATTATAACACCCTCACGGCTGAAAAAGCGAGCATGTTTGGTGTAACGAAGATTCGAACCAGTGACCCTCAGATTGCAAGTCTAGCGCCCTAATCACTCCACCAAAATCAATTTTATTGGCTGCTTTGTAATTTAGTAAATTACTGCTTTATAAAATGGCTGAAATGTTTTTAATGACTTAACAATATTTTATAATAGAAACAAAATATGCATCGTGTTTTTCAATAACAAAATATATCAAATTGCTATACAGACTTCTACTGTGCGTCTGTAATTTGTTAAACAAATTTCTAGCCATATTATTATTATTATTGAAATGAACAATACAGGGTAAAACACCTGTTGCTCTAACTTTTAACCTATAAACTAAAACTCAAACTTTTGTCAAAACACAGTTCTAAAAGTGTAAGTGTTCAGCAAACAAACATCGGTCATTCTGTACTACACCTTACTCAGGGGTGTCGATTTTGTACAGTGCCAATTTTGGCAGCTCTATCATGCACAATTACTATCGAATAACTGAGTGTCATAAGCATTTCTTGAATATATCGAATACGCATACTTCAAGAGGAGTTCTAAACAATCAGGCGAATTACTTAAGACACTGGACTAGAATACACCTGGAAATTCTGGGGAGATATTTCTTCTCACATTCAAAAGGTGGTAACATTATGTGGCTGGTGAGATTCAATCCCACCATCAAAACATTAGATTTTTAGTATATGCGACATAAGCGCTTATAAGGTATGTTTCGCCTTATTACTTAGTGTTGTGCAGTAGTGAAGGTATTACAGGGGCACGTTGTAATATAATTTGCTAGAGGTATTTAGTGAATAGCCGAAACCTTTAATAAATAATAAAACCATTCGAGTTAAAAGGCTGTATGCATTTTTCAACGAAAGATATTAAAGAATGGCATGATATTGTACTCAAACTTCTTGTTTGCTATCGTGCGACGTAGTTGATACCGTATAGTCAAAAAGTATCGTCTCTTTCATAGTATTTGAGATGAAATAATCTCTGTTAGTTTTACATTGAAAGATTCGGGATATAACTTCAAAGACTCAACATAGATTTAAGTTGCAAACAAGTTAGACAGAGAAAATAAATGTTTATTCGGCTTGGCTTAGATTGTCGCTAGAGAAGTGTCAAATACGAGAAGAACTGTCTTAAACAAGCGATATTACATGCATAGTGTGTTTTAAATCACGTACTGGCTGCTACCATCTCAAAAACAGTATCAGATTGCTAGTATAGATGTGTGTGTGTGGTGCGTTTTAACCTAATACGTTCAGTTCCTTATCTGTAGAAATAAACTGAACAATTCTATTCTAGTCTCGTACAAAACATGAAACGTTTGAAAAAACCACCTAGTTTTTGTGTCTATAAAATAAGCGCTTGTGAGGTATGCTTCATCGTAGTACTTAACGCTCTGCGGTGCAGCACGTTTTACAGGAACAAGCTGTAATACAATTTGCTAGTGAGATGTGAATTAAGTTACGGGTTTTGATTAAAAATAATAAAAATAAACTCACTGTTCAAGTAAGTCATGTGATTTAATTAAAATACATCAGTTATTTGAGCTATATACGTTTTCCACATTGAACTGAATTTCTCATCATACGACATGACTTTAAAAACTTGAAACTTCCTTTGTACACTAGTTTAACTTTCTCCTCGTAGTAAGGTAATAATTGAGAATCAGATGTGTCTTTATTCCAACACAAACATTCCCTACGACTCAACTCAAAATAGTTTGCAGCACGTACTACGTGCACTTCTAATTGGTCGTTAGATGTCAAACAAAACTAATATATGGTCAGCACAAACATTACATCGCTTAATAAAGTAATGCATGTTTTTTGGTTTTTTTTCATTTTTGATGACTGTATATATAATAAGCTTCATCGTTCCGATGGAACAAATAACTACCACACGAACAAAACAAATAACTACCACACGAACAAAACTAAATTCGAAACGTACTACTAACACAGCTTTTGGAAACTCAGAAATATATGTTGGTAAAGAAATTGGAAAATACTGAAATATCCTCGTCCTCTGAGTTTTAACTTTAAATTATACACTGTTAAATAAAGTAAATTATCCTGTACGGTATATACGCAAATCGTGAATTATGCTATTTACGGCTGCTTATTACTTCTTATGAATAAACACCCAGTACTGAAACGGTTAAATATAAAACTGTTTCCTTTTGTTTTTCTGCAGAAAATACAAAAGCACCATTTACAAGATTGAAAAGATGTTTCTCAGACCGTGATTAAAAATATGAGTAGAGTAGAACTGTTGTCTAATATAACTTCACAGTTGTCTGTAATTACTATTATGATGTATCATTCGTACTTTCTCGAAGTAGTAACTGTCAAAAATCAGGTAATGCTTCAAGTTTCACGTGAAGTAAGAAATAAACTTCAAATGTTACAATATTAGTTTTAAAAATAACTGCTCTAGTGAGATACGTTTAACTGGTTGTTATAAACATTTTCAGACCTTATAAAATGTAGTTCACATTACAACAATATCACTTACCCTGGGCCATTCTGTCCTTGTCCAAAAATCGCTCCTTTCATCTGTCCAACAGTTCCCATGGGCATAGTGATTACTCTGCGCTTGATTCTAACACTACGTTTAGATTATTTTTATAGTAAAGAAATTTCAAACCATCAAAACAATAAAATATCACTTCTGGCTTCCAGAATACGTCTCAGTGTCTGTAGCAGGATTTGGTTCTTTGAGCTCAGTATCACCAGAGGCTGGTGTACATCACCCGACTGTGGTCGTGGCTCTTTTCGGAGTCTCACTGCACGCGCTGGCTGCTACGTTCGCTTCACGTGGATTAGAAGACACAATGTTTCTCGTGTGGGCGGTGCTCAATGAGAGCATTCTTGTCGTGATTTGTGGTCTTCTGAGCTCTAACATAATCGTATTTGCCTATCTGAAAGTCATGTTAGGTTAGTAATGATGTTCATGAATATCAAGCAATTGTAACAACATCTTCACCATCTGACAACAAATAATATGTAAGTTACAGAGGGCGCTTAACAGTCTTGGTGAAACAGCAGGCTCATATACTGAATAAATAAAAAAGGGGCAGCATTCTATGTGCTCTGAGCTTGTGTTGTCCAGAATACAAAAGGTTAGCCATGTCTCAGGGGATCACCGCCTTATTGTCTTATATGTAACTTGTTGCTAGGCGACATGTCAGGCTTGTGGGATGTTGGCCTGAGTCATGTACATTTGATATAGTTAGCAGCAGAAGATGTTCAACCCGGGCATTTACGTCATTGTTTCGATCTATTAGACTAAACAAGCTCAATAATATGTTTAATAATATGGAAAAGAAGTTAAACAAATTAAGCTGTTAAACCAGACCGTAAAATGGTTAATCCATAGGGAAATAATGTTTGAATAAAAGGGAAAAAACGTTAACTCATACAATGTTTCTGAACTGACCTAAGAACGTTTAATAACGACAGGTTTAAACAGTATGATAAGAGTTTAAACAGGATAATAAAGACAACCCATCAGGTAATGTTTCAACAAGATATTCGACATTTAATAAGGACGTGTTTAAACAGTATGATAAGAGTTTAAACAGGATAATAAAGATAACTCATCAGACAACACTTCAACACAGGTATACAACATTTAATAAGGTGATATTTTTATGATTTTTAAAAGAATATTAATAAAACATTTTAAAATATTTATTTAAGTTTCATCAGTGAAGAAAAACTTTGTAAGATTCTTAATATTTATGTTATTGTCGATTAGTAAGTATAAGTAAACCACACTTCTTTAATTACTTTTTACATCTATAAAAGCTAATAAAAACTCTTAGAAAGACTCATAGACAATTAACTTTAAAACTGTAGTTAGTTATATTAATTTTCTCTTTCGATTCCATCTGCTTTTACTAATATTTATTTAATGTTAAGTCCCAGGCGTATTCTACGAAACCAAAAATCTTGAGCTTATGCACAACATGTGAACTTATAATGGTGTCTGCTTTCGGTCAATCTGTATTACTTCTGTTTCTCTGAAGTTCACGATGCGTCTATTTAACCTTTCGTCAATCAGCAGTGACGTGATAGTAAGTGAAGATAGCTCAGAAACCTTTAACTTTCATTAACTTTGTGAATGTTTCACGAACCGAAACATTCCTCTAAATGTCGTGTAAGATGATAGCGTTTTCCCTCTATGTGTTATATTTTATCTTCTAAGATTTATTTGGGAGAGGAAAATATACTTATATACCTTTGGTTGTCATGCTTTTTATTCACATACCACGTGATGAATACCAATAAAAAAAGCATTGCATCTTAGATTTCGCAACAAAGTAAGCTGAAAAACAGTAAGAAATGTTGCAGAGATTAACAGAAACAAGATTATCTGAAGCGTTTTGCCAACCAACGTGACAATCATATGATTTGGAAAGCGCAGCCAAAATGTGCCAAGTATTGTTATACGTGTCAAAACACAAGCAAATAAAATATATTCGAATAATGGTGAAATGTACAATCTTTAGATTTCAGTCAGAAACCTACAATTCTTTACATTTTGTGTGTTTGTTTGCCCAGGCACGATAAGATACGTTTTCACACTGAACTCAAACTTAACCAGACATTTTATGTTTCTGGCCCCATCGGACTTCAGAGGCTTTCAAGCTTTCAAAACTTTCAAGCTAACAAAACTAAACTTGCCACATATGCTCATGGACCATGAGCGAGTACGAACCTTCTTTAGGATAGCTACTGAATCATTTAGGAACAATGGAATATCTTGACTGGTACATTAAGACCTTTACGAATTATGGAATGGCTTTTGAGCTCCGTAGCATAACCTGAGAATGTTATGCTATTGTTCTAGAAGTTACAAACGTGTATTGTAATAACTATACACTTCTCAAAATTTTCCAAATCATGTGGCATAAGATACTTCGACAGAGAGCAGCAAATAATTCGATTGCTTAATCTTTCTTAGTACAAATAATACAAGCAGCTATACAGAAGTATGCTAGTAAAATAATACAAGCAGCTATACAGAAGTAAAATTCATATATGAATATAATTGTAGATATCACCAAAATAAATGTTTTTTTTCTACCAAAGATCTATTGGTTATAAAGTGCTTGAGTACTATATGTAGATATGTAATGTTACACAGTCTTTTATCTTTAGAAATAACTTCCAGAGTTTAAAGAAAGTTTATTTAAAAAGAGTCAAAATATTGGGATATCTTAATCATGCAGATACGTTGTTCTATTAATAAAAACGTCCCTCGCTGGTACAGCGATAAGTCTACGGATTTACAACGCTAAAATCATGGGTTCGATTGCCCTGGGTGGACTCAGCAGATAGCCCGATGTGGCTTTGCTATAAGAAGAAAAAAAAACACACGCGCACAATAAATAAACAAATAAAATACATATAAAGTATAACTTCAAGTAGCTAGTGAGGTGCAACCGCAAACTGCTCCTTACTCTTATAACATATTTACTATGCAAAATATTCGAGGATTTATAATTTCCAAGACTGAAACACTCTTGTACTTAATGGATTTGTAAGATAAACAAAAAATATGGATGAACATTGGGTGTGAGAACCATCCACCAAAGAAATCTGCAACGAGTCGTATACCAGTTCTAGGAAGAGAATATAGTGTCTTATAACAGTTAAGTATTCAAGAACACAAAGGTCAATAACAAAATAATATAGGATTGTCTCACCGTGGAAACGAGTGAGGCAGAATATAAGTTCACCAACATAAAGCAATCAGCCATAGCTTCTTTCCAAATGTCGTACAGTTATAAAATGAAAAGGGTATTCATGAGACTTACCAGTCAGATCACTAGATATAGCGCCTATAAATTTCTGTTCAATTGTACTTCTTAAATGGGTATCTTTACACTGTCATCCTTGTAATTAAATGGATTTTGGAAAGTAGGAGGTAAAAGTAGTGTGCTCTAGACATAAAAGACTTATGACAAAGCCTTTTCCAACTAATACTATGCTGCAAGACTACAGTTAAGGTTCATAATCATCAAATAAAGCATGAGCGGACACAGCGACGTGAACTGTAACGACTTTATAAGAACCTAAAATCATTATAATATAATGTACTTAACTTCTGTATCCTGTTTAGTTTAATCTCGTCTATTATATATTAATGTCTTTCAAATTAATTTTTGTGCCTTTAAAACACGTTATTTTACGTTATTAATTAATAGCTAAGCACTTTTTAGAGCCTAAATTTCTTATATACTTACACAACTAATTAACATTAGATTCAGAGCGATCAAAATGTTAATTATCTCAAAATATATTTTGTTATTTAATTACTCCAGAGCAGTATACCAGTTATTTTATATTTTAATCTGTTTCTATTTAATTTACTATTTTGTTTCTTTATTTTTTATTGTGTCTCTTCAAAGATTTGTCTAAAATATAATATTTTATAGTAGTCCTGTCTGTGTGTTCCTTCTTGGATCAATCCACCTGAGGTGTCAAATGTTTAATAAACTTTGAATACCAGATTACAGAGTTTTGCACACATGTGAACTGTAGTGACTTCTGTGCTTATCTACTTCTCTTTACTTCAGTTTTATCACTGCTGCTGAACTTATTTTTCACCCACATGGGAGATTCCACAGGAAAGAATTTTAGGAGAAACCCTATCTTGTTAGTCAATTGCTCTCCAAATCTCAATCAAACTCTTCAAGAAATTTAGTTTGGGCAGAAACAAATAAAAACAACTCACTACTTTGATCATTCAGTTAGCAGGATAGACCATTTAAGCACAGATGTAATAACTACACACGTTTCTTATCCAAGATCGAGCACATTGGAAAGTCAAATTAAGATTAAAATGGCAATTGCATCTAGGTCATCGTAACCCTACTACAAAAACGACGCACAGACTTCGGTCACTAGAAGACTTTATTGATAGACCATTGCAAATAGTCTTAGCAGATCTATTGCCAGATGGAAGGAGTATCTGAGCATCATCCAATAATCAGGTGAAACCTGGAGTAGACATGAAATATCAGAGATGAAGAGACATGGCAGAACAAACAGTCTTTTTCAATGACTGAGAATGAACTAATTTAAAAGTCAGTGTGTTTGCCGTGGCGACAGGACATCTGCTGAAGTTGGATCACAAGATAGCGTCATTGTGTTTTAGTTGTTATTGGCACCACAACAAAGTACAGCAAGATTAACTGATCTTTCTACCACCAACAAGTAGTTAACAGAAGTATAGTCTGAGCTATGTAAAAGGAGACTAGAACTTGCAAATACAAGTATTTCAAACAAATATTATTATGAACTGCTGGAAATATGAACAATTAACATAACCATTTCTTAAAACCTACAGTGTGGTAGAATAATGTACTCTGTTTAATATCTCTACAAGAAATAGAAACTGCTGTTAGGTTACTGTCATAATGGAGTTGTCGTAAAGGTGTCATCAACAGGACTGGGTTCAAGGCTCAACTATATATATTAAAGTAAACTATACAAAAAAGATCGAAAGGCTAGTTTATAAATCAATTAATCCAATTCTATGCTTAAAACTAATTAGAAGTACTTAATATACTAAGTGTGGTATCATCACGGTTAGTGACACTTTAGACTAGTTTCCTAATAATATCCTGCAATGTTTATCTCCAGCCTGGGAGATTTATATCAATAAAATATTATTAGCTAACTTGTAAAGTGTTCTTCACAATTTTAAAAATTAATCTAAAACATAATTTAAAATTGGTATAGATAATATAGCCTAGTGCATTAATAAACCTACTTGCAAAGAAAAATAGAGTAAGCCATTAATTTCCAAACAAATAGTAGTTGCTTGCCCTTGATACGAACATAGTTTACCTATGTATGAAATAAATGTAAATTAATGAGCATTCTTACCTTTGATAAAGCTCACACCCGTTAGCCAAAACGCAAACAGACAAGAACTGTTCTATTAGTAGCCATATTTGAATCGTAACTTCAGGAAATCTTCTGGCATGGCAGAAAAAAACAATAGTTGCTTTACTACCCATTCATCTTTTAAAAGATGACATCAAGCTTCAGTCAAATTAGTGATACTCTAATCTTTTCAAATGTCAGATAAAAGATATTAGTTTCTTATGTAGACATTTCAAGCAGCGATGATGAAGTTACCCTTTATGTGTACCGAATATCTTTGTATTTCCCTTCCAAATACTCAGAATATATTACTGCACATTCGATAATAAGGCTGGAAGAATACAGTGTGACAGTCAACGTCCTCCAAGAGCGAAACCCGACAATGTCTATAGAATGTCTTACCAATGCATGAGTACTTAGTCACCTATTAATTAAATGTCTTAATTTGAGACATGGTTCAGTTGTAGAAACTACTGTAGCAGTAGTAGTAATAAATCATATAGGCTACGAGAAGGCCATTGAACTGAAGAACCTCAAGATTAGCGCACAAAGAGTTGAGAGAGACCTGGATGATCAAGATTAAAAGATGAAGGATCTAGATGGAGAATTTTTATGCAAGATCAGAAAGACATAAAGAAGAGTTTTGTGGCGCATTCAACCTGATTTTACTTGTTACATTTATTGCAGGTTGTTCCTCCAACACAATAATGTTCACATGTCCTGGAGAGAGAACGAATTGACAAAACGTCTTCACTGCAGTACATAGCTTTGTTTCTCAACTGACGGCCTCTCAGTAAAGAAGACCTAAAATATAGCTAATTTATAACAATTACATACTTGGTTATCTTACGTTTATCTTTCCACAAACTTGAGTTTTGTCTCTTGTTGATATGTTGATTGGGCATTGAATAATTTCATTTGATGGTCCAGAGGAAATGTGCACATAGTAAAGTACTTACTTTAATTATATTGGAAGTGGCAAATAAACAAGTTTTACAATAACTTCTGTAATCGGATAGTGTAATTCAGAAAACTAACCACAGACTTAAATATGTGCTTTCTAAAGTTATCAACCTATATCAGACTGACTGGAATTACTACATTCTTGGGTGATGATGCTGTACAAAGTGATACTCAACTTTCATTCTTGTGAGCCAACTTTCAGCTAAGCTCTGACTTTTCACTCATTTATGATCTCTTAAAATTATTTTACTGCAAGGGTCGCTCCAGGATCTTTCACTGATCTAGTCAGCCCCTCAAAAATTCTTTATTGTGTGTCAAAATGGATTGTACTCAGTTAGAAAGCAAAACCATCAAAAACACGGGCATCAACAGGAATGAGCTGTCTGTCAAGATGCGAAAGCAACAAGAGTGAGTGTACGGAACTCACCACCTAAACGACCATCCACAAGATTACAAGTAAAATGCCAAAGCAACAACGTCAGCTTCATCACTTTTACCTCACCAAAACTACAGACATTAACTGTGTCAATGTTAAAAATAACCGCCCCACACCGAACATACCAACAATGTCACTTACATCTCTACCAGATTATCTCAACCCACTAGTAAGAGAATGCTGACATCACCAATAACTAACAAAGAATGAATGTGAACTGATGTCCGGGTCCCTCTAGCTTCGAGAAGAAGTTCAGTTATGGAGAAGAACCACAGAGAAGAATATTAGAATCTTAAAATATACTTTTGACTGACAGAAACGTTATGATCTGAGGAAAGCCATGACTTTACAGGGCTTTTTGAGCAGAACCCAAAACTATTATTTTTCTTCCATACATCAGAATAGGCATCACTGCAACTTCCCCACAAAATGCAAATATATATAATTTTACTGTGTATGTATAGGAATATGTATGTCACTTGTCATTTTAGTTTTTTTTAATTTAAATTAACTCAATTGGGTGTCATGTCCTTGTTTTGGTTTTTTATTTCAGTCTGAAAACATATATGTTTCTGTTTATTTTGCACATTATGCTAATTTACCTCAACATTTATATATTATATGTGTGTTTTCTTATAGCAAAGCCACGTGGGGCTATCTGCTGAGCTCACCGAGGGGAATCAAACCCCTGATTTTAATGTCGTAAATCCCAAAACATGCCGCTGTGCTAGTGGGGGGCATATGCAATGGAGTTAAAAACTGACATGGTATGTTTCGCTATGCTAAGTAAAAAGTGATTTGTTCCTATGGCTTATATTAATATATTTTTACTTATTTTAAATGTTTTACTTTATGGACTTCTGTTTCAAATGTTTAAAATTATTAAATTTACTGTTCTATACTACCTATGATACTGACTTGGCAATATTATAGTGTGTGTGTGTGAATTTTCCATTTAATTTCGTTGGGATTTTTTACTCTTCTGTTTTGCTGCAGTTTGGTCGAATTTATTTTATCTGTGTTGTATTATCTGGAGATAATTCTTGGAGATATCGTTAAACATTTCAATGATTTTACTTTGATGGTTGGCAATGTTTTAGTGTCCTGTGCTTAAATTACTGATGCATGCAATTTATTGATATACGGTCAGGTTTATACATTTGTTGCAATAGTACTTCTTTAAATGTACGATTTTAGAATAATACAGTATAATTCTAATCGCAGACACCAAAATCTATAAGTACACTTTCCTTAAGCCTAATATTAGTTAAATATTTATTAAGTACGGCCTATATTAGGTAAAAAAGATAACACTAACTCGTGTGAGGTTTTCGCTTTAGTTTTATAACACATAATACTGTTAATAAATAAACTTATAATGTTATTTTACGAACCAACGTTAGAACTTTTAAAAGTTTGATACGCTTTAAATATGTTATCGTACGAAATATCTAGTAAAGCATATTTATATCCGTTGAAATATTTGCGCATGCGCATTTAGATAAGTAGATGTGAGTGCAGTTTCTCAGGACAAACAAAAACAGAGTATAATCATGGGCCAGGCACACAGGATTTGGGCTATATGGCAAACCTAAAAATATAGCATCATTCCGGAATGAGTTAAAACTATTTTTAGCGTTTCCAAGCTGAGCTTGACGTTTTCAGTTGACGTTATCGTAAGTTTTTGACTCGCATAGTCGTAAACTTAGAAGGTGTATATGTGGTATTGTGGTATTGATCACATAGTTTTTTGTGTTCTTGGCTATTTGTTCTTGGCTATTTGTTCCCGTTATTATTTGTTTTCAGAATATATACGAAGGTCTTGACCTTGGTGACAGTGTAATAATTCTCATCACCTTGACCAATGGTACTCTACTGCTTTTAGTGCAGCTCGCTTACAGTTGGACAAATCGTTCTAGCTGAAACCTGGACTTTAGTCAAAAAAAAAAAAGCTGTTTCAAAAGCTTGTTCTCCAATATTCAATTTCTTTAAATGTCATGAACTAACATAGCAATATAAGTATAACTTTTTTCTGGCAGAGTTTGTTGCACATCGTTGGCAGATGAAAATAGTTTTGTAGCATCAGATTTCTCACAAGTGTCGTTTCCAATCACTTTCATAACACCATCTGGATCTCCTGGGAGTAGCATGGTGGACAGAATCTTTAATGCAGTCTTGCAGAACGCAAGCAGCTGATTGTTCTTGTCAAGAGCATTGAAACTTGATGCTTTTCGTCAAGTTTGACGTCGCTGTGGATTCAATACCAAGGAACTGTCCAATTAAATAAACATCGCTCCCGCCCCCTATTGAAGTATTACAAAAACACCTTGCGTCCACACGAGTTCTTGGATGATCTGCGTCATTTCTTAAGTGTCACAAAATTCATTGAATCCTCAGAAGTTTCACTAGACATTTCATCTTCATCATTCTTTAATGAAATAGCGTAATCAATCCTCTCGTTCTTCGTGCCTTTAATTTGCTCTGTGGCTATTTCTCAACTGTTTTCCGTGCCACTTTGACCCATGAGTCTAAACTGTTGCATCCATACTGATATCGAGGGCATATTCCACGAGTACCACACTTACGCACTTTGAACTTACAAGCCATTTTCTTATTTTCCTGTACTAACGTTGCTTTATCAATACAAGATAAGTACATTTACTCACTGAATGTCGATAGTATATCGATATCTGTTTCATGGCCAGTCGTGTGGCAGGCATCTGCTTTTTATCTGATAATGTTTCGGTGAAAGTGTTAGCTAATAAACAAACGATCTGAAATGACTGGAAAAAATTTGGTTCCGCATAATCCTAGGTGACTGACCCTATTATTTAAAAGAATTAGTTAATAGAAATTCGAGAATAAAAATAAATATAAGTGCTTGATTATAAGTATTACAATGCTCAGCTAATCACAATTAAAATTAGTTATATTAAACATTTATACAACTATCTGAAACTATTTATGTACTAAGTATCTAGTTTTCCAATGATATGCCGGCATTCAAGCTTTAAATTTAATATTTAAAAGCACTGCCCTTCAAGTTATTTAAACATTCCAAACATTTTTGTACTGAACGTTCAGGACAGATACGAGTTTTAAATGAAAGTACTATGCAGTTGCTTATATCAAAAGAAAGATATATATATTACTGATATTTTTTTACATTCCTGTTTTGAAATACATAATACACTAATTCAGGGAAATAAGGAAAATAAATATCTGCTGTCTAAAGTGAGTTTATCATAAAGTGCAGTATTTATTTCCCAGTATTTTCCCATTTTCAACCATGCAAGTCATAAGGGACTCGGCATGGCCAGGTGGTTAGGGCGCTCGACTTGTAATTTGAGAGTCGCGGGTTCGAATCCCTGTCACATCAAACATGCTCGTCTTTTCAGCCGTGGGGGCATTATAATGTGACGACCAATCACACTATCCGTTGATAAAGGAGTAGCCCAAGAGTTGACGGTAGGTAATAATAGGTTACCTTTCCTCTAGTTTTACACTGCTATATTAGGTAACGGCTAGCGTAGATGCCCTCGTGTAGCTTTGCGCGAAATTGAAGACAAAACGAGTTATAATTGTTGGGAAACGCTTTATCTGTGTTATGCTATTGTTTCAAGCAACAGAGCGTAATATAATATTGTTTCCAAAGCTCTAAGAAATTATTCTTTGTAAAAAATATGTAACACGCTCGTAAAGCCATAAACAAAGAGCAAAAGCCACATTGAAAATGTTTTAAATTATGAAAGCTATTATAATAAAGTATACTATTTATAGGCATAAAATTACTGTTTGTTTTGGAAATTTACGCTCAGCTACCATGGGTTATTTGTACTTGTTGACCCTAATTTCGAACCTAGAAGTAAACGTCGACTAAAACGTTATGCTCTTGTATAATGATAAATAGGCATAACATTTAAAGCTGTCTTATTCATTATTAAAACTGTTATTGTTCCGGAACGTTTAAGTATTTATAAATAATTTCAATTGCATCCCTGAGTTTCTATAATGCAACATGCATGTCAGGTTAGAGGTTAAGTGATTTTGTATGCAAAATGCCCACTACTGAAATTTATATCCAAAAATACTCATTCTGTATGATAGACTTAAAAGCACAAATACATATGTTCATCAGACTAATATACGTCCCAAATCAGTAAGGCATTATCAAATGCGTGAATGAACCAGCTGCTGGGATAATATGGCCAATTTCTTCATCAGAGCTTACTCCAGTTCATCAATGAGATTTGAGGTGAATCTAATGCTTCCAAGCATCTTTCAGATTAAATGATGTTGAGTCCTGACATTCCTACCAGTTACAACTACATACGACAACACTGATGGTTGTAAAAATGCATCACTATATTTTATGGTCTTCTTAGCGCCAGGTATAGCACATGAAGGTCATCGTGATCACCAAAACTGATTTTTGCACAAATCAGTATGCCATGCCACTATTGCTAACACTATGTTTTTTTTTTCTAAATGAAATTAAAATTAAGTCTCGTCCAAGGTTTAATTAAATCCGTGTGCCTCGTATATGGCTACAACGTGGAACGTGATTCGCTTACGAGCAGGACATTTACTACGTGTCATTCGTCCAATTTATACGTTCTTGACACTACTAAATATAGAATGTTTTGTGACGAAGAGTTAGAAGAAAGATACACTTGGCTGTCTATTTCTGACTTTTTATTCGTAATTTCTGGTACAGTCCTGTTTCAGATTGTTCATTCAGTAAAGAAACTTTGAAGTATTACTTGCTTTAAGCCTATGTTGTCAACTAATAGTGGTCTTGCAAGGACATTGACCATGATCTCCCTTCCCAAGTAGATCTTCAGCCAACTATGTTGATAGGTTGCCTGAAAGTGAAACTACATCCTGCTAACCATATTTTTTTAGACTTTTAAACATCAATACTTTGTAGTATTTGGCTGGCTCAGCATAATAGAAACGCCAATATGGGTTTGTTCGGTTTCGTTTGTTTGTTTTGATTTTCGCGCAAAGCTACACGAAAGCTATCTGCGTTATTCAGCTCTAATTTAATAGCGTAAAACTAGAGAAAGGCTGTTAGTCATCACCACCTGCCGCCCACGCTTGGGCTACTCTTTTACCAACCGTCACATTATTACGAATGTTTGGCGTGATGGGGCTTCGGACCCGTGACCCTTGATTTGCAAGTCTCAGCGCCCTAACCATCTGGCCATGCCGGGCCATTGGGTATGGTTTGGTTGCTATTAAGCATAAGGCTACAAAAAAAACTACGCATGCTTTGTCCACCGCGAGTGCTAAAACCCTATTTTCAACATGAAAATCTGCAGTCTTAACGCTAAAGATGAAGAAACTTGATCGTTGTGTTCCACTAGCATTCAGTTCTACTAAAAACTGTTTAGTTTTTATAAATTTATATATTTCTATTTGTATATATTAGGAGTCTTATTAAATTTGTAATTTTGTGATACTCTATCACTGTAGTATGTTTTCCTTTCTTTTAATTTAAAAATAAAACCCTTTTTTACCAACATTTTCATATATATATATACTTTTCTTGCATGTATTGTATACGTAATTCATTAACATTGAGAATACATGTACAGGTGTTACTGAACTTTTACATGGAAGCAGTCGCTGAAGAATTACTTAGACTTGTACAAATAATCTAGTAATACCTGTTGCGTAGAGGTTTAGTGATACCGTGAGGCTATGTCCTACCTGTTTTTACTTCTGAGTTGGCAAAATGGCGTGCGTGTCATATGCATTCTATGACAGTTGACTCTATTCGCTATACATATATACAAGGTGTCCATAAATTATTCACCCCATTATAGACCTTTATAAGTTCTTTATTACAGGAACTATCTTAAAACGGTTTGTGACAATTACTAACAATTCAAGAATTTATTTTCTTTATTTCGTGACAGCCCCAAGATGAGCGTTTGATATGCTCTCTCCCATAACCGTGTGATTGGACCATTTTTTTCCATGATAACACTGTAAAGGTTTAAAATTACCTAAATTTCCCTGAAGCGTGTGCTGCACCTTAGCCTGAGGATATGCAGCTCCCTGTGTTCTTTCAGCAAGACGGGGCATCGCCACACTGGGACTCAGATGGGCGCGGGTTCTCAGTGAAAAGTTCCCTTCTCGTTAGATCGGGCGAGGTGGACCTATTCCATGACCGCCTCGTTCCCCGGATATCACGCCTTTGGATTTTTTTTATGGGGCTACATAGAGGACAGAGTGTATGCAAAGAAGGTTAATAACATCTTAGAATTAAGACACCGGATTGAAGAGACTGCTTTCCATCACGCAAGACATGCTTCTTAATGTCTGGAACGAAATCATCTACCGCCTTTATGTTCTACATGTTACCAATGGGACTCACGTGGAAGTTTACTTATTCTGATTTACTGAACTACTGACTGAACTGTGGAAGTTTACTCAATCAAAACAAAAATATCTCGAGTTGTGTTATTAACTGCCGCAAATCGTTTTAAGATAGCTCATATAATAGAGAATTTATAGACTTATAATGGGGTGAACAATTTATGGACACCCTGTATATTGAAACGTACTGCTACAAATATCTTTCCACTTAGAGAGAAATTGTGTCTTTGTCTTGTGCATATATTTGACTGAATTTGTTTGACTTTTGTATGTTGAATAAATAAGGCAGTTTTGTTTAAACTGCTATCTTGTGTTTACTCTCTTATTTAAAATAAGTAGAGTATGAAACACAAATTTAGCTGTGTGTTACATATTTTACCGAAAATTTAGTTAGAACCCATATCACTATTACCCATAGGAAACCAGTTTGTCTGAGGATACCATGTCAGTAATTAGAAACGAATCTTGCTTTTCGTATTATACGTTAAAAAATGACACAATTAGGCTAAAAAAATATCTTTTAAACTTTAACTTTTAATTATATGATTAATTGTTAACCTAACATTGATTTCTTTGCACTGGAAAGTAAGGAAGGATTTCCTTCAGCGTTGTTTATTTTAAGTAAAGGCTCGGCATAGCCAAATGGTTAAGGCACTCGAATGGTAATGTGAGGATCGTGGGTTCAAATCCTCATTACATCAGACATGCTTTCCCTCTCAACCGTGAAAGCGTTAGAATGTAACAGTCACTCCCAGAGTTGGCGGTAGGTGATGGTGGCTAGCTCCCTTCCCTCTTGTCTTATTTAATTAGGGATAGATAGCGCAGATAGCCCTCGTGCAGCTATGCGCGAAAATCAAACCAATTATTGTAAATCTCCTTAGTTTCAAGTAGCAGTCCGTTTTCAATTATATTTTATTTCACAAAAACTATTGATAAATGATAATCAGCGTTAACTCAAAACTCTGAAAAATACATAAAACGTATCCGTATACACAATCCGGAATCTCGGTGTTTTTATTATCATCATGGAGTTATTTATATCTCAGCTTTATGAAACATAAACACACTCAATGATATTTAAAACTCGAGACATTTATACATCAGACATCACAAATAGAATTTCATCCAAACACTTGCAGTTTAGTTTATTCTAGCTTTGGAAAATACTTGCATAATTATTGACTTTTCTCCTCACGTGATATCCCTACGTTATCTCATTAGAAAAAAAACACAAAACGATATAAAATGCTTTGGAATTTTAAAAAGCCCGCTTCTACCCAAGATAAAAGAACGTTCTATCAAATTTAACCATGACTGTAGTATGGCGTGTGTCTGTTTCAACCCTTACTCTGCGAAAGTACCATTGGCTGCTTTGTTAATCTCAACCTTCACGGAGAGCACTAGCATTTCCTCTGGGTCCATTAGCGAGATTGGATATCGAGTAACAAAAAAATGTTCTTTTTTTCTGTCCCTAAAATGGAATAAAGCCCTCCCTCTGTTGCCAGTCTCTTTGATCGTCTAAAAGGCTGCAAATAAATTGATATTTTAGTCAACCACTTCCGTCATTTTTGATCGATACATAATTATCGGGTGTTAAATTTAACCTTGCTAAACAGAAGGATGTTTCACTTGTATTGGTAAATGTAAAAAATTCTTACACGAATTGTGTTATGTTATCATTAAAACACAATTTTAAAAGTAATAATATTTTTAAAGACGAAGATTGGATGGTCAAGCCAAAACATATAAGTAGAAATGGTGTCGTGTGATACAAAGTCGAGATCTATGCAAGACTCGGCATGGCAAGGTGGTTAAGACACTCGACTCGTAATCTTAAGGTCTCGAGTTCGAATCTCAATCACACCAAACATGTTTGCCCTTTCAGCCGTGGAGGCGTTATAATGTGACAGTCAATTTACCACTATTCGTTGGTAAGAGAGTTGCCCAAGAGATGGCGGTGGGTGGTGATGACTTCCCTCTGTTCTTACACTGTTAAATTAGGGACGGCTAGCGCAGATAGCGCTCGTGTAGCTTTGCGCGAAATTCCAAACAAACCAAACTCTCATCTAAAGCGCCCAGAGGATACACTAACAGTTCATTATTACTTCAGAAAGTACACAAATTAAAAGACGTGATAAGAAATAAACAATTAATAACACTAAATTAAATAATATTTTTTTCGATCTATTTATTGGTGGATGAATTTTAGGAATTCGGGGAAAAAATGAATTCCTTAGCGTTTTAGTTTGTTTACATTTAACTATGTACCTAAAACAGTTACATTTAAATTACGTTCTATGCTAAAGCATTATTAAAGGGTATCTGTTAGTTAATGGTGATGTTCATTAATTCTATTGGTGAAATAATATTCTCTACAATTTTTAAATTTTCAACATTTTACATGTTGCAAGACTTAAATGTTGGTACTGACTTACATTGAAAAGTGAAATTAATTTCCAAATTGTGCACCAGAAAAAACAGTAATGTGTCTGTTTTTAAGCATTTTAATACCTTTATACAAACTGAGAAAAGGTCAGTCAACGACACTCTAAACTGAACTTTGAATAGGCTTAAGAAAATCGAAAACTTTACAACTTCGACAACCAATTAAAACCGAGAAAGAAAAGTTATAACACCCAATCATTGAACTACATGTATATTTCATATCATTATTAAAACGTTATGCACATTCTGGAGGCAATATTAACGAGTTCGTTCCAGTAAAACAAAATGTACAAAACGCATGAACAATTCAGGATATGACGCATCAGTAAATTTGCTTCACCAAAGGTATGTAAAAAAATAAAAACATTTGTCCAAAATGATTTATATAATAGTCTTTATATGGATCTAACAAGGTTTGATTTAGTAAAATCTTTATTTACGATATTCCTTAAGGATGGTTTTCCTTTGAGGCTAATTGTTTGATTCTTGTATCTTTAACGTAGTCTAAATAAGTCTGTTTTTTTTATTCCCATTGTCTTCCCATATAAGAAAGGTTGGTTACGTTCCTTGAAAAGTCATTCCTATTCCAAGTCGTATCTTGTGAGTTTTTATATGACTTCTCATTTTACGGATATTCCTGTTTTGTGAATTTATCGAATTTGAAAGATATACTTGTTAATACCACTGCTTAAACTATGTTTTAATGTACTCATACTTTATGACCACATGTGATAGTATTATAAATGGAACTACTCCTGCGTCCGTTTTGTGTACAATGTTTTTATCAACATTCATAGTATTAGAAAGGAAGTTACTCTGGTGTACATTTTGTATACAACGTTTTTCATGCACATTTGGTGGTATTAGAAAAATGAATACTATGATGTATGTTGTGTATACTACGTTTTTATGAATAAGCTAAAAGGTAAGATTTTATTGTTTATGTTTGACATGTTGATATCCTAATGAAGGTTCTGTTACATTCGTCACGAACATCATGATTCTTTATGTTTTCTACAATTTAATATATGTATATATATATTACTAGAGCTAGATAAAAGTAATAAATGTACCTCTTCATATTTGCACTTATAAGAAATCTACTCGTGTGATCACTATATAACGGGTAGTTTAGTGAATTTTATCCTTTACAAAAAAATCGATTGAAAATATTTTATTATCATTGTAGCTAAAACTGGTAGTCTTACAGCAATTTCAAGAATTTGGATCAAATATGTAAGCAACAATGCTTTCATTAAGCATTGCTATAGGCCTATCTAGATTCTCTGTACATGCCCAGACTGTAAAATGTCTTAACCTTCTTAAAGGTTCTATATACTGTGTCAGTCCCTTTTGGCTTGTTTTTCCTGGTTTATGTTATGACATTAAAATAGCTTGGAAAGTAACGTCTAAAACTTTTATAATCCATTTCAAAGTTCTAGTATATGAATTTTACCCCCACTCCCTCCGGTGAAACGGAGATAAGTCTCTGGACTCACAAAAGTAGCCCTCCCCCCGCTAGTACAACGGTAAGTCTACGGATTTACAACGCTAAAATCAGGGATTCGTTTTCCTCGTGTTGGACACAACACTAATCTAAGACAAACAAACGATATCTTATATGAAATTTGTGGTGAGTGTTATATTAGAGAAACTTGTAGAAATCTGTCTCACTAATAGCATGCAGAACGGCCCGGCATAGCCAGGTGGTTAAGCCTTTTGACTCGTAATCTGAGGATTGGGGGTTCCAATTTCCATTACACCAAAGATGATCGCCCTTTCAGCCGTGGAGGCGTTATAATGTTACAGTCAGTTCCACTATTCGTTGGAAAAAGAGTAGCCCAAGAGTCGAGGTGGGTGGTGATGACTAGCTGCCTTCCTTCTAACCTTACACTGCTAAATTAGGGATAGCTAGTGCAAATAGCCCTCTTATAGCTTTGCGTGAAATTCAGAAACAAACAAACAAAAGAATGAAAAACACCATAACTCACAATACACTTCTTTTAACAATGTGCATCAGTGGACATAATGCAGATGAATTAGACTTCGATTTGAAATGAACACTTTAAAGTAAATATTCTTGTAAGTTGATGAATTATTTTTTATCTCAGTATTTATATTCCGTACAAGCTTAATTCAGTTCAAATCTTTTTAAAAGTTTTAATTTAGCTTTCCATACTCGTTTTTGTATTTCTGTGTTTTCATTTCGTTTCCATAATTATATCCTCTGATTCATATGTTTAGTTCAATTCAACTTATTTTTTAATTCTCAGGTTTGTATTTTTCTTCCCATGTTTGTATCATATTTGACAGAAAATCAACACATATTGTTCATTCAGTAAGTGAGAATTAGAAAAAAAAATTATGATACTATCCTATAGACCTTCCAAGAACAGAGTTATGGGGCTTAATGGATATAAGGCAAAAAAA